>NC_139549.1:26710439-27405439 GCF_965153285.1 Podarcis tiliguerta
TGTCAATCAAGCGCATAAAGAGCTTGGGAGTAAATTGGGCCAAACAAAGGCTTTGCAGGCAGCTGCCACTCTTCCTCCCTCCCTCCCTCCCCTTCCTCCTCCCCTCCCCCTTCCTTCCAGCACCTTCTGAAAAAGCAAAACATATGCTAGACAGTACCTGAAACGGGCTCTCCTATTTGGGGTGCCCCCACCTGGGCCCGGATTTTCCAGCTGCGGGTGCTGCTCCCCAGCACAGCTGCCGCTGCTGCCACCATTCCCTGAGCTCAGCCTCCGGACATGAATTCTAACTTTGTGGAGGTTGCAGCAAGAACGAGGAGGGTTAGATAAAGCTTTGCAGCATCTCACCATTTCCCTGAGTGCAGCTCTGGTCCCTGCAGGGCGCTTGACTGACACATCGTCCTCTTTCTCTCTCTCTCTCAATCTTTCTCTTCCTTCCTCCTCTCTTTCCCTCACTCACTTCTGGGCACAAGAGGGAAAGGTGCGATGTCACGGCTCTCAATTTCCCCTGCCGCCGCCGCTGGCTGCCGGTCTTCCCTCCTCCGATCTGCCCCTGCCTCTTGCCCTCTTAGGACGGTCTCAGCTATTGCAAACAAACAAGCATTGTGTCACAGTCCGACATCCTCCTGCAGAGACAAAAGCAAGCCCTTCCCACATGCCAGCCCTGCGCTATGAGGCTCTGCTTCAGCCAGGGGCTGCCATTGGAGCCGGGCTCCGGCGCCAACGAATCTGGAGCTGCCTGCGAGGACTGATGCACTATTGTCAGAAGTGCAGCCCGCCAGCCCTGCACATCTCTCCCTATAGCCAGGCTGAATACAAGCGAGCAGGCGGAGAGGGGAGAGGGGGGAGGGGAAGGGGAGGGGAAGGGAAGGGAAGGGGGAGGCAATCCCAGCTATGACTCTGCAGTGCAGCAACTCCATCTCCCTCGGTTGTGGGCTGCTGTTCAGTCAGGTCTGCATGCAGCACTCATGTTGCCAGAGAAACATCTCCTGTCCACATTGCCCAACCAAAGCACACACCACTCCAAGCAGGGAGGGAGCCTCCCATCGCAGACAAGAGGAATGCCCCCCACTGAGCCTGCAGGAGGCCCTCTATCGCATGCTGCACAGCTAGGAACAGATGGAGGCCACAGGAATCAGCCATCTCTTCCCCGAGAAATAGGCAGAGGCAAAATCTTAAGCAGATTCTTAAAAAACAAAAACAAAAAAAACTCAGGAGGCACATATTTATGAATATTCACAAGTGCATATTGTTCTTTCTCTCATTTCCCAAAGGGTGCACCTCAAAGCCTGTGACTACTCAGGTCATATTATAGACTAAACCTGGGCGGTAAGAGGAGGACTGACCAACCATGGAAGTTAAGAGGGCCAGAGGCACAGACCAGAATAAACCTGCTTATATTGGACTTCACTCTCAAAGTAACAGCCAAGCAATGTAGAGTTGTTTAGTTAAGAAACAATGTTTAGTAAGAAAACCATTAACTTCGTTACTGGTCCCCCGGCACAGCCAAAATGCAGAAATATTTGCTTATTTTGGGCAGGAAGTTGGTATAGAGAACTTATTTAACTAATGGCCACACAGATATTCCCTATTTCTTAAATTCATCCCACATGTACACTTGAACGCTGCCCTTGATTTCAAGGAAGCTTATTTCCACATCAATACCAGTTAGCACCACATTTGAAGGCCATCGTTGCTGGACAAAACTAATGGCACCAGTTCCTCCTGCACAAGTCTCACTGTTGTGAATGTGAGTTACACAAGAGCACTCATTTCTTACTGGTTTCTTCAGGTTTTCCATTAATTCTCAGCCTTTACCATTGCTTCAAATTTATAGCATTTGTGGTGACTGCATTCTAAATTAGATTACTATTATCTTTCTATGCACATGTATCCCACCTTCTCCTTGCACCCCGCCAGTTTCCAGAGCAGCCTTTGCTGATTTGGTGCCCTCCAGATGTTTTATAATACAAGTTCCATCATCCCCAGCATCCTTGAATGGCTGTGCTGGATGGGGCTGATGGGAGTTGTTGTCCAAAACATTTGAAAGGCACCAGGCTGCTCTAGAACATGATCTCCTTCTGCCTGCTAAGGCCCCAAAAAAGAAAGGGATCCAAGCAGGCAAAGGACCCAGCAGCACAACCACAAAGCTGGAACCCAAAGGCAGCATTTCAAAATCAGCAAAACTGCAGGGCTTTCCTGGGTCAATTGGCAATGGTTTGTTTAATATATCTCTGTCTATCAATTAACCTCTTCTTTCCCCCCGTTACATTTGCAAATAAAAAACAGGGTGGAATGCACTTTTAAGGGCTCCATCTCCAGCTCAGCTCTCCAGCCTCCTCTCACCTAGCAAATGCACCCAGACACTCCTAGAACACAATGACCACAGCGCCGTGTGCCACCCAACTGCTGGCACTGCTGTGTCTGGGGCAACAGCTGTAGCAACGGGCCTGGCAAGGAGTGATAGGCTTCCTTAGCCAGCAGCCACTGTAGCTGACCTGGGGGTAGCTTTTGAGGCTGCTGGGCTGCAGTCTCCGGGAGCCAGCCATGTCTGCTCAGGCTCAATGCCTACGGCGGTGCAGAAGAATGTTCCTTGCCAATACTCTGGGAATTTCTGTCATCTGCCTGCTCAGGTTGCCATGGCTTTCTGTTAAGCCAAGCAATACTTCTTTCACCAAGCTTCCAAGAAACACAGCCAATCCTTAAAGTGCTTGGGGGGGGGGGGGACTGGACAAAAGAGTGGCTTGAATAATGGTGGTAGGATGACTTTCTCCCCTCCCCCTCGCATTCCAGACAGGCTGAGTCTGCTCTCCTGAGTCTCCCACACAGGGAATTTGTTCAGCAACCTTTTTTCATGCTGCCTTCGGAGATCACACCTCTGTATTAGCCTTCCATGCAGAAAAGGCCAGGGCAGATTGCAATCATTACAAGCAGCACTGTCCACTTTGTGCTATTGAGAAGTCATTTCCAAGTGTTTTCCCCTCATCAGTGGAGCAGTCTATGGACTGTTCCATAACCCCCCATCTCTTCTGCCACACTGGAAACCACAGCCTTCCCCAACTCAATGCCTTCCAGATGTTTTAAACCACAACTTCCAGCAGTCCCAGCCAACAAGGTTGTGCTGGAGTAGGAAATATGGCTTTGTTGGCTGGGACATATGGAAGTTTTAGCCCCAAACATCTAGAGGACACCAGGCTCCTGGAAAGCATTACAGCCAAACATCCAGCAGGAGGTTCCTTCACTTTGGCTTTAAAATGCAGAGCTCATGCTCATTTCCATTGGGCTTGCACAGGGGCAGTTCCTGCTGTTGCACTCTAGGGATCAGACCTACCTGTCTTCCAATCTGCTGCTACCCTTAGCAACACCCAAAACCTACCACTTAAGGCAACTATCTCTAGGAAGGCCTGCCTCTGTTTTGAAGCAAAGCAGAACTGGGGATGACACTCAACTGCCTCGCTTCCTGAAAGGTCTTACTGAAACAGGCATTTACTGCTGGGTTTCTCTGTTGCTCTGCAGAAATGATCTGTCAATCTAGGGCAGTGTCTTAAATCAAATACTCTTTTTCATGATTATGGTATCCCTGTGTTTTCTAGCCACTCACTACTTCCACTGAATTTTTAACTTCACTCGAGTATGGATGTAGAAACAGGCTTACATACAGCAGAGGAAAACATCTCATTCTTCGGATGAGAAGCAAAGAATGCAGTTCAATGGCCTAGATCCAGAGTAAGTTAGCTGAACTTTGTTACCATTGAAATCAATGAGACTAGGGATTATTATTATTCATAATAATTAAATTCATCAGTCACTTTATACAAAAGAGAAGGTCTCAAAGCAGATTAACAGTATATAATACAATACATAAAAGCGATTTAAAACAAATAACTACCTGCCATTCCCAGGGTCATTATTTTTATTTTATTATTTCCTAACTATATCATCCTTCATCTGGTGATCACAGGGTGGAGAGATATATATATATATATATGGTACAAAAACAATACCCTCCGCCAGTTTATTTCTAAGGCCCTTGAAAAATATTTCATCCATGGGTAAGCAAATACTGGGCATCCTTGATTTGGAGGTGAAATGCTGAAATCACTGCCAAATGCTGCTTGAAGAGAAGAGACAGCTAAGGTTTCAGAATGCAAGTGAAGATATCATCTAAGCAGGGCTGGCCACCCATTCAAAGCCCTCACCTGCCCCCCACCCCTGGTCTGTTCATAACCCCTGCAGCTGCAGGGTCCATTTCTTCAGTAAAGAAAAACAGAAAGGCAAAAAGATGGCTACCTGATTCATAAGAGAAAGGGAGAGACATGCAGGCTTCACAGAGTAGAAAGTTCCCCAGAGGAAGTGGCCAAGAGAGACGGAAGTGCTCAGTTCACCCCTTAAAGCTATGCTCAAAAAGAGAAACTCTCCCCTCTCAAGGCGAGAGCACCAGCTTGCAAGTCCCTGAAGACAAACCATCATTATGCTCTTAAGGCAAAGTTTAGCTTTGCCTGGCTACATTTATTTCATTGCTTTTTTAAAGAATTAAATGTAGAGTCTGTATTTCTGTTTTCTTCTTATTAACACTGAAAATTCTTCTGACTTTCTCAACTGGAAGTTCCAGCTTCACCTTGATGCTCCTCCTGGCCTTGCACTAATACCAAGTGGCTCTAAAAGGAGCTCTGGTCTCAAGTACTTCAGGAGCCAAAAAAAGCACAAAAGTCCTGCAGCCAGATTTTAAGCATCTCGCTTGCAACATCAGGTTGTACTTCGTGAACTTTGCTGCCACCTGGGAAAAGGGAGAGAGTTTGCCAAGTACAGTCGTACCTTGGAAGTCGAACAGAATCCGTTCCAGAAGTCCGTTCGACTTTCAAAACATTTGAAAACCAAATCACAGCTTCTGATTGGCTGCAGGAAGCTCCTGCAGCCAATCGGAAGCCCCGTCAGACATTCAGGTTCCAAAAGAACGTTTGCAAACCAGAACCAAACAATCACTTTGAGACGTTTGGGAGCTAAAACGTCCGAGTTCCAGGGCCTTCGGGATCCAAGATACGACTGTACTCTTATCCACCTGACCCCCAAGATTGGCAACAGAGAGAAACACCCAAACATTCCATCTCATCAGAGCACTTTCTTGGAACTGTTTTAAATGGAGAATAGATTTGTCAGTATTGGGTCTCAGTGTCATGTTTTTCTAATCTTAAATTCCGTTTCTGTGGAAATTTGTGAATTTAAGAAAAAAATCCTCATGAATATTAATCAGCATTTTAGGGCAAATTTATCCTAATAAGCACCCTTTTAATGCAATTTTGACTAATATACATGTTTTTGCAAAGCAATTTCCCCTAATATAATGTATTTTTGTATGCTGTTTTCACAAATACTGTATATGCATTTTCATGCATACTTTGCCCAAATATACAGTTGCACCTTGGTTGTCGAACAGAATCTGTTCTGGAAGTCCATTCGACTTCCGAAAACGTTCTACAACCAAGGCATAGCTTCCAATTGGCTGCAGGAGCCTCCTGCACTCAATTGGAAGCCGTGGAAGTCACATAGGATGTTCCAAAGAACATTCACAAACCAGAACACTCACTTCTGTGTTTGTGGCGTTCCAGAGCCAAAACGTTCGAGTCGCAAGGCGTTTAAGATCCAAGGTACAACTGTATGCTTAAAAAAAACCACAACTTATTACTTGGCTGGGGAACTGCACTGTAATTCATTCAGTGTGGTGCAATTTTTAAAGGAAGGCCTTGTGTTTGTTTGCATATCTTTTCAGAAAGTGTGAATCTGGTAAATTTGCCTTTAAAAGTAAACTGAAGTGAATTTCTCCCTCACCCCTGGCTTTAAATTCACTCAAATATTCCAGTTCCACGACACTCACCACACCTCTGTAAACCCAAGAGAATGGCCATCTTTTAGTCTACATACAAACAAAACTGTGGTAAAAGCTCCTGGCTAGACAGCCTTATTTTTTCCTCACTTTTGATTAATACTTTGGTGATTAAAAATGATGTATATTTTACAGGGCGATATGCTGAATTATAACCAACTTAGATTCTGACTGCTCAAACAAGCAGATCTGGCAGTCTTCACCTATTTATAAACAGCAGATTAATAAATGTGTTTCTTGGATGTAACACTTCAGGCTACAGATGGAGACTCATGTGGCAGAATTCTCTTCTGTTAAGAACAATAATAATAGCAACAATATCCTTGCACATAGAAAGCTTACATGTCAGGAAGAATTGAAATGTTACTTTGCTGTGTGCAGGGAACTCCTGCAAAGAAAGGAGCCTTCAGTTATCGAGACAGCACATGCTAAATCTGACCTAACAACGGAAACATAAACCATGCGTCTGACACAAATTGAAAGAAGTCACATGATTTTCCAGACAGCCTTCACCACGTAGCAGAGAATGGCAATGCAATTATGTATACGTTCAATTGAAGGCAAACTTCTTGTTTTCATTAACTATTTGTAAAAATTTGACAGTATACAAGTGCTGAAAGGGCTCTCTACTCTACCACTACTGTAGGTCAGGGGCAGAACAGGTGCTTTGCACACAGGAAGTCCAAGGTTCAATCTCTCCAGCAATAGAAGGGTCAGGTTATGGGAAAGAATTATCTGTCTGCTGCTGGGGCTGCAGTCCAACAACATCTGAAGGGCACCAGGGTGGCTGCTTAAGAGGAATGCCACAGACAGGGCAAATGAAATGCTACTTAAAGTTCTCCAATTATTCTGATGATGTTTTTATTTCTGAAATGGGAAGTACTGTATTTTTTCATGCCTAAGACTAGGTTTTTTCCTTAAAAACAATGTCCAAATTTTGAGGGTGTGTTATACACGGATATCCCATTTTCTTAAATCGGAGTCCCCCAAAACAGGAGGCATCTTATACATGGGGGTGTCTTAAATACGGTAGTTATTTCCATGTGAAAACCATAGAAATAACATTAGGAAATAACTTTCACTGACATCATCAGCACCCCCTTCAAAAGTCCTCACCCCATTTATTAAAATCACATCAAGCAGATGCAATTATAATAAACAGGGGCACTATCTCTTAATATTATTATTGTAACAGCAGGAGAATGTGCACATGCATTGTAGAAAGCAGTTTACATTACGTCAACTAAATATTTAACAAGCAATTAAATTCTCAAGCATATTCACAGGAAGAAAAAGCTTTCTGCAACTCACATCTTTGCATGCAAGACTGCCAGGAAGCTGAAGCCCTGGTTCAAAACGAAAGCAACCTTGCCCAAATAGCTGTTTTTGGTAGAAACTCTTCCAGGCTAGATGTAAAGGATCACTGATGTAGACTTAACACAGACAAAATAATAATAATCGGAATAACAAGCCCCACTTTCTAAAAAACACACAAAAGGGCAAAAAAACACCATGAGACCTCCGGGTATAGGGTGGTATATAAATTCAATTAATAATAATCACCACCACCTCATAATTAGACAGTGAGGAAGCTGGTAACAAGTAAGAGATAAATTATATACATCTCAACATGGAATCTGAAATTTTGCAGTAACTGATAAAATACCCTTTACTCATCCTCTCACGGAGTGCAGGCTCAGAACTGGCTCAGTCTGGTACTTTCATTAAGAGAGCAACAGAAAGTGGAAACTGCCTCTTTCAGCTGAAGTTTCAGTTACTCGGACTTACGGGATGAGAACTCTTAAGGTTGTTCCATCTCTGTCATAAAATACAGATATCCCCCAAATGCCAGAATATGCCTCGCGCTTCTTTAAGAGGAGGCGGCAAGGCAGAAAGCCTAAGAGTGAGGAAGGAGGGGCGATGAAACTCATGATGATAACAAGGCACTCTGACTCCCACCAGTTGCTCACAGGCTCTGCCCAGCCTGTACAGAGACCAGCAGGGGGCTGGGAAGCTGCTGATGAGTCATTAGGACTCTTACAAACCCCCAAAATATTTCAGGCTGAGGCTTGAAAAAGGAAGTTTGAAAAAGGAAGCCCTCTTGGTCAGAAAGAGTAGCTTTGGGGAAAGCACTAAATCGGTTTATAGGAAGTCCAAAGTACTTTCTACACACAGTGGATTAAAGAGCATCACACTTTTGTGTGGACTTTCTGAATAGTGTAATCATTTATCCTGAACTATTTTGGATGCTTTTTAAGGCTACAACCCCGTCATAAAAGAAACCCCATTAAAGAGGGGAAACTCAAAACTACCTCATCTTTCTATCCCAGGACTGTAATTAAAATTTTATTCACACAAAAAGACTCTCTACAGAGGAGAAACAGTAGAAAACAGTAGACCATGTGAATATATTTAGCTACCCGATCTTTAGAGGGCTCTCAAGCACCTTTGCAAGCGCAAAAGGTTGGGCGCTGTAGGCTGGGATGGTGACTGCCTTCCTCAAATCCTGGCTCCGCTGTCCTGTCACCGGCTCCAACTGCAGACTGTTGTTACTCCCGCTCCTTTTATAAACCACTGTGGGAAGGGGGAGGGAGGGCAAGCCCCTCCTTCTGTCCACTAAGTCCCCTTTCTCACTGTTTCCAAGCTTAGCTGACTGGGGCACTTCTCCAGCTTTCAGACAAAAGGAACAATAACCACACTTCCCAGATCTTAACTCACATTCCTCCTCCACTTATCCCTACGCACCTCCAGGAAACATATTTAAACCAGCAACTCACAAGTTTGCAGTCAAAATTATCAGCCAGCCACAGCCATTAGCACTTGCTGATGCCAGGCACCAAATATACTCTTCCTCTCCCGACAAGCACAGACAGTCCTTCAGGGGTGGGCAGATTGTGCAAGCCTCTGCCCAGGAACCAGAAGAAGCCAGATGGTAGCATAGCAGCGGCTGCACCTTTTTCAGGAAGGGGTTTCCGCTGCGTTTGTTTAGCAACTTTGTATTGTTCTGCCTGCTTTGTATTGTATTAGCAATCTGCTTTTTAAATCTATATTAATATCTTATTTAATCTATATTATTGCTATAGTGCTTCATTTGGGTTTATTATAAGCTGCCTTATGCCTTCTGCCTTGCAAATAAATGCATGGTAGAAATTTTATTGCAAACAAATAAAGCACTTAGTGTTTGATTAAGGAGGAATACCAATCTTGTTAAATAAATGAAAATGTATAAAGAAAAATTGGCAAAATTCTGGCAAAAAATGTTGCCATAGCTAAATGTTTTGTAGCATTCCCCAATAGATTTTCTTTGTAGAAATGTCTCTGTTTTGCATATGTGCTCTTTGTAAGGATCACAGGAAGCTCTATTTACACAGAGACATATCATTGGGTCCCTCTACCCTGGTAGCTCTCCGGGGTTTCAGACAGGCTATTCCCAGCCCTACCTGGAAATGTTGCCATGGATTGTGCCCGATAACTTCTGCATGCAAAGCCAAGGTTCTGCCACTGAGTTACAGCCTTCAAAGGAAGCTAACTTTTACTGAGTCAGTTGGTCCATCTAGGTCAGGGGTCGGCAAGGTTTACCACACCTGGGCCGGTTCACTCCAGTGGAGATCCCTCCATGGGCCAGACTGCGCGTGCACATGAGCGCACCCGCCCACGATTTCCTGCGTCTGTGCAGACGCGATTTCAGCCCTGTGGAAGTGAGTCCCCGCACCGTGCTGGTTTAGCGCAGCGCGTGGGGACTCGCCAAGCAGGCGGCTCGGTTCGGGGCCGGTTAAACGACCCCCGTGGGCCGCTTGTGGCCCATGGGCCTTAGGTCGCCTACCCCTGATCTAGGTCAGTACTGTCTTCATTATTTGCAGGGAGAATCAGATGGTGAGAGATGATATAATGTCTTCCCCAGCCAGGCTTTGATTCAAGAAGTTACCTTGAGGGCACTCCTCCCACAACCACCAATTCTACCTTGTAGGTCCTCCACCCCCTGGAGGACTGTGGGTTGTGAATTCTGCCTGTAGTTATTCCACAGAAGCCACGTGCCACAGGGATGGGAATATTATATGTTTGCCAATAAGGCACCAAGTGGTTCCATCCTAAACAAACCACTACCACCCCATACAATTGCCCAGGCCTTGCTCCAAAACCCTTTGCTATGCCAAGTGATGCCATCAGCTATACAGAGCAGCGTCTTTAGTGTGTGAGCTTTTCTGAGGGTTCTAGGTTCCTCTTCCCTCACAACTTTCTCAAAAGAATATAAAGCTTATTTATCCAGAGGGATATTAACTAGTGCTGGTTAACTACTTTGTGTTTTATTTGAGCTTGTGATTTTATACTATTTTTTCTTTAGGTGAGCTGCATTGGAAAAGCAGCATGCATTCTAAATACTGATGGACAAGTTTTGTTCATTCCAAAGTGGATTATAAAAGCAGTGAGTGTTTTTAAGTCCTCAGTATTGCAAAGTTCTGAAAATCACAGATACCAGCATGCATACAGCAAAGGACTGGTACCTGTATGGGATCTGAACTGATTTGGTGTATGTGTTGTTGTTCCAAACATGTTTATGCGGGTGTAATTTGTTTTTATATATGCAATTGTTTCAAACTGTTGCACATGTGTAACTGTTTTATATATGTTCATATTACATACTAAATCGCTTTGAGATGCCTCATGATAAGTGATTCATAAATGAAAATAAAATAAAAGAATAAAAACCACAACAATTCTTCACAATAATTTTAGCACAGCTTAACTTCTGTATCTCTGAGGAGATGACTCTAGGTTTTAAACGTTTGGGGTTCTTCTTCTCTCTCAACCGGCTAAATACTTATTTGCTCAAAAATGACTCAGAAGGTACAGAGTCAAAGACACGTGGCTTCTGTGGAATAACTACAGGCAGAATTTTAAAGAAGTCATTTTTTCCCCCATTTAACACTATGTGGTTTCCTGAACAACCATTTCCTTATTTATACATTTATCTATGGCTTTTCTTGCACTCAAAGTTGCTAACATCAGATAGCTGTTATTTTTCCGCAGAAAAATGAAGCATTGGGGGGAAATTGTTTCAGAACATTTTCTGTATCACATCACTGCATCTAGCGATCTACCAATACTATTGTTTTACTGTACTTTTTATTCTTTTATATTCTGTTTTAATTATTTTTATGTACACCATCTGGAAATTTTGGGCTATGAGGCAGCAAAACTAATAACATTTGTTATTACATTTCCAAGTGTTCAAAATACACTTACAACCACCCTGTCCATTAAGTTCACACTACAGATGGAGAAGGCTGCTTGCTGAGGCTACTTTTCACTCATTTTAACTATACGTACTGGCAATGCAGCCAGACTGACCCACATTACAGTTCATTCTGTACCGGCAGCAAACTTAGGCTCAGGAAAGGAGTCCCCGCCTGGGGTTTTCCATTGATTATTTTCTGAGTCAGGATCTCCAGCAGCAGGAGATATCATATTGCAACAGAGCCCACAGATGCAATTTGTACCCTTTCAGCAGAGTGTGCCATGTCATCAGAGTGGATCACTCATCAATGCATGCCACTCCCCTCCGCCAGGAAAGGCTACGTCGGTGAAGCGCCACTGGGGCTTCATGTTTCTTAGGGCTGTCAGGTGCCAAAGTATGGCCCATCACACTAAGGTTCCCTCTCCAGAGCTAGGAACGGCTAAGCTGCATGAGCAGGCCAGGTTACGCGCCGCGTGCTCAGTGTCAGGTGTCACTGTGAACTGGGGCTCCTCCAAAGTTCACAGAGTTCTCTTGGATCTTGGCAGCACCTTTTCTACCTGGGTTGTAGGCAGCATTCCCATTATCTATTCTGAGCCCAATTGTGCAATAGTATTTGGTGTTTACATTTAAATGAAAATAAAATAGCGGGGAGCAGGGGAAACAACAAAAAGCTCAGCAAATTAACCCTCTCTCAGTAGCTGTATCTGAGCCTATGATGACCACTGCATGCATGCAGAGAATTTCACCCTATGCACACAGGAGAGCAAAAGTTACAGGGGTTCACTTATACAAGGACCTGGTCTGAGGCAAACTGAAATGTCTTTTCATTTGCCCAAGATTTGTAGATCTTTTGATTTTACCCATCATTATACGTGGCTGCTAAGGTTATCCCACTGCTGTTTTGTGCTGCTTTTATATGAATTTGTTGCTAACATTTCTAGTGTTTTTTTATTGTTGTTGTTTAGCCATTTAGTCGTGTCTGACTCTTCTTGACCCCATGGACCAGAGCACGCCAGGCACTCCTGTCTTCCACTGCCTCCCGCAGTTTGGTTTTTATTGTTAGCCACTAAATCAGTGAGATATACAATGGTACCTTGGTTTACTAACTTAATCTGTTCCGGATTAAACCAAAGCGCTCCTAAACCAAGGCGTGCTTTCCCATAGCAGCGGGGGACTCAATTTACAAATGGAACACTCTCAACAGGAAGCGGAACATGTTCTGCTTCCAAGGCAAAGTTAACAAACCAAAACACCTACTTCCAGATTTGCAGCGTTCTTAATCCAAGTTGTTCATAAACTAACCTGTTCTTAAACCAAGGTACCACTGTAAATTCTCTTCATTAACTGAATAGTAAAAGAAGTTGCTTTTGCTGTTGTTGCTCAATTTGCATTCTACCTTTCCAACAAATGGTACTCAAGGCAGCTAACAAACAACTGGAAAGGGCAGAAAAATCTTTTATGCAGAATCCCCAGGTCTGCGCCATACAGAAACAGCCATCCTGAAATGCAAAGACACAAAGCAACCCACTAGAATGGCTAAGAGTCTCTTCATTAACAAAAAAGCAGGGAGCTTTTTCACACACCAAAGGAAAATATAAAATGAATAAGCTGCAGCTCAAGGCGAAAAGCTGCTCTCATCCGGCCAAGTGTACACAAGCACATTCTTTGGTCAAGGCTTCCTTGTGTAAATCGATGTGGCAAGAATGCCGAGCTCTTTGGAGGAAAGGCTTCTTCTCCCTAAAGACCTCTAACCCCTTTGGACACAGCGCGTGAACACAATCAGGAAATGCTTTTTGGATTCTCGGCCTCCTGGCCGCATGATAACATGTCTACCCAATGCAACCCGAGCCATCTTCATTCATCTAATTAAATGGAAGTAAATCCCCCTCTCATTTTCACAGTGCGATCTAACTTTGGAAAAGCTGGAAGCAGAGCTCTATGTCAAAGCAAAAACGGGGAACTAGTGGCCCTTCTCCAGGTGTTGCTGGACTCTGCAACTCCCAGTAGCCCCAGTAGCAACATTTGGAAGGGCATAGGCTGTACTCCATCCCTGCCTCAAACTCGGCTCTGCCAATGTTTTGAGACTACAGTTCCCATCATCCCTGACCACTGGTCCTGCTAGCTAGGGATCATGGGAGTCATAGGCCAAAAACATCTGGAGGGCCGAGTTTGAGAAAGCCTGCTTTAAAGCAAGGTTGGCGCTTAACAACTTAATGCTGACACCTGCTGGGAATCAAATGACCATCTGTCAGGGAATTTTAATTGTGTTTTCTGCATTGCAGAGGTTTGGACTAGATGACCCTTGGAATCCCTTCCAACTCCACAAATTCTATGATTCTATGACATACTTTTCCATAAATTTATGGTGATCTCACAAAGCAGTTTTAATTCAGACCAGCAATGGAGGCTCCAACAACTGAATGTGCTGACAGAACACAACTAATTTTTATTTGATGAATTTTTTGATGAAATTAGTGCCATGGCAGTCCTTGATTTCTTCCTGCTATGACCGATACTGCTTCTCTGTGAAATTTGCCTCTTTTATACACTCTCACTCTGTGCACCCTTGCCACTTTGCAGCAAGCTCAAGTGCAATTTAAAATGTAACACCTTCCTACCAACACAAATAGGCTAGCCCTGTGTACTGGAGACTGAATCAAGGGGCAAACCCCTCTCTCTCCCAGCAATCCATTCCTGTTCTGGTGATGGGCAGCTACACAACTCATTACCCATACAGAAGTGGGAAAAGCTCAGTCATTTGTGACCAAGGATACAAAAAAACCTGCAATGGGGGGGGGGTCAGCAAAAATAGACTCCACTTTGAACAATCAAGCTTTTATATTTTTTGAGCCTCCCATTGTTGTAACAAACCGTTTGCAGCAAGAAGCAAGACAGCCCCCCCCCCTTCTACTATTAATTTGGCAAGCCATTCAATTCAGGGGTGCAATTAGGGGCCAGCCAAGCCGCAGACTTGTCAGTAAACACTGCATTCCAACATCTTAGCACATGATTTGAGGCTCTGAGGTGGGACACTTGATTTACAGGGCAGGAGGAAGCTATACAGAAATGTTAACATCAAAAAAAGGAGCATTAACTAGGACCTGTGTTCATCCCCCCCCCCCCCCACAAGAGCGAGATAATGGGCAGATGCAAAAGTGTAAAGGTTGGGGGCCAGCAGTTTTTAAAGCGAAAGGGGCATACCACATTTACACGCCGTGGAGACCACTTGCAGAAACACAGAGAGAAATAGAAAACAGTCCCAGAAACATTCCTCAGCACCAACAGAACAAGCTGTTCTGCTCAAGGAGCCAACTACAGGACACAGAAGTCACACCAGCAGGAACAAGAGGGTTGGCACAGCTCAGACCTTGTATTCAACAACTGCAGAGTCACTGGCAGAATACACACAGACACACAGGAGCATCAGAACTACAGACTATGCAGTTGCACTCCTTCGTACCTAGTTCCTAATGGAATCAAGCCATCCAAAGTTCACTCATTTAACTGGCCACCCTAGAGCCCTGGTGAAGGAAAGCTCCATGTTGCAGGTACTACAACCACCGGTGACTGCATTACCACTCATCCAGGTAAGAGACCCACACACAGAACCCCCTTTGCACTCATCAGCCAAATGCTTTAAAGACCCCTCTCCTTCTGTGGTCCAGAAAAGGCCCTGACTATAAGTGGCTCTCCAGGGTTTCGGACTGCTGTCTTTCTCAGCCGTACTTGGAGAAGCAGGGAACTGAACCTAGGACCTTCTGCATTGAGAGCTGGTGCTCTACCATGGAGCAATATGGCCCTCCCTCCTTATTACTATCACACAGGGCTTTTTTTAAAAGCCAGAACCCGCCAGAACTCATTTCCAGCACCTCTCAACTGGGCACCATTGCCATTTTAAGAGAACAAGGGAGGTGTTCATGGTGAGTTCCAGCACCTTGTTTTCTAGAAAAAATTCATTGCTATCATCACTGTTACAACAGGCAACTAAACCAAAATGCCACTAGTCATGACACCCAGGGAGCAAGATAAAAGGTAATAGGTGGGTCCAAAAAGAAAAAGAAGAGGAAAAAAGGCTGAATATGAATGCATATTGGTGTTCTGCCCTTCCTCAAAGAAACTCAGAATGATGGTTACACATCATAGCAGCCCTGGACTGGCACTCCGTGACTTGCTCAAAGCCACTCAGCAAGCTGCAGAGCTGAGAAGGAATTCAGCTTGGGTTTCTCACACCCAAGACACAAAACTTTAGAGCCACTGCACCACACCATTCATTTCATTTTACATTCGGCAAGTTCATGTATGTTTTTAGCAAGGGATGGTGAGACGTTTAAACACATGGCATAAAAACTTCCACAACTTACCTCCCAATCACTTGCGATTTTGGGGGGTGGCTCTAAACCCGACTTTCTGAGCTGATTCTCCTTATAATTCTCATATTGCTTGTACCCCGCATAACCTCCGCCTGTAGCCACCAAAAGGTGCAGTGGGCGTAACCGCAGTACACTCCTCACCGGTGCAGTGTAGAGTTTCCGCTGACCTGTAACAAAAGGAGATCGTACTTTAGGAAATCAGGCAGGTAGCCATTGACACTGCGGTGTAACAGAGGCAGAGGTTGCACAGTGAACCTGGCATCTCCAAGCCAGCCCAGAGAGAAACATCACCATTGTTACAAAGATTGACTGGGGGTTCTTTCAAACCATCAATGTCACTTCCTAGATAAATCAATTCCCAACTCACAGCTTCAGTTCTCAAACATAGAGCACTATGGAACAGAGCCCACATTCAAGTAAAACAATTATTTTACTTTGACAATTTATATACTCATTCACTACATCAACTCTAAGCAGTGTACATAAAATTCAATACAATCAAAATAAAAATCAGTTAAAATTATAAAATCAGAATTCAGTTAAAAAGCCTACTGGAATAAAAAAAAAATTCAGTAGCTACTGGAACTTCAACAGGGAGGGGACATGTCTAACCTCAACTGGGAGGTAGTTGCATAAAATCGGGCCCACAATATTGAAGGCACTGAAACTCCTCCAAAGAACTCAGTGATTGGGCAGAGATATAAGGGACCAAGTGATCTCTGGGGCATCTTTGACCTGAGCTGTTAACTTAAGAATGATAAAATGAGAAACTGAGAGAAACCAAAATGGGCATTCATTCATCCCTTCTGGGGTGTTGCATTGCCTGTGAAAACCACCTTGGAAGCCGGAGATTTTCAATGGAGGGCTACTGCCACATTCATATTTTTGCTTAATAACAGCTGGCAAAATATGATGGGGAGATGACTACCAAATGTGCTTCTGACCTTTGTACCTCTTACATTTTGGCATCAAAATATTTCAAATGTTTTTTCCTTTGTTACCATTTCTGAAATGTTATTAAAGTACAACATTGTGTTTCTTTGGTATTTGGCACAGTGGGAAATGGCTGTTTTCCAACATTCCAGTAGCCTGGAAGCTGCAAAATCAAAGAGACAGCAAACAGCTACAAACATAAAGACTGACAACAACCCAAATCACCAGAGAGCTGTGAAAGGCAAAATACACATAAAGCCAGGGCTCTGCTGCACACAACAGGCACTTCTTGCACTCTATGGTCCTGCATAGAGACACATGGTGCTTCCACTCAGTTAACAGTGCAAATTGGAGAGCCAAAAGATCAAAGAAAACAAGGAAGGGGGGGGGGAAAGAAACCTCATATCATTCTAATCCTTTTCCATCTCTATATAAGCATGGATATTATTAATCTGTGTTTCTTATCATAGCACAAGAAGCATCTTGCACTTCCCTACTGCCACCTGCTGGACAGGAGCATACACTAAAATGAAGTCTTCTGGGAATCATTTGTGGGAGCAAAAGAACCACAGCTAGGATGCAAACTGGCATACATTTGCATACAGGCAGATGTTTTTTACTGACAAGGTTTCTTCACCATAAGGTCCTATGGCTGGTTAAAACAATGTAAAAATAGTTTCAGCAGTGAGACTGCTGTGAAAGCACTCTCGCTGCATTTTAGACACATGGACCAGATTCAGTGGAAAGGAAACATGTTTTTCCAACTTGCAGTAACAATTGCATTTGTACAAAACTGATTAGCTAGCCCTTATGTAAATCAGCAAGCCACCAACCTTTCCTTCTTGCCACTGAGAACAAGATAACCATGACTATGTTATTCTGAGCTTTCTTCCTTCTTTTGGGACCCCAGAGACTGACACAACTAGAGAGAATAAGCCACATTAGCTGCATCGGGTTTTTTCTGGATTAGAATGTATTAATTAAAGGCCTTGGGGTCAAAACTTTTATATTTGTCTGTGGGTGGGGGATTATTGGTTTTTGCTATTGTAATTAAGTTATGTACTTTGTGTTTTCATTTTGTATTTTAATGCTGTAAACCAGCCTGTGATCTTTGGATGAAGAGCCACATATAAAATTAATTAGTTAATTAATTAATTACAGTAGTTAATTAAATTTCTGGAAATTGTTTCAAGTGTTCAGGAAGCCAAGGCTTTTGCACTTCTTCCAGCTATATTACATCGTTTACACGCCTCCTATATAAATCTGTATGGACATTATTCAGATCTTCTTTAGTGGCCTGGCTCTGGGTGTCCCCACTAGGAAACGGGGCCTTCTCTGTGGTGGTTCATGGTCTGTGCAACTCCCTTCTCAAATCCATTTGATTAAAACTGGCAAATCTGCCCATCTTGCTGGGACAGGACATCTCTGTGCTCAAGGCAGAACAAAACCACCCTATTCTGGATGGTCTCCCAACTCTATAGAGCAGATTTTCAGGGGTCACTGGAGTCTGCAGGCCAGGGGCAGGGGGAGAAAGTAAAAAGTTGCCTCACCTCCTCCGTTAGCAGACAGTTTCACTAGATTAAAAGTCCTTGAGCTTGCACATAAGGCATCAATTGGCCACAACCAAACAAAATTAATTTCAAAGATTAAAACGTAATTAACAGTTCTGGCCTACATCACTACCAGAAGACTCATGCTGCGTATACATGATGAGTACCTTCACATGTTTGATTCAGCAAGAACTACAAAACCAACAGGTTTAATTTTCATCTAATAGTCAGAGACCTAAAATTTCCCAAGGATGGATATCAGAAATTTAACATCAAAGACCAGTTGCAATACATGACATGTCACAATCATCATCACATACAGATTACAGATTCTTTATTATGTAGTGTCACAGACTCAAACAAAGCAAAATTGCATTAGTATCAAATATCAGAAAACAGGATCATGTCCTGTTCCGTGTATTGAAACCAGCCTTCCATACCCTCCCTAACCCTCTCTTGCAAAAAGCTTCTCTCTTCCACTTCCTGAACAAACCAACTACCTTTAATACTGTGCTTCCAAACCATAATTTGTAATCATAGTTTGAAGTGGTAAGAGAAACAATAAGATGAAAAAATATGAGGATTCTTACCAGTAAGGAGGAATGGGGAAAGTGGTTGCTTCCAAAGTACCAACATCTTCTTCATAGACTGATTATCATGTCTTACAATGCTGCTGTGGAAAAGGGTACTGGTGGTGATGGGTATAAAAACAGGAAAATACAAATAATTATGGATGCATATCTATATAAAGAATCTACATTAACTACACATATTCATAAACCGAGCTACAAATCATTATCTTCCTTTGGATTACTGTGTAACATTTACCTACTCCTGCTTTACCTTACCTACTCCAGATGGGCAAGTTATAAATCTTTTTAGAATTAAAATAAATAAATCATGCAATGTGTATTTTGGAGAGCTCATTTCATCTTTCTTGACTGGCAGGTTCAGGGCTGCACTTCATTATTTTTAGCCCACTTTTTCCTGTTTCTGCAGGCTTTCCAAAATCTGCTTTTACTGAGGACAAATTTAGCAGTAAAGAAATACAGGAAGCTGCACCTGAAGCCCTGACCTCTGCAACCTCTTCTATCTTGAGGCCGGCAGCAGAGTTCATGGGCATTTTAAACCCATCAACCTTGATGTGTATGGAAAATCTAGAGTTGTGAGGAGGGAAGTACATTACTGTGGCCAAGTGAACACCCTCTTGTTAACCCTGAGAGGTTCTGCAGTGTAATCAGATCAGAGAACATGAGACCTTACAAGCTGGAAAATATCACACTAAAGCAAATTCAAGCCAATGGCCTAAGCCTACTCCTAATTAAAGTATTTGAATTAAGATTTGCTCCCTATGGAATTTATTTTCAAGTTTTCTATGTCGCACAACACTGTATGGGAGTCGCTGAGAATCAAGCCTTGTCATTACAGACTTGCTCCAGGTACAGTTCCTTGGTTATGACAGGTGGGTGAAACTCAGGAACTGGTTTTTTTTTTTATGATGAATAGCAAAATGCTTCTCATCATACCAGGTGAGGGAATGCATGGGGGAGAGGAGAATAGGTACCCTATTGAAATCCTCCACTACCACATTGGTATGGATGAGAAGGAACACTGAAGGAGCACTGTTGGATCAGACGAAAAGCCCATCTAGTAGTCCAGCATCCTGTTTTCACAACGATCAACCAGATGCACCCATAAAAACCCCACAAGCAGAACTTCAAGGGCTAAACCACTCTTCCCACTTGGAATTCCCAGCAACTGGCATACAGAGATGTACTGCTTCTGACACTGGGTATAGTATATAACCATCGATAGACAAATGTTTGAAAAATAAGGCTAACCTCCACTGAAAGCCATCCAATGTGGTGGCCATCTTGTGGCAGCAAATTCCAGATAATTATACACTGTGTGAAGAAATGGATCTCTGCAGAGACATGTGGCAATCTGCAAATGTACACAAATGTGTGCAGTGATTTACTATTCACTATATGTGTGATTAGGGTGGGGAAGATGCCATTAGGGACCCATTAAGATAGGGTTAAACCAAACCCTTGCTATTTGTGACACACACACCCTGCCAGAGTTTGAGGCATATCCCAGATTGCTTACTTTGGCTCACAAAATTTAATGGGGGTCACTGGGTACAAAGTCATTGGTTCTATTTTATGGTGACATTTCAGAATCCTGACATTTGTTCACCTGCACTGAAAACTATGCCACTAATACAATTACAAATTGTGAATGGAATTAGGCAGAGTCACTTGCCCAAGACCACTCAGTAAAGTCCAAAGCTGAACCTCGATATGAGTCCAGATCTCTTAGCATCAAGCACAGCTCTCTACACTGACTGATTAAAACTGTTTCTCATCTTGTTGTTGCTGGCATCCATCTGTCTCAGGAGACAATGGAGGAGTGTGCCTTTTGGGAGTGAAGTCAAACTGCTGGAAGTCAACATACACAAGGCGAAAGCTTCCATCATGAGTTCAATGGATTTCAACAGCTGCATATATTTCAGCTGTTAATAAGAGGTGTCTCTGAGGCACTACTGAAAAGCTTTGAATAGGAGCTCTTCCTCTTCCCAATAGCTAGTTGTGCCTGCAGATAAAGCCTCCACAGAGGAAGATCAGAATGTTCCACACTTACTGGAGTTGGCTGCCTTCACCTGCCAGGGAGCCAGTTCATATTACAGTCCTTAGGGCCAAATAAAGTGCCATGACAGAACTGTGCATTTAGTTATAATTTATATCTCACCTTTCTACTGACGCTGTACTCAAGACAGCCCACATTTTATAGAATAAACTGGTGACAAGAGCCAGGTCCTCTTGGGCATCTAACACCTTCCTTCTCACCCTTGCCTGCACCTGTGGTGCTCTGCCTAGAGAGGCTTGCCTGCTGTGCCACATTACTCCTTTGGTACCAGGCAAGGAATGCCTTGTTCTCCCAGACCCTTTAATGTATTTTATCTTTTAAGCTCTTTGAGGGTTTTCAGTATATTTCCCCCCTTTTCCTTTTTGTTTTTCTTTGTTCTAAAAGGTAGTGGAATAAGTAATGTGCATTGAATTTTTTGTCATATGAGCTTTATTGTATTTTTAATATTTTGTTGGAAGCTGCCCAGAGTGGCTGGGGAAACCCAGCCAGATGGGCGGGGTATAAATAATAAAGTTATTATTATTATTATGAAAAATATAATAAAGATGATGATGATGATATATAATCATTTATATTATTTTAATATTTAATATCATTTATTTAGTTTTTATAATAGAGCAAATTGGTCATTCTTAACTTTTGTATGCAAGTTGAATTAAGTTGATATGCAAATAGGACAGTCATTTGATTTAGGCTGAAATGGATTTTATGGCTGGAATTATTAATGCACTAATGCTCCCCCCAACCCTGCACTTTCTGAAACCATGGTTTGAACATGGCTTGTTTTAAACTAACCATAGCTTATATTAATCACAGTTTGCCTGTTCTGACAAAATTACAAACTGTGGTGAACCAAAAGCAAAAGCTTCCAAACTCCTCCTTCCAGCTGTGCAGAAAGAGAGGAGCAGGCTCATCAATACAGGGCTAAACCATGTTTTAGCATTGTGTTAATCCTGATTTAGGTGCAAGCATGGCACAGTTGGCTTTCTCTCATTTGCACATGTTGCTCAAGAGCCTCTTTCTTGTAAGTTCTACCTGAAAGTTGAAACGAAGAGGGAGTAACTAAATCAGTATCCTGAGGAAGTTCATGGAGGTTGATGAGGGGACAGAGAACCCAGTCACCTCTGCTCCCAGTCTCCTGAGATTTTATGGAGATGGAAAGATGAGCAAAGAATGTCTAGCCCCTGTGTGTTCCCAGTGACCTACAGCTAGGGTGGCAGGGAAACATTCAAGAGCCCAAACTTATATATTCCCTGGGACTTGATTGTGTGTATATATGGTAGCAATGGTGAGGTTATTTAGAGTCCAATCTCCACACTATAAATGGAGAGTAATTCAGATCAGAGTTCCACAGAGTTCTCTTCTGTCCTCTGTGACTCGAGTGGGAAAGCACATGCAAGGCACTGAGAACCACAACTCTGTTCGGCAGCTTAAAGGAGTTTGCGAACAACACTAGAAAGGCCCTCCTTTCCCTTTTTTTTCATATTTTAGAACATACTGTCGGTGAACACAGGCATTATGGCTAGCAACTGTTGACAGACTCATCTCTTGTGAAATTAAACTACGCATGAAAGAAACTACTTCTGAGAGATAATCATATATGTACAGAGTAAGAAATTTAAAGACTTAACTTAAAAAACGTGCACACAATTCAATTCCAAAAGTAATTTCCTTTGCATATATTAACTACCATCACAAATACACTGTGAAATTATATGTGTGTTTGCCAAAAAAATAAAGCCCACTGAGTTGAACATGGCTTACTTTCAAGAATAGGAGCCTAGGATTGCCACCAAAATTTCAATATTACAGTGCAATTCTAACCATGTTAATTCCAATATCCCCATTTAATTTAGTGGGACTTACTTCTGAGTTAACACTCTTATGAACACACCTGGAGGCTGAAGTCCTACACCCACTTACTTGAGAATAAGCCCCATTCAACTCAGTGGAGCTGCCCTCAAAGTGAAATATACATAAGGATGGGATCAGCATGTTAAGGACTGCAGTGGTAACTTACAGACTTTAAGGGCTTTTAAAAATCAGTTTGCACTAGCATAACATGGAAATCCCAGAGCTAAACCAGGATGGGTAAAAATTATTGATGCCAGTCAAACAGGTACAGTTGGTTAGGAATACTAAACAAGTCTAATATGCTTACAAAGGCCCCTCAAGAGCATCTATTTCTCCTGATGCAATATTTTGTAATGTTTTCCCAATGCAAATTCAGTGCCAGGTGATTTTGACACGGAATTACTGAGTTCTAGTTTTATTTAATGCTAGAAGCAAAGTTTTGTGTTGCATTATTTTATCCTATCTGTCATTGTTTTTTAATTCCCACATTTTGTTTTTAACACTATTTTATTTTTCGCTTCTCTGAGCTACCCAGAGAGACTGTGTGGATGGGTGGCTTAATAAAGTCAATAATGATAATAATGTGGATAGGCCATTTCCCCCAAATCCTCCAAGTTGAGATAGGGCCCAACAGGCACACACTGCAAGGGGGGCAGTGAACTGACCACTTGGCTAGGGCTTCCTTTGCACCAGAAGGGGAACGCAAGGTCCCTGTAACAAAGCCTTGAATATCTGTAAGTAGAGCAGCCCTCCCCTGCCTCCATTTTCCTCCATTCCCTGCTTCCCACATCCCTCTTATTTTCTACTACATTGTAAGCACCTCAGGGCAGAGACCCCCCCCTTTCTCTCACATTTTGGGAAAGCACCATGGATGGCACTAGAGAGAAATAAGAGAAGACAAGGACTCCAGCAGCAATATAGGCAGTTAAGAGCAGGCTTAAGTGCCCCTGAGCACAAGCAGAGTGCATTTCCCTCACCACACAAGAAAGCAAATGCCGAACTTTAAACTTCAGGCAGTTTCTAACTCTTTGCTGCTGCTCTTCACGACCCTTGTCCCAAAGTGTGATCTCCCACCTTCACACTGTAGGGTACCACAGATCAACTTAGAATTAAAACTTTATAGGGAGGCTGTGTACACACTATACATTTAAAAGCACCTTTTAAGCTCATCTCAGGCCCTCGCACCACACAAGAAACCTGGGACCCTGTCGTTTACCCATCAAAGAACTCCAATTCCCAGCACCCTTATCAAACTACAATTCCCAGGATTTGGGGAGTATATACATGTATTGGGGGGTTGTGGTTTTTTTTTTTTTTTACCAGCCAGCCGTATATAAATTAACTAATAAAAATAAGCAAGTGGTGTGTACCGGGCCTGAGGAGTATTATCC
This sequence comes from Podarcis tiliguerta, assembly GCF_965153285.1. Lineage (NCBI taxonomy): Eukaryota > Metazoa > Chordata > Lepidosauria > Squamata > Lacertidae > Podarcis > Podarcis tiliguerta. Next base: position 26,734,301 of record NC_139549.1, read on the forward strand.
AGCCTTTAATCATACTCAAAAGTCCATGCCTATGAATTTCAGCGGCCCTACTACTCCGAGTAGGGCGCAACCCTGAATATCGTTAATGACACATTGGTTTGTTTCACGTTTAGACTTGTTCTAAATTTTAAACTGTTTTATTTCTCGCCGAGATCCGCTGGGTCATAAATTTGAGGGCGACAAGAACCTGCACATCGCTTTGGCAATCCTTGTGCACACAAATTCCCCTGGAGGGAGACATAAAAAGGCGACTGCAAGTTCCCCTCGGAGAAGACCCCGCTGAAATGGGATGCCCCCATTAACTCCAGTACGTCTCCTCTGAGTAGGACTGAGGTGAGGGGTTGGGGAGACCACCCCCCTCAGGGGTCCTCTGAGACGGGAATCCACCGCCTGGCCGAGGGCCACCCGCCACCTGCACGGCGAGGCACGGAGCACGCGCTGCGCCCCCTGCGCCTCACGCCCCGCCATGTCTGCCTGTCTCCCCCCACCTCCCTCACCCTCGAGGGCCAGCCCCTTCCTCCGAAACCATCCCGCCTCCCTCTCCCTCACGCCTCGCCGCCGCTAGGACTGCCGCGCGGTACCTGCCGCTCGCCCTGGCGCACGCCACCCTCAGAGCCCCTGCCGCCGCCGCCGCCGCCATCTTGGCCCTGCTGCTGCTCTCTCGTTCGGTGGAGGGAGAAGTCGCCCCGCCGCGCGGCTGCTCTCTGCTCGTTTGCCGCGCCGCCGGGGCTGAGGGAAGGAGGGAGGGAGGGAGAGACTGGGCGGGCGCAGCTGGAGAGCACGAGCCAGCGAGGCGGGCCTCGGGCCGCAGGAGGAGGAGGAGCCGCCGGTTCTCTGAGGCGCTGGGTTAGGTCGCAGCGCCTCAGCCGCCTCGCCTCAGCGGGGCTTGAGGGAAGCCCGGGAGCTTCTTGGGATTCCTCTCTCACGCAAGAAATAGCATAATAATAATAATAATAATGCCGCAAAACGTCTCCAAGGCGTCTCACGCGCACATTTGCAAACAGCCATCAATAAATCAATGCCAGATAGTTTATCCAGTTCTGGAACGACTAGCATCAGGGCAGCCACGCCGCTGTTAACAATGATGCGTTTGCTTTGTAGGAAAGTTATATTTCGGTTTATTCGTCTTCATTCTGCATAAGTTATGAGGAGCTACTGTGTGGAACAATAATTCGTAATAAAAAAAATAAAAGTAACCATCCGTGGGGGGGGGGGGAAGGCCCCCACGCACATACAGAGAAGAGCAATGATAATCCATATTCCCTTAAATGGCTAGGAGGTGAGATGCATAATGAGAGAGCACAGAAAGGGTTCACTACTGTACTGATCTACACCATACATTTAAAGTACATGGCTTCCCCCCCAAGTAATCCTGGGAGCTCTTGTTTGTTCAGGGCGCTGGTAATTGTAGTTCTGTGAGGGGTAAACTCAATTTCCCATGATTCTTTGGGGGAAGCCAGGTGTGGATGTGGCAGGTGTTAATGCCAGCAGCAGGCTAGGGACATCATTCCGTTGAGTTTATACATCTCGCCTTATTTACATTTATTAAACTCTGTTAAACAAAGCTTTACTTCAAGGAGCTCAGGTCAGCATAAGTGGTTCATCTCCACCCTCCTCACAGGTAGAAATGGTCAGAGGCAACGAGTAGCTCAGAGGCACAGTCAGCTTCTGGCCAAGCATGGCTTCAACCTGGGCTACCCTGGTCATAGTACAACCCTCTTCATGGTGCAGTTGTCTATACAGTGCATACCTTCCAACATGCCACAGAGGGGGGAAAGGGGCACGTGTCTTTCAGGGCCTCGCTTTGACACGAGTCATGTGACCCGCATGGGCGCACAGCCCTCGAAAATGTGTTTTGGGGGGCTGCACTCAAAAACGGGACATCCAGGGATCAGTTGAGTGGTATGTACACAGTTACCTGGGAGTAAGTCACAATAAATTCAATGGGGCTCACTTCTGAATACAGACAGGTTTCGCTATACAAACACAATGCCTTCTCGGGAAGTCAGGCAAGCGTTTGCATAACGAGTCAACACTTTCCATTGATTCCAAAATGATGGGCGAAACCAGGAAAACCCTCTGAAACGTTGCAAAAGGCAAACAAAAGCTCTCTTATTTGTCCAATCTCTCCCCATCCATCCATCCCTCCTACCATGTGAATCTGCTGCAGTGGAACAGCAAAACACAAAAAAGTAAAGCTGCTTATTTGTTCACAGTAATGCATGTAGGTCTGGCTGTTTGGATAGCTCAATCTGCGGTGTATATTTTTGTTTGGGTACAAATTCCTCATGTTCGGATCAGTGAATTTTTTGTATAATGAGTGTTTGGATAGTAGGACTTGTGTGTGTACATGTATATAGGATTGCATTGTAAATCACCTTTCTCAATCTGGGACCCTCCAGATGTTTTGAACATCATCAGCCCCAGTCAACATAGCTGCCCTGGGGCTGATGAGAGTTGTATTCTAAAACATCTACAAAGCACCAGGTTGACAAAAGTTCTAACCGCTATACTACACCACACCAGCAGTCTTTCTGTCACACACTCTCAGAAAAGCGAACAGTAAAAACATCACCATATTAACAATAATAAAAGTATTGCCATAATTTAGATTTATTAATTCCTTAGTTCAGATCTCATCTCTGCTATGAACTCAGGTGAGCCACCTGTAATCTAGGAGGGGTTTGTGTGTGTATTGTGAGGATGAAGAAGAGGAGGAGTTTGGATTTGATATTCCGCTTTATCACTACCCAAAGGATCCCTGAGTGCAGGCCTTTTTCCAACTGGCTTAGGCAGGCAGGGCCCTGACTGACTCCAGCTACAAAAGCTGAGGCTGTTGAACAGACTCTTGGGCTGGGACGTGGTTTCGGTTTTTGGTTGAGAGGGGGTTGCTGCAGTTGGTTTATTGTATTTTTATTTAAGATCTCATGATTTATGTGGAAATTGTTCAGTTTCGTGGTATATTTTTTAATGTTTCATTGTTTATATCTACTTTTATTATGTTGTAGTTATGTGTTTTTTCATATTGTGTCTTGAACTGTGGAAACATGGCATACAGATAAGGTTATGTATGTATGTATGTATCTGGAGAATGCAGGTGAAGGACTCTGAACCTTTATCAAAAAAACTGAGGGACTGAGGGTGTGCAGGTGGGTAGATCACATTCTCTCTCTCTCTCTTTTCAAAATCCATTCCTGATGCTTGAAAATCCTTAGAATGCTAGTTCAAAAGGATATTTAAGATTCAATTGCTTCTGTTGAGTGTGAAATGCAGTTTTTAAAGCCCAACACAGTGCTATCTATGACAGATTGCTGGTGTGAGAAGACTGGAAAATGTTATAACTCATCTATCTATCTCGCAGACTCGCCAGGCCAACTCTTGACAAAGCCCTGCTAACACTTCCCATCTGTGCCTAAGAATGGGGCCCCTTTCCCCGCCCATCATCCATGCATCCAGTGGATGCTGCTGCTGCTTCTGCTCGCTCTCTCGCTTTTGTTAATCCTCCCCCAAACCCGAAAATAAATATTTAAGGCAATGCCAAGACCCCTTGTTTTCAAGGCTTCAGTCATAGCTCTGGAATCCCTGGTATGAGGCAAGGCAGAGCCTTCAGTATATGGAGGCAAACTGGATTTATGCTTTGCATCTTTGGCCATGAAGGCTGCGGCAGGCACTGTGTTCATCCTCCTGACTGCTCTTGCTCTTAGGTCTACAGGTAAGAGTGGCGGCACTGAGGGAGATGGAAAGCAGCCTCCACCCTGAACAATGCTAATTTGCTTTTAAGAGGCAAACGCCAGCAACCTCCTCCACCATTACACTAGTCTTCTGCTCTGTTTTTAATTTAATTTTTAAAATGTTATATCTTGTTATTGGAATGCTGTGCCAACCACCAGCACCAGGGCTCCTCTCGTTACTTATTATTTGTTTGGTAGCATTGGGGCAGGGAAGCCGTGTTGTTGGGAACAAAGCTAGAAAGAGAGGGGTTGATGGGGGTTGGAGTCCAACAACATCTGGAGGGAGACGGGTTCCCCATCCTTGTTTTGCAGCGTCCCTCTCCCTTACAGGCAATGCATATCACCTAACTTGTTTCAAAATGTGGTACTCCTGCTTTGAGGTGGGGACTCCTGCTCATTCTGCCAAGTGGGGCCTTGACTTCTTCCCCCAAATCCTGTCCTGATGGCTCTGCCATTCATCAATGATGCGCAGACTGCATAGCATGTTTTTGTTTTGTTTTTCAAATAGGGACCAGCCGTGTCTGCTCCTCAACATTCTTCATTGCTTACCTTCAAGCTTCTCAGTTTCTACCCTATTCATAACATTGCCTGCTCTTTCTGTTCCTGCAGGAAAGAAGTTCCGATGGTGCACCCTTTCTGACCTGGAGCAGAGGAAGTGCTCAGAGCTATCTAAAGTGCTTCTGGCAGTGTTGCCCCCTGCCACGGTCAACGCCTTTGCCAGGGTTTCCTGCATCAGAGCTCACAACACTTACGACTGCATTGACAAGATCAGAGTGAGTACCCAGAAATTCCAGAGGTTATCCAAACCCCGGATCTCATTCATTTCTTCTACCTCCACAGTCGAAGCAGGCATCAGTGCTTTCGAATACCTGGAAACCACAGGAGGGGAGAGTGCTGTTTCGCTCATGCCCTTATTGTCTGCTTCCCTTTAGGACATCTGATCAGCCACTGTGAGAACAGAATGGTGGGCTTGGTGGTTCTGATGTCTTTTGGGCATTTTGGACTACAAACCCCATGAGGCCCAGCCATCACGGCTTTATGCTCCTGAGGCTTATTGGAGTTGCATTCCAAAGCATCCTGAGGGCAGCAGGTTGTTGATGGTGGGAATCAAGGGTATGTGGGGTGATTGCCTTGGGTGCATTTTTCTGGCAGGCACAGTGCACTGCTCACGCTGCCTCTCCCCCTCCCCGAGCCAGCCCTGCGCCAATCTGATCAGATCCCAGCCTCGCCAAGTGGCTTGGGGAGGGCAGCGTGAGGAGGGCGCAACAGCCATGTGCCCTTCGATTCCAGACCTTCAAGGGTGAGGCTGTGATTGAAGGGCAGATGGCGTCCTTCTCATGCCACCCTCCCTGAGCCTCGCAAAGTGCTGCAGGGCCCTGCGCCTCGCAAAGTGGCTCAGGGATGCTATTACTCTGGCAATTTCAGTGGCGAGGGCTGAGCTGGCGCACAGCGGGCTCCTTTTGCTGCGCATGCACCGGTCACCATACAAACACGCTCCACCGCTGGTGAGAATGAAGAGTTGCACATTAATTGTGGGGTTAGCTGAGCACAGCATCTGTTCAGGGTGGAAGCGGTGTTGCCCCAGGCAAATTACTCCAATTATTGTGGCAGGTTTTCATGCTTAATATGTGAGAGATTACAGCCCATTTATTGCTACATACGTACTTATTAAATCCTAACCAGAGGAAATTCTGCCATGACTAGAGGCAGGATGTGAGCCAATAATCCCAGGAAGTGTTGGGAAAAGTCTGCCTGACTAGAATAACTTGTACTAAAGATATTCAGAAGCTTGTTTTAAATACTATTTCTCATTCTTAATTAGGTGAACAAAGCTGATGCCGTCTCCTTGGATGCTGGAGATGTGTATTCGGCTGTGAAGCTTTATGGCTTGACTGTGGTGGCAAAGGAGATCTATATGGAAGGTCAGTCAGTGACCATACCCCCAGGGCTGGTGTCAGCACCCAGCAAATTGACCAGAGCCTACAGAAATGTAAAGAGCCTGCCCAGCCAAGCCTTGAGTCAGCACAATCCCTGGTGTACCTAGGTTGGCAATGGAGGTCAAGGGTCATGGAAGTGTTCCAAGCAGTGTGCTCTGGAGGGAGGCCCGCTCCCTTGGCTCTGGGATTTTATTATGGGATAGATGCTCCTCAGGGTCCTCATGACATCATTGGCATCAAAATGTCTGTCCATACCCTGCCCCCCAACTTAATCTGGGATCTAATCTTTCCAGCAGAAATTCAATAATTTACAAAACAAAACTGGTGCCAATAGCCCAACTGTAAATTAAACTGCCATCTGGAAGTACCGTAAACATTTCTTTAACAGAACTGGCCCTGCTTTTTCCACACAGAGACATTGCTTTGATCTGTGATAAACTGAGAGCATATCAACATAAAGGTAAAGGTAAAGGTACCCCTGCCCGTACGGGCCAGTCTTGACAGACTCTAGGGTTGTGCGCCCATCTCACTCAAAGAGGCCGAGGGCCAGCGCTGTCCGAAGACACTTCCGGGTCACGTGGCCAGCGTGACATCACTGCTCTGGTGAGCCAGAGCTGCACACGGAAATGCCGTTTACCTTCCTGCTAGTAAGCGGTCCCTATTTATCTACTTGCACCCGAGAGTGCTTTCGAACTGCTAGGTTGGCAGGCGCTGGGACCGAACAACGGGAGCACACCCCGCCGCGGGGATTCGAACCGCCGACCTCTTGATCGGCAAGCCCTAGGCGCTGAGGCTTTAACCCACAGCGCCACCCGCGTATCAACATAACACAGACTTAACTGGCTCAACCAGGGTGCCAACTTGAATAAAATAGGGGGAGGGAGGTAAAGCAAGCCCCACCCTGCGTATTCGATCACATGATGTAGTGAACACAATCATTTGAATGGCAATGCCCATCAACTTTTGGGTGGACAACCCCCTCAGATACTTTATTGGTGGGGCAAAGCCCCGTCGGCTCCTAGGAGTTGGCTCCTATGGGCTCAACCATCATTCCTTCTCCCTAGGAAATCCTGAGAACACGAAGGAAGGCTTAGTGTAGTATAGCCGTTTCCAACCTGTTGCCCTTCTGATGTTGTGGACTACAACTCCCATCAGCTCCAGTCTGCATGTCTCTATGATGAAAGTTGTGATCCAAAACAACTGGAGGGCATGCAGTTGAGGAAGGCTGTTCTGTTCACACAGAGATATCTCAGTGTTCATTAACATGGTTCCTGTATCTTCTGCACTTTTTTTATCACTAGGTAACTGTGTGTTTGCTGTAGCTGTGGCCAGACGAGGAACGCTGGATATCCAAAGGCTAAAAGGGAGCCGCAGTTGCCACAATGGAGCCAGGTGGACCTCTGGTTGGAACATCCCTTTGGGCTTCCTTCTGGTTAGGAATGACCTTGTATGGGATGAAGGCCAGCCTCTCAGCCACAGTGAGTGCACAGTGAAAGATCAGATGCTTAGCCTTGTATCAGTGGTCTGCAACCATGGGAATTTGAGGGGAAGGACAATGTGCAGAGCACCTACCATAGGTCCCACGTCCTTCTACTTATATTGGGACCACTTCTGCCACATGACATCCTCTTTAGTCCCCCTGGTTTGAGCAGGAGAAATGTCAGAGCATGTTACTGAAACCAAAAGAGCACCAAACTGCTTAACTGTTTTAAGGCTGGATGTTACGTGTCAAAGAAAAGCAAATCGCACCTGAGAGCTGATCATGACATGCACAAAGTGTCCTCACAATGTATTCTCATACCTTTCTGTGCCCACAAATCATAAACACGTGATGAGATCCTGAGACAGGTTCTCAGATCCTGTTTGGCCAGAGCTTTTTTTCAGGGAGAGCTGCAAACCAATTTGACAACACCCAAAGGAAGCACCTGTTGTCATTGCGTTGCCTGGTAAAGTGCTCCCTTCCTGTTTTTGTTTTTTGATCCAGATCATTATGAGGCATCTTTAATTTCAAAAGGATTAAGTCTGCCAACCAATTCAAGAAATTTAGTTGGCTAATTATCTTGTCTTTTACCAGTTAAGTTTCAATAAACCCACATTTTACCAAAACTTCAATATAGGAAAAGAAAGTGCAATATAATTTACAATTAATTAAAAATGAATGATTAAACAGAAGCTACCATTCATTGTTTCCTGCCAACCTAGCAGTTCGAAAGCACGTCAAAGTGCAAGTAGATAAATAGGTACCACTCCAGTGGGAAGGTAAATGGCGTTTCCGTGCGCTGCTCTGGTTCGCCAGAAGCGGCTTAGTCATGCTGACCACATGACCCAGAAGCTGTACGCCAGCTCCCTCGGCCAATAAAGCGAGATGAGCGCCGCAACCCCAGAGTCGGTCACGACTGGACCTAATGGTCAGGGGTCCCTTTACCTTTACCATTCATTGTTAGCTGCAAACATATTATTGATTAATTTCTTTTTCATTCACCGCTGCAGAAAGAGACCAGACCCCAAAGTAGCCTAAGTGAAACAAGCACCTACATTCTTAACTTGCAGCCCAGGTGATGAACTATCACCTTGCCATTGAGACATTAAACTCCTAATTCTAATTTAAAAAATAGATGAAGACTGGGGTCTGACTCTTGAAAATGTTTGGTTACAGCATTAACATACAGTATTATGTCTGCTCAAAAGTTTGCCCCATTGAGTTCAATTGAATGTCTTCAAAGGTTATAGATTTGTTTTATATAGTTATATAGATATAGGTATAGATTTGCAACCTCAGGCTGCAGTCCTGTATCTAGAATGAAGTCCCAATGAACTCAGAGGGGTCTACTTCTAAGTAACCATACTTAGGAATACAACATAGTGGGTACATTTCTGTGCATGCTTATCTGAGGATAGGGCTACATTCTGCCTCTGTTGCTGGAGGCAGTATGCCTTTGAATTTGCTGGGAATCACAAGTGGGGAGAGAGCACTGCTGTTGCACCCAGGTTCTGCTTGTGAGCCAGAGGCACCTGGCTGGCTATTTGAGAACAGAATGTTGGAGTAGATGGGACTTCTTGGGTCTGACCGAGACGGGCTCTTCTTACATTCTGATCATGCAGAGGTCGAGTCGAGAATCTGTGTTATTTTAGCAGTGCGTTTCCATGAGAATGTCTCCCCTTCTCATTTCTCCAGTCGTCGGTGGTTATTTCAATGCCAGCTGCATCCCCGGCATCGGAGTCGCCTCTCCGCAGCTCTGCTCCCTTTGCCAAGGACAGAAATCCTACATCCAGGACAAGAACCACTTCTGTGAGACCAGCGGTGGCGAACCCTTCTCTGGTTCAGATGGGGCCTTCAGGTGCAGTGGCGTAGCGTGGGGGGTGCAGGGGGGGCCGGCCGCACCGGGCGCAACATCTGGGGGTTAGGGGGCGCAAATCCATGGGTTAGGGGGCGCAAATCCACGGGTTAGGGGGTGCAAATTACTTGCCTTGCCCCGGGTGCTGACAACCCAAGCTACGCCACTGTTCAGGTGGCCTTGCACTTGTGCTTGAAGTGCAGGCGGGTGGGGCTGGAGCAGGTGCTGCGTGGTCTCCTATGCTAACGCCACTTCTGTGTGCAGGTGCTTGAAGAATGGGGTGGCAGATGTTGCTTTCCTGGATCACCTGGCCATCATGAATTCCACAGGTAAACTTCTTGCTCAGGGACTCGCATCTTAACATATGCCCTGGAGTCGTACAGCAGCCCGATGTTAAATTCTCTCACTCCAGCTTCTCTCGATGCCAGTCTTTTCCCCTTCCTCCCCTTGTTCAGAGTCAGAACAAGAAGAATATGAGTTGCTGTGTCCCGACGGATCCACAGCTCCCCTGACTGCTTACGCTGCCTGCAATCTGGGCCAAGGGCCGGGACGGGCCATTGTCACGCGCCACAACTTCAAGAAGATCGCCAAGAAGTTTCTGACTGTCATTCAGGTATTTCTTAGCCAACACAAGGAGGGGTACAGTAGGGCTCATGCCCGAGGCCTAGTTGACACAAAGAGCTACTGAGAGAGCCAAAAGGACAATTCCATTAAAAAAAAAAATTAAAAAGTGTTTGGCAGACAACAAAATCTGGCTGTTTTGAGTGTTGAAACTGAGTGCTCTAGTTTTTGTGCTCCTAAAAACAATGTGCCATGCTGGCTGGGGCTGATGGGAGTTGTGGTACAAAACATCTGGGGGGGGCAGGCTGGTGAAAGCTCTCACCGATTGAATGGCTTGTGGGAGGTGCCAAGCCAGTTTCGTAGGGTGTTGCAATCATGTCCACACTCTCTCTTTCCCTTGGGGATATGTGGCCTCTTTTTTTGGGGGGGGGGGTGTGCAATTATTCTGCTGCTGGCTCACTATATTATCAGCTAAATAATAACTAGAAAAGAGATGCTGAAGTTATATCAGCATTTGGAAGAAAATAGCAAAGAAGTATGTTTCTGGGTGAGTCATGGCAGATAATTTTTTTAAAAACCCAATACTGGTGTCACTGCTACTTACCAGGATGGCACTGACATGATAAGGAGGGTGTGGGTCTCTATATGGGTGCACCAGGAGCAGCACTGGTTGGCAGCAGCAGTCCCCCTGGTGCAGCTGCGTGGCCCTTACCTTGCTGTGACCTTGCTGAAATCCCATCCCATCCAGAGAGGCGGCGGTGATGCTGGTGTTGGGAAGGTAGCTTTGCCCCATCATATGTGCCAATACTGCCTCCAGATGTTGTTGCGATCCACCTCTCATCCGCTGCAGCCAGCATAGCCAGTCATCCGGAATGATGGGCATTGCAGTCCAACCATACCTGAAAGTTGCCATGTTGGCTGTCCTAGTGGCTTATTTCATCGTATAGCCACCTCTGCTGGGTAGCCCAAGGCTAGCTGAAACTTGCTCTTGTCCTTAGCACCTCTTTGGAAAGAAGGGAAGAGAGAAGGCCAGATTCGAGCTTTTTGCCTCTGCGCCATTCAGAGGGAAGAACCTGCTCTTCCACGATGCGACGCACCACTTCCAGCTTGTTGATGAGGAGGCTGAAATCAGCCACGTTCTTGGCCTGGATTATGTTGCTCTGCTGCAGGGCTTGGGCCATGAAGGTGAGAGAGTGCCTCCCTCCCTCATGAAATCTTGGGGAGTCCCGAAAGATCCTATATAGGATCAAAAGAACCCCGAAGATCCTATATAGCACTAGGAGCGTAGCTGGAGGTCAGCCCTTGAGGTATGGGGCCCAGATCATTTTCTAGGAGTCCCAGGTGTTTCTGGATGCTTAATTGAATTGAGAGGCAGAACTGGGCTGGATCCTGAATTAGGAGTATAAATTAATTCAATGTGATCTCATCTAGAGATGCTTTGGAGGGCAATGAATAAGAACATAAGGACGGCCCTGCTGGATCAGGCCAGTTGAGGCACAGATAGCCCAGCATCCTGTCCTTGCAGTGGCCAATCAGCTGCCACAGAGGCCACCCAAAAGCCAAACCTGAGTGCAACAGCAGTGCTCCTCCACTTGCAGTTCCCAACCACTGGGCATTATTCGGGGGCATACTGCCTACGAATTTTTGTAATGGAAGGGAAACTGAACTGATTTGGGGCGCAAATCAACTAAAGTATATATCTGGGGTGATCTAGATGGGAAACCACCTGGCTCACCATCTAAAGCTGCTTCTATAATATAAATCAGCATCTGCAGATTTTACGCAAATATCTTTCTGTGAGCCTATGCCTCAGATCTCTGAAGTACTAGCAGCTCGGTTACTAGGTGATGCAATTTCTTCTCCTTCCTATGACAATACCTTCTCCTGCTGCCTCAGGGAGCTCCCTGGCCAACAGCCTGGTCCGCTGGTGTTGTATCAGCAACGCTGAACTCCGCAAATGTGAGGAGTGGGCTCTGAATGTCAGGTCACACCCGCTGGTCTGTGTCCAAGCAAACTCTATGGTCAACTGCATTGAGCTGATCAAGGTGAGTTGCACACAGTCTGGGAAGCAAAACCGGCATTGTTTTCTTTTTACATAAGCAAAAGATACAAATAAATCACCCCATCTCAATAAGGCCCAGATTGACTGGGACAACACAGCCAGATGGGCGGGGTATAATTAATAATACTAATATTTTCTCCGGTTCCACCTGGTTCCCAGCCCAGACAGACGATGGCTGGGAAAAGGCCTCGATTCTGGCAAGAACTCCATGGCTTGCAGGGAAGGGAAGGGGGTGGCTTTCTTTAACATGCCAATGTCAGACTGTCAACTGTGCGCTTTTTCACGGGGCAGAACAATGAGGCAGACGCCGTTACACTGGACGCCACACATGCCTACTTTGCAGGGAGATGCGCGCTTGTTCCTGTGGCTGCAGAATGTTATGGTGAGCTGCCTCTTTTTAAAAAACACACACACCAAACTAACACAGATTGGTTTAATTGGTTTTTCACTAGAGTGGCAATAAAAGTAAAACATAAAAAATACCTCTAAGCATGGAGGGGGAATAGTCTGCAAGCTGCTGCAGATAACCGTAAATGTCAGTGGTGTGTAAAATGCCTAATCTGGTGCATGGCAGAGGTGAGGTGATGTGTGTGTGCGCATCTGTTATGGTATGATAAATATTTCTTGCTCATAGCCATAGAGTCATTGCAAACAATAAACATAAAATGTCTTGTTGCCACAAACATAAGCAGATGTACTTAGTATTAAGATAAAATGAAAGTTAAAATAAATCCTTAAAACATCCTGGAATGACACTTAAACCACTCAAATGAATGAATCGCCTTTATAGCCTTTACTGCCATCCAATTCAGAGTTCTCACTCCAATGGCTTTCGTTTTCAGTGCAGCAAAGCTTGCAACCCAGAAGAATTAAAAGAGCATTTTGCTGACTCGTGCACTGAAGTGCATCACTCTGTGACTTGGCACTTGATGACTGGTAGTTGAATAGTACAGTCAGTATTGTGCTGCTGTTTGCTGACACTGACAGGTGATATTGCAGTGCTCACAGTGGTGTTCACTCTGTGACTGATCATTTACAAGGCAATAGCTGATGCTGCAATCATCGAGTAATGAACAGGCATGTACGAAGAATGCGCCTGTGGTCTTTTTCTGTGCCCTGTCTTCCTGGTGCAAGTTCCTCAGTGCCACAGTGAATTTGTAATGGAGCAAATGGATATTGCAAGGTGGCCTGAAGGTTCACTTCTGGGGCCAGAGTGTTCACATGGCATTCCCGACATGGGTATCTCAGCTAGAGCATCCTGGGATTCTGGTTTCCAGAGGAATTCCCCCTCAGAGAAAGAAACTGATAGCTCCTGTGCCTGATATAAAGGCACTTTCCTAAAGGAGACATGAATTGATCTAATTCCCAAACTGACAACCTTCAGATGTTTTGGACTACAATTCCCATCATCCCCAGCCGTTGACACTGCTGGCTGGGGCTGATGTGAGCTGTAGTCCAAAATATGGGGGGAAGGTCAGGTTGGAGAAGATCCGTGTTTAGTATTGAGCACCTACCAAGTGGTGTAAGGCATGAGTCTTTTGTTCAGATGTCACTTCCTTATGCCTTTTTGTGTATAGGAGAAGAATGCACTTCAGCTCAGGGAGAAGAGGAAACTGAGAAGCTGGGCCACCTTACAGGTAAAGGGAAGTGCCTGTAATCATAGAATTGTGGATGGGATCCAGAGGGTCATCTAATCCAACCCTCTGCAATTCAGGAATCTAGACTAGATCTTACATGACAGATGGCCTTCCAAACTCTGTTTAAAAACCTCCAAGGAAGGAGAATCCACCACCTTTCGTGCAACGCAAATTGCATCTACTAGGCCCCTCCCTTTTTAAAGTTGCTTCTGGGGCCCCTCTAGGATTAGAGGCCCCAGAAGCTTAAGCTTCCTTTGTTTCATAGTAGATCTTCTCCTGCTGCCATGTTCTAATGCCTCCTCGTTGCCGCACAGCTCTTCCTCCAATATATGCAGTGGCCCTTGTCAAGAAGAACGCCAAGCATGTGAACATCTACAATCTGGGGAGGAGGCGCTCCTGCCACAGCCATGTGTACAGCCCAGGAGGGTGGCTCCTCCTTGCCCAGTACACGGTGGGGGCTCAGGAGAATGGCACTGCCAGCTGCAACCTCAGCTCTGGTGAGAATTACAGCAGAATCTGCAAAACAAATGGGGACAACTTGATTCAAGAGGAAAGGTGGGAGTAGGTGTGTGTTGCTAGATTAGGCTTCCTCAACCTTGGCCCTCCAGATGTTTTGAGACTACAGTGCCCATCATCCCTGACCACTGGTCCTGCTAGCTAGGGATCATGGGAGTTGTAGGCCAAAAACATCTGGAGGGCCAAGGTTGAGGAAGCCTTTATTGAATCAGGATAAAAGCCTAGGCCACTTCCCTTTCTATGTTCCACTTAAGCCTCCTACCGTATTTTTCACCCTATAGGACGCACTTTTTCACCTCCAAAAATGAAGGGGAAATGTGTGTGTGTCCTATGGGGCGAATGCAGGCTTTCGCTGAAGCCAGGAGAGCGAGAGGGGTCGGTGCTCACCGACCCCTCTCGCTCTCCAGGCTTCAGGAAGCTCTGCGCAACCCTCGGGAGACCGGCTCCGAGGGTTGCGCAGAGCTGCCTGCAGTCCCGGGCTCAGCGCAGCTCTGCGCGGCCATTGGGAGCCGGGCGCGAAGTCCCGCCCGGCTCCTGATGGCCGCGCAGAGCTGCCTGCAGTCCCGGGCTCAGCGCACTTCTCCCCATCGCCAGCCCCACAAGCTCGAGGGACAGCGGGGAGGCGGAGCGCGCCTTCCCGCTGTTCCCCGACCTGGTTCTTCCAGCCCTGCACCTGGGGGGGGAAAGAAATTTTTTCTTCTTTATTTCCCCCCCAAAAAACTAGGTGCGTCCTATGGGCCGGTGCGTCCTATGGGGCGCAAAATACGGTACTTGTTCTAGCCAACACAGTCCCTTCCAGATGCTGTTGGATTACAACTCCCATCAGTCCCAGCAGGCAGCATGGTCAATGATGATGGGAATTGTAGTCCAGCATCATCTGGAAGGCAACACATTAGCTACGTCTGGTTTAAACATGTGCAGCAGGAAATGGGGCCTACTTTACTCAATATTTCAAACGAGTTCATGACTCACTACAGTGTGGGCTGGAAAAAAACGTGGTCCTGAGGATTTGGTTAGATTTCCATCAGCCACATGGCCAACCATCAGAGAGGATGGGAGGTGTGATCCAGCAGCATTTGAAAGTCCATAGGTTCCCCATCCCTGTGCTGTTGTGGCCATGGAAATTAATATAAGCTGCACATTAATGCCTCTCTCTATCTGGGGCCTGAGTGCTGGTGGGAATTGATACTGCTGAAGTATGAAAATACTGGGCTTGTGGTACAAATTTATCCAGCTTGCGATGCACAAATGTATTTTGAGATAAGCTTACTGTCCCCAGAAAAAAAGGATTTTAATGTGTAAATTAAATCAAGGTGATGTATGCGGCAAGTTATGCATGTGTACAAACTGCATTGCACAGACAAGGTATACAAAGAGGACTCTCTCATTGGCTGCTTTTCACTGCTGCAACAGACACAAACTTTTTTTATGGCTGATTTGCAGAACAACACCTTGGTTTGGAAGTTCTGATTTAGACAATCAGTTCAGCCAAAATGTTCAAGGTAGCAAAACTCATATGCACCGAAAGAGCAGGGGAAGTATCACACAAGCGTTTAGAAAAGCAGATGATACCTGGCTGCTGAAAGAGAAATACTGTAAATATAAACAACCAACCGTTTAGTTTTGCTTTTAAATGTTTTCTGCACAACAAGCTGAGTAAAATTGGCTATCCTGTTCCTTAGTTTTCTTCGGCCATCAGGGAATAATTTCCTCCACTGCTTTTAACCACACGAGTTTAACTACTGGCCCTTCTCTCCCCACTGAAAGCTTACGAGGATTACTTCTGGAAGGCGTGCATGCCAGGAGGTGGCGGGAACCTTTGCAAAGTCTGCATTGGGCAAAAGGAGGCGGAAGGAGGAAGGGGGTCATCCAGGTGCGCAGCCAATCACAACGAACTCTACTATGGAAACCTAGGTGCCCTCAGGTGAGTTGAAGGATATTGCTTAAAAATGACTGCTGTATACATGATAAGGTTAATGTAACTGATTTGTAGAAAAGACTGCTGCTTGAAAAAAGAGACAAAGGATTTTGTAACCAAAGAAAATATTTAATGAAAATTATATCAACAAAAACCAGTGACTGACTGCTGCCAGACTCTAAATTCCTTGGTGGCAATCGTTACATGCCAAGTTAAATAGTGAGTTTTATCAGACTACTAAGTCATGTTCGGAGGAGGAATGGAGAAATCTGTAAATTTTGGCTTATCCCAGTTTCTCATTTTCCCTCAATCTTAAATTCAGTTTGTCACTTTCTCCACCAGTCTGTGATTTATTTATTTTTAAGTCCTCTTGAAAATCAATCGGCATTTTAGTGCTATTTTCTCCTAACAGACACATATTTGTATGTTGCAGGTTTGCCTAATACATACATTTTGGAAGCAGTATTACATAATGTAATGCATTTGTATAGGTTATTTTCATTAATATATACACTTAATGGACACACTTTTTATTTGAAGAAGAGTAAATTTCTAAGAATTTTGGTTCATGTATCATCTTTGGAAGTGAAAATCAGGCAGATTAGTATCAAAATGCAAATTGAGCCAAATTTCTCCACCACCCCTCACTCCTAAGGGGCGCACCCATGTAAACAACACTGTAAATGCAGCTTGCAACACAAAGGGGGGAGTGATCTCACTGTTTTAAGCCATTCACGCGACTAACTTTTGCTGGATTTGGACCACTCTTCCTTCTTTCCAGATGCCTCTTTGGCGATCCCAGTGGAAGAAGTTTTGGGGATGTGGCTTTTTTAGAACACCATAACCTGCTCCAGAATATTCAGTGTAAGATGATTCTTTCAATCTTTTAAGATTCCAGTAAGGTGCCAAAGTGAATTTTCAACTTAACTTCCCTCCAGATGTTATCACCAGTTAAATAGCCTATCTAATCTAACGTCGTAAGGGAGAACTAGTACTACTGTACTTTCTGTTTCTGAGAGTATCGGAACTCTTGGAACTTAACACCTGCGTAAAAAACAATTGTTCTGTATTCTTTTGTTCTATTAATTCTTAAGAAATCATAAGAGATCTTAAAAATGATCAATAGTTCAATGACAGATATCTGGATCTTATTTACAAAGCAAATGGATCTCATGAACAACTGCTTTGTTTTTGCTCCTTCGCAGACTTGGATAGCTCAGGCTGGGCAAAAGGATGTTCTCCAAGTGACCTTGAACTCCTGTGCCTCGACGGCAGCCGCGCAAATGTGACAGAGTGGAAAGTCTGCAACCTGGGCCTTGTCCCTCCCAATATAGTTGTGACCCGCCCTGTAACAGTAGCAAAGGTCTATGACTTCCTGGTGAAGTCACAGGTCAGTTTGAACGTGTCGGCCTGAACGATAAGAGCTTAAACATTATTTGTGGGAGCTTCCAGCTGTGGATGGTTTAAGTAACACCCAGTTATTGCTGTTTGGCTTTAAGTGGAAAAGCAACTCTGCATCCAAATAATGTTCTGTGGCCTCCTTTGGTGTTGTGATTTTAATTGGGAACATGGTCTGGGGGATGGGAATTGCATGCCCACCCGCCACTGCTGGACATCCAATTACAATTGCTGCCCCTTGAGGAAAATAAAGGCCATGCTTTTGGAAAACAATGAGTCAAAATGATAGAGACGATTCCTAGCAGACTACAGAGAGGCAAATGGGTGAAGCAATCTATACAGTCCATAACCAGACAGAAAAGATATTGAAGCGCTCTATATTGGCTTTGCTTGTACTCGCGTTTCCACAGCTTCACCTTTCTCTTTTTTAGGAACAAAGCGTAGGCTTGACCTTTCAGCTCTTTCAATCAAAGGCGTACGGTGAAAGTGACCTGCTCTTTAAAGATGCCACTCGGCATCTCATTCCTACAAGCCACCTGGACTATGAGACAATCCTTGGGGAGCCCTTCTTCCAGCTTGCAGAGTCTGTTTTCAACTGCACACCTGCAGGTAAGGTGGGCTTACCTGGAAGGAGACATATGACAGGGTCTAAGTTGTGCACCCCACTTGCCCTCTACTGCATTGTACTTGACATGCTTATGAGGGCAAGAATACTAATCCCCTTGCTGGAGAGCTTCTACAGAATCTAGTAATAGAATGCATGATTTGCTATATTTGTTGGAGAACTCTCTGGTTATTGGATAACTGACAGACATTAAGTTGAACTGTGTAAGACCAATGAAACATAATAGAATCCATGCCTGCAAAGTTATTTGAGTAGTCTGGATGTGCTATGCACAGGTTAAGTGTCAGCAAGATAGTGCAAATTATGCTCAAATCAGTTGATGTTAGGCAATTTCTGATAAATGATAGTTATTATCATCATCATTAATTGAATTCCTTATCCACCCTTCATGAGGTTTTTTTTGGGGGGGGATTACAGTATATAAAAACATAATGCAATTAAAGCACAACCACCCCACATAACACCCCTGCAAATTGTATTTTGCTTGGTTATTGTAATGGGTTAGGGTAGGAACCATAAAGGGCACAAAGCCCCTTGCTTCAACCCAAAGATATATTGATTTCAGACCACTGTCTGGCTTTGCTAAAAAGATTTCAGCAGCTGTCCAAACACATTCTTGCAGCTGTTAAGGGCTGAAAACGTGTTTTACAGAAAGCAAATTTGAGATTCTGAGGAAGCTACATTCTGAGGTTGTTTGACTCTCAGAAAATCACAGCGGGTGCACACACACACACACACACACACACACACCTGCCTAGTGGCATAACTTAGATACATCCCATTTTGGTTTTCAGGCATCCTGGACTTCTGCAAACAAGACACTTGCATCTATTCAGAGCAACACTGATGTTGTTTCCAGGGAAACTCCCAAAACAGAAGTGAGACTGCAGTGAAAGTTTTGATGCATTCGCCAGGAAGGCAGAGAACTGCCAGGAGGCTCTGTGGGCTTCTTCAGTGGCTGGCTGTTTTCCTTAGGAAACATATGCAAGGTGGGTTTTATACCCCAGCTAATACTAGAATATCACCTGCATTGGTAGCCAGCCTCCAGTACCACCATGCTGGAAGAGCTCTTGATTTCCCTGCTGATTAAGTTTTCCTCAGGCTGTATCTTCAGTTACTCCAAAACATACACTTGCCTAGAAACATTTCACAGCAGCTTACCCTGGAATGGCTTGCATAAGATTTACTTGCAGAGCTACTGATATTTAACAACTAGCCATGCGTTTCCCAATCTGATACTCTCCAGGTCTTGTATATCATTGAAAATCTAAATAAAGGCATTGCTATAAAACAAAGAAATCCCTTTAACACACACGCATGAAATGTTAATTTTTTTTATTTCCATAATTTAACATACGAAGAAAGCAAAATTTCAAACTCAGACTACTGGAATTAAAAACAAAAACACCACATAATAATGGCATGACAGGTACAAAAATGTGCAAGTTTCCATTCAGTTTTTATTAATGCAAAAGGCTTAAAGAAGCCATTTCTGAACACTAACCACAAAGCAGTTGGAGCTTCATCAAAGAGCTCTGGGGACAACGTCAGCCAGACAAGCCTGACAAGGAGACAGTCAAATCTAACCACTGGCAGAGATAACCCATGCTCTGTCCCTGGCAATGTTACCTTGCAAGCCCTATTTTCCCCTGGCAGCTGCAGAGGGATTACATTTTTATGTACTCCTGATTTTGTTCAAGCAGACACAGTCTCACAAGCCACATTATTTTATTACAAAACGATGTTCCGGGTCCCAAAGAGCTTACACCAGAGGCTGCCTTGGCTCTTTCCTGACAGGGAATTTTCGTTCAAGTGCTCTGGGTAGAATTTCTTCAATGATTGTACTGAAAACTAAGAAAGGAAAAGAATTCCAGTCCCCACCTTGGAAAGGGCCTTGCCTGAAGGCAGGTTCTTGCTTGGGAACCTATCCTCCAAACCTCTCTCTTGCGGTAGGGGCAGCTCCAGAGGACACTTTTCACCAGTCACACTACAGCCACAACCCGTCTACGGGTCCTATGAGGACAGGGGTTAGAGGAACTTGCATCCACACAAAACGACGCCTTTAGAAAGAACCCCAGGTAGGGAAGAAAGCCTCTTTCAATGCAAACCATTGTTGGGATTGCCACAGATCCCACCACGTTACAGGGAAAATTCGGCCTCAGTTTTCTGGTCGGCTGCAACAAAACAAAGGCAAGAACAGTCCTTGCGTTCCCATGTTGCAGCTTTACAGAAATGCATTCTCAAGAGGAAGCGAACAAAACAGGAGCGGGAAAGAAAACCACACCCACACAAAAGACACCAACAACAGACAATTCAAAATTCACAGTGGAGGACATACTCCTGTTCAGAGCACTGACCCTGCCTGGCACTCATGGAACATCAGCTCAACAACGGAATTGGAAATCCCCACATCACAATCTGTCCTGGTGTGCTGTGTCATAGAATCCCACTATGGGACAAAAAAAATGTATTTTAAAATGTACTTCTAACGATGATTCTATTCAACACATCCAAAATATCGAGACTAGAGATGTTCAGGGATCGCCTACCATGATAAAAGTTTTATTTGCTAGCCAGGAGCGTCCACAGATTTGCATGCAGTAGCAAACATAACGTCAGTCACATATGGAACTGGCTACGATATCTAGTCCAACCTTCCCCACAGTGGCAGAACTACAACTCCCACCAGCCCCAGCCAGCATGGCCATACGATACTGGGGCTGTTGGGAGTTGTAGTCCAAACCATCTGGAAAGGGTGCCACTTCGGGGTAGGTTGCACCATACAAAAACGATTCCCAGTTTTCTCACCTTTATCACATTGGGGAAACTATTTCACTTGCCCATACAGATGAGTATGCAGCAGGAATCCAACGGTTGCTTCAGGCACATGTTCGGCAGCCCCCCACCCTCTACTTCTCCAGTTTACAGGCCCAGGGTTTTATCACAGGCAACTGGGCTGACACCTTCTGCTTCTTGCTTCCTCCGATGTGGGGATGGCAGAGAAGCGAGGGCAGCA
Source organism: Podarcis tiliguerta (assembly GCF_965153285.1). Classification (NCBI taxonomy): domain Eukaryota; kingdom Metazoa; phylum Chordata; class Lepidosauria; order Squamata; family Lacertidae; genus Podarcis; species Podarcis tiliguerta. Next base: position 26,755,037 of record NC_139549.1, read on the forward strand.
CAGATTTCACCCCTGGGCTTGCCCGAGTTACCATCATCTGCTATATTGATTGGATGCCAGAGCAATGCTCATTCTGGAGGTAACAAGAAGGTATCCCAAAGGGGCATTTGAGGTACAGAAAGTGCAAATTTTAAATGAGAGGGAGGCGAGCCATGAGGATTTCAGCCATTAAATCTGGCCCAAATTATAGGCACTGCAGACACACAGCAGCTGCTGTTCCCTACGGTAAATGCTCAAATAAAAATGGGGAGGGGAAGAGTATCCCAGAGCACAGAAATTTCCCAACTGGGCAGGGGGAGGCTAAGCTTTCCTGAGTGTGGCTACCAATTGTCACTGGCCGCTCACCAGCTTCCACCTGTCAGGATCCAGTACTGTATTACTCACCAGGCTATACAGACCAGTTGGTTATTAATCAATTGTTCAACTAGATGAGCTAGGCAATGCTTGGCCCCAAACCTATAATTTTTCAAGTTAAAAAGAGGAGGAATCTAAGAGTCACAGCATTTGCAGGCGGGGAGAAGAGACGATGCCGGGATGGGGAGATAACCCAACAAAATGTGGCGCACTTTGCAGCTGAAATCCACTGGTGTGTCAAATACCGAAAGGTTCAAGTCAGCAAAAGGAACATAGTGAGGAGGGAAAGAGCTGGGCTGAACTCATGCTACCTGCTATCCCTCGTCTGGGGGGGCGGGGATGAACAATTACAGCCATTTCCCAGGGGAACCTCAACCCACAGTGTCCGTACCACGCATCTTTAAAACGGGTCCACATGCAGCAAAGAAAGTACAAAAGTGCAAGTTGTTATGTTGTCGTGGGATCTCCCAGGAGAGATTCTGGCTGACTTGAGACAATTTCGATCAAGAGAGCGGCAGAGGATCCTTGACTGGTTACGGAGGATGGAAAAAATGTTGAAATCTTGTTTCACAAGTGCTGCTTGTGAATAAGCTCTTCCCCCTGCTGCCCATTTTACTCAAGCTTTTTGGTCCTCCTAGCCCCCTACGACATCTAGGGGTGGGGGGCACAAAAGAGCAGAGTGGCTGAAAACCCAATGCACACATACATTTGGAAGTTCTTTAAATCCTGTTGTCTTTGAAGGTGCATTAGCCTTTAATCTGCCCCACCCATTTTCCCCAGAGGATGTTAAAACAATGATTTTCAGTGAGGCTGCAAGGCGGATGACAGAGCCACCTGGCTGTGTTAAAGGGAAATTAGAAGCTCTCCTCCCCAGTGCTTAATGAACTATCTCTACGGCCATGCCAGACAGGCCCGTAAACAAGAGCTGATCGTCCGGGGATCGGAGCAGAGTGGTTTCATATGGGGAAACTGATTACGTGCCTTTCCAGGCACACTGAAGCGCTAAAGGACATGGGCCGTTCCCAGCCGCCAGCCCACCCTCAACTGCCTGATGCTTGCTCCTGCTCTTCCTCCTTGGCAAAGAAGCTTTCTAGGTCTGTCAGTTTCTGGATCAAGAGAACGTCTAGTTCTCTTCCACCCAAGGCGGCCTTCTGAGCCCGGGTGGAACCGCCCATCATTTTGACTCGGCTGCGTGCTCTCCTCTTCCGGGGAATGGTGAAATCTTGGAACTCCAAAATCCGCTTCCTCTTTTGCTGGCTGACGGAGATCAAGGACCCGTTCTTCTCCTTTGGCTCCTCAAAGATGGTCTCCAGACACCTGGGAAGGCCAAAAGTAAGCTAGCTTAGAATGTCACTAACTGCATGACATCTCACGGACCACAGGAGTATCAGGAACAGCCCTGCTCTGAGAGAGAAGGCAACTAGAATGACTAAACAGTGACCTCCTGTGATATCTGTGATTCTAAAAACCTCATATCTCTGCCACACACAGCTAAGCTGTACCTTAAGAGTTTCTAACCACAAACCAACCCTTTTTTAGAAATCCAATCGCCATCATCCCGTTGCTAGGACACTTCCCAGATGGTTTCCTGCTGGCATCTAGATATCCAGGCAGAATATCTTCCAAGCCACTCCACTTCTAAGCCACAGAAGCTAAATCTAGTATATTTCCTCATATCAGTGTATATTTAGACATATTTTTCAGCGTGAAAGTGGGTATGAATACACTTCTGCACATCACAAAAAAGGCAATGTAACTGGTTCTCATTAGCTCACTACTTTATGACTACCCCCAGCAAAACAGCTCATGAACAAATGAGAGCTATTCAGTTTTCTGTGAATTCTCTTTGTACAGCAGATTAACATCCTGGAACTCAGCTATGGAGGCTTGCTATTCTGTCCCAGGATGGGTCCAGAGAGAGAGCCCTTCCACTGGTATATGTAAACCAACCTGGTTGTAGGGGGAGATTTGTAGTTCTTGTTGGTGTATATTTCTTCCAAACTGAATTCTGTCTTCTTCAATCTGGAAGAATGATAATCGAGATACATCAGAAACAGCTGTGATCCATCAGATCTAGTTACTGCTGCGTTTGGTCAGAAGAAGAAAAAAGGAGTTTAAGAGGCACACCAAAACGTTAAGAGATTTGGGATACAGGTTAAGCACACAAGAAGAGCCCTGCTGGGTTCAGACCAAGTGGCCCATCTAGTCTGAGCACAAGAACATACATTCCTACCTTTTCGGTCGGGGAAGTCCCATGGGGGTGAGGTTGGGATCTGGTTTAGGGATAGTCTTTCGAATCCGGATCTGAGATACTTTCTTTGGCCTCTTCTCCAGTTCAGCCTGGTGAAAAGAAGAGGGTTATGCAATTACAACATGGCTTCAGATGCTACAAGCTCCAAAGAGAGGCATTCCACCAAGCTGGCCTCTGGCTCAGGGGTGATTATCCCATTTTATCCTCACAGAAATTACGGGACAGGTTGGGGCAGGGGGAGAGAAAGGAGACGCACACATAATTTGCCCAGAGATATCCTCTGAGATGCACAGCCTGAGGCTGATCTGACTCACTGCCAAACCTGGCCCCCTGTGGCAGCTACTGCTCGGCTGACAGTCCCTCTTTACAAGACTATAGATCAGCCTTCTCCCAATCTGGTACCCTCCAGATATTTCAGACCACAATTTCCATCAGCCCCAGACAGCACAACCGTATGATGCTGGGGCTGATGTGTGGTGGTCAAGGCCAATGGAAGCTGGAGCCCAAAACATCTGGAGGGCACCAGGTTGGGGAAAGCTGTTGCACACATTGAAAAGTGGCATACAGTGGTACCTCCGGATACGATTTTAATTCGTTCCGGGGGTCTGTTCTTACCCCGAAACATTTGCATCCAGAGGTGTGCTGTTCTGTGCAGGTACAGGCGGCAGTAGCCCGCTCTGCGCAGGCGGAAACCTTTCCTTTACTTCCAGGTTTGCCATGTGCGTAGCCCAAAGCATTCGTATCCAGAGTGGTTCATATCCAGAGGTACCACTGTATTAATTCTTACAAACAACCCTACAAAGTAGATCAGCCCTACCTCCATATTATGACAGGTGTGAGGAGATAACACAGCTGAAAGGTTAGAGACTCCCATTCTTTTCCCACTAGGGTAAATCAAAGATTATTTTTTGCTTCCATTCCCTCCCCCCACTACTAAACATGCTTTCACCGACACACATCTTAAATCAAGATATATACCTGTCAAGCAATGGGAAGCACCATTCACCCTCCTACCAACTTGTGTACCCGCCTTTCCTCAGGACATCACTCACCTTTTCAAGCCGGCTACCAGTCTTGGGCAACACAGGGACAGGAACGTCCAGTTCGTCCAAGGGAATGACCGGAAATGCAGGCACTGGAATTCCGAGAGGAGGACGTGCTGGCTCCAGAAGTGAGCAAGATGCATGTAATGATGAAGAAAATGAAGGTTCCAGCCTAGGAGGAGGACAAAAGAGGCAGTGAGTGTGTGTGGGAAGAACAAGCATGCTGATTAAGGCCAGGGATTGATGATGGAGACAGCATCAAGATTGGTTCTGGTGGGACAAGTCAAAGGGCCAAAGCCAGTGGGGAGCTGGGGTTCATGGTCATGGCCGTAGCTTAGCAGTAGATCATCTGCTCTGCAAGCAGAAGGTATGTGTGTGTGTGTATGTGTTCTTAATTTATATACCGTAGATTCCGGCGTATAAGGCGACTTTTTAACCCCGGAAAAGAGGATAAAAAGTCGGGGAGCGCCTTATACACTGGGTATAAGGTGGGCAGGCTCCGTGCCGGGAGAAAGCCACCCGGTGCGGAGCCCACCGCTGCTGCTTTGGAAGCAGCAGTGAGCAGGCTCAGCTCCACGCCGGACGGCTTTCTCCCGGCGCGGAGCTGCCCAGCGTATTAGGCGACTGGGCTTATTAGACGACCCCCCCAAATTGCAGCTGCCAATTTGGGGGGTTGTCTAATATGCCCAGTTGCCTAATATGCCGGAATCTGCGGTAATTGCTTAATACTAAAATAGGCTTCTCAACAGCTTCGGAACTATAAACTCAATTGCACAACATTATAACATGAACACCCACCACAATAAAACAATCCCAATGAAACATCAAAATATAAAACATCCATGATTAAAATATGCAATGAAAGAGTTGGGTGGTATATAAATACCAACAATAAATAAATTTGAAAAAGAGGGCCAACTGGGAGAGCAGAGGCCAAGGATCGAAGAGGCAACAGTGATATATGCACTGAGCGCCCTCCTCCAGGGTGTTTTAGACTACAACTCCCATCAGCCCTGCCTGCACAGCTGGGAGCTGCAGTCTGAAACTAGCTCAAGGGTGCCAGGGTAGCAAAAAGTAATGCTGGGCAGGCATAAGGACATAGGAAGAGTCCTCCTGCATCACGCCAACACTCAACACTTCTAGGGAAGAATCCAGACGCATTTTCTGCAATGACTCCTAGTCAGAGACAGACACAGTTTCAGGCAAGGTGTAAAATTGACCTAGAAAGAGGAGATCCTCAAGTCAAAGGCTCCTTTGTGTGACGGGGGGTGAGGGGTGGGCATGCCCCCACTTACCTCACAGCATCAGCGACCGTGCTGGGGTCATCCACACACTGGTCAGGCACCTGAGGCAACATGGCAGAGCTGGTTCAGATAGGAGAGAAAGCCACAGAAAAGCAAAAGTTAGAGCTGAATCAGCACAAGTTACACTCCAGGCAAGAGGGGAGAAAACATTGGGCTCTCACTCTGCGCTTCCTGGGGCCACTTGTTTCGGAGACCCCTTGACTAGGAGGAAGGGTTTCGGCCTGAGAGGCAGAAGCCAAGAAAATATGAAACAGGAGGGTGCTAGGTTTAGCCTGAGAGGCTGGAAATCATTTAAAGAAGCTCCTGATGGTTTCAAAGCTACTTTTTTTTTAAAAAAAGAGCAAGTTCAGAACATCAGCCTTCCTCAACCTCGTGCCCTCCAGCCTACAGCTTCCACCAGCCCCAGTAGGCAGAGCTGTTGCTGGCAGAGGCTGGTGGGTTGTAGTCCAAAACACTTGGAAGGCAGCCGGTTGTGGAAGGCTGAAGGAAGTTGCAAAGGAAGCTGAGCGCTAGGGGCATGTAAGGCTTCCAATCAAGGCTGCGACCTTTCATTCCCTCGCCTCATCTTAAAAGGTAAAGGTACCCCTGCCCGTATGGGCCAGTCGTGTCCGACTCTAGGGTTGTGTGCTCATCTCACTTAAGAGGCCGGGAGCCAGCGCTGTCCAGAGACACTTCCGGGTCATGTGGCCAGCGTGACAAGCTGCATCTGGTGAGCCAGCGCAGCACATGGAACGCCATTTACCTTCCCGCTGGTGAGCAGTCCCTATTTATCTACTTGCACCCGGGAGTGCTTTCGAACTGCTAGGTTGGTAGGCGCTGGGACCGAACGACGGGAGCGCACCCCGCCGCGGGGATTCGAACCACCGACCATGCGATCGGCAAGTCCTAGGCGCTGAGGTTTTACCCACAGCGCCACCCGCGTCCCCTTCGCCTCATCTTACTGGAGCACTTAATTGGAACAGCCACAGCAGGAGAAAGTGAGAAAAACCAGAGAGTCCTGAAAAAAAGCAGTCCTGAAAGCCTTTGAATGGAGCAGCCACCATACATGGACTTAAGAAGCCATCCAAGGAGATACTGGAGAGCTGGACAGGGTTTGAAACTGCAGGAGAACTTTTGCAGTTTTGAAATACTGCACCCATTCGGATTGCCCGTTGTGGGTACACTGGGGATCCGGAGGAGGTTTGGGGTGCAGGAGAAGGGAAGATGCAAGCAGAGCTTCACCCTTCAGGACTCGGAGCCCACCTGCAAGGCAGCCCATGCTTGGTGTGCAGGATGGCCAGAGAGGCTGAGACTGGCCTCTGTGCCAGTAGAACTGGATGAGGATTAATGACGTGTCCTAAGGTGGAAACCTCAGCTGATCCACACCTACCACTCGCTGACATTTTGTTAACAAAACCGCATGTGAAATGGATTCCCAATATTTTTTTGCCATTTGTCCTTAAGTTATTATTTTAAACTGTGGCACAGTAACAATAGTTGTACATTGCAGAACCACCTTCAGTTCAGTAACGTAGGAAGGCAGCATACAAATTAAAGACCAGAGCCTCACACCAGCATCTTTTCCAAGCCTGTAAATAAGGTCAGGGAGGCCCCAATGCGTTAAGAGAGATTCCCTCACAGCGTCTATGGAATGCTCTCCACAAAGAGGCCCTCCAGGTACCAACCTTGTCCAGGCACAGAGGTGTCCGTTTTCCTTGGCATTTGGACATATCCAGTGATATTATATTGTTTAAAATGGGGTGGCTTTTTAAAAAAGCAACAAACCAACCACATGGTTATGCAATTTTATTACTTGCATGCCAACCACTTCAGGACATTTTAGTGGGAACCAATATAAAGGTAAGGTAAAGGGACCCCTGACCATTAGGTCCAGTCGTGACCGACTCTGGGGTTGCAGTGCTCATCTCGCTTTACTGGCCGAGGGAGCCGGCGTACAGCTTCCGGGTCATGTGGCCAGCATGACTAAGCCGCTTCTGGCAAACCAGAGCAGTGCACGGAAACGCCGTTTACCTTCCCGCCGGAGCAGTACCTATTTATCTACTTGCACTTTGATGTGCTTTCGAACTGCTAGGTTGGCAGGAGCAGGGACCGAGCAACGGGAGCTCACCCTGTTGCAGGGATTTGAACTGCCAACCTTCTGATCGGCAAGTCCTAAGCTCTGGTTTAACCCACAGCGCCACCCGCGTCCCCAGGAAGCAATATATGGATTTAATAAACCTTAAAGCCGAACTAATTACTGCAGAGCTAGGGGAATGGGGTGGGAAGCCTCACTAACAGAGGCTCTTTTCTGCTCTGACCTGCCCCAAACAGACCCTCACTGCATGGTGAAGTGTTGTTTTTTTAAATGAATGGTTCTGGTGTGACTTGCCCTCGGATATAGCCATGAAAAGCGCAGGAGGCGATCAAATGCCTTCAATGCCTGGGTGTTCCTTCTAAGCCTTGGCTTGACCACTGTGGGGTTCAGCCGGGGGGGGGGGCGATTCCCTCTGCCAACCTGCTTCGTACACAGAGGGTAAGATAAAGCAGTAGAGCAGATCTCGGTCTTAAAAGGGCCTGCCTCTTTCCAAGACACCGAAAAGGGGAGGGGAGCAACCCACGGTACCTTGCTTTTAGCAAAAGGATGTGCAGGAAACTGCTCCACAATCTCCACCATAAGGTCAAGAATTTGGTAGGTAGAGAAGTCAGAGGAGTGACAACACACAGTTAAATCCAGCACTCTCTGTCCCTCCAAAGCGGTACATTTCTCAAGATGGCCTCACAATGATTCTGTATTTTCTTAGAATTGTATTCTATCAGCTCAGGCAGCTTTCTTCAGAACAAAACACAAGCACCTTCATTTGATAGTAAGAGAGTTACAGATAAAACTCACTTTTTTACGTTGATCCTCCCAACTTGCTTTCTATATGCTGAACATTGTCAAAATCTTGACAAGTACACAAGATTAAATATTTGTGGAAGGACACAGTTTGGTGGCAAAAGCTCTTGTTTCGTATGTAGAAACACCGGGATGTCATCCCAGAAACCTGGCTCTTATGTAGGACTACTTAGAAATATACTTTAATAATCTCCCAAACCTTACAGCAGCCTACACCAACCTGGTGCCTTCTAGATGCTTGGACCGCAGCTCCCATCTGCCCCAGCCAGCACAGCAGTGCTGGGAGTTGGAGGGTACCCAGAAGGCAGAGGCTGCTGCCTTAGAATCACAGCAGATCACAGCAGAAAATGCTGTGCTTGAGAGTTCCACTAGGTATTAAACAGCTTCTTCACATGTTCTGCTAAACCCGTTTTAAAAACAGGTCAAGGAAGGCGAAAATACCTATTTTTAGAGTTTGGTTAGTTCTTAAAGTTCCTCTTTTGCAAAACAACAGGTAACTGAAATTGTCTCACAGCTGAGCCATATGCAAAAGGTTTATTTCCTCCCAGTAGGCATAGCAATCAACTGCTTTATCCATTTTTATTTCTGGCCATTGAAAGCACAGAATCGGCATTCTGTTAAGCAAACCTACAAGGTATTTCCTTTGCTTGACAGACAGATGCAGCAAGTAAGCCCCTAAAGGGCGAGGTGGTGAAGTGAATTGTTAATTTTTTTTCAGAGGAGTGGGACAAAAACCCAATTAATAATTTTAGATCACACCCCACTGCCTTAGAATTACAAAAGCCACAAGTTGAAGAGAGAATACTACTTCAACTTCCTTTGTTTAATTCTGTTTTTAATTCAGGTAGTCAACATTTCCTGCTGACTTTTGGTGATGCCCATGGAGCAACATTTACTTACAAATTCCCCATGCTATCCTGCTCAAAGCTCTATCTCTGAGGCGCATGTGGGTTGTTTTCAGTAAGGGCAAACACTCTGAACCTAGGCCAGCCTCTTTCCCTACCTGGTGCTCTCTAGTTGCTTCAGACTACAACTCTCATCAGCCTCAGCCAACCCAGGTGAGACGGGAGTTGTAGTCTGGGGCAGCTGGAAGGCTGGGAAAGTCTGGCCTGCAGGACCCATTATGGAAGTCCAAAGTGCTCCGTAGTTCCGGACTCTGAAACCTCTCCTACCTCACACCTCCGGGAGCTCTGCCACCAGATTCTCACCTTTCCGACATATATATTCTGGCACGTGGTGTGGGGTGTGTGGCCGGGAGGGGAGAAAAATGAGAGTTAGTGGAGCAAATAAACCAACCAAGCCTGGCTCCGCTCCAGCTGACAAGATGGCGCTCTGCAGGGGAGGCATCTTGAGTGAGCAGGTCTCGCCAACGGCAGGCACACACACATGCAAGGTGGAACGTGAGCCCCCCCATAACCTCCTGCAGTTCCTAACGCTGTGCTTCCCTCCCTCTGCAAGAGACAGAAAAGAAATAGAATCCCAAGAGTTGAAAGTGACCCAACGGGCCTTCTAGAGCAACCCCCTGCAATGCAGGAATACACACACACAGCCGCACAAGATGGGAGTCTCAGAAATAAGGGGGGGGGGAGCTTTACCTGTTCCCGAAGCCCAGCCTGGTGGTCGCAGAAGTGGCTGGCTGCCACTTGCAGTGCTTGGAATGGAGAGGAGTGAATTCGGAGGGACGGTTGGGGGGAGGACTGTGCTGGCTCCATATGGACAGAACTCGACCCAGCGAATAGGGCAAAGAAGAGAAGAGGTCAGCTGACGCAGAAGCGGAATGTCTTAACCCCTTCAAGCCCTGGGCGAGCTGAAGTGCAGCCAGATTCTGGACCGCTGGGAGGCGGCTGGTGAGGCTCCTTCTTCTGGTCCAGATCCGATAGCAGCCGGGGGAATAGAGGGCCAAGACGGTGTGGAGGCCAAGTGGGGAGCAGCCTGCCCTCCTCCGCTGAGTCATGATGGCCTCGCTTTGCCAGCTCTTTGCCACGCCGAGAGAGGGCAGCGGTGTGGTGGTGTGCGATTCAGCAGGGATCCAGGCATCTCTCTGGACTGGTGCGACGCGGAGGCAGCTTTGAGGCAGGAGGAGAGAAAAGGTCCACTTGGAAGGCTGGAAGCCGTGGGCCTCCCCCAGAGCCAACCGGTGGCTGTTGCTAGGGTCGTTGTGCTGTGCTGTCAGCCCCGGGAGGTTCCTCGCTGGGCTGGAGTCCAATTTTATATGGAAAGTCACAGGGAAAACAGGGGCACTGAAGGCCAGGGGGGAGTTATTATTGCCCAGTTCCAAAAAGAACAGGTTGGTCAACTCCAGGGGATAAAGTGCCAAAGATTGAGAGGTGAACATCTTGAAGCTGCAGCTGCTGCCGTTAAACCATGGAGAGTTGAGCTTCAGGTCCACGCAGGAGAAAACTTCCAAGAGCTTCTTATGTCTGAAGTGGCTGTACTTTTCAGGGACAGAGAGGAGCTCTGTAGAGCCCAAGAGCTGGTTGCGGTTTTGAGGGTTTCCCGGCAGTGCCAGCAATTTGTTAGCCAACGCTGACAGCTTCCTCAAGAGCGCCGGGTCTTTGGTAAGTTTGCTAAGCCTGGGGCTGTCCAGCAAGCTGCTTTGGCTGCCTTGTTGCTTTGGCATTTGGTCCCTGACTGTGCCTTCTCCTTTGTTTCCTGTAACAGTGAGCTTTGGGGCAAAACAGACAGAATCTGTGAGCTGGCACTCAGGCTTTAGAACAATCGCAGAGGGAGTCCTGAAGGAAACAGAACTTGCCATTAGGTGACTTTTTCTTGCTGTTCTGAGCTGGTCCGGCCTAGAAATCCTGACCCAGGTTTTTCCCAGCTGCCTCCTGAATGGAAGAGGTGATCTTATTCTGCGAGTGCATCTGAGGGAACTCCTGCTTCCATCGTAACTAAAGTGAAAGGCTTGTGGCAACATGCAAAAGACTACAAGGACAGGACTGTCATTGGTGGCTGATGGCCGGCTTTGGCTCCTGAAACTCCCTAGGCTTTGGCTTTTGGCCTCTAGGTAGTCCAACCCATCAAAGTCCTTGGCTCTCTTTGGCCTTTTCCACCCCCTGAAAGTGCTGCCAGGACTTCCATTCTCACTGACCTCAACTCTGCTCCCCGAAGCAAAAGCATGTGGCTTCACCACCATCTCACGGTAAGAACTGCTTAAAGGTGGTGCAAGGCAGAAGAGTCTCCGTTTCAAGAGGTTTCTGGATTTCACCTTCACTTTAGCTCTTCTGTCTTGAACAACTGCACCACAGGAGGCAGCAGGCAGAGCTGGAACTTCCTCCGCCTCCTCTTGCAAGGGTTTCTGGGTAAGCATCAGACAAACACCTGATTCTGAATCTCTCGCCTTCTCAACGGGTATTTCAATGACCAAGAGATCTTCCAATGGCTTCTTTCCGTCTCCTGCTGGCTCCTGGGTGACCTCTGCAGCCTGCCAGCTTCTTCTCTGACTGCTGAGGCGTTTGGGGGAAGCTTCTAACCTATGACCACCTGAAGGAGGACAAGGCAGGATGCTGCTGCAAAAGATTTCCGGAGACAGTCTTGTGGAAAGTAAGCATTTAGTTTGCAAAGCATAGTGCACGTTCTTTAAACGCCGTCGAGCAACAACAGTTGGCTTTGAAGGATCTCTGATTCTGCGAAACTTGGGGTTGTGCAGCAGTCTGCTAAGTTGCAAAATGTGCTCAGGTAGTGGGACAAAAGGCGGCTGTGTGTGTATTTCAATCTTGAATGGGAATACAATTTCTTCTCGCCCTTCAGAAAACCTCAAGCCTTGCAAGAGAGCTCCAGGAGAATCTTTAATGCCTGGAGGGTAAACTGTTACCTCCGTTTTCTCAGTGGGCAGATTGAGTGCTCTCTGGTTACCTTCCAAAGACTGTTTCATCTTTTTTGAGGGGTTAGGACTGTCAGAAATAATTGATATGATGTCTTTTACTACTTCCGCTCTTCGCTTGGTACCTACTGCACAAACGGACGTTTCCTTGCTATCTAGAGGAGAATCTCTGGGCGTATTTTCTTTAACAGAACAGCTTGCCTCTTTATTCTCTGAATTTAACAGGTTAACATGTTGATAACAGAGTCTACTGAGAGAGAAGCCGATTGTTCCAGGGTGTTCTTTGGGAAAAGGACAACAGCGACTACATGGAGGAAAAGACGGAGATGTCCATGGATCATCTTTCTGAGACAAGCAGATGGCTGGATTCTGAGCAAGCTGCACTCCGAAACATATACTTGCCAAAGTAGGCACTTCTTTGTTCTCCAGCGGCTTTGAACACACTCCCTCCATACTTTTCTGACAGTTTACAGAGTTTCGCTGGAAAAACATTTGACTAGGAGATGAGGCAGGCCCACTACTACACTGTAAGAATGCTTTTTCATCTAGGACCTCGGAAGGACTCCTGCTGACTGCCCCAGACGCAGATTCATCAGTTGTTGCTTGAGAAGCCTGATCATTAACAAACCCTATTGACCTCAGAAGTTCAGAACAACATTCTGAATGCGAGTCGAGACTTTTCAGTTCTACGGACTCTTCTTTCAATGGATTGCCAAGAGATTCTGACAGCATTTTAACAGATGAGCAACTGCCTAATGTAGTTCGCTGAAATGTTTCTTGAATACTCTTTTCTTCTATTAAAAGCAATGGAACTGGAGCTTTGCCGTGGTCCCTCTCCCAACACAGAGAGTTATTCCGATTACAGTCAACAGATTTTTCAGTGTCTTCACTTGAGGTCACAGCCTGCAGAGTGTGATCCACCTTTTGCTTCTTTGAGGACATCAAGGGAGGCTGCTGGCATTCTGAAACATCTTTTTCTGGGGATTCATTTTTCTGATTCAACAAAACCAGTCTATTAAAAGGAGGATTCTGATGTGGAAAGGGCTGGACTTTTGCCTGACAGATTGTTTCCCCTGGCTGACCTGGATTGTCAGCACATAAATCCTCCAAGGGCAAAAAATCAGGCTGCTGCTCTGTGTGACCTGGGAAGCTGGAGTGCATGGCAGTCTTCATACTGGAGGGTTCAGGTGCAAAGGAGGAAGAGGAGTGGTGGTCTTGATGCTGCCTTTGTTTTTCCTCACCTTTGTCTTTTACAAGTTTGCCAAGTTCAAGGCAGTTTGTTTTGCCAAAATCTCTGTAATCTGCCAGTTTCTCATTTCTCCAACTCTCACCGCATGTTTTTACACTTTCAGCTGCTCCCATTCCATCAGATTCAGCCACCAGCGAAGCTTTACCTAATTCTGGGTTTGAATCTGCAGGGAAAACACTGGCGTCAACTTCCAACGCAATGTGTGATTTCACAGAAGTATTGTTGCCATCAGACCTCTGATTTCCAGCTGCCACATCTGACACTTCTGAAGCTTCAGGAGAAGCTGCATCCCAGATTCTTCCAGCATCATCTGAGTCATCACAGGGATGATGGTCCCCTGCCTTAACAACACTGCCAGGCTTCTCGGGAGGGACACCTTCCCCGGCAGATGCAGAAGAGTGACTTGCTTTCAGTCCATCAGATTCTTCACTTTTGCTTTTGAGAACACTGTTGCCGTCAACATCATCATTAGCAGCTAAGCAGATACCTCCCAATGAGGTGCAGCAAGTCTCAATGGCAGAAGACAGGTCGTTCATGCATGGGTTCCCAGGACTATATGCTTCGATTTGCGCCATTTCCTGATCAGCTGGCTTCTGCTCTGTATCCTTCAACATAAGGCCTGTGCTTTTCATGGATGCTTCCCTTGTTGTAATACAACTCCCAGAATTCTGACTTGGTGAAGGTGATTCTTTCTTGGTGTGAAGTATGAAGCTGGTGCTCTGCAGCTTCAGCTCTGCAGGGAATTCTTCTCTGGGCAAGCTGTCTAGTAACCCGCTGCAATTTAAAGTCCTCTCAGTTTGCTGGGCAGAGGAGTAATTGTCACACAGTTGAGCTGTTGAGGGTTTTTCTTCTGAGTCAACATCTGCTATGGTGGTAGCACACAGGTGTGTAGCTGAAGGGCTCTTTCGGATTTCTGTCTTTGGACCACTGTGGGATCCCATCTGTGGTTCATGTCCACCTAATCTGGAGCCACAATCCGAAGAGTCACAACTGGTGGGATTTGAATCATTGCTTGTGCTGCAGCTGTTCTGAATGCACCCAATGTTTCCCACTTCCGCCATGAGAGACCTGTTTTCTTCTCCCCCAACAGCCATGCTTATGTCACTAGAAGCACATTGATGATGCTTATCCTTTTGGATGCTGTCAACCTCTATAGAGGCCAGACTTAATCCATCTTCTGGATGTGCAGGTGAAGAGGGAAACGTGTTTTTGGCCACTGAAGACGATTCTGCAAAGCTGTTTTCCTGTGGCTGAGAATTTTCTTGAATGTCTTTCCAGTAACACTGAACAGCACCCCTTTTCTGGATTTCAATAGCTCCCTCACAGGTCAAACTGTAAGCGTGGTCCGTATTTTGAGCATCCACCTCCTGTTCTTGGTTGCTTTCGCTGGACATCTCTTCATTGCTGCACGCTGGGGACAAAGTTTCATCCGTATCCGGCTCAGAGGCCCATTCTTCCAGCAGCTCAATTTTTTCACAGCTCCTCAAGTCTTCCTCCTGCATTTCACAGACAATTTCAAAAGCATCCATGTTCTCTTCCCAGAGTATGTTTCCAAGCTCCAAATTGCCTTCCAAGTGATGTCCTGAAGCTTCAGGGGCTGAGTTTGACAGCTGAGCAGCAGTGGTAGTCCCACTTTGCAAAACTGGAGAAGAGCTACTGTCATTAGGCACGTTTGTCTTATCTTGCATGGAAGCTGGATCGCTGTCAAGGATTGGGTTCGCTTCCACATCTCGATTGAGGGACTTTTCTCCCGCAGCTCCTGAACTAGGAAGGATACACTTCGTTGCTGACAAAGCAACATGGGAGATTAGAGCTTGACAATTCTCTTCCACTTCTTCGTCTCCCTGCAGTAGCTCTCTTGCTGAAGCATCATTCTTGGCGCTCACAGGTTCTAGAGAGACTAAAGTGTTGCTTCCTGAAACCTCAACTTTGGCCATGACTGTGTCTACCTCTGAGGACTCACTGCTCTCAGGTGGGACACCTGCAACCTCTCTGGCACTGTGCTCGCCTGCATGACTAAACAGCCCATCAGTCCCCTTCGCCTTCATACCTTGTGCTTCTTGCAGGAGGTTTGACAGATTTTCAGGGGTCACCTGCACATTTGCTTGGCTTTCATCTGCACAAAAGAGAAACGGGGAGGGGAGGAGTTAATGTGCTACATGCCTTATTCATCCATTATTTTTTTAGTACTGGAAGAATAAGGTTATAACCAACCTTAGTTGTAAGCAGGGTGGATAAAAATCAATGATTTTTATTTTTTTTAATAGGCTTTTTATATTTAAATTGGCTTTTTTGATTTAAATCAGCTTTTTTTGATTTAAATTTGATCTGTCTAAAGATAGTTTTCTATTAAGTTAAATTATAGTCCAAATGCTATTCATCAGGAAATAAGGATTTGTTTTAAGTTTTTTATGTGTGCTAAAACTCAGTCTAAGGTTTTTTTAAAAAATAATTTGTTTAACCACATCAGTTACCAAACATGGATACATATGCTATAATATTATTGTTTAGTTAAATAAACTGTTTAAATGATTATTTTTCTCTTTCCAATAAAGTACAGCAGAAAAGTTGCCCCAAATGTAATCAGTTAACTTATTAAACCGCACAATAATTTCATAATTATCTGCCTATGTATTTCCAGTAGTATTACCAAATCAATAATTTTTGATATAACTGTAAAAACTACTCTGAAAATTTATTATTCCAAAAATGAAACCTTCCTCTGGTTGTAAATATTAAGATGATTACCAGCAAGAATGAGTGTTTCTGTAAAAAAAATGATTTAAATCAAGGGGGATGTAAATGCAATAAATAATTAAGAAGTAAATAATACTCAACGGGTGACCTGAGAGGCAACAAGAGCAAGATAGCAAAGGAAGCAAATAACCAGTTCGCAAGTAACTAATAGCCAGACCAGATCAACCCATTTTCTTGACTTCTTAACCCCAGCCTAACTGGTTCACACAGAAAGGACTGTGGGGTCCTTTCCTCTGCTCAGTCCTTTCCCTGAGCAACAGTATTCGCTCCAATTTACTCCAAGATACCCACATGTTAATTCTGACAACGAAAGTCAAAAGCCTGCCAGCACAACTACTCAGGCCTTGTAGAGACAAATGCGATCTCAGCTGGGGCTGGCTCACGGGCTCTCTGTTAGGGCTAGAACTCTGAGGAGGTTCTAGAATTCTGAAGGCACCACTTTGTTTGTGACGAGGATAAGGGTGAAACCATCTCCAATCTCTCTCACCTGGTGTTAACATCATAGAACTTATACTGCCTTTTGCAGATTAAACAAAGCGGGCCCCCACAAAAGGGTTACGGAGCTGAAATCTCTAGTGGGTACATTTATGAGCCCCTCCTCCATTGTTTGGCCTCAACAGGTATTAATAAAGTTATACTGGCTCTGAACACAGAAGTTCTCCATTTAGCCAGAGAAATGGGTAAATTGAAGCTTTCTCTCAGGAGGGAAAAAGAAGCCAAGTTACTCTACTTTATCATGTAAAACAAAATGATGATTAAGACAGTGACCTGAATGGTGAATGGTATTTCTGGAAAGCATTGGAATACACTGCTTTCCTTGTCAGGGAGATGGAAAACCATACCCAGGTATGCCGTAAAGGTAAAGGTACCCCTGCCCATACGGGCCAGTCGTGTCCGACTCTAGGGTTGTGCACCCATCTCACTTAAGAGGCCGGGGGCCAGCGCTGTCCAGAGATACTTCCGGGTCACGTGGCCAGCGTGACAAAGCTGCATCTGGCAAGCCAGAGCAGCACACGGAAACGCCGTTTACCTTCCCGCCAGTAAGTGGTCCCTATTTATCTACTTGCACCCGGGGGTGCTTTCAAACTGCTAGGTTGGCAGGCGCTGGGACCACCGACCTTTCGATCGGCAAGTCCTAGGCACTGAGGCTTTTACCCACAGCGCCACCCGCGTCCCTCAGGTATGCTGTAGGTGACCATAAAGAAGCACTCTCTGCCCCGGTCAATGTGGCCAATGGTCAAACACCCTCTCATGCTCTGTTCGCAAGGCAAAAACCGTGGC
Organism: Podarcis tiliguerta; assembly: GCF_965153285.1. NCBI lineage: Eukaryota > Metazoa > Chordata > Lepidosauria > Squamata > Lacertidae > Podarcis > Podarcis tiliguerta. Next base: position 26,771,974 of record NC_139549.1, read on the forward strand.
AAGCTGTAAACACTTCCTAAAAACCCATCTTTTAAAGCAGACATTCCTGGGCTCACACTGTTTTGTTTTATTAGTTACTGATATTCAAACTGATTCAGTCCCAAATGGACTATCCAGGCAGGGTGAAGCAGCTTGGCCAAACAAATTACCTGGGTTCTTCTGCAAGCCTGCTGCTTCAACATTGGAAGGGCTTGGAAGAAATCCTCTTCCCATGTGGGTTAGCCAAGGTTCTTTCTGAAACAAAAACACACACAATGCCAGCCATCAAAGCAGTAGCAGCAGAGACAGAAGGGATTAATTATTACTTCCCCAAACCTTCCCCAAGCAGTGCAGGTGTTAAGTCTGCGGAGAGAATCTGTCTCCAGGTATTCTTCATTAAATGTGCTAGATTCTTTCTAAAAAGATACTCTTTCTCTACACTTATTTTGTGCTACCAATCCACTGGCACCTCACACGGGAGCAAGGTGTCAAAACCAACCTGCCATGGATAGCGCTGCTTTATTCTACTAATAATCACATTACGGATCTTTAGTTTCTGATTTTTACGAAATATTTGCACCAATGTTTACACTCACCGCTTGGATATTTTGACAATAACGAAGAACTAAATGGATTATTTCCTCCCAGTGTACATACAGACCCAAACAGCTGCCTGCTCTTTTGAAGGAACGGCTGTGACTGAGTGGTAGAGCAGTTGCTTTGCATGCAGAAGGTCTCCGGTTCAGCCTTCAGCACCTCCAGGTAGGGCTAAAAACATTCCCTGCCTCCTGAAACACTGGAAAGCTGCTTCGAGTCAGTGTAGACCAGGGGTGTCCAAACTTTTTTCAAAGAGGGCCAGATTTGATGAAGTAAACATACGTGAGGGCCGTATGTTTGATGAAGTAAACATACATGAAGTAAACATACGAGTTGTTGACTTTTTTTAGGATTGAAGTTGTTGAGCTTTTTATTGGATTGCAAATAAACTGCCACAGAGGCTGGATTAAAGCAACCAGCGGGCCACATTAGGCCCCAGAAACAGACTTTGGACATGCCTGGTGTAGACAATACTGAACCAGATGCATTTGCTATAAGGCAGGTTCCTATGTTCATAAAACATAGAATTAAAATATCCATCACAATGGAAAATTTTAATACCACCACCAAACAGATTCCAAGAAGGAGATGCCATTTCCTTCAGAGCAGTATGTTTGCACGGGGACAAGATACAACAATGCCCTCATCTAAACCCTTCTGTTCTCTAAGCTGTTGTTTCCTTGACAGGTCTACTGCATTTGAGCTAATTTAATTTGTTTTTAAGAAGCCAGTTCCCATTTAACATACTTCAGACGAAGTATAACACTAGCTTCATACCTTAGAATATTTTAAAAAGTAACTTGTTATGAATTTTAAACAGACATATGAGCAAGGCTAGTTCACAAGGCCAGTACAAAGAAACAAGAATTCTGAAAAGAAAATGGGAAAGAGAATGTGCTGTTTTATACAACAATGAAACATAACAAAACACAGTTCTCCACTAGCTGTAGATTTTATATTTCAAGACATTCCATTAATAGTGGCAAGCAATATAACTTCATGATTTAATGGAAGAGGACACCCAGTAATGCACACAGGCTGCAATCCTCACTAACTACACCCACTGACCTAGGAGTTATTCCCATTGAACTCAAGTGGGCAGAGGTGGGTTATTCTGACAGGTATAGGATTGCATAGTCAACGTTTGATTAAATACATGCAGCAGTTCTTAATCTGATATCAGCCTGTACAACATCTCCAGTATTTGGAACCGTTCCATTTCTAAATCCTCTGTATCTTCTTGTTGATCTAACGCAATTGCTATGTAACAGTTTTCTTCTAACACTGACACAACAGGCAGATCCCTAAATCTTTCCTCATCTTAACTTAAACATATTTCCCCACACATCTCTTTTCCAGAGAAGTGTCATGTTAATCTCTTGTGAAATAGAGGTGAAATAGAGGCTAACAAATTTATTACGGCCTTCAAACCAACACCAAATGGCCCTGGTTCTTACCTCTCTTAAGCAACATATTTCCTTTGAGGCTAGATAAGACTGTGCAAGCCCTTCCTTGTCAGCAACACTCCCCAATTCCTTTGTCCCTCCCGTGTCTTCCCTTGAATGTTGGTGACAAGGGTCCAATTCCATCACATCCTCTTTGGGGGTATCATCATCCTCAGCCAGATGTCTGGCTTCTGCAGGCTCTTGAGGAAGCAGATCCATCAGCCCAGGGCAAGAGGCTTTGCCTGTGCAATCCAGCCTTTCAGCAGAGTCCTGAGAACAAGTTTTCAACCCATGAGTCCGGTGGGGCTTGGATGGCAAACTGCTACATGACAGCACAAAGGTTGATGCTTCGGGTTTAGCATCAAGTACAATGGTGGGATCCGACAGAGCTGCAAGGTCAGTGGAGAGGGTGACTGGCAGACTCGTGTAGAGTTCTTGCACCACAGCAGACATGGAGGAGCTGAGAAGGTCAAAATGGCTTTTTTCCAGGGACTCCACACTGGCAGTGAGCATCAGGACAGTTGGACCAGCCACCTTTCACAACAGAAAAAGACAAGTGAGCAGAAATAATATTAGAAGAGCCCCCTGGATCAGGCCAACCACCCATCTAGTCCAGCATCCTGTTCTTACAGTGGCTAAGCAGATACCTATGGGAAACCCACAAGCAAGAACCAAGCACAAGAGCACTCGCCCATCTTCTGGCTTTCAGCAACTGGTATTCAGAAGAATTGCTGCCTCTGACCATGGAGGAAGAGCATAGCTATCACAGCTAGTAGCCATTTGTCTAACCCTCTTTTAAAGCCATCTAGGTTGGTGGTATCCATCAATGCCTCCTTTGGGAACAAGCTTTATAGTTCAAATATGTGCTTCGTGAAGAAGTACCGTATTTTTTGCTCTATAAGACTCACTTTTCCCCTCCTAAAAAGTAAGGGGTAATGTATGTGCGTCTTATGGAGCGAATGCAGGCTGCGCAGCTATCCCAGAAGCCAGAACAGCAAGAGGGATTGCTGCTTTCATTGCGCAGTGATCCCTCTTGCTGTTCTGGCTTCTGAGAGTCAGAATATTTTTTTTCTTGTTTTCCTCCTCCAAAAACTAGGTGCGTCTTGTGGTCTGGTGCGTCTTATAGAGCAAAAAATACGGTACTTTCTTTTACCTGTCCTGAATCATCCTACATTCAGCTTCATGTCCACAAGTTCTAATGTTATGAGAGGAAGAAAAACTTTTCTCTATCCTCTTTCTTTCATGCAAGGCAAGGTGAACCATCCTACCATGCCTTCTTCCAACGTCTGTTTTTCCAGGCTGCTAATGATCAAGGCCTTCATTATGGCACAAAGTTCTCACCCCTGTCTCCACCTTGTCTTCTGTGCTCCAGTTGCTGATCCCCTCCTTTAGAAGCAGCTCCTTCCTCACATTCCATCCTGAAATTCCCACCTCACTTCACCCAGCTTGGGGAATTTTATCTACTAGAGGAGGAGGAGTGGTGGGGAAAGAAAAAGAGAAGGATTTGGGGTGGAAATGTTAGGGTTCTCATCCAAAGGTCTCTGGAATTCTAAGGCACTCAGGATTCCCTACTCACTTCAAAATTGGTGGAGGCTCAGAAGGTGATGGACCTGAACCACCTTCATGGAGGCACCATAGCACAATAGTAGAGCCATAAAGGCCATAATGAATATATTCCATCTCCATGGTAAGAGGCCAAAATGCTTCTGAATGCTAGTTACTGGAAACCATAGGATGAGAGGGCTCTTGTGTTTGGGTCCTGCTTGCTGGTTTTCCTTTGGGGCATCTGGTTGTTAACCGTAAAAACAGGAGGAGGGACCAATCCTTTGTCCTGATCCATCACCATCTTCTTATGTCTTATGTACAAAACGCCCCCACCTGAAACAGCCACCAGCCAGTGTCAACAATACTAAGCTAGACAGACCAAGGCTCTGACTTTGTATAACTCAGCTTCCTATGTTCCTTTTAAATTCAGCCCATCATTCAGAACTATGAGGACAAGAATATATTTTTGTGTACGCACCCGTAAGTTCTATGGCAGAGCATCTACTCGGCAAACAAAAGTTCTCAGTTTTAATCCCCAACAGCACCTCTGGTCTGGGCTTCAAGAGACCTCCTACCCATCCCAAGAAACCCCATAGCTGTCAACGTTTCCCTTTAAGGGAAATTCCCTTATTCCGAATAGGATTCCTCGCAAGAAAAGGGAAAAGTTGACAGCTATGAAGAAACCCCGGAGAGCCACTGCTGCCAGTCTGTGCCAACAATAATGAGGTAAACGGACCAATGCTCTGCCTCTGCAGAAAGCAGCTTGGTATAATCCTGCTGAAATCTCTTCTCCGCAACACTTGCGAGCCTTGTCGGATTTTCTACCTGGTTGCCCTTAGCTGACTAAGCCCTCCTCCGCCTGGGGGCCCACGCCAAGGCCCAGAAAGCTGCCCTGAAAAAGCTCCCTTTCTCTGGGAGGCTCGCCAAAGCACTTTCGGTGGGCGAGTTCAGGATGGGACCCTCAGAGGATCCTCATCGTCATCACAATATTCAGTCATTTATTACCCAAGGGTTTCCTAGCCACCTTCCATACATTTAAAAACATATATATAAATAAATTACATTCTCCACAGGAGGAGCCTGAGTGGGGGGATGACCCCAAAAGTCTTATTAGCTAATTAACTAATTAAGCCCCCCCCCCCGCCTCGAGCTGTTTATGCCATGCTGGAGCGAAGGCGGGGTATTGGGGGCGCCTCCTAACTCCCCCCTCCGTATTACTCTTCCGGGCCTCCACTCGCCCTCGCCCCCTCAAGTGGGGGGGGGCTCCGCCCCGGCGTCTTTTCCCCCCCTTCTTCACCTGAGCGCTGCTCCGCAGGCCGCAGCCGTCTCCGCTCCCTCCGTCATCGCGCCGCTCTCCCCCCTGCGTCTCTATGGGCAGCGCCGCTTCCTCATCCGGGAAATCAACCTGCGCCACCATAGAGAGGGAGGCGGGCGGAAAAGCGCGCGCGAGGCTCCCGGATGAGGAAATCAAAAAGGGAGCCCAGGCGCGTGCGCTTCGTGCGGGGAGCGGGTCCGCCACGCCCCCCTCTCCGGTGCTGTGGGTAAGTGTAGCACGAGAGCCGTCGGTTCCCCTCAGCCCAAGAGCACGGTCGGTCGCGGGTAGGCATGAGTTAATCTACCTCTCCCCCCCCCTCTTTTGGGGGGTTGAGTGCGCTCGCCCTCCTTCTTTCGCCATTGGGTTGGAGGCTGAGTGGACTGTACTATTCCGGACCACGGGGGACGGCCAGAAATGTAGTGTTAATGGGTCTCGCATGGTTGTTGTGGAGATTAAGTGAGGACGGGGAGAGCCACGAGCAAAGGGTGGGATATAAATGCAACAATAAATAGATGATAAATGACAGATTCCCTGCAAGTAACAAACTATTACGCCAGGAAATATTATCTCATATGCTGAATTACTGTTAGATTTTTTAAGTAGGGTAGCTTTCACAAAAGGGATTCCCACCCCAAAACAAAACAACAAAAACACTCACCACCACATGAAATCTGAAGGGGGTATAGATGAAACTGCCGCTCCAGGAATTTGCACAACACACCCCATTTCTTGCTCTGGGGTAGAGGTGGAAGTGCCCCTGTGTTGGTGCAGAGTACAGTTCCTGCGTTGCCACAATGCATAACTTACTTTGTGGAATTTGCTGGTACAAAATGTGAGGATGGCCTTATTTTGAAGCTGGGCTGTGGGGTTGTTTTCCTTGAAATGTAGATTGGATGGCAAGTGGTTTTGAATGCTTTGCTCGCTTATTTTGCAGAAATGCAAGACCTTGTAAAAATGCCTGGTGTCTAATAACTGAGAAGAACAAGAATTCAGGATGAAGACCAGCAAGGTCTACAAGCTCGTCATTCACAAGAAAGGCTTTGGAAGCAGCGGTCAGTAGCCATGGAGGTGGTGGAAATGCCCTCAGGGCTCTTTGTGTAAAAAGTGCAATAGAATAATCTCTATTGAAATAAATTCTTTGCTATCTGGAAATGCTGCAGGTACTTCTAAATAGTAAAACAGCCTTGCAGATTTATAACCCCGCCTCCCTAATTTCTTCCCCCTTTCAGATGATGAGCTTGTGGTGAACCCCAAAGTATTTCTTCAGATCAAGCTGGGAGACATTGTGGAAATTGCACACCCTAATGATGAGTACAGGTGAATCCTTTTGTATTTGGGCTTTTGCATGCAGCAATTTGGGGGCATGGTGCAGGAAAAGGGGCCATCTTTGCAGACTCCGCCAAATGGTTGGCAGCTTTGAGGTAGGTTTGATGAAGGCCTCAAGCTTGACAAAACTAAAGTTGACATTTGTGAAGGAGTACTGCATGTGTACCGCATGTACAGTGGTACCTCTGGTTGTGAACGGGATCTGTTTCAGAGGTCTGGCCGTATCCCGAGGTTTTCACAACCCGAGGGTCACTGTTCTGTGCATGCATGTGGCGAAACCTGGTCTGATACTTCCGGGTTTGCCGCTTTCGTAACGTGAAGTTTACGTAACCAGAGGGTTACGTAACCCTAGGTGCTACTGTATTTAGTTGGTTACAGATGCTGGCTGTTACCCTGCTGTGTTTGGCATTGAGGTAAGAAGCTCCAACTCGATGGGGCAGGATGGTATGTTAGCTATTACTCCAAGATTACTAGGACACATTCAGCTAGACAATACATATTAGAATTAGTCTTAACGTCTTTCGACCTCTTGGTCATGTCTTTCACTATACAGTGAAGTATTTGAATGTTGATCTATATCTCTTGCTGGCTCAATGGGAAACGTGTACTTGGAGGGGGGTTGTTTTGTGTGACCACCTTTAGCTGTTGTTGCTGTATGTTTTTAATATTTGTTTATTATGTACGTTGCCTTGATGCCTTTGTGTAGAAGGTAATACATAAAGTTATTCTATATTTTTTAAAGTTATGCTGTGCTTTGTAAGTGCACAGAAGACATCATGCACCAGTTCCTTTAAACTCCTGACCACTAGAGGTTCTGGCTTCATAAAGAACCTTGGCCACATCTCCTAAACCATGAAGGACAGAGTGTTGAAAGCATGGTCTTGCTTGGGTGGAGATTCCTGTGGTTGGTTGTTGTTTTCCCTGGGAGGGATTTGACTGCTGCCCTACCTTGTGCAATAGAAGAATGTCCCACTTCTAATCCAGGAGTTTACCAGGCCTATGGAGACACATCTCAGCTTCTTAGAGTATGTTGTAGAGTCCCAATTCATGCAGCTGTTTATCTGTCTTGTGTTCCAGCCCTTTGCTCCTGCAAGTGAAGTCACTTAAGGAGGATTTACAGAAAGGTAGGGATTTTCTGATCTTTATTTGGGTGCTCCTTAATGAGTGCAGTATAATCAGCCAATAGGGTTGTCTGCTGTCAATCATCTCTCCATCTAGGGAGTGACAAGGTCTCTGTGAGATCCAACGTGAAGTCTTTGCTGGGGTGACACAGTTGGAAGCCACCTTCTCTCAATCACCTGGGATTTCCTTCTTTTCGCAGAAACCATAAGTGTAGATCAGACTGTGGCACAGGTGTTCCGACTGAGACCCTACCAGGATGTCCATGTGAACGTTGTTGACCCAAAGGTATTTGTGGCACTGCAGCCTTTGCCCTGAGGCATTTCCACCTGGTCTGGTTCCAAGCATGTGGGGATTGTCTCCCAGCCCAAGTGGCAAAAGCAGGTTAATCTGCTCTGTGGAGGCATTTGAACACTTTTGCAAAGTTGTATTCTGCTGGGGTTCAGCAATTCTAGCAGGAGAGTAGCAGATCTTGGACTATGGCTGTATACTCCTTGCTGTAGGGCAGCCTGCCTTAGATGGATGCCTTTACATGCTCTGAGTACTTTCCTCATCAGCAACTACCTTGGGATGCCTCTGACCTCCTGCCCAGTGTTAGCCAGCTTGCCTTAGGGGTGTGTCTATGGTATCTGCTGTATAAATAATGCCACCTGTGACTTTACTTGCCCAGTGTTCGAGAGGGTTGGCATAAAGAGAGTCACTAATGACCTGGTAACACAGTTTTTAAAATTTATTTAACAAGCTGCCTACTCAATTACAGGTGGTTTACATAAAATATGATCCAAAATATAAACAGACTATACAAGTAGCAGGCATACTAAAGTCATCAAAATACAGTCAAAACTAACTGTTTTAAAAACTAGTATACCTAAGCTTAGCAGTTCTGCAATGGGGATCATATATGTGGGTGTTTATCTGTCATAAAGCTTATTTTCTTTCATTATTATTTTTTGTAAACTGCTTTGAGGTTGTTGGAGTTTTTTAATCAAGCGCTGTATAATAAATTTTCTGAAATAAATAATAAAAAATAATTTTTTTGTCAAGAAATGAAAAGTTCTCTTCAGCTAAGTGGGGAGATCAGGGGAGCTTGTGCTTGTAATCAGGAGCCTACAGATTTCAGCGCCAGGCCTCCACAGGAGCAGAATGGGGCTCTCAAACACCTTAGCCATCAAGCTTCTCTGCTCCCCTCCTCTTTAGGAAGTGACCCTTGATCTGGTGGAGCTGACGTTCAAGGATCAGTACATCGGGCGTGGGGACATGTGGCGACTGAAGAAGAGCTTGGTGAGGGCCCTGCGTCTAATCTGGGAAGGAAAGTGCTCTTTGTTCATTCTCAGTTAGATAGCGACAGACTCGACTTGGGAATCTGAGGCTGCTGCTCTGTCCATAAACTGGACAAATACTGACATTTGAATTTGTTACAGGACTGGGGCAATGTGAGACAACTGTGCGGGTTGAATTGGGTGGGGAACATCAGGCTGAATACGGCCCCCTGAGTTCTTTGTCTGGCCCTCAGAACCCTACCCTAGCCACGCCACTTTCCCCAAGCTGCACACTTCACCAGCCCTGCCTGGTTTGAATGTGTCATTGAACTGTTATAATGTTCCTTCCTTGCCTAGACGGAGAGGTGTGGCTGTAGAAGCCTCCGGATTTGGCATGGCAGAAATGTGGCCTGCTGTACGAATGAGAGAATCGCAACTACTGCTCTGCCTACTTTTGTATTTGGCCCCACTCTACTCCCAACCACTGGCATGTAGCCCTCAGGCAGTAAAAGGTTCTCACCACTAGTGTAGAACATGAGATATTTTTTGGTTAGGGTCTGCGAGGATGGCAAAGAGAGGTGGATGCTGGGCTGAAATAAGATGTGGTAGGAATAGAGGGCAAGCAGATGAGGCGATAGCAGATGAGAGCTTCTGGGCCTTTCATAAGCATGTTTACAAATGCAGCTGTGAGTGCTAGAAACCAATTCCACCCCCCTGTCAGATGTGCTCAGGGGTAAGAGGTATGAAGAACAGTTGTCTCCTGCAGATTCACACTGCCTTGAGTTCTCATTCCCCCTCTTTTTCTCTTTTAAACCAAATGCCTGCTAGGTTGGCACATGTGCCTATGTCACTCAGAAGGTGGAATTTGCAGGTATTCGGTGAGTATCCAGCCACACCCCACACATACCCTTTGCTCCCTCTCCACATCTCTCCCTCGCTCTCTCAGAAGAGCTTTCTTTAGAAATCTGACTGTGCAGGCAATGGTTATGTTGCCCCCAAAGTAATAACACAGAACTGTAGAATTCTAGAGTTCAAAGGGACTTCTGGAGGTCCTCTGTCCCAACTCCCTGCTCGGTGCAGGAGCCCTGCAAATGCAGCATGTGCGGGGAACTTTTGGTCCTCCAGATGTTGTTGAACTACAATTCCCATCAGCCCCAGCAAGTGATGACAGAGGACCTCCAACATCTCTTCCAGGTCTAGAATTTTGTGGTTCCAGTTTTGAGGTTTTAATAGTAAGCAGAGCCGTTTGTATGCACCAGATAAATTGATTAATTGAAATTGAAATATTTGAAATACTTTATTGTCACTTGTACAACTTGTATGCAGTGAGATGACACGAGCACCCCCCACTCAGCTCTCTTAGTCTTAATTCCCCTTGTTTACTGATGCACACCCACCAAACCTGAAAGTCAGTTGCCCTGTTGTTATCTTTTCATTCAGCAGCCTAACAGCCCACAGATAGAAGCTGTCCTTTATGCTGTTGGTGTGACTAATCATGCTTCTATGTCTCCTGCTTTTATCAGGCTGATGATACCATCAAGTTAAACATTGAGCTGCAGCTCTAGTAATAGTATTTTGGAAATCAATGCAAACATGCCCTTGAGGAGCTCTTGAGACTCATGCATGTTCCAGGAAGTTTTTAGTGTTTGATGTTCTATTGTGTTTTTACTGTTTTTTGTTGGGAGCTGCCCAGAGTGGCTGGGACAACCCCGTCAGATGGGTGGCATATAAATAACTTATGGTGATGGTGATGCACCTAAAAGGGCATTTCCTTTTTTGTTAACCCAAAGTCCAGGGACAGGGGTTAGTCCTGGCGATGTCCCCTCTCGCCAATAAAGCCCAGCCGGTAGCAACCCCAGTTTTCATGTCCACTGTTTCGGAATGTGATAACGGATTCTCTTTGGCTTGCTTCTAGGGCTCAAGCAGGTGAACTTTGGGTCAAAAGTGAGAAGGTCACCTGTGGCTACATCAGTGAAGACACCCGGGTAGGCCTCTTTATTCCCCACCCCAGAGTTTTTTCTCTCCCCTTTTCAAGTGTTTGTTCTACTCTATCAAGCAGCAGCTAGAGCAGTAGTTTTTACTGTTTGTGTGTCTCTCTTGCAGGTTGTCTTCCGCTCAACCTCCGCCATGGTATATATCTTCATCCAGATGAGCTGTGAAATGTGGGATTTTGACATCTACGGTATGGAGAAATAGGAGCCTTCCTGGAAATCTGCCCGTCCCATACCTACTGTTAGCACTGTGCCTCCATGACCGCTTATCCCACTCCCACATGGCTTGTTCTAACCTTGATTTGGTTGACGAGCAATGAGTTGTCTCTTGTGACCGGTCAACCATGGTTTGTTACTGCAAACCTTGGTTTGTTTTCCAGTTGCCTTGTGACACAGGCATCTTGGGTGGGTGTGTCCAAACAACTCTTGTGGTTTGTGAGGCCGAGCTCCATTTGCTCTGATGAACCGGCTTCCACTGCAAATACAGCCCCTCCCCTGTTGAGCAGACACCTGGTGGGAGGAGCGCGGCTTGCAGTATCAATGCTCCTTTGAACAGAAATCACTCTTAGTCTCTCTCTCCCCCCCGTTTTATTACTCTTCCCTTTGCAGGGGACCTTTACTTTGAGAAAGCTGTGAATGGTTTCCTCGCTGATCTCTTCACCAAGTGGAAGGTAACTTTCTGTGTCTTTGGCTGTAGCAATGGAATAAAGGTGTCCTTTTTACTTTGTGACCTTGGCTCATATTCAGGCCCACTTGCAACTGGGCTAAGGAGGTGTTCCTTACCCTCAAGAGATATTTGAGCTTCCCCAAATGTAGATAAAACATAACCCAGATAGGAGGTTCCTTGGTGGAAGTTGCTGCCTGGTTATGGGACAATTGTATCCAAAGGAGGGAGGGAAAAGGAACCTGGGGAGTCCACAGGATGCCGTAATGCAGGGAACTCCAATGTGAAGATTACCTAGACATGATATACTCCCAGCTCCCATCAGCTGCAGTCAATGACTAAGCATGATGGGAGTTGTAGTCCCCTATCATCTGGGTGGCTTCAGGTTGGCAACCTCAGCTTGCAGGACCTTGGAGGTACGTAGCATAGCAAATTATGTTCACCCACTTGCTTAATTTTTTTAAAATGGAGAATTTTTAAATGGAGAATTGTAGCTTGCAGGACCTTGGAGGTACGTAGCATAGCAAATTATGCTTGCCCACTTGCTTAATTTTTTTTAATGGAGAATTGTAGCAGTTCTTCCAAAGAGACATTGGATAAGTGTCTTTCAAGTAAACGAAGAGCCATAACATTAGAAGGTAAAGAGAAGTCCAGTCCTGTCTTGACATTTGTCAGGTTTCTGAATAGATGCTGAGTAGACTGAGTTTTTATTGCATGTTCATTGCTGGATTTCCTCTGTAAAGCAAATATCAAATAGCCTCATTTAGTGGCTGCAATGCTTTTACATTTTTCAGGCATGAGATCAGGGTTGCCTTCCATTCAGCTTTCTAGAGAAGAAGCTGTAATTGTTATTTGGGGGCGAGAGTTGTCCTCTGTGTGCTTGGAAATGCCCTTCCCCGGTAACATTCTCCTCAAAAAGTTATTCATAAAGCCTTGGGTTATGTCAGGAGGTGTTCGACATGGTGTCCTCATGGTTAGGTCATTCTTCATTGAGACCAAGACCGAAGCAGCATCACCATTGATTGAAGCAGCTGTTTGTGTGTATGTGTAAAACATCTTGGAGGTCCCAGGCCACAGAGAGGTTAGGCTGGCCTCAACTAGAGCCAGGGCTTTCTCGGCTGTGGCTCCAATCTGGTGGAACGCTCTGTCACAAGAGACTAGGGCCCTGCGGGACCTGACATCTTTCCGCAGGGCCTGCAAGACAGAGTTGTTCCACCAGGCCTTTGGTCAGGGCCCAGCCTGACTCCCTCCTCTGGCAACCTGCACAGAATTTTGCTTAACGTTTGCCATTACTTTGATTTTAAGTAATTTTTATAATGGAATGTTTTTAGAATGTTGGGTTATTTGATTGTTTGATTATTTAATTGTTGTTAGCCGCCCTGAGCCCGGCTTTGGCGGGGGAGGGCGGGATATAAATAAAAATTATTATTATTATTATTATTATTATTATTATTATTATTATTATTATTATGTGCATGCGCATGCAAGGGGGTCCCATGAGGGCTGTGACTGAGGCTTTGTGCAGAACATTCACCTCCTCCCTTTCCTCTTGGTCAGGAGAAGAACTGCAGCCATGAAGTGACTGTGGTCCTGTTTTCTAGAACGTTCTATGATGCAAAATCCTTGAGTGAGTAGCTGCAAGATAAATGTTTCTCTTCCTCCTTGCCTTGTAAGGGTGCTGACATCTTCCTGCCTCTTGTTTCTCTCTGGAACTTCCCTCTGTGTCTCCCACGCCCTCCGAGCTTTGAGCTGTTGCCTCAGTCACTTCTCTGCGTAGAGGAAAGGGATGGTTGCCCTTGGTGGGTGTATAGGGCAAGTGCTTTTGCAAGGAGTTGTATTACCGTACTTTTCCATGTATAAGACGCCCCCGTGTATAAGACACCCCCTATTTTGAGGGACTCACATTTAAGAAAATGTGGGGATATGGCTCAGATTTGTTGAGCTTTTTTTGGGGGGGGGGTGCCGAAAATCCGCCTCTCGTTTGTCCCTTCGCTGGCAGAAGCTGCCAATCGGCTGCCCAGTTGCCACAGCGTCAGCCAATCAACACCAGCCCTTGACACAGCAACCAATAGCCACTGACAGCAACCAATCAAAAGTCCACCCTATTCACTATCCATGTATAAGACGACCCCCACTTTTTAGCATAATTTTAAAATGAAAAAAACTAGTCTTACACATGGAAAAGTACAGTACTTTGAATATTGCTGATCTGCAGAGAGGGGGGCTTGGGACAGATGCCTTTTGGGTGCTTCAGGGATGGTCTTTACATCTTGCTGCTGTCTCTTGTAGATGAATTTCCAGAGGCACAGCGTGCCTCGATTCAGCAAGATCATGAAGGAAGATTCTATGAAGATTTTTACAAGTAGGTTTCCCATTTGGTCCTTCCATTGAGTATCTGTGGTCCATTTCCAGTCGTGTGTGTGTGTGAGAGAGAGAGAGAGAGAGATAGATGCACAAACACATACATAAAAGGTAAAGGTACCCCTGCCCGTACGGGCCAGTCTTCACAGACTCTAGGGTTGTGCGCCCATCTCACTTAAGAGGCCGGGGGCCAGCGCTGTCCGGAGACACTTCCGGGTCACGTGGCCAGCGTGACATCGCTGCTCTGGCGAGCCAGAGCCGCACACGGAAACGCCGTTTACCTTCCCGCTAGTAAGCGGTCCCTATTTATCTACTTGCACCCGGGAGTGCTTTCGAACTGCTAGGTTGGCAGGCGCTGGGACCGAACAACGGGAGCGCACCCCGCCGCAGGGATTCGAACCGCCAACCTTTCGATCGGCAAGCCCTAGGCGCTGAGGCTTTTACCCACAGTGCCACCAGCGTCCCAACACATACATATCACCCCTCATAATTGATCTCGTAACCTATATGGGGAAAACATGGCAGTTGCTAAAGAACTGGAAGAATTCCATTCCTTTTCAACAATTGTTTTTTCTAAGCTAAAACCTGATGAGTTTACGTTTATGCAGGGAGTAACTGTTATCTCTTACTCTGTGGTATCCCAGAAATTTTGTAAGTGTCCTAAGAAATCTGTATTTTGCAACTGAAATGTTCAATTTGGAAACTACAAAATAGACCGCTTTTGTAGTATTTTGGAGAGCGAGGAGGATATAGATTGGGGTCCTTGAGGGACAGCAAAAGCTCCATGACTGAAAGTTTTTGCTGAAATGTTTCTTAAATTTTAGTAGAAACTGCAGGTGCTTGGGGTTTTTTTGCCTCATAACCTTGAGGACTAGTAACTTGCTGCTATCCTGGGGAATTTCCCCTGTATTGCAAGATGCTGAATTCGTGTTTGCAGATGTCTTTAATGTTTGGGTTATATGTTAGTACCTTGAGAAGCAGCATTTGGATAAGCCCCCGCCAGAAAGTCCATTTTCCTAACTCGTAAGCTCCCACAGGGAGGAGAGGGCTATCAATGGTTATTTGCCATGATGGCTGTGTTTCTGAGTACCAGTCACTGGAATCCACAGGCAGGGAGAGGGCTGGATTAGGTGGGCCATTGGCCTAATCCAGCAGGCTCTCCTTGCTCCCTTCCCTTTCCATCCTTAAGTCCTTACATTATCTGTAAGGATTGTGCTGGTTCAGTTTTTCTCCTACTCAGTCCCAGCGCTTCCTTACAGGGTGGTGGTTCAGAACGAAAGACGAGAGGAGTGGACATCGTTGCTTGTGACCATTAAGAAACTCTTCATCCAGTACCCTATCCTGGTGCGTTTGGAGCAGGCAGGTGGGGCATTCTTACTATTTTTACTATATTATTCCTGATGGTTATTATTAGAATTTCAAAAAAGGTAGTACAGTGGTGCCCCGCAAGATGAATGCCTCGCAAGACGGAAAACCCGCTAGACGAAAGGGTTTTCCGTTTTGGAGGTGCTTCACAGGACGAATTTGCTATGGGCTTGCTTCGCAAGACGAAAATGTGTTGCGATTCCTGGGGGTTTTTTTACGCTCCCCACCCCCTTTTTCTAAGGCACTAACCTGCTAATAGCCTTTTAGCAGCTAATCCGCTAATCCCTTAAGCCTTTAATAGCCGCTAAACCGCTAATAGCGCTAATCCGCTAATGGGCTTGCTTTGCAAGACGAAAAAACCGCTAGACGAAGAGACTCACGGAACGGATTCTTTTCGTCTTGCGAGGCACCACTGTATTCTAGATCTGGCATTACTCAGAGTAATGAAAATACTCTTGGAACTTGTCACAAGGCAGCCTTCCCCAAACTTTGGGCCCTCCAGATATTGTGAACTGCAATTTCCATCAGCCCCAGCCACCACAGAGATGCTTTTATCAGCCGTAGCAAAATACGGCCATGCTGTCTTGGGCTGATGGGAGCTGTAGTCCAAAGGCCGCAATAGACCCTGAGGGGGCCAGATAGGTCTGCAGCATGCACCATTTTTTTTTTATTCTTCTGCTGTGCATTGACATGGTCATTCAATTTTGTGGTTTTTAAACTGTGTCTGTACTTGACTAGCTGCTCTAGGAAAATGAATGCTGAAAGGTAGGGTGGAAAGGGAGAGCTGGAAAGCTGCAGTGATGCCCCCCCCCCCCAACTTGAACTGCTTTGATTTTCATATTTTTTTTTTTATTATTTAAATATTTATAAATTGCACTTGGGTGTAAAATATCACAAGGTGGCGTGCGACCTAAAAAACCCTGGTGAAAGCAGTTATAAAATATCAAAACACTCCAGCAAAAGCTGGGATTAGACAAATCCCTTCCGGTGCCGAAAGCAGCATGGCTGTCTGAATATCAGCTGCTGAGAATCACTGCTGGGAAGAGCACTGCTGCTGCTGCTGCTGCGCTTATGGGCTTCCCAGAAGAGTCATCTGGTCTTCCGCAGTGAGAACAGGATGCTAGACTATATGGGCCCCCTTTGGCCTGTTCCAGCTCTCCTTACGCTCCTCATTCATCAGGCAAATAAATAATAAAAATGGGCTTCAAATATTATAGCTGAAATATGACAATCTCTTTCTCCTTTTCTCCTTTCTCCTTTGTAATTGACCCTCTAGAGGGCTTTCCTCCGGGGTGCAATTCTACCTCTGCTCAAGGAAATTATTTGGAAGCCATAAACCTCTCCTTCAATGGTGAGTAGAGGGAAAAACATCTTGTACCACTCTAGCATGAAGGAGCCGTCCGTACACAGGCCTGGCTCCTCCTCACACAAATGTCATCTGTTCTTACAGGATAGATTGGATTGGAAAGGCCAGTAACTAGCACAGTTCTGACTTAGGGGATAATTCAGTGGCATTCAAAGTTTCTGTCATCAGGGGGATTTCTACCTTGTTGATTTATCTTCCAAGGAACCCCTGAGCATTTGGAATGGAATTCCTTTCATGCTACTGAGGACTCTTGTTTTATTTCTAGTGCACATGCTCTGTGACTGTGGGACGCTAGCCTAGCCTGGTGGGTGAGAGTGACCAATAGGAGGCACCCAGTACTTACCTGAATCTATACCAGCCTTCCCCAATCTTGTGCCCTCTGGGCTACAGCTTTCATCAGCCCCAGCTAGCGTTGCAACTTTGCCTGTGTCTCACAAACAGCCCCCAATCCTCTTCTGTACATAAACACCCACACCCACACACTTTTTTGGGTTGGTGGTGAATGACCTTGGAAATGCAGGAGGGGATTTTTTGACCCACCTCTAGTATAACTGTTGAGGGTCTTCATTAGTGAAACCAGCAGATTCTTCACTCCAGCGGATTGAATATCCAGTTCAGGATTTTTTAACTGTCTCAAACAAGTTTCTGTAAGCTGGTGACCTGCCTTCACCCTAAGGCCTCAATTAAAACTTAATATTAAAAAAAAGAACCAGTTTAAAGCACCTTACAAAGTTTACATCTGAACTTCTAGGAAGCTGTTGTCGACGAGAGCAAATTGCCCCTTGATAAGCATATGATGTGTAAAAGATTGAATGTCCTTTTGCTTCTGACTTTTCCTGCTTTTAGTGTTCGACAAGCATTACATCAATCGAAACTTTGACCGGACCGGGCAGATGTCCGTAGTCATCACACCTGGCGTGGGAGTCTTCGAAGTGGACCGGCTCCTCATGATCTTGACCAAGCAGCGCATGATAGATAATGGTAAAATGGTCTTAAGCGGCAGGCGGTGGGAAAAGCTGTGTAATTCAGTGGCAAGAGTAGCCTCTTTGCAAGCAAAAACCCCCCTGGCGGCATTTTCCAGGGAGGACCTGGGAAGAAGAAAGACTCCTTGCCTGTAACCCTGGAGAGTGGCTCCCTGCTGATGTCTACCAGATGTGGGGCATCTGTGGGGGCCCTTCTCCAGATGTTGTTGGGCTCCAGTTCCCATCAGGCCCTGTAGCCAAGCATGGCCAGTGATAAGGGATGGCGATGAGAGCCGCAGTGCAGCAACATCTGGTTCGCCATTCCTGGGGACGCTGAGCTGGATGGGCAAGCAGCCTGACTGCTGCATAAGGCATCTTCCTTTTGTGTTCTTTCTCACTTTAGAGCATCTCCAAAATGTAGAGATGACCTCCTTTTTTTAGGCGTAGCCCTTTGGAAAACCAGGTGGCGAAATCCTTTTGTTTAAGAAGCATCTTAAGTGATGGGTGACCAAGCGGGAAAGCTTTTCATTGCTGGTCTGAGTGGCAAGGGGAGGGGCCAAATCCAAGCCCTCCCCTCTCTGCTGTGGACCTTCCTTGTCCAGCACCAGGACAGAACGTGGCTATTAACAAACTCATCTTCCTCCCCTTGCTTTGCTTGCTTCTGTAGGGATTGGGGTGGACTTGGTTTGCATGGGAGAGCAGCCCCTCCACGCTGTGCCCCTCTTCAAGGTAAGGCCCGTGGGGTCGTATGCCTGTTTTCTTTTTATTCCTCCTCCGTCTCTGCCGCAGCTGCCTGCTAGCTGTTTCCCTCCTCCAGCTGATTCTTGTGCCAGAAGAAATCTAACCAATTAAATAAAGGTAAAAGGTAAAGGTACCCCTGCCCGTACGGGCCAGTCTTGACAGACTCTAGGGTTGTGCCCATCTCACTCAAGAGGCCGGGGGCCAGCACTGTCCGGAGACACTTCCGGATCATGTGGCCAGCATGACAAAGCTGCATCTGGCGAGCCAGCACAGCAGACAGAAATGCCGTTTACCTTCCCGCTAATAAGAGGTCCCTATTTATCTACTTGCACCCGAGAGTGCTTTCGAACTGCTAGGTTGGCAGGCGCTGGGACCGAACAACGGGAGCGCACCCCACCACGGGGATTCGAACCGCTGACCTTTAGATCGGCAAGCCCTAGGCGCTGAGGCTTTTACCCACAGCGCCACCTGCGTCCCTTAACCAATTAAATAGAAAGCCATAATTCTGTTTCCATACTACCGGCTCTTCAATTAAAGCACATCCTGTAGTAATGGTACATAGGGAAATCAAAGAGATTGGAGGTGTGGGTGGCAGGAAGGAAAAGGTATGGGAAAGGAACAAAGTGCTGAACACCTGCACCTGCCTAATTACCAAAAGCCAGGCTTGTTTCCAGGATGTCTGTTAGCCTCTATCTTTCTCCAAACTATTGAGGATTAGGAACTTTCCCCTCCTAAATCAGACTCCCTCAACGTGGCACCATTCAGATGTTTGGGGCTATAATTCACTTCCCCAGCTAGCTTGGCTGTATGATTCCCAGGACTGGTGGTAGTGCAAAGCATCTGGGGGGGGCACCAGGTTGGGCAAGGCTGTTTTAAATGAAGGCTTGAAATCTGTGGACCACCAGCTTCTGGGTTGAATCCAACGACATCACTGCATAAGCAGAATGGTTTCTGCTCCCATAACATAGCTTCTCGCTTCTGTACCCTCCCAGATCTCCTCGGGGGGGGGGGAGGGTAAGGGAACCCTCAGGGCATATATGGGGGGGTGCAAGGGGTGTGCTGTGGGGAGGAGAGGGAGAGACAGTTCTACTGGATTCATGGCTTCTTTGGCTGCAACCCTCTGTATCCGGTGCCAGATTCCTTTCTTGCAACCGTCCGTTCCTGTGGATTCCCAGAATGCAGTACAAACTAGCTACAAAAAGCATCTAGTTAACATGGTGCCTTTTCCAAACTCTTCTTCTCTTAGCTGCACAATCGCTGCAGTCCTGGGGACTCTCGCTTGGGAGATGACTACAATATACCACACTGGATAAACCACAGGTGCGTGTTTGAAGTTGGAATGGTTGCAGCCAAGGCTCCACCTTGGGCAGTGCTCACGTGGGTCTTCCCTCTCTGCTTTTGGCACTTGAGAATACTCTCTGCTCTCCCTCCCCTCTCAGACCTCAGCCCTGGGCAGTCTTGTCCTCAGCCTCCACTGAGTCTGCTCCGGTGTTGCTTTGAATCCCTGTATTCCTGCATTGCTTTTCTCCTTAAAACATGGAAGGGGGGTAGTTTTGTTTCCCCCTAATCTCAGCTTGTCCTTACATGTGAATCGGAGATTGTGGGTTACAACAAACTCTGGCTAGTTTAACAAGCCAGACCCAGAAACCATGGTCTGAAGTTGGCTTGTTTTGAAAGTGGTCAGTTTGTTGTAACCTGCAGCCTTTGGTTTATTAAGATTAGGTTGGAGATGAAATGCTACCACCGAGTCAGAAAGGAGATGGAGTGAATGTGCAAACCTGAGTCTCCCTTGGGCTTAATCCAGTTTGTGTGTGTAGTCGCCAAACCATGGTTTAGTGTTACATGCAAACAGAGCCATTGTCTTTCTACTTCCCTTTTCCAGTTTCTACACCTCCAAAAGCCAGCTCCAGTGTAACAGCTTCACTCCACGGATCAAACTGGCTGCCAGGAAAGTAAGTGGGCTCTGTTAAGATGGGTCTGCCAACCTTTTTTTGGGGGGGGGGGCAGGGGGCACATCAGGAAGTTGCACCAGTCACTAAACAGCTGTGTAAAAAAAAGGATGAGCTAGGACAAGCAGGAAGAGCAAACCATCTGCCATGCCTTGTTGATTTTTGAGGGGCTATTTACTGAGACCTTTTGTGGGCGCCATAGGAAGTACCGGTGGGCTCACTGACACCTGTGGGTCCTACTTTGGCAGTTCCTGATAGAAGAGCATTTTCCTTGACTCACTTCCTCTCCCCACACCCTTTAGCCAAGTCATGTTGTCATAGTGAGCAGCTTTATGAGTTCCGCATTGGTATGGGGGGGGGGGCTCAGCCATCAGGGGTGATCTTTATTCATTTGCTTTGGCTGATGCATGAAATGTAGCAGATGCTTCTCTGTAAAAATGCAGTCGCCACAGGTGATGGGAGGTTTTGCTTCTGCACATGAGTTTGGCAAACCGCTCTGAGCTGAAGCATTCCGTGCTCACCCACCCTAGAATGTTCAGTTCACATTGAGTTCATGAAACATCGTACCCTGACCTGTTCTTAATGCATGGTTGACCACATCTATGAATTTGATAGTTATGCCCTTTTAAGTTTTGCTATATCAATCACTAGTAATAGTTTAACAAGGAGGTTTTCATACCTGTCCAATTCTGTTTTGCTATATCAATCACTAGTAATAGTTTAATAAGGAGGTTTTCATACCTGTCCAATTTTGTGTTCCCTTTCCCAAACTTTGATCTATTGATGATTAATGCCTATATGCAACCCTTGCATATGATTTGTGTTAACCAATCAGCAACAAGCACATATGTGGCAATGCTGTAATATTCAATAAAAGGGACTCTCTGGGACATGCTCGAGAGATGCCTCCCATATGACACTTGTCACTCGTCTATCGTCTATTTCAACCCAACAACAGGCAATTTCAACCTTGCACAATTGAAAGCTGGCTGGTTGAAGCTGCATGAAATAATTGCATGCACGGTGGAGACCTTAAAAGCTCCATTTGCACCGGGTTTTCCCAGCACAGAAATTACTTTTAAGCTCTCCACTGAGCTTACTGGGCTCTAGGAGTCTTTTTCTTGACCTTGCTTGAAAAGTAAGGATAGTTGCATGGGGGTGGTTCATATGGAACATGCCACGCCGCCCCCCCCCCAGTTCATTTGTACTGTAGGCTTTTAAAACAGTAAGAGTTCACCAAGTAAGCACTTCAACGTGAGATATTGAGGGGGCTGCATTGGGTGACTGCATGACTTGTCAGAATATTCCTGGTCTGAATCTTATCGCTTGTAATGCAGTGACTGTTCCATGGCCAAAACTAACTTAAGTTTCCAATGCTTTCTTTCCTTTGCCATTTTTCGGGCCGCTTGGATTCCAGCCGCAGAGTGAAAAACTGAAAAGCAGCAGGGATGCCTGTGAGTAGTCATCCCAGGTTGTTATTGTGAAAGGGTTCTACCTCCATTGATCGTTGACAGATTGGATTTACCGTATTTTTCGCTCTATAAGACGCACCAGACCACAAGACGCACCTAGTTTTTGGAGGAGGAAAACAAGAAAAAAAATATTCTGAATCTCAGAAGCCAGAACAGCAAGAGGGATCGCTGTGCAGTGAAAGCAGCAATCCCTCTTGCTGTTCTGGCTTCTGGGATAGCTGCGCAGCATGCATTCGCTCCATAAGACGCACACACATTTCCCCTTACTTTTAAGGAGGGAAAAAGTAAGTCTTATAGAGCAAAAAATACGGTATATCCTCCAAGGTGGCAGACACGTTTCTCCTCCTTCCCATTTTATCCTCACAACAATCCTGCAAGACAGATTCAGCTGATAGGCAGTGAACCGGCCCAAAGTCACCCAGTGAGCTTTGTGACTGAGTGGGGATTTGAACCCTGATCTCCCAGGTCCCAGTCTAACACCCTAACCACTACTCCACGCTGGCTGTTAGAGGCAGCCAATGCCTCTGAGCACCCATTGCTGGGAATCCCAGGTGGAGAGATAGCTGCTGTTGCTTTCAGGTCCTGTTTCCAAAGAGGCATCTGGCTGGCCACTAGGAGAACAGGAAATTGGACCACATAGGTCACCTTTCGTCTCTACCAGCAGGGGAAATTTTTTTTTTTAATTAAAGATTTTCTTGATTTACAAAAGTGTGTGCAATGTCTCTCATATTTTTTTCCCCATGTAACATTATTACAAATCAGTTTCTTTTTTTTAAAAAAAAAGATTTTTATTGAAACAACAAGAAAAAAACACACACAAATACCGAATTACACACGAGAATAACCATAGACACATAATTTCCTTAGCAAACAATAAAACATATATTGGTCTTAACACTAAAGACCCAACCTCCCGTCTATTCCATATTTCAATATCATATTACTTATTGCCAATATACACTTTTATCATAATTAAACTTATTCTTAATATATCTAATTTCCTATATCTACCTTGCAACTATTACTGAAGTTCCTTGAATGCTGCAACAGAATGCTGCAACAGAATTTTACAAATCAGTTTCATTTGTTGAGACATTAGGAAGAAAAGGGGGAAAAGGGGGGGTGGAAGATGGGTGGGGGTGGGTTTGGGTTTGGGTTTGGGTTCAGGTGGTGATGTTTCTATTTTACCTACTATATATAGGGTTTGGTGTCAGTGTTGCTTGTGCAGGTTCTTTGCTGTTCACTTGTGTTCCTTTGCTGGTGAGAGAGGTTGGGGTTGGACTAGGGTGTGGTTGTTCATTTGTGGTGGTCTTTGTTTTCATGTGTGAGTGGGGTGGGTGGGTGTTTTGGATCAGGTTAGCCATATTGATTTGTATACTGTTGGTGGATTTTTGTCATTGTCTTGTTGGGCTGTGTATGTGATAAAGGGGAGCCATAGCGGGGTGAAGGCGTCTTCTTCTATTTGTCAGCAGGGGAAATTCTCACGCTGATATTATGCCGTTTTGCCCAAGAACGGAGACCAGGTTCTTAAAAGCTGCCCCAGTCAATAACGTGCTGTTACTGCCTTCCAGCTTTGGGAGCCCCGAAAGAGACAGAGAACGCTCTCCCCATCCAAGTGGATTACGATGGTTACGACGCCCAGGTTTTCCGTCTGCCGGGGCCGTCCAGAGCTCAGCGTTGTCCCATCTTCAGGTAAAGAAGCTTGTGGGGCAACGAGCCAAATTGGATGGTGTGCTTGTTAGCCATTACCACAATATTACGAATCTGGAGCGCCTTTGCAAAGGGAGGGAGCGTAGATCAACACACACACACACACACACACACACACACACACTCACACACACTCTTCTCCATCAGCTTCACATTTCTGCTGGGCTTCCAACCTGCATCTGCTGTTTTAACCATGAGCTCCATCAAAGCACACCTGGAAAGTGGTTTCCCACTGTAGCTTCCCATGGAATTTTTTCCCATTTCTTCTTCCTTTTTTTTAAAAAAACCTTCATAATCAGCTTACTGTGATTGGTTAATTCAGGGGTGGGGAACCTTTTTTACTCTGAGGGCCACATTCCCTTCCGGGCAGCTTGCTGAGGGCCATGTTGCAGAGAAGGAAATGGTACATTTGTCGATGTAGGCTTATTTCTGAACACTTATCACCGTCAAAGTTTTCGGGAGCACATCTCAGCCAGGCAAAAATGCTTAGGCTGCAAGCAGGGCCCGTGTGGCCTGGGGAGTGTTCCAAAGGCCAGGTAGAGATCCTGTGAGGGCCGCATTTGGGCCCCAGGCCCGAGGTTCCCCACCCAAGTTAAGTGACAAAAGGTCTGTGTGATGTGACTGGAGCTGGGCCTCTGCCCTCCCTTCCACCTGGTGCTTTTTGCCGGCAGGTCCGTCCGGGAACGAGAGAGCCGCCCCCGGAAGAGCTCCAGCTCCTACGACGTCTCCTGCAGCCCTTCCCTGCAGAGCCGGCCTCTGCCCCCGGAAGAGGTGCGGAGCCAGGCCTCGGACGACAGCTCCCTGGGCAAGATCTCCAACATCCTGATGATCCCCCGCCAGCACCTCCACCTCCAGTACGAAGTCAGCAGCTCCCTGGGCTACACCAGCACCCGAGGTCAGGATGAGGCCCGATGTGAAGCGGGAGCAATTCCTTCCTTTTGAACATATCAGCGTTTCATTTCTTACTGCGAATTACCATATTTTTCACCCTATTGGACGCACTGGCCCATAGGACGCACCTAGTTTTCAGGGGGGGGGGAAATCAGGGGGGAAAATATTATTTCCCCCCGCAGCTCTGGAG
The DNA here is from genome assembly GCF_965153285.1 of Podarcis tiliguerta. NCBI lineage: Eukaryota > Metazoa > Chordata > Lepidosauria > Squamata > Lacertidae > Podarcis > Podarcis tiliguerta. The sequence goes on from NC_139549.1 coordinate 26,796,221, forward strand.
CAGCGGCCAGGCTGCACGCCTTCCTGCTGCCCCCCATCCTCTGGGGCTGGCGATGGAGGAGGCGCTGCTTTCCCCCACCGCCAGCCTCAAAGAGCAGACTCTCCTGGCTTCAGCGGAAGCAACGCAAAGCCTCCGCAGCGCAGGCTTCGAAGGCTTCGCGTTGCTATCGCTGAAGCCAATGAGCCTGCATTTGCCCCATAAGACGCACACACATTTCCCCTTCATTTTTGGAGGGGGAAAAGTGCGTCTTATAGGGCGAAAAATACGGTATTTCATTAGACGTCGCCTGCGTGTGTCACCTCCCAAAACATACAGGTTTCAGAAAAGAGGACATGTTTTTAGGGGGAGGGCAGCATTTGACATAAAAGGCAATCCTCATTTTGCACAGGGGTTACGTTCTGGACCCCGTGCGTGTCAGCAGAGCGAGCGTAAGCCCACTCCCTTTTCATGTCCTTATGAGGTTTTCCTGCTAATTCTGGGTTTGGCACTGTGCACATGTGCACAATTGTGCATCATTCAGACATGCCTAAACCGGTCGTTGCCTGTAATTGTTTTGGTTCTGTAATGGTTCTAGGGGTTGCTCATGCGTAAGTTGCCGTTACTCCTGGCTAGGTTGCCTGGTTGGACCCTTTCTGTCTGGACAGCCTCAAGTCGCTGGCAGAATCCGTCAGTGGGCGTTTCTTAAACCTCTTCCAGCATAGAAGCTGTTTGACGCCCAGTTTTCTTCCCCCTTTGCCTGCGCAGAAGTTTTCTGCGCAAAGTGGGTGTGGGCAACAGAGTACTCGTGCCCTCTCCGCTGGTCTCCTGCGAAGAGTCCTGGAGCCACCTCTCCGATTCCCCCATCTGCCCCCCTTCTCCACTGGTGTTACGCTGATCTCCTTCCCCAGTGGATGGGCTACCTCTCTCCCTACTGGGACCCTCTCCACCATCGTCCTGGAGCCTCCCGCTCCGATGGCAGTTCCCTGACAGGTTCAGACCATGGAACCCTTTACAATGATAGACAACACATCCTTTCCCTCTTAGAATGCTTTATTATCAAATCAGCAAATTTCATAGTTGCATCCTGTATTTCTTTATTCATAGTTGCATCCTGTATTTCACTGAGATCCAGCACTGAGGGCTTTCTGGCGGTTCCCTCATTGCGAGAAGTGAGGTTACAGGGAACCAGACAGAGGGTCTTCTCGGTAGTGGCGCCCGCCCTGTGGAACGCCCTCCCTTCAGATGTGAAGGAAATAAGCAGCTATCAGACATCTGAAGGCAGCCCTGTTTAGGGAGGTTTTTAATATTTAACGCTGTACTGTTTTTAACACTTGATTGGGAGCTGCTCAGAGTGGCTGGGGAAACTCAGCCAGATGGGCGGGGTATAAATAATAAATTATTATTATTTATTGGCGATTATGACAACTTATCCTTTTTTATATTAAAAAAACCCCTTACTTTTCCTTTCATTTCTCTCCCCCCCCCGCCCCCGAAACCTGTTTGTAGATTGTTCTGAACTGTCCCCAGAGAGACCTCCTCACTTCCTGAGCCAGCCTTCATCCCCTTGGCTCAGGGCACCCCTCCTATCTCGCCTGCTCCGTCTTAAGTGCCCTTGTCCTCCTTCTCCAAATAACAGCACATTGAGTGGGCGGCCTACTTCTCTGACCCACTTATCAAATCATTTAAGAAGGTCAGCTTAGTTAGGGAGCCGCTTGGGACACCCCCCCCCCGCCTTCCAGCCTCAAACTGTGGAAAAAATAGCATCTGTTTTCCCAAGTGGATTTATTGTCTTATCATAGCTTCTTCTTTTTTAGGACCTCCCTTTTAAAGCATCCCTGTGAGGTCCAGAGTTCTCAGGGGTTAGGTAGGGAGCTGGACTTGTCTGGAGGGACTCTAGGATTCACGGGACCTTGAGCAGGTGGTTGTTTCTCAGCTTCAAGTACCTAAAGCCTCACTGTGGCATTTTGAAGGCAAAAAAATATAGCGAGAAGAAGCTAAAGGTCTTGTTTCTTGCCGCTGCTTTTACTTTAATTGTTGGGTATTGTAATTGTGCATTTATTTTAATCTTTTGCAAGCTGATTTGGGTGGCTCCCTTTCGGAGGAAGTAAATAGGGTGCTCATTTATGCATGAGCATAAATCGTCGTCTAATAACTGGCCTGAAATCAGAGATCTTTGATTGAAAAAGTCATCTGTGGACAGCCAAAGAACTGTCTGCGTTAAGACTGGTGCTTTCACTAAAATAATTCCGATTAAGTTAATTCACTGAATTATCCGAATTGCCCCTGCGAGTAGTTCCTCTGTTTTCCGGGTAAAGTGAACATGAATTAAGTTCCCTTTGCAGTGGACCTTTCTGTGATTTTAAATTCAGTTTAGTTTTATAGCCGTTGCATTTACCATTTTTACCTGTTTGAAGAGTTATGCTGCTGTGTAAGCTTAAAGGTTGCAAGGAAAAATAAATACAACAATCATCCATGTTTAATAATGATAGAAAAAAAAAGACGCTAAAGAGCAATTAAACAGCACCCTTTGGACTTAATGATTTTTCTTATTTCATAAAATTGCTTTTTTTAAAAAACCTTGGTTTCTTAAAAACAAACAAACCTCAAAGCAGTTTAAGATCATTAGTAAAAACAATTTAAACGTTCAGAAAGTTAAAACCAGCAATAAACTGAAAGCACATCAGCCATTCTAGACATCTGGGTAGGCTCAAGTGGCAGGGAGTTCCAAAGTGCAGGTGCCGCCATACTAAAACATAGATGAACTTGGGTATGTTGCCTCCAAGATGGGTCCTCCTCTCCCCCCACTTTTGCCTGGGCTGGCAGAGCAAAGATGTTTACATGCCTGAGTCAGAAACGCCACCCACCATTCCTGCCCCTCAATGGGGCACAATCTCCTCTGAAGCTGTTCAGGTTAAGCCTTGTTGGGGTTAGTGGGTGCTGTGCAAAAGCACCCTGTTTGTGCCCAGTGGATTCAGTCTGTCCGTTTCCCATTACAGTCCCACCCACCCAAAAAAATCTGTATGGGGCATGTGTCTTAACTGGCTGCTTGTTTGTTAGGTTCCTTTTGTGCCTGTCGGATTCTCCCAATTGACGGGAAGTTTTTGTTGTCGTCATTTCAGATGCCCTTGAGAATATGATGGAGTCCCAGCAGCGAGACTCCAGCGCCCCAGGGAGATTTCACGTCGGGAGTGCCGAATCCATGCTGCACATCCGTTCTGCGGGGGGCTATGCGCCACAGAGGGCCCTCATCAACCCCTTTGCACCCTCCAGGATGCCCATGAAACTCACATCGAACCGGAGGCGCTGGATGCACACCTTCCCCGTGGGTAAGGAGACGGAAGGCAAGGCTATTGTGGCAGATTGATTATTTGGGACTGCAGCTTCCACCGACTCCAGCCAGCATAGCCATGTTAGCTGAGGCTGATGGAAGTTTCAGCTCAGAACATCTGGAAGTTACTGTTGGGATACTGCCAGGGAGACAAAGTCCATCTCGACTCCACGTTGTCTCCGGACGTCCATTGATCTCCCGTAGACACGCAGTATCAGCAATTAGCGACACGAGCTCTAGAAATAGCTTGCCACATTCCAGAACTGATGCACGCTCTATCAGCAGATAATGCACACAGCGGAAGATGCACCCAGGAGAGCATGATTTACAAGTTTATTCAGCGTTGATCAGAACAAAGAAAAACATGACTGCCTGCTTCAGATGTCTCCGGCAGAGAGAGAAACGAAAGCAAAAAGCAACATAAACATCCTGTGAAACAGGAAAATACGCAGGCTGTGACACAAACATCCTGCTCCCTTTTAAGGTGGAACGGAAATATCCTAACACTTACTACGTTTAGGGATGCTGGACTGGATCAGTGTTTCCCAAACTTGGGTCTCCAGCTGTTTTTGAACTATAACTCCCATCATCCTTAGCTAGGGGTCAGGAATGATGGGAATTTTACAGCGGTAGCTCGGGTTACAGATGCTTCAGGTTACAGACTCTGCTAACCCAGAAATAGTACCTCGGGTTAAGAACTTTGCTTCAGGATGAGAACAGAAATTGTTCGGCGGCAGTGGGAGGCCCCATTAGCTAAAGTGGTACCTCAGGTTAAGAACAGTTACAGGTTAAGAACGGACCTCCAGAACGAATTAAGTTCTTAACCCGAGGTACCACTGTAGTCCCAAAACAGCTGGAGGCTGAAGTTTGGGAAACCCTGGGTTAGATGAACTCTTGGCCTGGTCCAGCAAGGTGCTTCTCATGTTTGGTTCAGGCTATTCATGTGAACTGGGGACGCGGGTGGCGCTGTGGGTTAAAGCCTCAGCACCTAGGGCTTGCTGATCGAAAGGTTGGCAGTTCGAATCCCCGCGGCGGGGTGCGCTCCCGTTGTTCGGTCCCAGCATCTGCCAACCTAGCAGTTCGAAAGCACTCTCGGGTGCAAGTAGATAAATAGGGACCGCTTACTAGCGGGAAGGTAAACGGCGTTTCCGTGTGCGGCTCTGGCTCGCCAGAGCAGCATTGTCACGCTGGCCACGTGACCCGGAAGTGTCTTTGGACAGCGCTGGCCCCCGGCCTCTTTGAGTGAGATGGGCACACAACCCTAGAGTCTGTCAAGACTGGCCCGTACGGGCAGGGGTACCTTTACCTTTACCTTATTCATGTGAAAGATTGCACCCCTTTGACGAACTGCACATTTTTAGGCTGTGGCAGGAACAGCTCAGGGGACGCAATGCAAACTCAGCCACCTCTGTGTTCGATTTGGTGGGAAATCGCTGCTACAGATGCAATCTTGTGGCGTGGAGAGTCAGTGTGGAGTGTGGGAAGAGCTGGTTGGCAAATCAAGTGATAACTGAATCATGTGCTTGGGCAGGTCCTTCTGGAGAAGCCATCCAAATCCACCACCAGACACGTCAGAACATGGCCGAGATGCAGGGCAGTGGGCAGAGGGACTGGACCCACTCCTCTGCAGAACTGCTGGAGCTGGCCTATCACGAGGCAGCCGGGAGGTGAGGCTGCCCAAAGGGAACGAATAGGGATGCTTTCCAATAAACTTACAACCAAAAGTGGGTTTCGTTGATGGAACTTTCAGGCATTAGGTCCATAGCAAGTCTGATTCCACCTCAAGTTACTCTTTTGGGGGGGGGCTATAGTTTTTTAATTTGATTTTTAAAAGTATAAATATACAACAAAAAACAGTTCCGAATCCAAATATCAAGATTGCTCTGAATCTCCTGACTTCCCCCCATCCCTTCCATGGGTCCTAATGATATTTTTTTACAGCTGCATACCAATACTTATCCAAATTTTTAATCCTTCTAAATTTTCCATACTTTCCATTACTTTACAAGTGTGGTTAAAATCCTGCTAATGTTTTAACCTGTTTACAAAGGTCTCGTAAATAAATTATAAACTTTTCCCATTCCTTGTTAAAGTTCTGGTCTTCTTGATTTCTGAGCTTCCCAGTTAATTTTGCCATTTCGGCACAGTCCATCAACTTGGTTTGCCATTCTTCTCTGGTCGCCACCTCAAATTACTCTTCTCTTGGCCCTTGCCTACAAATGTTTGGGCTGCAGCTCATTGTGCATTTGTAAGAACTCAATCTTTCAAAATGGCAGCACATACACTTTGGAACTCCCTGCCTATTGATATCAGGTGGGAGGAGCCCTCACTGTACCTTTTTCAAACACCTGCTTAAAACCTTTTTTAAAAAACACACACCTTAAAAGCCTCTCTAGACACATAGATGTTGACATGATTTAATCTTCTTTTTTTCTTTTAATAATATAATAATAATAAAAAATTGTATTTATATCCCGCCCTCCCCAGCCGAAGCCGGGCTCAGGGCGGCTAACAACACTAAAATAGTGCAACATTATAAAACATTATAAAAAATTAATTAAGATCAAATTGAAAATTGATGGCAACCATAAACTAAAGTTTTGTAAAGATTGCCAAAGGAGGGAGTCAGGCTGCACCCTGACCAAAGGCCTGGTGGAACAGCTCTGTCTTGCAGGCTCTGCGGAAAGATGTCAGGTCCCGCAGGGCCCTAGTCTCTTGTGACAGAGCGTTCCACCAGATTGGAGCCACAGCCGAAAAAGCCCTGGCTCTGGTTGAGGCCAGCCTAACCTCTCTGTGGCCTGGGACCTTCAAGATGTTTTTATTTGAAGACCATAAGTTCCTCTGTGGGGCATACCAGGAGAGGCGGTCCCGTAGGTACGAGGGTCCTTTTACTCTTAATTATCTTTAAACGCTTTCCTTTCCTTCTCTCCAGGCATGGAGTTTCTCACCATCCAGATGATGGCACTTCCTTCATGAGCTTCAGTGGCATGGAAGATTACTCTAACCAGCTCACTGGCAGCCATGCCACAGGTGATAACGGTTGGCACGAGGCGGGTGGCGGGAGGGCTTCGGTGATGATGCTGTCCTGTTCCAAAACTGACCCATAGCATACACCTGTCTGGGTGTTCGTCGTGGAAGAGCAAATTGCAAGGGCTGTGAACATTATGTCCCTGCAGTTAGTGCCCACGTGGTTAAACTGTGGAACTCACTCCCACAAGACGCAGTGATGGCCACCAACTTAAATTGCTTTAAAAGAGCATTGGACAAATCCATGGAGGAGAGGGCTATTAATGGCTACTAGCCATGACGGCCAAAGGCAGCAATGCTTCTGAATCCCAGTTGCTGGAAGCCTCAGGAGAGGAGAGGGCTCTTGTGCTTGAATCCTGCTTGCTGGCTTCTTCCCATTGAAAGATCTGTTTGGCCACTGAGAGAACACAAGGCTGAACTAGAAATGTTCTGTGGCTCACGAAAGCCCTCTCTGCACCTCCTGTCATGGCGAAGGTCTCTTTTGTCAGTGAATTTCTACTCAATATTGATCCAGAGTAGATTCCAGCGTATAGTTAGCAGAGTGAAAACTTAAACACGTTGCAGGATTCCCAAGAAAATAGACTAGAGGCAATTAATACTTCATCCAGCAGAGCTTTACTGCTACTGAAGGCAAATGAGCATAATGGTCACAAATCTAATACATTCAGGATTGGGACTGCCCATAAGAAATCCAGTTGCAGCAGACTTAACTTAAACTTAACAATAACTTATAATAAGTCTAAAACCTTAACACTAAGCGTACTATGTACAGAACACCACAGCAGAAGGAAAGAGAGATAGAAAAGAGTGAAACCCAGGCTCCTTCTGGCCTTATTATTATAGTCAGCATGACCTTGACAGAAAGAGATAACAGAACCAGTTTCTGTTCTGTGCTCAGCTTCTCTGAAGGAATAACCCAAACATCATGAACCTTCTGCTTCTTTCACACAGAGACGCTCCCAGAAGCTTCCAGAACCCTCTTGAGCAGTGGCGTAGCGTGGGGGATGCAGGGGGGGCAGGCCGCACCGGGCGCAACATCTGGGGGTTAGGGTTAGGGGGCGCAAATCCACGGGTTAGGGGGCGCAAATTACTTGCCTTGCCCCGGGTGCTGACAACCCACGCTATGCCACTGCTCTTGAGTTTATCAGAATAGGAAAGATCTCTACACATAAGATCAATACTCTCTGTACTGAGAAATGCAAGCTGACATCTTTCCCCTTCTTTCAGGAATGAATGCCCGGAGCCAGAACAAGGACTCCCTGGAGAGCGCCGTCTCGAACTCTCCAGATCCGAGTAAGAGCAGTGGTGACAGGGTTGGGGAGGAGGAGGTTGGTCTGTGTAGATGAGGGCAAAAGCGAGAGAAGCACTTCCAGAGTCCCAAGGGCTCCCGATGGCCTCCAGTTCCTTTTGCTCCCTCTCTCCAAAGTGGTAAGTTTTGGGATAGGGCTTTCCTTCCGTCTGAGATTTTCCCATACGGAAGCTGTGGGGACACAGTCCCACAGAGGAAGGCTTCTGGTTGCTCAGTGACCGGATCTTCAGCTGTCTGGAACATCCCAGAATATTTGTCTGAGAGCGAGCAATACTAACCACAGTGTTAAAATAAATCTGCCTGGGTAAGGGAAATGGTGCAAAGGGTTGTTTGACTGTCTCCTCATTTACTATCTGTGAACCACGAGCAGGGCAAATGTATTGTTAGACTAATGAATGTTGACCTGTGAGAAGTTGGGGGAGGCAGCACCCCCCTCCTGGGACCTTATCTTCCCCCCCTGGCACCCCGTCTGGGTTGCTGGGTTCACCATGTCTTAATTCTAAGAACAGGGTGACATACTTAACTGGGTTTTCTGTTCCCACATACAGGAAAGCTTTCTCCTTGACACAATTGAGTGCCTTGATATTGAATCTTTTAGAAGGCAGACGTAATAAAGTTGCTGGACAGTCCTTGTAATAATGAAGAGGCAGTTTTACATCTCCTTTTCAAATGCTTGAGGAGGCTTGGAAGTGGATGGAGAAAACTGCTGTACCCTCTTGCACAGACTTTGCCAGGTTGCCCGTTCAGTGTCCTTTGCGGGACTCTTTTATCGGAGGGCTGCAATTCTTCAATCACAGAGTCAATTGCAAAATTCTTAAATGGAAGGATTTTGCTTAGGCGGCCTATGATTGTTGTTCACGTTTCCCCCTCTGAGAGCTGTGAGGCTCTTGCAAATTGCAGCCATTTTGGGTGGAGACCAGAGCACAGTCTGTGCCCTGGGATGGAAAGAGGGAAGCTAGATTGCTCATGCTCAGGAACCTGAGTACAATTCCCACTCCACAACGAAAAACTCTGGTCCTAGGGCTTGATCTGCCTGCCATTTAAAAGTTGGTCTCCGTGTAAATTTGCCTTCTGTTTGGATTTATTGTGCCCATCTTCTGTGATCAATAATATCTGCCAAGCCCAGAGTGTCTTGCGAGGCTCACTCCGATGCAGGAATTTGCCCTTGATGGCTTAGCCTTGGAACATAGGTAGGACTTGAGGGAAGTCTCTGAGCATGTGTAGAGTGCTTTTCCCTCATGGATGTGGGAACCAGCCCAAGTAGCTACTCTGACAACCCTTGTTAGCAGGAGATGAGCCCCAGGAACCCTCTCCCGGGTTCTCCCCTTAGATTGGCTTCTGTCCTTCATGCTGTTGAGCCAGACATACACATCTCGAGTGTGGGAGAGAGCACTATGGGGAAATGAGTCCCCCATCTTCGTCTCCTCCTTCTGCACCTGTCAGCTGGCTCAGAAGGTGCAAAGAATGTCCTTCCCTGGCCACTAGGCTGGGGATGCAGAGGGGCTTTTGGCCGAGAGGAGCCTCGATGCAGCCCATGCCCAGAGTGTGGAGCAACTGGCGGCTTTGATCCTGTGAGCTCTGCTTCCTTGGAAGCTGCTCCCCTTTAGGGTGAAATGGGGGGGGCACTGCGCCACCAACCATATCCTCCCATGTCTGCCTGCCTTCTTACTGGGTGGCTCTGCCTGCCTTTGGCCTGGGTGCCTCCTACCGCCGGCCTCCCTGCCAGTTCCACCCACCACTCCATTCCAGGCAAGATCCCCCTTTTCACTTTTCCCCCAGATCCCTTCTTACCTCCCTGTGCTGCTCATTCTTTCCTTTTAAATTTTTTCCCATGCTTCCTTTTCCTGCTGCTGCTGCTGCTGCTGCTGCTGCTCTAATGAGTGTGCAACTTCTGCTGGGTGCAGGCCGCTCTGCTGCCCTCTCTTAGCCCTCCTCTCTTTCTCTGGCACTTTGACACAGGAGGGGAAGGGTCTTCCCCCTCTCCTGTCCTGGGCTTGGAATACGGGTGTTGTCCTGCACTTCTTCATTCATTCGCCTCGGGATGCTTTTAATAGCTGTTGTTGTTCTTTAATTCCTGCAGCTGCTGTATTGGTTTGAGTTTACAAATCGAAAGGCGAATTGAACTGTTAATTAACTTTATTTTTATTCCCAGTTGCATGATGGGAGTGAATCGGCATGGCCACTGTGTTGTTTAACAAACTCTGTCTTTCTTTCCCTACCTTCCTCCCCTCTTCCTCGACCCCTCCTCTTACCTCATTTTCCCACCCTGAACAATTTTCATTCTCCTGCCCCATGCAAATCTATCTTTTTCTTTCTTTCTTTCTTTCTTTCTTTCTTCCTTCCTTCCTTCCTTCCTTCCTTCCTTCCTTCCTTCCTTCCTTCCTTCCCTTTTCCCATTTTTTGCTTCTGTGGCACTTTATTCTCCTCCTCCTCCTCCTCTCTCTTTTTCTCTCTCTCTCCTTCCTCCCTCGCACTGATGCCCAACCCACCCCCATTGCCTTCCGCCCGGTGACGAAACGAGGCAGTTCTGACGCTGTCTGCTCCCCCCGTAGTGCCAGGCTTCTGTTGTACAGTCGGGGTGGACTGGAAGTCTCTTACCACGCCCGCCTGCCTCCCCCTCACCACGGATTATTTCCCGGACCGCCAGAGCCTTCAGAACGACTACACCGAAGGGTGCTATGACCTGCTGCCCGAAGCAGATCTGGACAGGTACGCTTACCCTGTGGCTGAAATCGGAGAGCTGTCCCTGTCCCATTGGGTGCTTTGGGATGCTGAACTGGCTGGGCTAGGCTGGGCCTGGCCATCAGTGGCTGGAGAAATGGCAAGCAATTGGGAGGGCAAGGGGGGTCACGGCCAGGCCAGCTTCTTCCAGGTAGTGCCCCTGGTGGGGAACATGAGAAGAGCCCTGCTGAATCAGGCCCATGGCCCATCTAGTCCAGCCTCCTGCCTTCACAGTGGCCAACCAGATGCCTTCTTCTGGGAAACCCCACAAGCACGACTTGAACAACAAGAGCCCTCTCCCCTCCTGGGGAGGCAGAACAAAGCTGTCATTACTAGGAGCTGTCAGTAGTCCTCTCCCCAACAAATTTGCCCAGTCCTCTTTTCCCCCCAATTTTTTTTATTCATTTTATAACACAAATAAACAATACAAATGTGAAGATTTTTGTGGTAAAAGTAAGTGTGATAAAGGGATGCGGGTGGTGCTGTGGATTAAACCACAGAGCCTAGGACTTGCCGATCAGAAGGTCGGCGGTTCGAATCCCTGTAATGGGGTGAGCTCCCATCGCTCGGGCCCTGCTCCTGCCAACCTAGCAGTTTGAAAGCATATCAAAGTGCAAGTAGATAAATAGGTACCACTGCGGTGAGAAGGTAACGGCGTTTCCGTGTGCTGCTCTGGTTCTCCAGAAGCGGCTTAGTCATGCTGGCCACATGACCCGGAAGCTGTATGCCGGCTCCCTTGGCCAGTAAAGCGAGATGAGCACCGCAACCCCAGAGTCAGTCACAACTGGACCCAATGGTCAGGGGTCCCTTTACCCTTTAAGTGTGAGGGGGGGAAATGGTTAAAAATTATGATATATGAAACTGCTAAAGATGAGGTAAAATGAAAATCAGACGGGGGGACTTGGGGAGGCTCACCTAACAATGTTTAGAAAAAATAAGGATAAGACAAGAATTTGTTTGTATGCCCAATCCTCTTTTAAAGCCATCCAAACTGGCGGCCATCGCTGCCTCCTGTGGCGGCATGTTCCGCAGTCCAGCTATGCACTGTGTAAAGAAAGACTTCCTGAATCTTCCAGCCTCCCCCTTCATGCAGAAAGCCGTCTGGTTGGCTGCTGTGGGAAGAGGGTGGTGCCTGATTGGCTGCCTGAGGTAGGGACAACTAACTCACTGCCCGCCTTTTCCCTTCTCAGGAGGGACGAGGAAGGTGTGCAGATGACGGCCCAGCAAGTGTTTGAGGAGTTCATATGCCAGAGGCTCATGCAGGGCTACCAGCTCATCGTGCAAAGCAAGCCTCAGAAGCCACCTGCAGCCGTCCAGCCGCCTCTCAGCAGCAGCCCCTTGTACAGCAGAGGTGAGAGCCTGCCCAAGACCCTCTCCTCCTCCTCCTCCTCCTCCTCCTCCATTTTAAGGAGGGAGATTAATGAGTTCAGATTAGCCCTTTGTTGACTTGGAAATGCAGTTGAGCAATGGTGGGAGACCAGCCCTCTTCCCAGGCTGTGCCTGTGCAACACCCCTGTTTTTGCCTGGCTGGGATGGGTCATTGAACTCCGATTGTGTCTCTGGCTTGCCGGAAGGAGGGGAGAGATAGTGGCGGTGCATGCATGTGTAGAAAGCAGCCTACTGTACAGAGTTAAAATGCTTCTGCGTTTTTATTGCTGCAAACCACTTTGATATATACCGGTATATATATTTATTTACGATATATTTTATATATATATATATATATATATATATATATATATATATATATATATATTTATGATACCCTTCCTACAAACCAGGCCTCGTGTCACGAATCCGGGCTGAAGAGGAGGACCAGTACTGGCTGAGCATGGGCCGCACCTTCCACAAAGTGATATTGAAGGACAAAATCATTACCGTCACTCGGTATTTGCCAAAGTGAGTAACTTTGGCAGCCTTAGATCAGGAGTGAGGGACCCTTTTTGGCTCTGTGGGCCAAAACCCATCCTTTCTTCCTTCTGTCAAATCTGATTGAGAGGTGGGTTGTACCACCCACCCGTCAGAATCCCTTGCATGAGGTTTCCAGGTTTGGGAACCATAGCGCAAGGGCGTTGCCAGCCATACACTTTCCAAGCCTCCCACGCTTCTCCTTTCCATCTTGGATGACGAAACAAGTCCCTCTCCTACAAGGCACAGTGTTTGGTTCGTTATATATAGGGGGTGAGGTGATCTTCTGGGTATTGATCTTCAGATGGAACTCTAGTGCCAATGTGGACTAGCTGCTTGGCTTTAAAAAATATGAAAATAAAAAAGCTTGTGGGTTTGAGTTGCCAAGGTTTTCTCTGTTCTCTTTAGGTATCCGTATGAATCAGCCCAGATAAACTACACCTACAGCCTGTGCCCTTCCCACTCTGACTCTGAGTTTGTCTCTTGCTGGGTTGAGTTTTCCCATGAGAGGTTAGAGGAATACAAGTGGAATTACCTGGACCAGTACATCTGCTCCGCAGGTTCAGAGGATTTCAGGTAAGTGCTGAGCAGCCTTCAGTGACCTGGTGCTCTCCAGGCACGTTTGAAATTCACCAGGCGCATTTTGCACCTGGCTATCGGCCACTTGCGACCAAGTGAAGATACCTGAGTGCCAAGATGGTGCCTGACGTCTCCACCATCTGGAGGTGCATGCCTGGGGATCCTTGGATTTTCCCTGTTTTCACACACGTAACAACACATCCTATAGAATTCTGCCTGTGATATTTTATCTGCATGATCGGAACAAATTTCAGGAACCAAAAAGTTGCATTGAAAAATAGGACTTTTGAGCCGTCCGGCCACAAAATGGCAACAAGAACTTCTGTTTTGGCAACTGTAACCCTGGTTTAAGGAGACATTTGGTACCTAGCTTATATATCTGAGTTTTTAACACTGATCTCCAGCTGTGTCCGATATCAGTTCCTCAGAAGAATAGGATGAACTCCTTTGTTGTTGTTTAGTCATTCAGTCGTGTCCGACTCTTTGTGACCCCATGGACCAGAGCACGCCAGGCACTCCTGTCTTCCACTGCCACCCGCAGTTTGGTCAGATTCATGTTTGTAGCTTCGAGAACACTGTCTAACCATCTTGTCCTTTGTCGTCCCCTTCTCCTTGTGCCCTCCATCTTTCCCAACATCAGGGTCTTTTCCAGTGAGTCTTCTCTTCTCATGAGGTGGCCAAAGTATTGGAGCCTCAGCTTCACGATCTGTCCTTCCAGTGAGCACTCAGGGCTGATTTCCTTAAGAATGGATGCGTTTGATCTTCTTGCAGTCCATGGGACTCTCAAGAGTCTCCTCCAGCCCCATAATTCAAAAGCGTCAATTCTTCGGCGATCAGCCTTCTTTATGGTCCAGCTCTCACTTCCATACATCACTACTGGGAAAACCATAGCTTTTACTATACGGACCTTTGTTGAACTCCTAAAGCAACATAAAAGTGTTTCTTTTGATACTTTTAATCTTGTTTTCTCCTAGTTATTTGGGCAAATTGTCTGTGTCTGGCTGGCTGCTCCCTATATTGCATGGAAAACGTACTTGTGTTGGATTTGTGTGTGTTCTGGTTGTGACTGCTCTGCACCTTTTTTTAATGTAACAGATTTATTTTGCTTCGTTTGGTTTTTTTAAAAAACCCCACAACTCTGGTCTCCGGAGTATGGCAGCAACCCAATACAGCCGCTGCAGCTCCAGCATCAAGCTTGAGAAGGAGATGCTTTGATGGGGATCTTCTTGTGTGCAGCCAGAGGGAGCCATGTTGACCTCTGGGCTGTAGGCTGGCCAGCAGCCCCTTTGCCTGGTTGCCCCACGTGGCCAGGAAGCATCCCCTCCTGGCACCCAAACTCTGAAGTAGCATGAGAGTTTGGCTCCTCCTTTTCTGCCAGGCTGCAAGGGGTGAGCACAGATGGGTAGGAAGAGGTGTAGAAATCTATAAAATATGTTTGCAAGCTTGGTTGACTGATACTTAACCCAATTTGAGCAGCTTGGCAGACGTTTGCTGTACATGACATAGAATCAGAAAATTTTAGAATTGGGCTCATCCTACAAGGCAGGAATCATGGCCAAAGAATCCCTGACAGATGGCCATCCAATTTCTTGCTTAAAAACCTCCAGTGAAGGAGAGTCCACCACCTTCCAAGGGAGCCTGTTCCAGTATCGAATGTTTCTCACCATCTGGAAGTTCTTCCTAATCTTTAGTTGGGATCTTCTTTATAGTGGTACCTCGGGTTACAGACGCCAGTGTGGTGTAGTGGTTAAGAGCGGTGGACTCGTAATCTGGTGAACCGGGTTCGCTTCCCCGCTCCTACACATGCAGCTGCTGGGTGACCTTGGGCTACTCACACTTCTCTGAAGTCTCTCAGCCCCACTCACCTCACAGAGTGTTTGTTGTGAGGGAAGAAGGGAAAGGAGAATGTTAGCCGCTTTGAGACTCCTTTGGGTAGTGATAAAGTGGGATATCAAATCCAAACTCTCCTCTTCTTCAGGTTACAGACTCTGCTAACCCAAAAATGGTACCTCGGGTTAAGAACTTTGCTTCAGCATGAGAACAGAAATTGTGCTTCAGTGGCGCGGTGGCAGTGGGAGGCCCCATTAGCTAAAGTGATACCTCAGGTTAAGAACAGTTTCAGGTTAAGAATGGACCTCCAGAATGAATTAAGTTCTTAACCCGAGGCACCACTGTCCAAAGACATACGCACATTATGATTTCCATGTGTTTCTCCACCCCACCCCCCTTGGCTTCCCCCCAGTCTCATTGAGTCGCTGAAATTCTGGCGGACTCGCTTCCTGCTGCTGCCGGCCTGCATCAGTGCCACGAAGCGCATCATGGAGGGCGAGGCGCACTGCGACGTCTACGGGGGCAAGGCTCGCTCGGACGAGGAGGAGTGGCAGCTCCTGGATGGCTTCATCCGCTTTGTGGAGGGGCTGAACCGCATCCGCAGGCGCCATCGGTCGGACAGGATGATCCGGGTGAGCCGGTGACCTGAGCCAGCGCTCTGTGAATTTTTGTGGGCCCGTTCACACATTCTGCAAGGCGTATCGGGGCCTTGCGGCCAGCGTGCTGACTTTTGGCAGGGAGCTGCTGCCAGCCCCGGCTCCCTCGCGAGCCTACCTGCTTGTGATGCTCGTCAGTCTTTGTACCACTTGGGCTTTTTCTCCACACCCTTGCCAAATTAAAATAGTCGTGGGAGTCAAACAGGTATAAAACTGATGTAACAAGTTCCTAGTGGAGACTTGAGCTGAGGAGGGATTTTTCTAAACAAGTCCTACAGTTGAAGAGCTACTGAAACATCATGTGACTTAATACCTGTGGCTCCATGGTAGAGTATAGGGCTCTCCCCACAACATGGGATTTACATTCTCAGGTAACGTACATGTGCATGAAATTGCGTATAGTGGGGAACAGCCTCTAAAAAGCCCGGAAACATGCTCTAAACCTCTGGAAACTCTTAAACCTTTAAAAAACCAGCAGCACTTACCAGACTGGCATGAACCACTCCCTATAAACCATTCTCAAATTCCCAACTCTCCACAGGCCTCAAAGGTCAGTGCAAAGGCTTATGGGATTGAAGTTGCCAAGGCTAACCATTTCCCCGCTCTTTTTGCGCCATTTTGCAGTTTAAACCGATTAATGATTTCCCAGTGCTGCACGTATGCATGGCTGCATGCGAGTCAAACACACGTAACTTGGGAGGCTCCTGTTCCGGCTCTGCATTCAGAAAGTCCCAGGTTCAGTCTCTATTGGCATATCCAGACTCCCTGCCTTAAAAGCTAAGGAGCCACTGCCAGCCAGTGTAGGGAGTACTGAGCTAGCCAGACCAATACTCTTGACGTAGTATAAGTCAGATCACGATGTTCTTGTGACCTTTTTGTTTTCTCTCTGTGTTTCCCCCTCTTCCCTTTCCATTGCCCCCCAATGATCCCTTTCCATTTAGAAAGGGACCACTATGAAAGGCTTGCAGATGGCGGGTCCGCTTTCCGCTCATTCTTTGGAGCCGTCCGGGCCTCCCCCTCTGGGTAAGAAGGGGACCTCTGCGCTCTCGGCTCTGCTGGAGATGGAAGCCAGCCAAAAGTGAGTTGGGACGCTAAGCAATGTGTTGAGTGTCATGAATTATTTTTTTAAAAAATAGTTTTTATTAAGAATTTCAACATAACAAATGATCAAAAACATATCATCTTCATTTCCCCCCTCCCCAAGAAAAACCCTCCCTCCCACCCACCCCCAGACTTCCCTCAGCTCCTCTCTCCAGTTTTTCAACACATATTATTCTGTGCATATTAAAAAATTGTAAAGATCCTTAAATTATCTCTCTGTTATGTTAACAATAATAAATTTCTGTATGTTTGTTCAAAGAGTGTCATGAATTCTACTCATATTGATCCAGAGCAAATTCCAGCGTATAATTAGCAGAGTAAAATCTAAAACACGTTGCTGGATTCCTAAAGGCATAGACTAGAGGCAATTAATATTCCATCCAGCAGAGCTTTACTGCTACTGGAAGGCAAATGAGCATAACGGTCACAAATCCAATACATTCAGGACTGGCACTGTCCATAAGAAATCCAGTTGCAGCAGACTTAACTTAAACTTAACAATGACTTATAATAAGACTAAAACCTTAACACTAAGCGTACTATGTACAGAACACCACAGCAGAAGGAAAAAGAGATAGAAAAGAGTGAGTCCCGGGCTCCTTCTGGCCTTATTATTATAGTCAGCATGACCTTCACAGAAAGAGATAACAGAACCAGTTTAAACCAGCTGTGCTCAGCTTCTCTGAAGGAATAACCCAAACATCATGAACCTTCTGCTTGTTTCAGGCAGAATAGGAACTTACGTGTCAGCTAGAAACTTCCAGATTGCACCTGTTTGTATCATGCAGAGAAGTTTCCAGAACCCTCTTGAATTACCGTATTTTTTGCTCTATAAGACTCACTTTTTCCCTCCTAAAAAGTAAGGGGAAATGTGTGTGCGTCTTATGGAGCGAATGCAGGCTGCGCAGCTATCCCAGAAGCCAGAACAGCAAGAGGGATTGCTGCTTTCACTGCGCAGCGATCCCTCTTGCTGTTCTGGCTTCTGAGATTCAGAATGTTTTTTTTCTTGTTTTCCTCCTCCAAAAACTAGGTGCGTCTTCTGGTCTGCTGCGTCTTATAGAGCGAAAAAACGGTAATTAGAATAGGAAAGATCTCTCCACATATAGAAAAGATCTCTCCACATCAGATCAATAATTTCTGAACCAGAGCAACCGACGTGACTTTGTGCAACAGGCCACATTCTGCACAGAAACACACATGCACGTTGAAAGGGTCGAGTGGGCAGGCAAACTGTTCTTGGGGTTACTTCCCGCAAATAAGAAGTGTGAGTTCATCCCTCTGTTCTGCCTACACTTTCTTCTCCAGGACCCTGGGAGAGCAGCAGGCTGCAGCAGCAGCAGCAGCAGCACTTGCTGGGAAGAGCTCCAGCCAGCCAGCCGAGAACAGCAGCAGCAGCATGGCCATGACACCGACGTATGTGGACAGTCCACGCAAGGTAAGGACACGGCCTCTTGGTTTCCAAGAGGCCATGTTTGCCCCATGCATGTTGCTGGCATGGACCCATCTGCTAACTCTTCCAGCCGAGCTGTAGCCTCACTCGCTCCATGCGGGGTCATGACTCTGTTGTCTGTGTGAGGGAATTCCAGAGGGTTTGACCACACCGTCCAGGAAAGCATAAAGAGACATACAGTGGTACCTCGAGTTACATATGCTTCTACATATGCTTCAGGTTACAGACTCCGCTAACCCAGAAATAGTACCTCGGGTTAAGAACTTTGCTTCAGGATGAGAACAGAAATCGCGCGGCGATGCAGCTGCAGCGGGAGCCCCCATTAGCTAAAGTGGTGCTTCAGGTTAAGAACGGACCTCTGGAACGAATTAAGTACGTAACCAGAGGTACCACTGTAATGAGGAACCTTAAGTGGTGTCTGTAACAGCTTCCAGTATAGATGACTTTAAAAGTGGGGTTTGTCCCGTTCACTGAGGACAAGACCATCAGCGGCTGCAAGCCGGCGATAGCTGTGCTCTCCCTCCTCTGTCAGAAGCAGTACACTGGGGAACCACAAGTGGGGAGAGCACTGCTGCGTTCAGGTCCTGCTTGTGGTTGTCTTCTCTTTGGACTAGATGGGCCATTGGCCTGATCCAGCAGGCTCTTCTTGTGTTCTTACATGTGTACGTAGCCTTGTGCAAACGAGTGTCTGTGAGGAACTATTTGCAGCCCTTCCACTTCAGCAGAATCCATCCAGTCCCTTTGGCTTGGTCCAGCTGCTGTGTTTTTGTTTTGGTTTTACACTGGCTTCTTCAGAACTTAACAAAAACACCGGTGGACGGGGAGTTTCTCTGGGTCAGCCAGGCTACCTGGATTTGTGCATCCTTTAAAGGAGAGAGGGTGCAGGTGTGAAACAGGGAGCCGGTTTGGAAAGGACGTCAGACAGCCGTCCTCCCAAGCCTTTGTAAATGTTTGCCATGCTGAAGGGCCTTTGCGTTGGTGTTTCATTGTGATCTATCGGCTGTGCGGAGCAGTTAACCAGGTTGAAATTAAAATAAGCTGAATTCGTTGGCATTCTATACCTTTTCTGATCACATCGTCAGCCTGGATAGCTCAGTTGGTTAGAGCGTGGTGGTGCCAGGGTTGCAGGTTCGATCCCCATATGGCAGTGGTGGCCAAACTTGGCCTTCCATCTGTTTTGGAACTGCAGTTCCCATCATCCCTGGCCACCGGTCCTGTTAGCTAGGGATGATGGGAGTTGTAGTCCAAAAACAGCTGTAGGGCCAAGTTTGGCCACCACTGCCATATGGGTACAGCTGCATAGTCCTGCAATACAGGGTATTGGACTAGATCAGCATTTCCCAACCTTGGGCCTCCAGCTGTTTTGGGACTACAACTCCCATAATCCTCAGCTAGCAAGACCAGTGGTCAGGAATGATGGGAATTGTAGTTTGAAAACAGCTGGAGGCCCAAGGTTGGGAAACACTGGACTAGATGATCCTCAGGGTCCCTTCCATTTCTACAATTCTGTGATTCTATGAAGGGCAGAGGATTGGAGCTCTTGGGAGTTCTAAAAGTGCATCGCAGAGAATGGGCTGAAGCTGAAACCCAGTGCCTTGCTTCTGCTACCAACTGGCAAAGTAGCCTCAGGCAAGGTTTAAGATGGAGTTAATGCAGTTCCCATGCTTAGTCACACCATGCTAGGAGTTACCTTGGCTATTTAGACCCAGGTTGCGTATCTAGGAAACTGCTGCACCAAGAAAGGCATTAGATGCACCGTCATGGAGCAAAGGCCTCTCCTGATCACATGTGAAAAACCTGGAGAAACTCCACCCTCCCAGTGAAACTGAGAAATAAAGTTATGCATGGCAAGGAGAGATGCTGCAGCTCATGGGCATACAGTGAAACTGAATGTTGGAGAATTCAGGATGGGTGAAAGAAAGTCCTTTTTCACGCAAGAGTTAAACTTCCAGAGGCAATGATGGCCAACAGCTTATGAGAGTCTTTGAAAGAGGATTCAACAAATCGATGGAGGGGGATAAGGCTATGTTCTCACTCCACTGGTGGAGACAGTAAATGCCTCTGGATACCAGTTGCTAGAAACCACAGAAGGGGGGAGCGCTGTTGTTGTACTCAAGTCCTGCTTGTGGGTTTCCCTTGGCAACATACAGTAGACCTCCCCGCTCCAGGAAAGACACCCCCTTGCGCCCCTTCCCCGTACTTTGAACGGATGATGTGCTTGCAGGAAAGCGGGCGTGTTTTGCATGCCTTCCCATTGCTATGCAACCTTCCTTGCTTCTTGAAATTAAGAGCCCCCATGCTGTTATGCTAGGACCTTGTGGTCAGGGCAGTGGAAAAGTCCAGAATGTGGACAGGGATTGAGCACAAAATTTGGTTTGCTTGGAATCACAGCTTGCTTGCTTGCTTGTCCGTTTGTTTGAAGGGCAAGTTTCTAGCCCTCATGCCTGAGAGGAAAGCATGTGGGAGCTGCCTGACGAAATCCCAGACACCAGAGGAATGGTGGAGTTAGATGTTTAATGCCTGCAAGAAGCATCTGTGTCATTTCGCTCTTCCCGTGGCAAGCAAAGCAGATTCAAGATGCAGAGGTCAAGCATGCTGCAGACTCATGCTTTCTTCAGTGCAGAATTTTGATTCCCAGGGTGCATGGATCCCTAATGACTTTGTTTTCAGGGTGTTGAAGCCCTCCTGGCCCGGCATGCGGTGCTTCAAAGTGCTTGCTCTTTTCACCCTGGGGGAGGCCCCTCCCTGGGTGCTGGAGGTGTTTCCTCCCCCTTCCTTGCCGCCTCCTTTGCCCTTCCTCCTCTTCCTGATGGTGACAGTTCTGCGCAAACGTGTGCCTTCCTCCCCCATCTTGTTCCTGCTGCTGCCACCCACGGCTTTTTGCTCTGATGCCTTCAGGACGGGACCTTCTTTGTGGAGTATGTCCGGAGCCCACGCACAGCGTCTGCCTTCCACACGCAGGTCAGTTTCCTGACAGGCCCCTGCTGTCCCTTGGTGTGCAGCTGGTCTTTTTAGCGGAGCCCCATTATCTCTCCCTCTGCTGCCACTTCTGTTCTCCTCTTCCTGGGTTCCTATGGAACTCCCTCCCACTGGAGGCAGTGATGCTGGGGTTGCTTTAAAAGAGGGTCAGGCAAAACAACAGAGGAGAATAAGGATATAATGATAATAATAATAATAATAATAATAATAATAATAATAATAATAATTTTTTATTTATATCCCGCCCTCCCCAGCTGAAGCCGGGCTCAGGGCGGCTAGCAACAATAAAATAATACAACATTCTAAAATCATTTCATTATAAAATTAATTCAAATCAAATTAATGGCAACCATTGGGCTAGAGTTCTGTGAAAATTGCTAAAGGAGAGAGTCAGGCTGCGCCCTGGCCAAAGGCCTGGTGAAACAGCTCTGTCTTGCAGGCCCTGCGGAAAGATGTCAAGTCCCGCAGGGCCCTAATCTCTTGTGGCAGAGCATTCCACCAGATCGGAGCCACAGCCGAAAAAGCCCTGGCTCTGGTTGAGGCCAGCCTAACCTCTCTGTGGCTGGGACCTCCAAGATGTTTTTGTTTGAAGACCGTAAGGTCCTCCGTGGGACATACCAGGAGAGGCGGTCCTGTAGGTACGAGGGTCCTAGGCTGTATAGGGCTTTAAAGGTTAAAACCAGCACCTTAAACCTGATCCTGTACTCTACCGGGAGCCAGTGCATTCACTGGGTGAATGTGATCTCGCAGCGAGGACCCCGTAAGGAGTCTCGCCGCAGCATTCTGCACCCGCTGGAGTTTCTGGGTCAGTCTCAAGGGCAGCCCCACGTAGAGCGAATTACTATAATCCAGTCTGGAGGTGACCATCACGTGGATCACAGTGGCTAGGTCAGGGCGAGATATCAATGGCCACCGGCCATGACGGCTCTGCTCTGCCTCCACTGTCGGAGGCAGCGATGCTTCTGAATGCCAGTTTCTGCAAACCACAGAAAGGGAGACTCGTCTTGCACTCATCCCCTGCTTGCAGGTCTCCCAGAAGGGGCAACTGGTTGGCCTCCTTGAGGAACTGGAGGCTGGACTAGATAGGCCGCTGGCCTGATGTCCTCTCTCCTATTGGGCCCTGAGGGTTCTGCATCCCAGGAGGCTCACACCGTCTTCTTCGGCCAGGCAAGACCTTTTTTTTCGGTGCGTGACCTGCTTCTAACAGTTTTGAGAGCATAGGATGCTGGAATTGCAGGAGGTGGAGGGAGGATGAAAGTGCCATTGGGAACATGCAGTACCGGTTAATATATAATGAGAGCTGTTCGTTCCTCTTCAGAGAAGGCTGGAGGAGATCCAGGGCGAGGCTGGCTCTGCAATTCCAAGCAGAGCATCTGTTCCTCCTGGCTGCTGAGACAGTGTCATGTAGGTGGTGAGGGGGGAGGGTGTGAGGGTGTGAAGTGCGGGGCAGCGGGGAGGTGTCACATAAGATGGGCCTGCAGGAAGCCATCCGTCCCCAGGCGGGGAGGGGGCTGCAATGACGCTATTCGTTCCTCTTTCCCCCACCCTCCCTTTTTAATCGTTTTTTGTTGCCTTCTTGCAAAGTGAAATAAGAGTCAATAGAACTTAAATAACTGCTTAAATAACCTGAAGGAGGGTTTCTTGTGTTCAGAAAGATAATGAAGGTTGCAAATCACTCGGCTGTGGTGTGAATTGAAACGCCTCTGGGAAAACAAAAAACAGATTGTCTCTCAACTCGGAACCCTGATTTAGAGGTGGTGGTGGAGGGTTTTGAAAGCGGCTGAGATTTTATATGTCGCCTTCATCTCCCACCTTTTTCTCCAAGGAGCTCAAGGTGACGTACATGGTTCCCCCTTTCCTCATTGAATCCCCACAACACCTCTGTGAGGTAGGACAGGTAGGGACAGACCTGAGGCCAGGCCTAGTGAGCTTTGTCGTTGAGTGGGAAATTGAGCCCTAGTCTCCCAGGTCCAAGTCGGATGCTCTACCACTGAACCACCCCTTCAAAGGAATTAGGAGGATGGTATCCGTTAACGATTGCTTATGAAATTAGATGGAAGTTTTGCTCAGCGTCGGAACAGATTCATAGGTGCTCAATACAATCATTAATTTTAAGACCTTAATTTGGACTGTGATGGCTCCCTCTCTTCCCTTAGCCCCGCTGCCGGCTGAGGCCTTCAGTGCTTCATTTGTGCGCATGCACCCCAGTGCCTCATCTACCAAAGCTTTGACATACTATGTTGTTAGCAGCAGATGGGATCCGTTTTGGGGGCAGCTGGCCTCGTTTTGACGCGGAGGCTTTTGAGGCTCGCATTCCTTCCAGAAGGTTCTTTGTTGTTCATTCCACCGCAACTCCCAAGCCTTCCCTTGGATCGTCCCACTTTCCAGTCCTTGGGGGGGGGGTGTTCTGTGTCATCACACAAGCTGCAAGCCTGACGGGTCGGAGGAGAGGAGGAGGAGAACATCTCGGCTCCTCTCCCCTTCCCCGAAAACTCAAATTTTATGTTATTGCATTTCAAACCACCTTTTTTCCCCCCTAAGGAGCTCGAGGTGACGTACATGGTTCCTCCCCTCCTCATTTAACCCCCTCCCCCAAACAGCCCTGTGAGATACCGTATTTTTCGCTCTATAAGATGCACTTTCCCCCTCCTGAAACATAAGGGGAAATGTGTGTGTGTGTGTGTGTGTGTTATAGAAATTCATAGAAATTCATAGAAATTCATAGAATCATAGAGTTGGAATAGACCACAAGGGCCATCGAGTCCAACCCCCTGCCAAGCTGGAAACAACCATCAGAGCACTCCTGACATATGGTTGTCAAGCCTCTGCTTAAAGACCTCCAAAGAAGGAGACTCCACCACACTCCTTGGCAGCAAATTCCACTGTCGAACAGCTCTTACTGTCAGAAAGTTCTTCCTAATGTTTAGGTGGAATCTTCTTTCTTGTAGTTTGGATCCATTGCTGGATCGCGAATGCAAGCTGCGCAACTATCCCAGAAGCCAGAAGAGCAAGAGGGATCGGTGCGCAGTGGTGCTCTTGCTCTTCTAGCTTCAGGGATAGCCACACAAAGCCTCTTGAGCGCAACTGGAGCGCTCCTCCCTCTTTGCTCAAGAGGCTTTGCGTTGCTTTCTTTTTTCTTGTTTTCCTCCTCTAAAAACTAGGTGCGTCTTATGGTCGGGTGCGTCTTGTACAGTGAAAAATACAGTAGCTTGAGCTACGAGGCAATGATTGGCCCATCCAAGGTCACATGCCTAGTGAGCTTCATAGTTAAGTGGGGATTCGAACCCTGGTCTCCCACATCCTAGCTCCAACATACCAACCACTACACTGCACCGGCTCCCTTGAGGGCTTACCTTAAACAGAAGAGGCAACTCGCACAATTTCATAATCCAGGGTTCTGGTTTTTTTCAGTGAAGTTGTGAAATGCAAAACACTTCCCATGAGCTGAGAGGAAGCAGTAAGTGTCCCAAGAAAGGAGCAAAACTGGAGGCAGCAGTGGTTTCTGGAGACCAGTTGCTGGAAACCTCGGGAGGGGAGAGGGCTCTGGTGCTTGGGTCCTCCTTCCAGGTTTCCAACCCCACAGGCATCTGGTTGGCCCCTGTGAGAACAGAGTGCTGGACAAGATGGGCTGTTGGCTTCATTCAGCCAGGCTCTTCTTAATGTTCTTCTGTGGACCCTGAACTCCGCTGCCAGACAGGTTGGCCTCTCATCACCTCGCGACAGGATTCCTCTCCAGGGAATGAGGAAGGGGCCACAGAGCGGCCATTCCCAGCACCCTTAGCAAACCACAGTTCCCAGAATTCTTTGGGGGCAACCATGTGCTTTCAATGATCATCTGGGCAATTGCGTTTGTGGTGCTGCGCTCTACAAAATATAACAGGGTGGTGACTCCAAAATGGGCATTTCCCAGCATTCTGAAATGCCTTCCTTCTACCATAGGCAAAGCATCATGTATTGGTTGCTCCAGGTGTCTTCTAAAGTCTAATCTTCCTGCCAAGCTTTTCCCTGATCTAGAAGACTGGAACCTGAAATTACTGAATGTCTGTTTCTATAATACTGTTTTCATGTTTTGTATCTCTGAGGTTGTTTTTTTTAAAATAATAATAATTGGGGTTTTATGTCGTATCCATATATGGCTTTTCAATAGCAATCGGTTTAGATTAATGCTGCTAAATTAAATAAATGAATTGTGCCCACAGAGGAGTTGCCTTTCTTTCCCTCCTCAGGTCTCGATTGATCAGACAGCCCCTGCCACTCTCGAGGGCATTGCGCTGAGCAACGCAAGCCAGTCCACAGACAGGAGCATCAGCCAAGCCTTTGCCAGCTCCCAGAACTTAGGAGACCAGGGATCTGCCACATCTGGTTCCGTCGAGAACAGGTGAGCCAGTTGCCACAGGTAAAAAGGCTTGTTGTGGGCCTGTCTGGTTTGTATACCTACGAAATTGCCTTTCCCCATACGTTCCCACTCGGCCACTCTGATCAGCGGAACTGTGCCACATAACAATTGTTCCTCATTTGTAAGAAATAGATTTATTTTTTTGTGTGTGGCAGCACCTAGACTTTGGAACTCCCTGCCACTTGAGATCAGGCAGAAACCTGCGCTATATTCTTTTCGGCACCTCTTAAATACATTTTTGTTAAGACAAGCCTATCCAGATGTTTAGAGAGTCGGTGCAAGTTTTAATCGGCTTTTTATTGTTATTTTAACTTTTTGAAAGTGGTTGTTTTTCTCGTTGATAATTTGATCGTCTTTTTTGTAAACCGCTTTGAGAGGTTTAAAAACAAACAAATAAAGCGGTGTATAAATTTTATGAAATAAATGTAATAAAATATATCTCCCGGGCTGTCCCAGACGTGAGATGACACAGCTATATTGTCTAGAGTTAACTTTTTGTAAGATCTGTACGGGCAGCAGAGCGACTGTACCTGAACTACAGAAGCTGGTAGATGCTTTCCGAAAGCCCCGGCATGGCCTTGAAAGGACAACAGACTTTTGATAATGGAGAGAGACTGAAGGCGAGAGACAAAGGTAGAGAAAAGCAAGTCCTGCTTCCTGCAGCACATAGCTAGTTAAACTACGGGACAGGAGGCAGTGAAGTCCACAAACCTAGACTGGGTTTAAAAGCGGATTGCACCAATTCGTGGAGGAGAGGCTTAGTGATAACTACTAGCTATGATGGCTGGGCTGGGCCTCCATTTTGGAGGGCAGCAATGCTTCTGAATACCAGTTCCTGGAAACCACAGGAGTGGAGACAAATCTTGTGTTCAGGTCCTGCTTATAGGCTTCCCACTGGGGCATCTTGTTGGCCTGTGCGAGGAGGGGAGGATGGACTCCCTGCCCCACCCCCGCTTGGCCTGATCCAGCAGGTTTTTCTTACGTTTGAAGCAGCTGGAGGGCCTTAAGTAGTTAGGGAAGGCTGCCTGAAATGAGCCAAATTGAGCTGGTGGCTAAATGTATTTATATAGTTGTTTTTTAACTTTGCAGCTCTCAGCCATCCTCAGCAAGCTCCCTGACCTCATCCTCTACTTTGATAGAGATCCTTGAAGCCATGAAGCACCCCACGTAAGGGCAACTTCTCTCTCTCGCACGCTTCTTAAGCAGTCAACAAGAAGCTACCCCGTGCAGAGTCAGGTCATGGCTCAGTATTGTCCACACTGGCTGGCAGAGACTCCAGGGTTTCAGATGGGGGGAAAGGTTGTCTCTCCCAGTTCTACCTAGAGATGCTGTCAGAACTTTAACCTGAGGGCCTTCTGCTTGCAAAGCAGATGCTATGGCCTTGCCCCTAAAAATAAGATTTCTAGTCCTCAAGCTTCTGAATAAAAGGCCAATGTAACTGGGAAGCAGCCTCATACAGAGTGTCGCAGGAGCGTGCCAGTCAGTAATAAAGAGTTGGAGTTAACTCGTTATTTCCAAAAGCACGAATTCCACAGACTTGGTTGAGTGTCAGGCCTAGTGAACAGAGCAGCTCATTCCTGCTGGTCTTAATCAGTTGCCAAGACTGAAAGTCCCTGCTTCCTCACAGCCCATCTAAGGCCCTTCCTCTCCAGGGCTTTTTCCAAGCAATTGGAGACTGTGCCTGCGTGCATCCAACCAACCTCCCCTCTGCCCTTTTACTGTCTCTCCTGGTTCTGGGAGACAAGGCGGGAAGAGAGTTTGTTGCAGCAGGAGGGGGAGACACTCATGACTCTTCGCCAGCCTGACTCATCTTTGCCTCTTGCTCTCCCTGCCCCCCAGCCTCCTCTTCTGCCTCTGATTCTGGACTGCTCTCTGTCACAGACTCCTCCAGCTCACTAAGCTCTGACATCTTTTTCCAGTCTGCTCCCTTGGACCACTCCCCGAGCTCTGAGCGTTCTTCCCTCAGTGGCTCCCCACCTGGTGCCTCACACCACTCCTCTGCAGCCATCCGGTTCATGACACCAAACTAGACCATTAGTTCAGCTTGCTCAGTGTTCATCTACACGGATGGGCCGTGGCTTTCTGGACAGTAGTCTTTCTCCCAGCCCTACTTAGCAATGCCATTAGGGACTGAACTTGTGCATTCAAAGCAGATGGTCTGCCACTGAGCTGTAGCCTTCCCCAACCCAGATGGCCTTAGTATCCAGAAGAGCAGACCACAAGTGGCAAATTTGTGCCCCCCCCTGTCTTCTAGCTGTCTCCCTCACAAAGAGGGTTGCAGGTAACCTGGCGTGGATACACCTGCATGCCCCATCCAGTCAAGGGCTGGAGAGGGGAACAATTTTATCCCTGCCTGTGTTAACATTCTGTCCCTTCTCCTGCTGGGCTTCAGCACAGGTATCCAGCTGCTGTCAGAACAGAAGGGGCTCTCCCCGTCCTGCTTCATCAGCGCCGAGGTGGTCCACTGGCTGGTGAACATGGTGGAAGGGGTGCAGACCCAAGCCATGGCCATTGACATCATGCAGGTGAGAAGAGCGCGCACACATGCCTGTGTGGCTTGCTACCCTGAATCAGCTGCAATTGAGACCTTTGCTTTACCAGGGTGCTAATGGGCATGAAAAGTGCCTCCCTTAGGCAATAGGAAAGGCAAAAGACTTCAGCGATGGGCAGAGGGGTCCCAGGCAGTGTTCAAGAGAGGAAGGCAGAGGCCCCCCGCCATATTTTCAGCTCTTCACTTCGCCCCATAGTGCTGAATGCATGCATAAACACCCACTCAAGTCATAGGGGAGTGGAATACTAGGTGCAGTTGAGAGGACCCCTACTGGGATGGTGGGTGAGCCTGCCCCCCAGGCCCTGGAGACGACGTGCCCTCCTGCCAGCCCTGGAGACCCTAATCCTGCTTCTGTCTGCAGAAAATGCTGGACGAGCAGCTCATCACCCATGCCTCAGGAGAGGCCCTTCGCACCTTCATCTATGGGTTTTACTTCTACAAGATCATGGAAGACAAGGAGCAGGAGCGAGGTCAGGCTATGTGTGGTGAAAGGCAACTTGCACCCCTTGGGGAGGCTTGGGTGGGTGTTAGGGCGGGAGGTGGGCTTCCTCAGGGATGCTGGTCTTGCAATGGTAGCACTGGGCATCTTGCAAAGCTGACGCAACACGCCATTTCAGAAGGATCTTGCCTCCTTTTCTTCTCTTCCTGCAGTGGGAATCCAGCAGCCAGCCATGTGGCACACGGCCGCCAAGGACGACTTTTCTGCCTTCCAACGGAAGTGGTTTGAGGTGGCCTTTGTGGCCGAGGAGCTCCTCCACTCTGAGATCCCGGCTTTCCTTCTGCCTTGGCTACCCAGCCGCCCGGCCTCCTACGCCAGCAGGCACAGCTCCTTCAGCCGCAGCTTTGGAGGACGAAGCCAGGCAGCTGCACTCTTAGGTGAGATGGTGGCTGCAGGTGGCCTGGGGAGAGCTGAGCCCTTGCGGCTGTCAGAAACGCCACAAAGTTCATGATGCGTGCATAAGAGGAAGAGAGGGTTTAAACCAGTCACCGTCAAGCAGGCACCTTCCAGATGCTGGTTGGGGGAAGTAGCCCAGAACATCTCAAGGGCAGCAGGATCATTGTAGGGCTGGGTAATCTAAATCTAATTGCAATACAGTGGTACCTTGGGTTAAGAACTTAATTCGTTCTGTACATCTGCTCTTAACGTGAAACTGTTCTTAACCTGAGGTACCACTTTAGCTAATGGAGCCTCCCACTGCCGCCATGAGGTTTCTGTTCTCATCCTGAAGCAAAGTTCTTAACCCAAGGTACTATTTCTGGGTTAGCGGAGTCTGTAACCTGAAGCATCTGTAACCCGAGGTACCACTGTATACTGCTTCAACAGGTTTCCAGAGTGGGGCTGAGAAGCTGGAAGTTTAGATGGTCAAATACATCCTGTAGCCTCACTTTTCAACACCACCAACAAATAGAGATAAGAATTAATCTCCGATTCGGGCAGAACGTGAAATGTGACTTAACCGAACTGTTCATCTTGCCGCCATATAATATTGGGTGTAGTCCATCTCCAATGTTCTGATTCCCCCCCCCCCCAATAAAAATTGCATTAAGAGGAGGGGGTAGAAATGTATGGTTGGAAGGGTACTTGCAAGGGTACTCTAGTCCAATTGGCTGCATTGCAGAAATTGCAGCTAAAAAATGGCTGGCAGATGGCCATCCAACCTTCATCTGAAAACCCCCAGCGAAGGAGAGCCTACCTTGTTCTGAGGGGTCCAGTCCACTGTTGGCAAAGGCTGGTTAAAACAGCTGCCCCTAAAACCAGCAACTCCCACTGAGCATACATAGGAAGCTGCCTTATTTACAGAATCAGGCCCATTGCGGAGACCCTTCTGTATTGTTTACTCAGAGATAAGTCCTGTTCAGCAAAGGTCCCTTGCGCCTTTCATTAGAAGCTTCCCCCTTGTAGTTCCCCCACTCTTAACGGCTTCCTGCTGTTCTGGTTCCCTGACCCACGGCAGCTGCCACAGTGCCAGAGCAGCGGACGGTGACGCTGGACGTGGACATCAACAACCGCACGGACCGCCTGGAGTGGTGCAGCTGCTACTACCACGGCAATTTCTCCCTCAACGCCGCCTTCGAGATCAAGCTGCACTGGATGGCTGTGACGGCAGCCGTTCTCTTTGAGATGGTGAGAGGGGTTGGGCCGGAACGTTCCTTGCTGAGAACTGGCAATAGAGAGTCAAAGGGTAGGCCAGTTTCTTTGGTGCGAGGAAATAACAGCACGTCTGTAGTTACGCCTAGAATTGTGAAGTTATGTAGGTTTCCGTTGTCCCGCTGAAGAATTTGTTCGTAAACCACAAGTTTGGGGTGTTGCTGTGCCCTCATATGGGCCCTGGCAAGTGGCTCCTCTAGGCCTTTCTACCTCTCTCTCCCCCTCAGTGTGGCTCTGCTCCTTCTCCTTCCAGGTCCAAGGTTGGCATCGCAAAGCCACTTCCTGTGGGTTTCTGCTGGTCCCTGTCCTCGAAGGCCCGTTTGCGCTGCCCAGTTACTTGTACGGAGACCCCCTTCGAGCCCAGCTCTTTATCCCTCTCAACATTAGCTGCCTGGTGAAGGAGGGCACCGAGCACCTCTTTGATGGTAAGGAAGAGAGGGAGGCAGTGGGACCTTGGTGACTCAGGTGAGAGGGGAGGGTCTGCCCTGTCCCCCCGGCATAAAGCCCAGCAGTGTCGCTCTTGGCTCTGCTTGGGTCCTGTGGATTCTGAAGTTGGATGCATGGGAAATTTCAGTCTTGTGGAACACTCTGCCGATTCAGCGGGTGCCTTCTGTTCCAGCTTTGAAATGCCTGCTGAAAACTCTTCTGTTCTGCCAGGCCAATGCAGACAATTAAGAGTGCACACTTCTGCGATGGTTAATTGATGTCTAACTTTTTCATGTCTGGTTTTATGGCTTTATTGCTGTAAACTGCTTCGATTTATTTTTTTGGACCCAGCAGTATACATTCCCCCCCCCCAAATAAATCATAATAATTAAATCTGGAAAGGTGTTGTTTGCACCTGCTGGTGATAGGAGAAGATTCCCTTTGCTCAGTTTCAAAACTCTGCTCACTGTGGCACTTGGATTTGGGCAAGGAGGTAGTCAGTGCTCATGCATTCCTCATTTCCAGTCTCTCCCTCCTTCCTGCCCTGTCTCAGATTGGCATAGGAGACACTCACTTAAATTATTGTGTGTGTGTCCTAATTTCCCTGATAAGTTACCCATAGGCTTCTCCTCCCTCTGGATCCTCCTCCAGTTTTAGTTCCTGCCTTTACCAAAAGCTGATGGGTTTCCTCCTCCTCCTCCTCATCTGGTGTATACTCTGCGGGGGTTTTTTGGAGGTGCTGTATTTTTCCCTCCTGGTTTCCTGGTTTAAAAATCTGAGCCCGTGTCCCTCTTGCACCCAGGACTCAGCTCTCTGGCATGTAGGATCTGAGAGGATGATCTGTCTCCAGATCAGCCTCTTGCTCACCTGACTAGAAGGAAGCCTAGGGCAGCAACTCATACAGAGGTGCAGCAGGTGCACTCCTCTGAGGGTGGATCATTCTTCTGCAACTGGTGTGACTGATGCCATTTCAGTAGACAGAATCTCCTTTTGGACTACACCTCCCATCAATCCCCAGCATCATAATGCTAGCTGGGGGTGATGGCAGTAGTCCAAAACTTCTAGAGAACACGAGGTTGGTGAAGACTGGAATTTGGCAGCTTTCAACACTCTAAGAGGAGTGGGGCGCTGTAGTCTCCCAAGAACCACAAATGGATTTCTTGTTCTAGCAATGACTGTGTGAAAGCAGTGTCCACCTCGCCATTTGAGACGAATGTCCTGCCAGGTGGTCACGTCCCTCATTCCACCACCCCCGCCTGCCTCCCCCTCCCCACACCCAATATGGAATGATCCAGAGCTCTGCTGTGCAATTGCTTCCACTGTTACCATAGTTACCTCCCTCCCACCCCAAAATATTTCAGACTTAAGGTGCTTTCTGAGAACATGAAAGGAAGGGAACAGCCAGGGGCTTTTCCCTGTCCGGTGATGAGCCAAAAGGCTTCCTCATCGCAAACAAGAGGCAAAGATCCCCAAAAGAGGAATGCCCAGTTATGAAAGCTAATCTGCTTCATTTGCCTGTCTCCAACCTGAGTCTTGCCAGCTCTTGGAACTAGAACCTCTAACTATGGCATAGTGGACCAATGGAGGTTCCATCCTTTTCCTCCCTCCACCCTGTATTAATACTGTCTCCCCTGAGACTAGCAGCAACTCTGGCAGAGAAGGAGAGGGGTCTTTCCTACCCACCCCTGCTGCTTTCTGACATGAGTTCCAGCACTAAGCTATGGCCCTCCCACATGCATATGCAACAACCTGGCCCTCCTCCCTACACATCCAGACGTCTTTAGGTGCAATCTGATCCTATCCTGCTAGCAGGGTTGGAAAGTCACCCAATCCTTCTCTTCCAGGCTTTGAGCCAGAGACCTACTGGGACCGCATGCATCTCCTTCAGGAGGTGATCGCACACAGGTAAGCCTAGAAGAGGGCAGGCTGAGGAGCGTCTGTTTAACCCTTAAGCCACAAGAAGGACAATCACTTGTTGGGGGGGCGGGGGAGAGTGATCAGGGATGGGGAAATGAGATCAATAAGGTTTTCTGCAGGAGTCTTAGCTTTTATACAACCTTCTGCAAACAGGCTGTCTGGTTCCTGCTCATGTGCAGAAAGCAGTCATTCCTCTTGTTACTTAGGAGCATAGGAAGAAGCTGCCTTGCTCTTTGGCAGAGCACTGTGTCTACCTAATTCAGCACACTGACTGTCAGGAATTCTCTAGGGTTTCAGGCAAGGGGGTCTCACCCGGGGATGGCAAGGAAAAAACCCAGGACGACAAAGCAGATGCTCTCTACCCCTGATCTACTGCCCTTGCCCTATCCATAGCTGTCAACCTTCTCTTTTTTTGCGGGAAATTCCCTTATTCCAGCGCCGTTTCCCGCTGCTATCCCGGGTTGTTAGATATCCCGTAGACTGTCCCCAGGACAGGTGAGGCTGCTGATCCCTTATTTTCGGGGCTGCTGATCCCTTATTTTCAAATCTGAAAGTTGACAGCTATGGCCCTATCCTAGGAGACTGCTTTGTCCTCCATTGGCCCATCTAGCTAAGCACTGCTCCCACTGAGTGGCAAGACTGGCTCTCCGGGGTTTTAGGAAAGGAGTCATTCCCCAGCCCTACCTGAAGATGCTGCTGGGGCCTGAGTTTGGGACCCTTCTACAGGAAAAGGTACAGCCCTTCCGCGATTCCTTGCTAATTTCCTTCTGCAACGTTTTCTTCTCTCTAGGTTCGGGTTTGTGCAAGATAAATATTCTGCCTCTGCATTCAACTTCCCTTCGGAGAACAAACCCCAGTACATTCATGTCACAGGTGAATACTCTTTCTTCTTCTCCTCCTCCTTCTGGGATTGTGACCCTCAAGACACAAAGCGTCCTGTGAGCAGCTGGCCTTGTATAAAACCACCAGAACATCCAGCAGAGAAATATGCTGAATGAGGAGATGAGTCAGCAAAAGGCCCCTAGCAAGTGATAACTGCTTTATCATTGAAGGCAAAGCTTTGCAGCAGAGTAGTGGGCTAGGTCAGGGGTGGGCACAGTGCTTTTTTTAAGAGGAGGTACTCAAGGGTACGCAGTACCAGCACCCCTCTTTTTTTGTTAGAAAGTGTGACACTTACAGTAATAACTTCATGGTGAGTACCGGCACCTATTTTTCTAGGAAAAAAGCACATGGAGGACAGAAAGGAGACTGGCCAAGGGGAGGGGGTGCCAATCTGATTTGCAAGAGACTAGCAAGGGGGTGCAGTTTCTCATACCAAGACTAGGCTTCTGAAATAAAGAATGCTTCAAAGTAGCCAGGATTGGACTTCTGGCATCAATTCAATCCTGGTTCTGAAAACCAGTTCCAATGTTCAGAATGGGCTCAGAGGTACCCTTTTCTTCCATTCTAACTGTGTTTTTTGCCTTTGGCTCCAATTGGTCAGGGACTGGTTGGTAAGTGTGCTGTAGAGGAATCCCATAACACCCAAGTGCCTCGGCCAATCGAGTCCCCTACAGCCCGCCTACCAACCAGTCACCAAAGAGTAAGTTGCTAGAGAGGACCCTGGAAGGCAGCTGGCAGGGGCTCTGTCCTTCTCCAGAGGGGAGTGAGCTTAGGGCGAAGTTTGCCTTGCCCTGGGGGCCCCACCCACCGGCTTTCCTTCGTCCAATGGCACAAGCTCTTTCTCAAAGTTCTGGCGACAGACTTGTGTTGCTGCATCTGATTTGCTCCTCAGCTGGAAGGGCCTATAGCACTGGGGGAGGGAAAATCAGCCTCGGTCTCTACCACCGTCATTCAGAATTCCAGCACCGTGGGCCTTCTGGCAGTTCCCTCACTGCAAGAAGTGAAGTTACAGGGAACCAGGCAGAGGGCCTTATTAGTGGTGGCACCCATCCTGTGGAACGCCCTCCCATCAGATGTCAAGGAAATAAGTAACTATATAACCTTTAGAAGACAGCCCTATATAGGGTAGGCAACCCAGTATAGTGAAGTTGTTTAATCTTTAATGTTTTTATATGTCTTGGAAGCCACTCAGAGTGGCTGGGGCTACCCACTCAGATGGGTAGGGTACTACTACTACTACTAATAATAATAATAATCAACGCAAGAAATATTATTAGAGTTCAAGGGTGGCCCAGTGAGGGGTGTGGCTCGGGGGGAGTTCAGAGTGCCTGATAGTGAGGCCTAACGTTTTTGACTAGCCTTTC
This sequence comes from Podarcis tiliguerta, assembly GCF_965153285.1. NCBI lineage: Eukaryota > Metazoa > Chordata > Lepidosauria > Squamata > Lacertidae > Podarcis > Podarcis tiliguerta. The sequence goes on from NC_139549.1 coordinate 26,830,773, forward strand.
TGGCTTAAGTAATAAAAAAAATTAAAAATGTGATCACCAACCCTCCCTCTTTGAGCAAGCTTGTGGCAATAAGGTTGATTGAGAAGAGATGTTTTGCAAGAGCTGTACTGCTAGCTCATGCTGGAGTGGGTTTCAAAAACCTCAGCAAAGCAGGTTTTACAAAGGAGGCAAGCTCTCAAGTTTAAGAACAGAACTAGCGGGCTTGCTAACTCTGCTGTAAATTGACCAGAGTCCCAGTATGCATCATACACTGACATGTACCCACCACTAACCTAACTGCAATATGAGATTGTTGCTGCTTTTTTTAAAAAAAACGTGCTCCTCTCGATTCAGGGACGGTGTTCCTTCAGCTGCCATACTCCAAGCGGAAGTTTTCTGGGCAGCAGCGACGGCGGCGCAACTCCACCAGCTCCACCAACCAGAATGTCTTCTGCGAGGAACGCATCGGCTATAACTGGGCCTACAACACCATGCTGACCAAAACATGGCGGTCCAGCGCCACTGGGGATGAGAAGTTTGCTGACCGGCTGCTGAAGGACTTCACTGACTTCTGCTGGAACAAGGACAACCGGCTGGTCTCCTTCTGGACAGGCTGTCTGGAGAAGATGCACGCCAGCGCCCCTTGAAGAATCCCACAAGCCACAGAAGTCAAATGTAGCTGCAGTTAGCTGTCCTGGAAGAGTGGGTGCAAAGAGCATCTTGAGAAATCCTGGGCAGGCTCCTGGGAGCAAGGTCTCAGGATGCCACAAAGGGGCGCTTTTCACAGGTGCAAATGGATAAGTCTTACTATGGGAAGGCGACTTCCCGCCCGAATGGAGGACAGCCTGATGGACATCAGACAGTAGTGGAAGAGCAGAAGCTTTTTCAGAAAAACGAGCAAAAACTTTTTCATCTTCTGAAAATGCTCATTGGGAGTTTTTTTGTGCATATGTAAAATGTTGTACAATATTTATGGAATAAAAACACACTGTTCTCCTCCCATTGTCGGAGTGGTGTATTCATTGGCTTTTGCTGCTTGCATGTGGCTGCTGGCAGGCAGCAAAACAGAGCTGCAGATGGTTGGATCCAGTGACTAGATGATACAGTAGAAGCAGGAAAAGCACATTAAAGGGGAGTGGAAATAGCACCTCTTTAGGAACCTGGGTTTTACTGTTGCCTGGCGTGCAAACTCCTCACTTATCTATCTGACGTCATTCATTGGCTAAAAACTGACTCAGGAGCAGCCAGGTTTGTTCATTTCACAGAAATTGCTTAGATGATTACCTACACTTTTTGCTTCATAACTGTTTATCTAGTAGAGCTAGAGACTCTTTTCTTTATTAAAAATGAGGGCTGGCCAACCCCATTCCAGAGGGGAGGCGAGGACCAGTGGAGAGAAATCAAAGCATTGGGCCTGGGCTAAAAACAATACAGTGGTAAAGGTAAAGGGACCCCTGACCATTAGGTCCAGTCGTGACCGACTCTGGGGTTGCAGCACTCATCTCGCTTTACTGGCTGAGGGAGCCGGCATACAGCTTCCGGGTCATGTGGCCAGCATGACTAAGCTGCTTCTGGCGAACCAGAGCAGTGCACGGAAACACCGTTTACCTTCCCGCCAGAGCGGTACCTATTTATCTACTTGCACTTTGACGTGCTTTTGAACTGCTAGGTTGGCAGGAGCAGGGACCGAGCAACGGGAGCTCACCCCGTCACAGGGATTTGAACCGCCGGCCTTCTGATCGGCAAGTCCTAGGCTCTCTGGTTTAACCCACAGCGCCACCCGCGTCCCTTACAATACAGTGGTACCTCGGGTTAAGTACTTAATTCGTTCTGGAGGTCTGTTCTTAACCTGAAACTGTTCTTAACCTGAAGCACCACTTTAGCTAATGGGGCCTCCTGCTGCTGCCGTGCCGCTGGAGCACAATTTCTGTTCTCATCTTGAAGCAAAGTTCTTAACCTGAAGCACTATTTCTGGGTTAGCAGAGTCTGTAACCTGAAGCGTATGTAACCTGAAGCGTATGTAACCCAAGGTACCACTGTAATAGAAAATATCTAAGGATAAGAGCTATTTGACAATGGAGAAGCCTGTCTCAGAAGGTGATGGATGGGTTATTCCTTAGCTGGTGGAGGCATTTAAGTAGAGGCTGGTTGGCCATTTGTCATTGTTGCTGTGGTTGGATCCTGTATTATAAGACCCTGAACTGAGCAAAAAAATGGATTGGGGACCTTTCCAACATGATTCCATGAAGCTAGATAAGCAAAACTGGAGGAGAGAGAGCGCATCTCATCTTTCTGCATCAGTGCATGTCCAAAAATTGAGTAGATCCATTTCCTCACATTCCCAAAACTACCTGGGACTGTCAGCAATTATGCATGAGTGATAATGGAGCTGCATTCTCACATCACCGAGCTCAATCCTTGCCTGACTTGTGTTACTCAGCGCTTTCCTTCAAAGTGGGTGGTTGCCATGCTGGGCTGTGTGGCTGGCTTCCAAGAAGCTTCTGCTCGGAAAGGTGTGTGCAGAGAGACTGAATTTCTCTCTCTTATTTATTGCTTTTAATAAATCCCTTTTGCCGGGTGGGGAGTCGGTTCACGTTCTAATGAGGTTGAAGGTTTAGAGGGTTTAGAGCCTTTCTGCAGGTTCCCTCTCCACAGACAAAGCTGCTTCAAAACTACAAAAAGTGCTCCAGCCCCCATGTAGCTTTCAAAATACAGTGGTACCTCGGGTTAAGTACTTAATTCATTCCGGAGGTCCGTTCTTAACCTGAAACTGTTCTTAACCTGAAGCACCACTTTAGCTAATGGGGCCTCCTGCTGCTGCTGCACTGCCGGAGCCCTATTTCTGTTCTTAACCTGAAGCACTATTTCTGGGTTAGCAGAGTGTGTAACCTGAAGCATATGTAATCTGAAGCGTATGTAACCTGAGGTACCACTGTACTACCGGGCTACTCAGAGAGATGTGGTTTGCTCTCCAGTTGATGATTACATTTATAGCTCACCTATTCCTCCAAGCAGCTTAGGGTGGTAGACATGGTTCTCCAACTTCCCATTTTATCCTCACACAACAACCCTGGGAGGTAAGCTAGGCTAAGAGTGAGTGTCTGGCCCAAGATCAAACACTGAGCTACACGGCTGAGTGGGGATTCGAATCCTTGTCTCCCAGTTCACCAACTAGCTCTGTCTGTTGACATCTGCTTTATATACTGTTAGACTGCAGAAAACCACAAAGTGGTACCATGCATACACAAGAAACACTGGGCTGCATGGGATGTGCTGGCAATGCCCCCCCCCCACTCACTTATTATATATATTATTATATATTGCTCTCATGCATTTATAAGCATTTTGTGGGGTGGGGGAAGTCAGATAAATAACTTCATTGTTGTGGCTTAAGTGGGGCAGTCCACTGATCACGGGGATACACAGTATTGGGAATCCCCATTCATTTTGGGGCTTAAGGAGTATATAAGCAGCTGCAGTAGGAGGAAAGGAAAGAGCATGAATAACAGCTGTGAGTGGAGAAGGCCATTTTCCCAACCCTTTGAAACACCTGGGAAACTCCACAAACTGGGTGCAACTGAATGGGACACAGGTGTGGGCCACCTGAGAAAATATCATCCACCTGGGCGGGGGCGGGGGCTACCTATAAAATGGCGAGTCTTGCATGAGAGTCGCTAGATGTTGGCTTTTTCCAGGCACAGCAACTCTTGTGGAGCTTCTGTAGGTGAGTTGGGAGTTTTCTGGACCTTGTGTGAGATCCCAGAGGCTGGGTGGGTGGGTGTTATCAGAAGGAAAATGGATATTGTCTTATATGCATTAGTAACTTTGTACTGCGTCTGAAGAAGTGTGCATGCACACGAAAGCTTATACCCAGAACAAACTTAGTTGGTCTCTAAGGTGCTACTGGATAATTTTCTAATGTATTTATTCCGACTGCGTCAGACCAAAACGGCTACCTACCTGAATTTGCACTGCATGTAACTGTATTTTTGCAATGTTTTTCTTTAAGCCGTCTGTTGTCGCTTCATTATTATTTTTTGTACACCGCTTAGAGATATTTTTAAAAGATATTACAGAAACGGAAAAAAGCAATCGGCACAAATTTTTGGAGCTGAGACCTTTGTAATAAAGAACTGGGAACAAATCAGCACCTTTAAGACCTTCTGCTGCCCCCTAAGCTGTACCCCTAGGAGAACCCCCCCACCACCACCTCAAAGCCCCCGCCCCTGGCCTTGCCACGTGCACTCCGACCCCCCCCCCCCACCTTTGCAATTGCAAACGGGCTGAGCGATCCCACCCACGTGCTCGGGTCCTGCCTTGGGGCGGGGCTGATCCTGCATCTTTCTCGGCGTGTGCGGGGGAGTGAGGCCGGCGCGCCCCAGGGCGCCTTCCTGTTGGGAGGGGGGCGGGAGGCTGCTACTAATAAGAGAAACGGGTGACGCTGGTGAGTTGCCCAGGAACGGGTCGACTTATTTGTGTTTACTGAATTTATATCCCACCTTTTCCCTCCAAGGGGCCCAGAATGGCACACCTGAGTCTCTCAGTCCTCGGTTCATTATCACCACAAGAGTAAACTGTCTGAGAGGTCATGATTGAGGTGTGATTTTAAATGAAAACCTCATTTTCCCCCCAATTTGGAGCCTGCAATTTGCAGAGAGGAGCTGGCTGGAGACCCCAGACTCTAGAAAATCCTTTTAGCCACGGTAATGGTCAGTAACTTTTCCTCCAGGGAGTTGTCTAATTTCTCACACCTGAGAAAGTTTTGTCTCTCCGCTCCCTAATTTCCTGATTGTGCTAGTATAAAACAAACCACCTTGGATGCTTTTCCTTCCTACCAAATAATTTGTCAGCAGCTGAGATTTGAACCCAAACCCAGAATTCTATTACACGCTGGTGCCTGTGCTTTTGTTCCTGTCTGCCCTTCCTAGTATTGATATAAAATAAAAAGGGACCCAAACAAACCACATTTAAAAAACAGTGGTTTCAAGGGCCATGCTTCGTTCAGATAATTCTGTTGGCAATTTCCGTCTTCGGAGCCACAGTCTAATTTACTAGATAGTCCATTTTAGTTAAAATGGTTTAAAAAAAACTAGGAGTTCAAGCATGGTGTGAAGAAAGCAAATAGAAATAAGCTTTTCTACCTTTTCTCACAGTGCAAGAACTTAGAATCATCTCTCTTATCTTACTCTCTTTTGCACACACACCCAGAGAAAGAGAGAGAACGAGAACCTGTTATGGCACTAGGACCTGGGAGACACGGGTTCAAATCCCCACTCTGCCATGAAACTCACTGGTTAACCTTGGGGCAGTCATTCTCAGCCTGACGTACCTACCTCACAGGGTTGTTGCAGAGATTAATGGTTCCTTGTTCCCACAGAAGAGGCCACACGTGGACCAAAAAGGTGAAGTGGTTCACAGCCCTGCTGAAGAGGAACCCAGAGCCATGAAGCAGGAAAGCTTTTCAAGCTCTCCAGCAATCCCCTTGGGGCCTGGCAAGACTGGCAGGTACTTGGGGGAGGGGGTCCCTCCTCACAGCATCTACATCCTTGCGAGAATCAGCTTTTAATATTTAATAGGTTATTGTATTTTAGTGTTCTGTTGGAAGCCGCCCATAGTGGCTGGGGAAACCCAGCCAGATGGGCGGGGTGTAAATAAAATATTATTATTATTATTATTATTTATTATTATCGTGCCAACTTCTGGAGGCAGGAATATGACTGAACTTTTTTTTTTTTTGCAGAGAATACAGCTGGGGAACTGGAATTTGCCTAGCCTAGGCCAAAGAGGGTATGCACTCCTAAGCTTCTGAGAATGTTTTGTTTTGTTTTATTTTTTTACTTTTTAAAAAAACCATTAAGTGGTATATAAATCTTACAAACTGGTTTACAAAGAGAATAAGACACAAAAATTATCAGTAAAAGCAACTCTTTAAAAGCAACATTCAAAAGATGTGCTGTTGAGGTATCTTTGTAAACAGTACTGTGTTTTTTTGGTTCATATACCACCTTACAGATATTTTATATGGAAGTGTGGCTTATAAGTATTCAGGCAACCAGATAACCATGGGGGGGGGGGGTTGCTTCAATGCAGGTTGTGCCAGGATGCCTCCAGGTGCGCCAGGTCAGAGACAGTCAGTGAGCAGGACTTGGAGAAAGATGGCCTGGTGCTTAGATACAAGGAGTGATGGTGGTCCTGGTCAACTCGCCTGCCCTGCAGCAGGTAAGGAGAAAGGAGTCTGGTGGAAGAATGTGGGATTCCTCATGGAGCAGATGCAGATCCATGAACCTGTAGCCTCAAGAGGAGCAACTGCGTCAGGTCTCCCCCTGCACCATTGAGGCAGTGGCACCACCTGACGCCATGCTGATTGGGCTTGAGTACCAGGAAACGGAGGGGGCTTCCAAACAGATGCTTATTATGGGTGGGTGTTCCTCTCACACGCACATTTTTCACATGACGTAAGCAACAAAAAAGCCAACTCGTATTACACCCTCCCCCCAAAATAATAACCCAGATTTACCCTTTCCAGGGAAAATCCAAACAGTTAAAAAAGCCTGTTGACTAGTCACCCAATCACAGAATTATAGAGTTGGAAGGGACGCCCAAAGATCCTTTAGTCCAACCCCTTACAATGAACCACAGCTAATATTTCTCCCTCCCCTCCTCAGCTCTTCTATCACTGTGCTTGGCCAACCTCAATGCTGCCCCTGTCCTGCTCAGAGAATAGCCCTGCCTTGGCACAACAGCAGGTGAGGACTAGTTTCTTCTTATTTGCATAAGAAGCATAAGGTGATGTACATTGTTTTCCCATTTTATCCCCACAACAAGGTAGGTTAGGCTAAGAGAGGCATTGACTGGCCCCATGATATGGTAGGTGTTCTAGCTTATAGAATGGCTGTAGCCGGGGGTGGAGGGGAGGCTTTTCAGCCCAAGAGCCACATTCCTCTTAGGGTAACTACGGGCCAGTCTTGACAGACTCTAGGGTTGTGCGCCCATCTCACTCAAAGAGGCCAAGGGCCAGCGCTGTCCGAAGACACTTCCGGGTCATGTGGCCAGTGTGACATCGCTGCTCTGGCGAGCCAGAGCCGCGCACGGAAACGCCGTTTACCTTCCCGCTAGTAAGCGGTCCCTATTTATCTACTTGCCCCCGGGGGTGCTTTCGAACTGCTAGGTTGGCAGGCGCTGGGACCGAACAATGGGAGCGCACCCCGCCGCGGGGATTCGAACCACCGAACTTTCGATTGGCAAGCCCTAAAGCTGAGGCTTTAACCCACAGCGCCACCCGTGTCCCGTGTTAGGGTAACTTACCGGAGGCCAAATGTAGGGGGAGGAAAGAATGCCAACATTACTTTTCTACTAGTTTAGACACAGACACACCCACACCTTTCTCCAGCGTTGGATCCCCAGATCTGCAGATGAAGAGTGCTGTGCAAAATGTAATAAAAAATAAAAATAAAATCCAGGCACATGAGAGTCCACGGTCACCTCCCAGCCAGGCAAAAGCACTCAAGGGGGTGAAGCAAGGCTGGGGTTGGACTTGGGATCTTGCAGCTGGGTCTGGTTGGCAGTTTGTGGGGTCCTAGCAAAAAAAACCAACACCCCAAAGTTGATCCAACAAGCCTGAATCCTGCCCCACCCTGCTGGACTGGTGCAACTCATTTTCTGCAGTGTGTTGGGTGGGAGGAAGGAGGCTTGCGCCACTCAGCCAGATGGTGGGGGTGCTGCTCCTTCTCGAAAGGGCTCTCTATGTTCTACCTGACGGCACTCTTCTTCTTCGTCTTGGAATGTGGCCCTCTCAGCGGCCATTAGCAGAGCAGGAATGCTTTTAAGGACATCAATAATGAATGTGCTACCTCTGTGCACTCTGGGCTGCTGCTTTAGTGTAGCTCTGGCATCTTTTTGCCACGTTGGCTGGTGGAAAACGAGGAAAGTTGGCTGCGCTGGGTAGCTTAGGGCAGTTGCCTCCCACGCTGGGGGCTTGCAGGAAGGGCAACCCTATGTCTGGATCACGAAGAACAGGGAGGGAGGGAGGTGGCAAGGGAGCCCGCCGTCAGTGCCACGTTTCCTTGGGGTAACAGCAGCACCCACATGGCACGCAGCCCAGGTGAATCTGGTGGATCACACAGATCCAGCCCCTCCAGGGGTTCAGAGCCCACCAACTTCACAAGGCGGTTGCCATCTTGCAAAGTGGCCCGTAAGTCAAGCAACGAGGGGCGGCATTTCTCAAGTTTTAAAAGAACAAAGCTTGAGGCTGTTGTGAGTGCTAAGCTACAGGCCCGCTGTACAAGCTCTTGGGGACGAGTTATCTGTGGAAGGGGTGCCCGTAAGATAGCATAGGATATAAGAAAAGGGGGAGCAGATTTCATCACGCAGGGTGTCGTTTAAACTCTGGAATTTGGTCCTTTGAACATGCTTGCATACTTACCTTCCCCATTTTCTCATCTGTTTTTCCTAGGAAGTGAAAAGAAAAGGGTGGCGATGGAGGGGAGATATTCCTTTTTAATAGGCCTTCCACTGATCCTTTCGTGCCTCCCCTTGTGCTGGATCCAAAAACGTACTGCAGTTGCGAAGACCCACATTCTCCATCCGTTGCATCTGTGGAAAACAGTGCCAGGGAACTCTTTTCAGGTGGTTCATAGTCTAAACAGAACCACTTTCGACATTGGGGTCTGCTAAGGACTCCAAGATTTCTTGTAACTATTTTGCAGAGCTTGTTTGCAGAGGAAGGCTTCGGCCGTTTGATAAGCTGTCAAGTTTCAGCTCTCATTGATGGGCATCTGCTCAGCTGCCTTCAGAGGTTCCACCTGGACAGAGGTGTATTCCAAGCCTCTCAGGAGAACAAGACCGACATACATTGCTTTCCTTAAAGAATCTTGGGAACTGTAGGTTCCCTATTGTAGCTGTGTGGGTAAACTACAGTTCCCAGGATTCCCTGGGGGAAATGATGCGATTTCAGTGTATGGTGTGCCCAGCAGTTAGCATGCCCCAAGTCACTCTGCTCTCTTTCCTGTTTTGGAACTTCTGCTGTGAGCTGAAATAATGGAAATGGTGTCTCTTTGGAGGCAAGAGAAAGGGAGGGGCATTTGCCACATGCCAGAGACCATAGAAATGTAAGATTGTTATATGGCCTTCGAAGTCATTTTATCAAATTGTTTACTTTTTAAGTAGGATTCCAGATCATGAGTCCATTGAGGGTTTTATTTGCTTAACTCAAATGTGAGGCCCTCCAGATGTTCTGGGCTACATCTCCGATCATCCTGGATCGCTGGCCTTGCTGCTTTGGGCTGGTGGGACACCAACATCTGGAGGGCCAGCAGTTTCAACTTAACTTTCTCTTTTAATATATATATATATATATATTGTAATTTTCAGTTATATACATTTCAATAGTTTTAGTAATTTAAATGTTTCAAGACTTGACTTCCTTCCTCGTCTTTCTGTGGTCACTCCGGTAATTTTCACCATCTTAAATGTTTCTCAATGGGATATTTGCCTCCTGCGTGGACCTTCTGTTATATAGGAATAATTACGAATAAAATTTATTTGAAAATGGCTGCCTCTCTTTGCATGGGTGGTATCGTGGTTGCTGCTGTTGGTTGGGATCTGAGCCTGGGTGTCTTTTGCACCAAGCGCTGGGTGTTTTTGCCCTTTCCCTTCCCTTAATTTTTTAAAACTTTGCTAGGACTAGGCTTGGATGCCTTGCAAAATATATTGCTGATGACACACACACACACACACACACACACACACACACACCTTAATTTGCCCAGAGATGCCTACACATAGAAATTAGTCCATGCAAATTTTAATGTGAAGGTGATTTTTTAAAATTGCCCTCCTTTCAAACCTATAATTGGAGACACAGAGAGACTTCATGCAAATTGTCTTAAGGACATATGTACATGAATGGAACAGTATTCAACCTGCTTAAAATTTTTTTTAGGGGGTGCCATTTTAATGGAAACCTAATTCTCATTTCCCCAAAACGGAGGTCCTTTGAAATTTGTACTCTGGATTTAGGTCTCCAACAACAGTGTGTATAAAAGTTATATGTTAGAGGAAATGACATACAAAAAACGCATTTTATTACAGCAGATTATTTGCAAGAACAAAAAAGTATACAGTATTAGGCAACATGCCCCCTGAAATGCTGACAAATTTTTGTGAGGACTTGAAAATGGTAATTGCAAACTATTTTGCAGTGTATTTATCCAAAATACACTGCAATGTGTACACTGTATGCATACAGGCAACAATGCATGCCTGTATGTGATTCCCCTAATACAGTGGTACCTTGGGTTACAGATGCTTCAGGTTACAGATGCTTCAGGTTACAGATGCTTCAGGTTACAGACGCTAACCCAGAAATAGTGCTTCAGGTTAAGAACTTTGCTTCAGGATAAGAACAGAAATAGTGCTCCGGGGGCGCAGCGGCAGCAGGAGGCCCCATTAGCTAAAGTGGTGCTTCAGGTTAAGAACAGTTTCAGATTAAGAACGGACCTCCGGAACGAATCAAGTACTTAACCCGAGGTACCACTGTATATGAATTGTTTTAGTGGAAATTGTGAATTTGAGGATTTGAACAAAAATTGTAAACTGATGTAGAGGGTTGGGAAAATGGGAAACGGGGGGAAAAAACCCCCAAAAGGGGCTGATTCCTCTCCTTCCTCCTTAAACCATCATCTTCTAGCAAAAAAAGAACTGGGGGCGGAGAACAGCCCTTCCCAGAGACAACCCCTACAATGACGATATATAAGAACGTGCAGACTTAGTCCCACCAGAGAGCTGGTGTTGCACACATAGTCCTGCTCCTGCTCTGCGGATAGGCTGGTCTGCCTCCTTTGCCTTTAGCAACCGGAGACAAATATATCCATCTTTTCTCCCTTCCTCCTGAACCATGGCAACAGATGGGGGTGACTCTTCTCCTGGCTCAGGCTGCAGCCCCGACGTCTGAGTGCCAGGGAGAAGGAGGAATGGGCACTTAGAGACAAGCTGTGCATTAATAAGTCATGCTTTCCCGGCAAATGAAAGGAGAAAAAAATCAAGTGTGCAAGCCAGGCGGAGGCGAGTTGGAGGCTCGGAACTCACTTCACTCAGGATCATGGGGGAACATTGAGCCCAGGGCCAATATCTGCCTCCCAACCTGCTGCCCTTAAATGTCACAAACACCCTTTCACCTTTCCTCATGTCCTCAAGACGTTTTGGACTCTAGGCCCCATCAGGCTGGGCAGGTGGGAGTCCTAGTTCAAAATAACTGAAAGGCAAAGCCTGTGGCGCTGTGGGTTAAACCACAGAGCCTAGGACTTGCCGATCAGAAGGTCGGCGGTTCGAATCCCCGCGATGGGGTGAGCTCCCATTGCTCGGTCCCTGCTCCCGCCAACCTAGCAGTTTGAAAGCACATCAAAGTGCAAGTAGATAAATAGGTACCACTCCGGCGGGAAGGTAAATGGCATTTCCGTGCGCTGCTCTGGTTCGCCAGAAGCGGCTTAGTCATGCTGGCTACATGACCCGGAAGCTGTACGCCTGCTCCCTCGGCCAATAAAGCGAGATGAGCGCTGCAACCCCAGAGTTGGCCACGACTGGACCTAATGGTCAGGGGTCCCTTTACCTTTAAAGCTTGTTTACCCTCTGAAAGGCTCTTGCCACCTTTGCAAGGAAGGGCTTCTCTCTGCAGAAGAGAACAGACAATGTCCTGTGAAAGGCACTCCCGAAAAAGCCCACCTCCCAGCAAACTTAGAAGAGAACATTTCAAATCCTACGCTTCTTTCAGCGAGCTCTTCCCGCCCCAATTTCACACTCGCAACAACAACCCTGCGAGGTAGGTCAGGCTGAGACCACTGAGCATCACGGCCGAGGGAGAGATTTTTTTGGAGGTAGGTGTTAGGGAGGTCAGTCTCCAGATCTACCAACCCTCCTCGTGGGACGCCTCCCTCCTCCTCCGCCCTGCCTCCCTCCGCAATGCCCGCCCACCCCTTTTGCAATGCAGCACGGCTACCGCGCATGCTCCGGCCTCCCTCTCCCCGCCCCGCGCACTCCCGCGTCCAGCGCCGCGGAGCTATTTATAGCCGATGACGTCAGCTAGAAATAGAACGCCGGGGCCAGCCGCGGCTCAGGCGCGTGACTGATGGGCTGACGCACGGGCACGCGCCCTCCGCAACCCCTCCCTTCCCTTGCGGTCTTCTTGGCTCCGCCCACTTTGCCCGCTTTTTTACTATAAGGGGAATGCCTCGTCAAGCGTGCGCATGCGCACCCTTTTTTTTTTTTTAATATATAATATCGCAGCGAGGAATCCAACTTGCCCTCCTTTCCCTTTAGCGACGGGGCTTTACTCTCTGGCGCATGCGCACAGTGTCATGCAGTGAGCGTGTGTATGTACTGTATGTAGGTGGGTGAGTCTCTGTCGGGCGCTGGCCGGTGTGTGGAGCGCGCACGCGCGAGAGCGAGGGAGTAGACGTTTGAAGCTGCGCGTGCGCGAAGCAGCCAGTCGGTCCAGTCAGTCACAGAGTGCGCGCGCTCTCTCGCCTGAGGTAAAAAAGAGGCGAAGGAGGGAGAGCCGTTGCTGCTACTGCTGCTGCTGCTTCTGAGGCGACGCCGCCGCTGCCGCCGCCTCGGTCTCGCTCTGTCTTTGGCCGGCCCTGAAAGGAGCTTCGCCTCGGAAGGGCGCGCACAGCCCCCAGCCCAGCGACCCCACCGCCACCTCGAGCCTCCGCCTCAGCCCCCGGGCAACGATGAGCGACCGCGAGCAGCTGCTGCAGCGAGCCCGCCTGGCCGAGCAGGCGGAGCGATACGACGACATGGCTTCGGCCATGAAAGCGGTGAGTGGACCGAGCGAGGGGAGCCAAGAAGAAGAAGAAGGGGCTGCTGCTGCTGACCCACCGCCAGACCCACCCACGGGGAGGATGAGGATGGCGGCCGCCCCCCAGGAGGAGGAAAGGGGGTCGGCGATGGTGACCAAGACTTCTCGCTCCAAATGTGTCCCCCCCTCTTTCTCACCTCCCTTCTCCTCAGTCCCCCTAACCCTTAAGGCGGATGCCTTGCAATACCTGTCTCTTTTAGGTTCTTGTTATTCTGAGGCTGCCCCCCCCCTTTATTTCTATTAAGTGATCTTAATAGGGTATTGTGGAAGCCTTTCTGGGGGAGGAGGGTTTCTTCTTCTTTTCTGTAGTTGGAGCTGGGAAGATGCTGGGAGGGGGGGCTCAGAGGGGGTGGGTGCTATCCATTGAATCAGCTGCTGTGGCCCCTTTCTCTCAGGCCTGGTCTAGGTGTCCCCCACCCTCTCTCAGCCCTCCCTCTGAAAGTAGAAGTTGGGGTGTGGATCCTCTGTAAAAGAATGAACTGGTTCTAGCCAGTGAACAGATCTCTCCTCTCAGCCTCCCTTCTAAGGCATGCTGCCTGTTAGTCTTCATCCTCTGGGAATGAGCTGGGAAAGGGGAAGGGTCTTTTAGCCCCTTTTAGTCTTCTCACCACACCACACAGGTATGTTGTGACTAGGCAGGACAGGAGTGTGTGTGGCTTTCTTGAGGTGGGGTTAGTCAGATTATTTTATCATTTCCCTCCCTGTCTGCTTATCAGCTGACATGGGCATTGTCAACGATGGAGTGGGTGTATGTAGTGCACTAAGGGAGTGCCCTTTAACAGCTTGGCGTGTCTGTGTGTGCCAGAAGCTGAGGACAAGCCCTGAGCCATGCGGCAAGGTGGAGCAATGGGGATGTGGGCACTGTTCGAGTGGGATGGAGACTGATTTGAGCCATGGGGCAGATCTGGCTGGGAAGCTCTTCTCTGCAAGGTTTGTCAAAGGGTTCTATTTCATGTGGCTTTTGTTGGAGAGCTTCCTAACAGTTTGCCCCTCATGCTAATGAGGCTCTGCTTCTAAAACATCTTGAACCACTTTGAAAAAGGGCCTTTTGGCCATACTGCTATCCATCTCCCTTATTTCCAGCAGCCCCCTTTTGCATTTATATAGTACTTGCCTCAATAACCTTCCAAATAACTGGTTCAGAATTTTATTTTTGCCTTTTGTTGTTGTCATTTCAATATTCAGCAGCATAAAAAGGATTAAAATCTAATTAAGTTTTGATAGTATTCTATAACATAACATGATTCTAATACAAGTCTGTTTTTCTTATTGCCACTGGACAGGCTTCTTTTTATTTGGCCCACCAAAAAAAATACCAGATTGCATGTAAATGCAGGGCATGTCAGTTTTCTTCTGTGTGATCCAGGTGGTCAGCATTCATCCTCGCTCTGCTATCTTGCTCTAGTGAGTATCAAATCCAAGGGACCAAAATCAACTGACAGAGTTCTTTGGAGGGTTTCCCCTCATACGTTGGCATTACGAGTTTTCCATGAAAGTATGCTGACTGAATAGTATTTATGACTACCCAGTTTCCCCATTTTTGCTTGCAGGGGGATTTTGCACACTCACCCCCTCCTCCCTGCTTCCTGTCTGTTAACACTCTTGATTCTACCTCAGATTCTTTCCTCTGCACAACCTTGGAGATAGTCGCAGTGCTGGATGATTATGTTTCTGCCCATCTGTCTTGCCGCATGCTGACTCTGAGCCTGAGCTACTGTAGCACAAGCACACCCTACTGCTCTGAGGCAGGCTTCAGTAGCAGTGGGGATTCAGTCTTTAAAACAGCTACTTTTGGATACTTTTGCTTCAAGATCCATTTGTCAGTCTGAGCAATAGTCTGACATGTAAATGGTGCAGCTCTGGGGCATCTTGTGGGGTTGGATTGCTGTTTATTCCTGTCTGCTTCTGACCTACTTTGAAATTTCCACCATAAAAAGAGCAATTTCATGATTCCAGAATGACTACACATGTATAGTAGTGCACATGCATACCTGGATGACATGTGTTAGGATCTTTACCCAAGGGTTGTAGTGCATCACAGCAAACATGTTTTCTGAAGGGGAATTATCTTCAAGACAACAGTGCAGTTTTAGAGTAATTGAATATGCAGTTTATTACAAAAAGGGTAGTAAAAAAATCCATATCACTTGAAGCATTGTGGGGTAACTTACTTAAGAGTTAGAGAGGCAAGAAAGGAAACGGGGAGGGGAAAGAGATCAGTGTGGATACCTGTTCCAAGGCAAAAGATATAGGAAATGACTCTTTCAAAGGCATCTGCCTTAAATCTGGAGGTTGTCAATTGCACTAGATTTGCATTAGTTATTCTTTACATATACTAAAATGATTAGACACCCTGACTCTTAATAACAAGGGGCACCACACAGAACATTCCTAGGTAAAGGCTGTGAAGGAAGAACACAAATGTTGGCAAGCTGTAGGTTCCTTTGGAACCCTTTTAAAACCAAGTGCAAAAATAAAATAAATGGAGGAGGAGGAAAGAGAAGGATTGGGGGAGGGGGAGTTAGGGCTATCTGTAAAAGAAAGAACCTCTGCTAGGGATTTCTCTTATAGGCTATATTATACGAGGGAGGAAAAGGGTATTGATAGTGCACCTTTGATGAATGTAAAGGTCGGGGTGTGTGCAAGAGGGGTCCCTTGTATACATGGTTTGGGAGGAAGTCCCTAATCTTAATGTGTGGCTTAGTTATTTGCACTATCATTCTCCAGTGCTTCCTGCTTTCCCTCTCCAGGGGCCTGCAGTGCGAATCACTAGGTGCACTGCAAGGAAGCAGGGTGTGCACATACTCCAGAGGTCTCTGGCCTGCTGCATAGAGAGTGTCAACACCCTGTGGTTTGTGTTAATGGTGGCAGCCAGCACATGCTTGCTCCTTTCTTGCCCTGGGTGTCTAAGCCTCTGCTGAGGAATACATTTTCAGGCAAAATTTAGATTTTGGAGCCAAGGTGATTAGAGAAGTATATAAAATGGGGACAGGGCTTGCATGTTTGTTAATAGAAGGGATGGCTTGTCTCACTCTACAAAATACAGTACCTGGCAATGTCATCTTTGTTGTTGGCATAATTTTCCATTTATGTGATGGGCTCAAACTATTATTGTAGGACTGTGAAATGGTTATAACATCATTCCTTTCAACTGCTCATTTGATTCTGCCTTACTCTGGCCTCATCTTTTTGGAGACTAGAAGTGATGGGAGTCTTTACCACAATTCTGCAGACTAATTATTGGTTTTAGAACAGATTCAACATTGTATAACATGGTTTGATACTCTAGGGTAAGGACATCCATTTAGAACTGTGTCTTGCTGAAATCAGTGCTACTAGTTCAGGTGCAGCCATATTTAACCATGCTAGTAACCTTTATGCTTTCTGCATGTCTAAACAGGATCATCTTGCTGGTGGTGGGGTGGGGTTTGAACATTTTCCCCATTTGAAATTATATTGGTTGATGTTTCACAAGGGAATTTATATTGCCTCTTATATTGCTGTCTGCTACATATTCTTCCCTATTTCATGAGAAATTGAGATGCTGATCCTAATAAACAGTGAAATTAGAACATGCTGCCACTCCAAAGAGAAATATAGAGAACTTGCTCATTCTTACCAGTGTTGTGTAAAAGCCAGCCCCATCTTGTATGCAAGCCCCTGCCCTACCTCTGGGTAGAGAGGGGGGTAGCATGCTAGGTCAGAGTGAAGGTGTTTGGAGGATTTCTGAGTGCTTTTGAGCAGTGTTGCCCAATGGGCACCTGCACGAGAATAGGTGGTTGGGCAACACTAGTCAGAGGTAGTGGCACCTCCAAGCAATGTTGCCCATCAGGAGAGTGGTTTGGCATAGCTTCAGGCTGCTGTGTCCAGTCTTCTCCACCCTTCTTTCCTGCTCCAGAACAAGAAAGGACAGCAAGGGGCAGAGGTTTACCTTTTTAGCTTGCATTGCTGGCTGTGTGTCATGCTTATCGGAGAACACCACCACACTTGCCATGGTAAGCAGGTTTGCAGAGGCTTGGTTCTCATGTACCAACTTAAGTCAAAGGTTTTCAGCTTAAGACATCTTTGCTTTATGGTGAGGATTTTTGTCTCAAGAAAGCATGCATAGCATTGTGTGGAGAGCTGCCCAATTTACTTGAATGTGATCCATATCGCCTACATTTAGTAGGCAAAAAGTGAGCCATACTGTGAAAGTGGAGCTGTATCTATCCTTTCAGAAGACAAATGGACAGTAACAGGTAGGGGCAGGATTTCCTTAATCAAGAGACCCTCCTGTCTAACTAGATCCTCACCCTTACCCCTGTGGTAAAGGAGCTGTGGAGCTGTATTCTGTTAGAATGAAAGGTGGAATGAGTTATAAATGTGAATAGGAGTAAAGGAATTTTATTTGGTAAAAAGTGCATTATTCCTCCAGTGGGGTTACTATTTGCTTGTCATTGAGCCTTTTGCAGTGCTCTGAAAGGAGCAGTGCTTTCCTTTTTTTTTTTTTGGCCTGAGCTAGATTTTAGTACAGGGTGTTCTATTGGTCCCGTACACACATATGGCTAGCTATTTATACTAGAGACATAAGTAGAATTATTTGTTAGTGGACAGGACTGCCACATGCCACGTAACTTGTGACGTAGACAATGGGTTCATATCTACATTTCCAAGATGAGGACTCTGTTCATTTCCAGATTCCTTATATAGGGAATTTCATTAGCTGTAATTTAGGAGACGGAAATGAAAGAAAATCAATTTTAATAATACAGATGTGTTTAATTCTTCTTATGAAAGCTTTAGGAAAATCGCATGCATTTTTGTATACAAAATTTCCTCATTTATATTTCTTCCTCAAATTGAGTTAAATGTTGTAGAAAAACTGTGATGTTACTTCTTGGTTTGCACATTTGTAGCTGGTTGATTGTTGCATTAATTATGTCTCACACTGAGTAAGGTTTGCACCTCCCTTAGTTGGTCACTTATAGCACTCAACCCTTCTAATTTTTTTCTTTATGGAAGTTGCAATATCTTCTTCCCACAACAGGATGGCTTTGGGCTAATTTGCCTTCCACACTTCCACAGTGGATGCTGGGGAGCTAGAAGATATTTCTCTTTGCTCTACTCCTGCTTCCTACTGCATGCTGCCTCCAGTTTTCAGCAGGGCAGTTTCCACAGTCTTAGCAGCCAGATCATTCCTTCCCTAAGCAGTCACAGACTCAGGGAAGTTATAGCTGCATTTCTTTTTCTCAGCTGATGTGACTCTATGCAATGCAGGGATCCTTTTTCTCAGCCTGTGAAAGATGAATCAACTGGGGCTGAATATGTGTTCCAAGGTGCTAGGATTATGCTTTTATGAGCAATCACTGAAAAAGGGCTCATGGACTTTCAAGTCCACAAATCCTCTGTCTCAGTAAATCTGATGGGCCTTAGGTCCTGTTCTTTAACGGCATTTATTTATTTATTTCGTAGCAAACTAACACATCTGCTATTCTAGCCTCTTTTGAAGGCATAAAAATTGAAGGTGCCAGATCTGTGTAGGAATAAACATTATAAATTCTTACTCACCCACACCTTAATTTTAAGTGCAAGAGAATTTTCCAGCCCTGTAATCTGTCATTATTATTGATGTTGCTTTGCGCTTACGATATGAATGTTGTCCTCTCAATACATAATGTAAAATCATTCCGCTTCTGCCTGAGGGTGGAGATGCACTTGAATCATTGTCTGCTTCCTATGGTGTCCTTACTATGTTCATCAATGCAAGGCAGAGTTACTTTAAACCTCCAAATGGCTGATGAGGTGAAAAACTGTTGTTCATGTGTTCCATGTTCAGAGAGCATAGAGAGGTCTTTTGTCCTTCTATTGATTAATGGAATGGAAGTTCCAATGTTGAAAGACTAGTTTCTCTGCAACCATAAGGGCCCAGAGAGTCTTTTGGCTTTTGTAATAGATGTGGGTGAAACTTGTACATGTGGTATGGTTTGGAGGATGGTATATTTGGCCCCCAAAACTTGTCTTAATATCTCTATGTGCATTTGCAGGTGACTGAGCTGAATGAGCCCCTCTCAAATGAAGACAGGAACCTGCTGTCTGTAGCATACAAGAATGTAGTTGGTGCCAGGCGATCTTCCTGGCGAGTCATCAGCAGCATAGAGCAGAAAACCATGGCTGATGGGAATGAGAAGAAGCTGGAAAAGGTTAAAGCATACAGGGAGAAGATTGAAAAGGAGTTGGAGACAGTGTGCAATGATGTTTTGGCCCTGCTAGACAAGTTCTTGATCAAGAACTGCAGTGACATTCAATATGAGAGCAAGGTCTTCTACCTGAAAATGAAAGGTGATTACTACCGCTATTTGGCAGAAGTCGCTGCAGGTGAGAAGAAGAACAGCGTTGTGGAAGCATCAGAGGCTGCCTACAAAGAAGCCTTTGAAATCAGCAAAGAGCACATGCAGCCCACGCACCCAATCAGGCTGGGGCTGGCACTCAACTTCTCCGTCTTCTACTATGAAATCCAGAATGCCCCTGAGCAGGCCTGCCTTCTAGCCAAACAAGCCTTTGATGATGCCATTGCGGAGCTGGACACACTCAACGAGGATTCCTACAAGGACTCCACGCTTATCATGCAGCTCCTTCGAGACAACCTCACTCTCTGGACAAGTGACCAGCAGGATGAGGAGGCAGGGGAAGGCAACAATTGAAGAGCTCCCCAGATCACGGCTTCCCATCAACCACCACCTCATCACCATCACCAATACTTCTTTGCCACGATCACACTATGTATTTAGTGCTAAGCATAAATGTATTGTTGGCACAGCTGTGAGGTCTGCCAGATGCTGCTTCAGATGGGGCTTCATGGGCATTGCTGGACTAAATGGTGTATCAGCCCTGTTTATCATAGTGGCATATTGTGCAGGAAGAAACTTAAAATGAGGCATTTTAGTTTCATTTGATTCATATTATATGGGTTAATAAAAGAGTGGAAATGATTTAGGAGAATTGATCGAAAATTGAATCTTTAAATTTTCTGCTTGGAGTGGATTATGTCAGTTCAGCAGTACATCTTATACATGCAAAACATGGAAGTGGCTCTAAGCAGATGTGAACTGATTTTGTCCTGTTCATCAATTTTAAAATGTGAGGTTCTATAACAATCTGTGTTTCACTCTTTATGTGCACAGACTTGGTTTCAGGCAATGCATCTTGAGTTTTTGATTTTGATACTTGTAAGCTTTTTTTGCAGTTTTGAAGAATCATGATTTATTTTTTGTAAATTCTTTGGCTGTTCAGTTGCCTGTGTATTCTGACAGCGCAGTGTCAATGTTAGCCCATGTTAAGATGGATGATGAGATGCCAGACTTCTAAATTAAGTGTTTTGGAATTAAAGAAAATAAACTGCTGCTTGGGGGAGATAAGTTGTAAGAAGTTGTGTGTTTGTTTGAGAGTATTTAAACCCACCCACTAACCAAGGTGACTTACAAAGTACAATGAAATAGGAATTTCTAGAGAGGGGCAAAGGTATATTCAGATTTACCTGCATTCCTCAGATGTTCCTTTTGCTGCTGCTGAATCTCTGGGCCACAGCATGTCTTAGAGGAAATCGCCATCACCTCAAAAAGGATGTTAGCCTCTCAAAAAATGGGCTTCTTAGTGATTTCTCACAGCTTCTGCTGGCAGATACAAGATGGAGCAAATAAATTTACAAGCCTTCAATTCTCAAATATTTACAAAATAATGCTTCCAAGGTGTGTAATTATAGGAGTTAAATAAGCTCGTTAAACCTACAAGCCCCTTCTCACTGATTAGCTGGGTTCCAGTAACAGGGAAATGCAGAGTGAATATTTTGCCCCAGTTGCAATGAATGCCTGACTGATTTTACTGCTTGTGGATGAGGCATGAGGTTTTATTCTGTCCCATGGGTGCCATAGAACTCTGCTGGTATGCCAACCTTACACAGCTTCACTTTAAAGTATGACCAATTGCATAAGATCTCACTCTTCTTTTTGACCTAGTTACCTATGGGAGTATCACATTCTGGAAGTTAAGGGCAGATTCCTGGAACATTCCTTTGTTGGGAACAAGAGACAATAATATAAAAGCCAGTTCCTTATCATACATGTCACACATGTGCACTTCAGAGGTGGAACTCTCCCAGGCTGCAGAGAGATCTGGCCTGACGTAATTGGAGTATCATGAGGAGGCTACTAGTTGCTTGTCATTGAGCCTTTTGCAGTGCTCTGAAAGGAGCAGTGCTTTGCACTTTTTTGCGGGGGGGGGGGGGGACTCTTGATTTGAACTGGGGGTGGTTGTTTTTTTTAGAATGCTGCTCAAGTGTTTTAAGACATGAGACACAACCATTCTGCCATAGTAATTGTTATTATTTATTATTATTTATTGAATTTATATACCACCCTATACCCGCAGGCCTCAGGGCGGTTCACAGAATAAAACCAGAATATAAAACCACAAAATAATAAAACATAATAAAAGTTAAAACAACAAGGCAATCCCCCCAACACATTTTAAAAGGGCATAGGATACAGAAGCCCAGTCCTTAATTTCTGACAAGTGGATATGAAGGGGTTTGGGGCCATATGTTTAGAGTTGCAACAATTCCACTGCATGCTTAAAATGGGCCCAGTGCAGCCTGGCTGTGACAGGAGTTGTAGTCCACAACATATTGAGGGGACCCAGTTGAGGAAGGCTTCCCAAAATGTTGAGTTACCATAAAAGGTCTGAGTCTGAAGCTCTGGGAACTGCATTCGGGCTGACTTGGGGAAAGGGCTGTAACTCTGTCATGGAGCACCTGCTCTGCACGTTTGTTGTTGTTTAGTCGTTTAGTCGTGTCCGACTCTTCGTGACCCCCTGGACCAGAGCACGCCAGGCACTCCTGTCTTCCACTGCCTCCCGCAGTTTGGTCAAACTCATGCTAGTAGCTTCGAGAACACTATCCAACCATCTCGTCCTCTGTCGTCCCCTTCTCCTTGTGCCCTCCATCTTTCCCAACATCAGGGTCTTTTCCAGGGAGTCTTCTCTTCTCATGAGGTGGCCAAAGTATTGGTGCCTCAGCTTCAGGATCTGTCCTTCCAGTGAGCACTCAGGGCTGATTTCATTAAGAATGGATAGGTTTGATCATCCTGCAGTCTATGGGACTCTCAAGAGTCTCCTCCAGCATCATAATTCAAAAGCATCAATTCTTCGGCAATCAGCCTTCTTTATGGTACAGCTCTCACTTCCATACATCACTACTGGGAAAACCATAGCTTTAACTATACGGACCTTTGTTGGCAAGGTGATATCTGCTTTTTAAGATGCTGTCTAGGTTTGTCATGGTCCCACATCCAATCTGCAGACAAGGCTGGGAGAGAACCCATCTGAAACTTGGGTGATCTGCTGCCAGTCAGTGTAGACAACACCAAAGTAAATTGACCAAATATAAAGCAGCTTCCTGTGTTCCTAAGTCTATGCTGTTGCTCAATAAATAGGAAACCTGCTTTTCATTTTCCATCTCTTTGGCCTGAGTAGAGCAGGAATCAGGAGTGGAATGTTAATTTCCTAGGAGAAAAACACTCTCTTTAATGAAGGAAAAGCAAAACCTTCACCAGAGGTTATTGATTGGTGTTAAATCTTTTACAACTGCTTGTTAGCTAAAATAAGTCAATGCTATCTCACCCTATTTTGAGGTTATTAAAACAAATCTGAAGTAGTAACATAATTTTTTTTGGGGGGGGTCCCTTTGCCACAACCAGAAAGTTTTTCATTGTTGTCTAAAGAGAGAAATGTCTGGGACTTATGGTACTATGGATAGTCAGGGGACATACCCAGCTTTTGGTGAGAGTTCATTGCATGGCAAATCATGTTCTTGATTTTAATGCTTCTGAATTCCACTCAGTGGCAAAGAAACTGTTCAGAGAGTCATGTTGCTGGTACATAAGAATGAATGAATGCCCATAACTTTTTTCATTAGTTTGATGAGCACCCTAGGCAGGCAGATAAAAATCCTTCCCAGAATGGGTGGGGTTATGTTCGCACCATTCCTCTGGGCATTAATGCACAGTCTTCTGAGTTCTGGTCAACTGTCTGCAGGAGAAGCACAATCATCTCTCAACAACTGGTCCTGAAGATCCTTCCTGGCCCCTAGAAGTAGAGGCAAAGTGGAATTGAGAGGGTTGGGGTTGAGCCAGGGGAGACCATGATGGCTAGGTATGGAGAGACCAACAGATTCTAGAGTTTTCATAGACCCCAGTCATGAGCATCTGACATAGACTGTGGTTTTGTTGGTGTGACCGAAAAATACTGCCAGGCTAGTAACTACCCTGCTGGACTATGGAGGTTCTGGTGGGCGAGGAGTAGAAAGAACCTCTCGACTCTGCAGCCAAACACCTAATTCTAACAGTGCTCTTGCTTATGTGCTCAGCAGGTTCCCACAGGCTTCCAGTTGCCTCCCGGTGCTAATCAAAATTCATCCCTTAAGTTTTGCCCATTAATTTATGTATTAAACTTGTTTGGTATGTGAAGCATGTAATATATTTTTCTGGATGTTACTGAACCAGCTGTAGAGAAAACCAGCCTTCAGGGTGTGCTGCAAGTGAGCAAGTATTCCCAAACACAATTGCTTAGAGAACAACAACAACAATTATGGAAATTACAGAGGGCAGGAAGAGGACATTTGTTTCAAAACCAAACAGGGCCGCACAATGATTAATTCTTCAGCCGGGCCAAGGGATATGTTAATTCCTCCTGGCAAAGATGCATGACGATCCTTCCCTCTTGATGCCTTACAAACCTTGTTTGTTAGCTCTTCTTCATCCTCCCTTTCCCTGTTTCCGTCTCCCCCCTCCCCTCCACACCAGTCCCTATTTACTTTAGAGTATATTTCCCCCTTGACTTTCATGGAGCATCTCCATGGCAACACCATGATGTCATTGCACTAGCAACTGTTGCCTTGGAGACAGCATGACGTGGTTGCACCGAGGAGTGTTGCTAGGGTTACGGAGCCAGCTTGCTGAGGAAGTAATGATATCCAGCCCGTGTCCGGAGATGTTCCTGTTCCACCGGGGGGGGGGGGGGGAGAGATGCACACAACAGAAATAAATCATTTGATGTGGGAGGGACCTGTCAAAAAAAATTAATTGCCTATTCTGTCTCCTTTAGACTTCTCACGCTATGTGTAGAAAAAGACTGGCTGTTCTAAAGCAGCAGCCATCCGCAGTGTTAGATAGCAGATTCTGTTTGAGATGAGATGGTTCCTTATGGTGGTGGCTTTCAAACCACCTTTCTTTGCCTAGTTTTTCCCGTCAAGGATGAATCTCAAACTGGATTGTGTACATCTCTATTGGTGATAAATTAGATGCCAGTTGGACATTCTACACGGAACATTGTACACTCTGCTCCATGTTACAGAGGCCTGGCTGGTCTCACCTGGAAGCTGAGCATTGAGTGTCGCTGGTCCCATGCTATGGAACACTCTTCCAGCAGAGATGCAGCAGACATCCTCACTTTTAACTTTCAGGTGCCTCAAAGGCTATTTTAAAAGCCAACAGGCCTTTGCAGCAGTTTAATTTTTACTTCTGATTAGCCAATCACTTTAATGATTAACTGTATTTAATTGTTTTATAAAAGTGGTGCTTTATGTTTTAACATGGTACACTGCCCTGATATTATGGGATATGGTGGTACAAAATTATTTTTATTTAAGCAGCTTGGCATCCTCCTGAACCCAAAATATTTACATCTTGCAATTCCCCAGTGACTCTGCTGGAGGCAGTAAACCCTTGCAGATGGAGGATGCTCTTGCCTGTGGAGTTTCTAAAAGAAGCAGCAAAGCGGTTTGCAATCTTAAGATCTTTCCATTTCCCTGTGAAAGCATATCACTGCCTTGTCTTTGTTGGGGAGAGGGTGAGCTGCCGGCCATGCAACCTCTCTGTTTAAATCTTCTTTTTTTCTTGCTTTAAACACTTCTAAAGCATGCCAGGTAACATGTCATCATTCACCATGTCTTAAGAACTCCCAAAGAGCCTGGAGATAGGTGAAGCTGAAGAGTGCGGCCATTCTGTCCCAAACAGTGTTCTTGCTGTGGCCCAGATGCCACTTCTGCCAAGCCCACACAAACATGCCCTCTCCCACTTGTGATTCTCACCAGCTGGTATTCAAAGGCATACTGCCTCTGAGGCAGAGGTAGAAAGTAGCCACTGTGGTTAGTAGCCAATGGCTAGTAGCCATTGATAAAGGTAAAGGGACCCCTGACCATTAGGTCCAGTCGTGGCCGACTCTGGGATTGCGGTGCTCATCTCGCTTTATTGGCTGAAGGAGCCGGCGTACAGTTTCCGGGTCATGTGGCAGCATGACTAAGCCGCTTCTGGCAACCAGAGCAGTACACAGAAATGCCATTTACCTTCCTGCTGGAGTGGTACCTATTTATCTACTTGCACTTTAACGTGCTTTCGAACTGCTAGGTTGGCAGGAGCAGGGACTGAGCAAAGGGAGCTCAGCCATCGCGGGTATTCGAACCGCCGACCTTCTGATCGGCAAATCCTAGGCTCTGTGGTTTAACCCACAGCACCACCCGTATCCTGGGTAGCCATTGATAGCTAAGAGCAATTGTGCTGGATCAGGTCAGTAGCCCATCTAGTCCAGGATCCTGTTCTTACAGTGGCCAACCAAATGCAGCCTCTCCTCCTGTGGCCTCCAGCAATCGGTACTGCCTCTGACCCGATGCCTTTCTCCCAATTGAAGTGCAGATACATTCGCAGGGAAACCAAAATGCTTGTATACAAAGCTATTGTCCTACCAACCTTACTGTATACTTGTGAAACATGGACCACTTATAAACACCATCTCCTCCTTGAAAGATTCCATCAACGGTGTCTCCGGAAAATTTTACACATCACTTGGGAAGACAGGCAAACTAATACCAGTGTAGAAATGTTACCAGTAGAAATGTTATAAGGATTTAAGTATAAATAGATTAATGGAATTTTAAAGGTAAAATAAGGTTAGAATGTCTTAAGATAATTATACGACGGATAACAGAGGAAGATGGAAAGGAATTGCTGAAACATTTGACAGAAGTGGAATACAAAAAGGGAGGTGTGAGGAGGTCAGTGAAATAAGGGAATGAAAGATAAGATATTGAAATTGTTTGAGTGTTTTAAATTGTTTTTGTTTGGTTTTCTTAGTTGAATGTGTTTAGTGTTATGTAGTGTAATTGTATTGTATTTTATTTTTTCTCTGTTTTTGTTTGGTTTTGTAGTGTTTAAATTGTTCAAAAAGTAATAAATATTATTTAAAAAAAAACAAAAAAAATCAAACTAATACCAGTGTACTGGAAGAAGCAAAGATCACCAGTGTTGAAGCAATGATTCTTCAACATCAACTTCATTGGTCTGGTCATGTTGTGCGGATGCCTGATTATCGTCTTCCAAAGCAACTACTCTATTCCAAACTTAAAACTGGAAAACGTAATGCTGGTGGTTAACAAAAGAGGTTTAAAGACTGTCTCAAGGCAAATTTTTAAAAATGTAGTATAAACACCAACAATTGGGAAACACTTGCCTGCGAGCACTCCAACTGGAGAACAGCCTTTACCAAAGGTGTCATGGGCTTTGAAAACATTCGAACTCAGGACGCAAGGGGGAAACATGCTAAGAGGAAGGCACGCTTGGCAAATCTACACCATGGTCAACTCCCGCCCGGAAACCAATGTCTCCACTGTGGAAGGACGTGTGGATCCAGAACTGGCCTCCACAGTCACTTACGGACTCATTGTTAAAACCGTGTTTATGGAAGACAATCTTACTCAGCTACGAGTGATCGCCAAAGAAGAAGAAAGGTATATTGTGTACACAGCTTCAGCTCATTACTCGGTGGAAATAGCTAGAGGTGGAGAGTCTACTGCTGTGGTAGACACCTCTCCACATTTGGTTCCATAAACTTATCTCCAGTTCCCCCTACCATAAAAAAGCATTATTCAGAATACGGTAGCTGTTTGCACAACCTACTAAGAAAGATGACACAATAAAATTCAGCAAAGAGTATTGCATGAAAATTATTTTTACACATTCTTATTAATGAAAACATAAGAGTGAAGAACTTATCTCTATCACTATTTACGAAACTTGCACAAACCTTCACCTACCACAAATGTGCATCAACTAATTTATAAGAAAATCAATAGCTATTACTAATAATTGGCTATCTTGTGACAACTCAGAATTGTAAATGCAAACAGATATGACCAAAGGAAATAACTTTGAAAGCGATAAGAGCAATAAAACTATAAATAAAAGCAAGGAAGGTGTTTTGCTCTAGGCTGTAGCCTGGTCAATTAAAAAAGAGCGATCCAACACACTCGGAGGGCTCCGATCTACTGATTGCTGTACAAGCTAGGATGGGGGGGCATAAGAGGTTCAGCAGGGCCACAAGGGAGGCCTGAGATGCACCAGGGAGAATGCTTGGATGCAAACAAGTGCATATTTATTTAAATAAATATCCCAGTTACTTTGGTTACAGTATTATTATTTTTTTAATTTTTACAAACAGCAATAATGTTGTGGGTGGCTTCATATCTGTGGACTTGGAACTCATACCATTAAACTGATCAAAGTACTCTCAGTATAGCACAGAATGTCCTGGCATTGCCCTCCTTTCAAGTCAACTTCATGATCTCTTTCCAGATTGTGGCCATTGCTGAACAGGAAGGGCAACTTTATATGGGAAGCCTCTGACTTAAGGCGGCTACCAAATTTCTCCTTTGGGAGTAACACAGAAGCTGGGAAATGGTGGTGCCGGCCGCAGCATCCTTCTGGCAAAAGCCTGGAGAGTCTGGGACAGGGTGGTCCCTCGCAGCGGTGGGGAACATCTCTGGCCAGTCTCCAGATGTTGTTGGACTCCAGGCACCAGCAGCCAGCATGGCTAATGTCCAGGGATGAGGGCAGGAATTGCAGACTAACAGCATCTAAAGAGCCACAGCTTAGTCCCCCTGGTTCTATGGCAACAGAAAGTGGGAGAAAGTGAGTAGGCATCATGGATTTTTAAAACAGTCCCATCCCATAGTGCAGTTATGCACATGAGAAGTTATTGACATGTTCTTACCAGGTCAACCAGGGTGACAGCCTTGTTGCTTGCTTGCTTTCCTGGCAGGGCCCCAGGGCAATAGGGTGGGCATACATCAGCATATGCAAATGATATGCAAACCTGTGCCCGTGTCTTATTGGGGAAGGTGATGAATATCCCTTCCCTTCCTATTTTTGGATGTGTGGTACAAGTTTTACACTTCATCCCCTCAAAAAAAAACAACAACAAGAGGAAACAGATTCGCATAAAATTGGAGATGCTTATTTCTATGCACGGATGCAAATTGGGACATAATTACCATCATTAAAAAAAACCAACACTCTCGTGGAAAAGAGTGTGACCAGGTGAGCTGTCTGTTCAGCCCAGGGGCCAATTCAAGGCCTTTCCTTCTCCTCTTGCTTTCCCTTCTTAGGGTTTTCATATTGTTCAACATAATTTGGACTTGAGGGCCCTTCCAGAAGAACAGAGGACTATCCTCTGTAAAGTAGGGCACTTTATTTATTTATACATACATACATACATACATACATACATACATAAATACATACCATGAGTGGTTTCCTCAGCCACTCTGGGCAGCTTACAATACATATAAAAACATAGTACAGTGGTACCTTGGGTTACAGATGCTTCAGGTTACGGACTACGCTAACCCAGAAATAGTACCTCGGGTTAAGAAATTTGCTTCAGGATGAGAACAGAAATGGTGCTCCAGCAGCGTGGTGGCAATGGGAGGCCCCATTAGCTAAAGTGGTACCTCAGGTTAAGAACAGTTTCAGGTTAAGAATGGACCTCCAGAATGAATTAAGTTATTGACCCAACGTACCACTGTAAAACCTCAAACATTAAAAACCTCCCAATACTGTTGCATAAACCAGCAGGTGACAAGAAAAGTGGATTTTGTGAACCCTTATGGTTGTGCTAAGAGTTATAGACTTTAAGGCTGGAAGGATAAACACCCGTCTATTGCCTAATGGTTTGAGGGCCTCCCTGCCCTGGCTGCATTGGAAGATATTTCCCCAAAAATGTCAGTCTCATGTGGATACCAATTTGAACATCTAAATGGCTTATCTTCCCTTAAATGTTTAATTTAAGATGGGTGCATTGAAAGTTCTTGTGTCCTTAATGTGAGCTGATGGAGGGGGGGATTTGCTGGAGTTTTCCCCCAACCCTTCATTTTTTCCCTTTATCTTTTTAATTCTTTGTTAAATTTGCTACTTTTTAAATCTGCACATGACATTTCCCCCCTGGGAATGGCAATTCTGCAATGATGGGGAAAGTGTCATCGGCTGTTGGAGCCAGCTCACTAACACAAAAGGCTGGCTGTCCCGATTCCTGCATGTGGACATGGAGCAGCCTTGTTTCTGCTCAAGCGTGCAGGATCTGGCACACCGAGTGTCCAAATGTGGAGAAGCGGACAGAGAGCATCCTAGGCGCTCGTGTCTGATGAAGATGCATTTGAAGGCTGAAGAAGATGACTCATCTCATGTAGGAGAAGGGAGGCCTGTTTTGTCTGCCTGCATCTGTGCTGAAATCAGGGAAACTGAGACCCAAAGATAGTTCCTTAATGAAAGGCACTGGAACAGACTTCTGGGAATTGTGGTGCTTGGCCTGCACTTCAGCCTGTTGTTTAGTCGTTTAGTCGTGTCCGACTCTTCGTGACCCCCTGGACCAGAGCACACCAGGCACTCCTGTCTTCCACTGCCTCCCGCAGTTTGGTCAAACTCATGCTGGTAGCTTCGAGAACATTATCCAACCATCTCGTCCTCTGTCGTCCCCTTCTCCTTGTGCCCTCCATCTTTCCCAACATCAGGGTCTTTTCCAGGGAGTCTTCTCTTCTCATGAGGTGGCCAAAGTATTGGTGCCTCAACTTCAGGATCTGTCCTTCCAGTGAACACTCAGGGCTGATTTCCTTAAGAATGGAGAGGTTTGATCTTCTTGCAGTCCATGGGACTCTCAAGAGTCTCCTCCAGCACCAGAATTCAAAAGCATCAATTCTTTGGCGATCAGCCTTCTTTATGGTCCAGCTCTCAATTCCATACATCACTACTGGGAAAACCATAGCTTTAACTATACGGACTTCAGCCTAGAGACAGGCATTCCTTGCCTTTGGATGTAATTATGTCCTCTCTGCAAGACCTTGCTAATGGCTGGGTTTCTCCTCTGAGGTTCCCAGACCGGCCCAGGAAAATGGCCTCCTTAGATCAGCCTTGGCAACAGGCACAACCCCTGGAGGTATTGTGGTTAATTACTGTAGCAATTTCCAAGTACTATGACAGCATTTACTGCCACGTACAAGGACTTTCGCTTATTTGCTATTACTGGCACAACCCTCCTGTTTGTTTTGCTCTGCTTTATTTATCCATTTGTGAGCTTTCTTACCCGCCCTTTGCTGAAAGGTCTCGGGGCGAGTGATAGCCGTAGAATCATCGTAGTGGAAAACAAGTAAAACAGAAACAAAGCAGTTTCTGTACAAGTATGAAAACAATTCCAAGCAGCGGCAGATCAACCAAAGCAGAGGAGGCTGGTTTTAAGTGTCCAAGGCCAGGTGGGTGAAAGGAGACACATGACAAAAGCTACAGAATGAAGAAACTCAACACACCTCTTGGTGCTTCGCCAGTGGCATTGAGTGTGTGTACACCACACATTTAAAGCACATGGCTCCCCCCACCAAGAATCCTGGAAATTGTAGTTTGTTAAAGGGACTGGGAAGTGTAGATCTGTGATGGGGAAACTGCAGTTCCCAGAATTCTTGGGTGGGAAACCCTGTGCTTTAAAAATATGTTGTGTATGCAACTGTAGAGGGATGCGGGTGGTGCTTTGGATTAAACCACAGAGCCTAGGACTTGCCTATCAGAAGGTCGGCGGTTCGAATCCCCATGATGGGGTGAGCTCCCGTTGCTCGGTCTCTGCTCCTGACAACCTAACAGTTCGAAAGCATGTCAAAGTGCAAGTAGATCAGAAGGTCGGCAGTTCGAATCCCCGCGATGGGGTGAGCTCCCGTTGCTCGGTCCCTGCTCCCGCCAATCTAGCAGTTTGAAAGCACATCAAAGTGCAAGTAGATAAATAGGTACCACTCCGGCGGGAAGGTAAACGGTGTTTCCGTGCACATCTCTGGTTCGCCAGAAGCGGCTTAGTCATGCTGGCCACAAGACCCGGAAGCTGTACGCCGGCTCCCTCAACCAATAAAGCAAGATGAGTGCCGCAACCCCAGAGTTGGCCACGACTGGACCTGATGGTCAAGGGTCCCTTTACCAATGCAACCGTAGTTTTCTTTTGAAAACACTCAAGAGGATTCTTTAGCCGAGGTATTATTTCTGGGTTAGCAGAGTCTGTAATCTGAAGCGCATGTAACCTGAAGCATATGTAACCTGAAGCGTATGTAACCTGAGGTACCACTGTACACAGTTGCTGGAAGCCACAGGAGGCGAGAGGGCTCTTGCATTTGAATTCCTGCTCCCTGGTTTCCCAAAGGCATCAGGCTGGCCAAAGAGGATGCTAGACTAGATGGGCCATTTTGGCTTGATTCAGCAGCCAGACTCTCATGTTCTTCATATCTTTCATTCTTCCAGACCTAGTGCAGCACTAAATCCTCTTTCTGTGGCCTCCTGCCCCACATCCTGCCCCACTGTTGCCCTCCTGTTCTCCTCTTAGATAAGTAAGGCAAAGCCAACAACAGAGGAGACAAAACTTTCCTAAGCCACAAAGAGAACTGCGGATCAAAGCACCAACTGATCCTTCCTAGGCTGCCAAGTGCAGAGAGGATTGGATGTGGGAAAGACAGGTTGTCTTTGTGCAGTGATAAGGATCCCTGAGTCGGAAGCAGCACAACAAGCCCCCCCCCCCCCCCACTTCCCAGTTACTTATTGAGCCCAGTCTCAAGAGGGCACCAAGACTGCCGACTTTTCCCTGGCAGGGCTCTTGTGCAAATAAAATTCTTTGGCTCCTGGGCTTAGCTCTAAACCAAGATTAGTTTGAATATTTACCTGGCAAGACCTCTTTGGCACGTCTCTCAGATACTGATTAGCAACATCCAACTTGTGGCTGTCCTGGGATCCGAGAGAGGATTTAAAAACACAGACAACTTTGCGGGGACAGTATGATGGAAGGGCTAGCAACACTTGGCACCAAGGCTGCCCAGCATCCATCCTGCCACAGCGGGTTGCCCCCCAACCCATATCTTATTCAAGCTGGCACCCCCACTTGGCAGTGACTGGGCCTTGCTTTCCTTTTCTCTTCACCTGGGCTGAAAATTGAGATTTTGTTTATTTAATCAACTGATTTATAGACTACTTAATTAAAAAAATTATCTCTGAGTGGTTTGCAAAGTAAAAACTAAAATCAACACTAGAATGCAAAACAACAACAACAACAGTAATAATAATATCTAGACTAGAATGCAAAGAAAATTGGACAAGGGGCAGTCAATAAAACTGTTTGACACTGCTGAGCTGTGTCTCCTTCTACAAGAAGGGCCAAGGCTCTGTGGTGCAGAGCAGCTGCTTGGACCTTAAAAGGTCTCAGGTTCAGTCTCCATTGGCATTTCCCTATAGTGCTGGGAAATAAAGGTAACGGGACCCCTGACCATTAGGTCCAGTCGCAGACGACTCTGGGGTTGCGGTACTCATCTCGCTTTATTGGCCGAGGGAGCCGGCGTACAGCTTCCGGGTCATGTGGCCAGCATGACTAAGCCGCTTCTGGCGAACCAGAGCAGCGCACGGAAACACCGTTTACCTTCCCGCCGGAGCGGTAATTATTTATCGACTTGCACTTTGACGTGCTTTCAAACTGCTAGGTTGGCAGGAGTTGGTTGGGAAATAACCTTGTCTAAAATCCTGGAGGGATGCTGCCAGGCAGTGCCAACAATATTTTTTACATAATATATGGGGCCTGACAATTGGCCGACGTAGATGGATTCTCTGTTCCTTCGCATCTGCAAAAAGAGTGGTATGGATACATTGGAAGAACAAAAATATGCCCCCCCCCTTTCGATCAATAGATAGATGACATGACAACTCTTGCAACCTATGAACGGATTGCTTTCAGACGAAGATTATGCATGGACAAATTTAACGGTATTTGAAACATATTTATAGGGACACATGAACCAACATATACTTGAGGGAAACAATAAATTTATCCATCTGCATATATACAAAATAATTTTGCAACCTTAATTATATTTTATTGTTATTTTATTGGCGTTTTCCTCTGCTTTTTTAAAATTAATGTATCCTTTTTCTTTTTTCTTTTTCCCCCTTTTTCTTCTTCTTTACTTTAACTCACTATAATAATCTCAATAAAATATAAATAAACGAATAAACAAACTTGAGCTAGCTGGGCCAATGGCCTGACTCTGTTTAAGACTGCTTCCTCTGTTCCTATTTGGAAAGGGCCATGGCTCAGTGGTACAGAGCCTGCCTGGCATGCAGAAGGTCCCAGGTTCAATCCCTGGCAGCTCCAGGTAGGCAGGGGAAAGGCTGCCTGATTTGAACCCTGGAAAGGCACTGCCAGTCAGTGCAGACAATACTGAGTTAGATGGATTTAGTGGTGCAAATATAAGGCAGCTTCCTACAGTGGCGTAGCGTGGGTTGTCAGCACCCGGGGCAAGGCAAGTAATTTGCGCCCCCTAACCCGGGGCAAGGCAAGTAATTTGCACCCCCCCCGCTGCACTGTCCCTCCCCCAGATAGTCCCTCGCTCTCTCTCCGCACCGCACCGCACGCCTGGCACCCTCCCCTCCACAGTGGGCGGCGACCCGGCGGCTCGGATCGGATTCACACAGCCAGCACTGCAGTGAGAGAGAGTGAGTGAGCCAGGTAGGGGCAGAGAGCTGCGAGTGCGAGCGCCCCCCCCAGATGTTGCGCCCAGTGCGGCCGGGCCCCCCTGCACCCCCCACGCTACGCCACTGGCTTCCTATGTTCCCAGTAATGTCTCTCTCTCTCTCTCTCTCTCTCTCTCTCTCTCTCTCTCTCTCTCTCTCTCTGTGTGTGTGTGTGTGTGTGTGGTGTGTGTAACTGGCTTCCAGCTGCACAATGCCCATAGCTGTCAACTTTTCCCTTTTCTTTCGAGGAATCCTAGAATCCGATTCGGAATAAGGGAATTTCCCTTCAAAAAAGGGAAACGTTGACAGCTATGATGATGCCATTGAGAGCCTTCTCCTCCAAGACTCAAGCGTTGTTCAATATGGATTACCAGCCCATTTGGATTTCCTAACTCAGGTATGAAAAAAATGCCCTGACTTGGCCCTCGTTGCAAGGAGCTGCTACCTGCAGCAGGTGCTTCTGGTGTCAAGTCAGGGTCGCTTGAGCTACTAATTAATCTCAGATGGGCTTTTTCCTTTGGGTTCCACACTCCACAGGTGCCTCCTCCCTCTCCCCATTCGCCAGCCAGGTTAGAGTCCACTCCGGAGAGAGCTATCTCGCCAAACGTTTATCTGAGCAATTGCACCAAAGAGTGGTTCCAGGCACATGCCTGGCCTGCGTGAACATCAGGGATGCTCCTTCACCTCCCCGGTCCCATGTTTCCTCTCCAGACTTGGTGCTGGCTTTCCCCATCTCTGTGATGGGTCTGGGGAGGACCCTAGTTCTCATTGCACTTCAGATATTTTGTAGAGGGTATATACCCCAGATGGGAGACAGGGTTTGGCTGGACCAGCGTCAGGGCCATGCACACACACGCTCTGTGCTGGTCACTTAAAATTACGTTTTAGGAAGTATAGAATCATAGAATCATAGAATCATAGAGTTGGAAGAGACCACAAGGGCCAACCACCTGCCAAGTCCAACCACCTGCCAAGCAGGAAACACCATCAGAGCACTCCTGACATATGGTTGTCAAGCCTCTGCTTAAAGACCTCCAAAGAAGGAGACTCCACCACACTCCTTGGCAGCAAATTCCACTGTCGAACAGCTCTTACTGTCAGGAAGTTATTCCTAATGTTTAGGTGGAATCTTCTTTCTTGTAGTTTGGATCCATTGCTCCGTGTCCGCTTCTCTGGAGCAGCAGAAAACAACCTTTCTCCCTCCTCTATGTGACATCCTTTTATATATTTGAACATGGCTATCATATCACCCCTTAACCTCCTCTTCTCCAGGCTAAACATGCCCAGCTCCCTTAGCCGTTCCTCATAAGGCATTGTTTCCAGGCCTTTGACCATTTTGGTTGCCCTCCTCTGGACACGTTCCAGTTTGTCAGTGTCCTTCTTGAACTGTGGTGCCAGTTGACTGCCTGGGTAGCTCAGGTGTTCGAGGATGGTGCTGATAACGCAAAGGTTGCAGGTTTGATCCCCATATGGGGCAGGCGCATATTCCTGCATTGCACTAGATGATTCTCAGGATCGCTTCCAACTCTACAATTCTATGATTTCTATGACTGGTCTATCTAGCTCAGTACTGTCCACATGGACTGGCAGCAGCTCTCCAGGGTTTCAGGCAGGAGAAATTTCCAGTTCTAACTGGAAATGCTGTCAGGGATCAAACCTGGGGCCTTCTGCATGCAAAGCAGGCGCACTGTCGCCAAACTGCAGCTGGAAACACGGGAAGCTTCGTTACACTGAGTTGGGCTCCCGGTCCATTTAGCTCACCATTATCTACACCATGCTTTACCAACCTGGTGCCCTCCAGATGTTTTGGGCTATAGGTAAAGGTAAAGGGACCCCTGACCATTAGGTCCAGTCATGGCCGACTCTGGGGTTGCGGCGCTCATCTCCCTTTATTGGCCGAGGGAGCCGGCGTACAGCTTCCGGGTCATGTGGCCAGCATGACTAAGCGTCTTCTGGCGAACCAGAGCAGCACACGGAAACACCGTTTACCTTCCCGCTGGAGTGGTACCTATTTATCTACTTGCACTTTGACGTGCTTTCGAACTGCTAGGTTGGCAGGAGCTGGGACTGAGCAACAGGAGCTCACCCAGTCATGGTGATTCGAACCGCCGCCCTTCTGATCGGCAAGTCCTAGGCTCTGTGGTTTAACCCACAGCGCCACCCACGTCCCTGTTTTGGGCTATAGCTCCCATCAAATACAGCTAGCGAGTTTGGTGGTCAGGGATTATGTGATTCTTAATCCAAAACATTTGGAGGACATGAGCTGGTGGAAGACTGGTCCTCAGATTCCATTCCAACCCCAATCCGTATTTATTTCTATGTCACCACCTGCTGCCTGTACCAGTGGACAGAGTGGGCTGTTTCAGGGTTGCCTTTCATTGTCTGGAATTGCCCCAGCTTTGGGGCAGCTCATGTAGCAGCGGCGTCATGCCCAGCCCTGAGCTGGAACCAGGCCCTGCAGTCCTCAGAGGATGAACCAAGCATCCCAGAAGCCAAAGACCTGGTTGTTGTTTAGTCGTTTAGTTGTGTCCGACTCTTTGTGACCCCCTGGACCAGAGCACGCCAGGCACTCCTGTCTTCCACTGCCTCCCACAGTTTAGTCAAACTCATGCTGGTAACTTCAAGAACACTGTCCAACCATCTCGTCCTCTGTCGTCCCCTTCTCCTTGTGCCCTCCATCTTTCCCAACATCAGGGTCTTTTCCAGGGGGTCTTCTCTTCTCATGAGGTGGCCAAAGTATTGGAGCCTCAGCTTCACGATCGCAAAGCTTCACAAAGCTTCACAAAGACCTGGAGGATAGGGCAAATTCATGGAGATGAGGGCTGTCGATGGCTACGAGCCATGATGGCTATGGTCTGCCAGCAATGCTTCTGAATCCCAGTTTCTGGAAACCACAGGAAAGGGGAAATGATTTTGTGCTTGGGTCCTGCTTGCGAGTTTCCCACAGGCATCCAGTTGGCCACTGTGAGAACAGGATGCTGGACCGGAGGGGCATTGGCCTGATCCAGCAGGCTCTCCTTGTGTTCTTACGTGTGTACTGTTATAAGAATTTTAAGGTCATATATATATATATAATAAATGTTCATAAATGTACCAATGTCTGGAGCAGCACAGGAAGACCTTCCTGAAACCATTTTGACTCCCAGAAACCATTTTGACTCTCAAACTGACCAAATGTTTTCTCTGCAAGGAGGGAGGGGGTGGGGTAACTTTCCCATTGTCTCAGGAAGTGGGTGATCACTATTTCAGAGGAATAGGCAGACTACCAGGAGAGGCAATCAGATAAGGCATTATCAGAAAACCTGCCAGACAGAAAAAACAACAACACTCAAATTTCTGTTGTAGACCGCCTTTTCTGTGATGTAGGTATGATGTTTGTGGAGGGTGGTCTTGGTTTACACCCCTGCTGTGATGTATGTATGATGTATGGAGGGGTGGTCTTGAGCTCCAGGGCAGGGAATTTAAAATGTGATATAAGGGCAGGCACACCATTGTTTTAGGTCCTCCTCCTTTCCTGCGTGTGAGGAGAGCACCCTGTTGCAATAGGTCAATAAAGATCAGGCTTACGAGATGCTTTGCTTCTCAATATTCTCTGGTCGGCCTCTGTTATTTTCTCCTACCAATAGGGAACCCACGTAAGGACTCCATATGGGCTCTTGGATACCCCATAAGGGAAGAAGGGCAGATTTTCTTTACAACAGTATGTTGCCTTGTGCGAACGAGTGCCCGTGAGGAACTCTTTGCAACCCTTCCGCTTCAGCAGAATCCATCCAAGTTCTGCTGTGCGCTGCTCCAGCAGCAAAGAAACCAACTTTTGGTAAGGCTTTTCTGGCCCTGAGGGAGGTTGACTAAAGATGATTGCTGGACCAGGAAGCTCACCAGCTGGAGCCCTGAGCTCTGCATTGCTCTGGCACCATGCAATAAGAACTTATAAAGTGAAGCGATGAATGGGTTGCCAAGGTATCGCATGAGCCATTAGGCTTCAGGAGCAGGAACTATCATCCAGGCATGTAAACATCTAATTTCTCCAGGTGGAGAGAAACGCGTGGCGGAGAGTAAATCGACGCAGGAGCCTCAGGTTCTATCAAACAGCAACATCCTTTTATGGCACCCACAGGGCAACACGCAGGCTCTCCTCTTCATGCTGTGCTTTCACTGTGGTTGTCTAAGCTGCCTCACAGGGTTGTTGTGGGGGTAAAACGAAGGGGAGGGCAGCCATATACCGTATTTTTTGCTCTATAAGATTCACTTTTTCCATCCTACAAAGTAAGGGGAAATGTGTGTGTGTCTTATGGAGCGAATGCAGGCTGCGCAGCTATCCCAGAAGCCAGAACAGCAAGAGGGATTGCTGCTTTCACTGCGCAGCGATCCCTCTTGCTGTTCTGGCTTCTGAGATTCAGATTTATTTTTTTCTTGTTTCCCTCCTCCAAAAATTAGGTTCATCTTGTGGTCTGGTGCATCTTACAGACCGAAAAAAACAGTATGCTGTTTTGAGCTTCCCGGAGCACAGACAATGGATGCAAACGTAGTAAATTAAAATACTTTCCCTGCAATCTCTTATCAGTCGTTCAAAATGGGCCTGAAATGGCCGTTCGAGCACTACTTGAACCCTGGAGAGCTGCTGCCAGTTATTGTGTACAATACAAACTAGATGAGCCTGTGGTCTGACTCAGCAGAAAGCAGTTTAATATGCAAATCACTGCTTCCTGCAAGCCCTTGAAGCTCCCTTGGCAGAAGGTTGCATTTCAGACGCTGTTGCTTTGAAGAAGCTGACTCTCTTTCCCAGGAGGCGCTTCCTCTTTCGTAAGAGGCACTGGGAACAAGTTCGTCCACACCGTGAATAAATGCACCGCCTAGTTTAATACCCAGGTCTTTTGTTATTATAATCCCTGGGTTTGCAAAAGCGATTTCATGTTGGTGACCTCGCCTAAATTCTTGAAAGGCTTTGTGGTTCGCCAGCCTTGGGGAAGTCCTTCCACAACGGGCAACTCCTTTAATCAGAGGGGCATGGCTCCCTTTTTACTCATGCATTTCCAGAGCAGCCACCATACCTGAAGCTTACTTTCTCCGGAAATGTTGTTGTTTAGTGATTTAGTCGTGTCCGACTCTTCGTGACCCCCTGGACCAGAGCACGCCAGGCACTCCTGTCTTCCACTGCTTCCCACAGTTTGGTCAAACTCATGCTGGTAGCTTCGAGAACACTGTCCAACCATCTCATCCTCTGTCGTCCCCTTCTCCTTGTGCCCTCCATCTTTCCCAACATCAGGGTCTTTTCCAGGGAGTCTTCTCTTCTCATGAGGTGGCCAAAGTATTGGAGCCTCAGCTTCAGGATCTGTCCTTCCAGTGAGCACTCAGGGCTGATTTCCTTCAGAATGGATACATTTGATCTTCTTGCAGTCCATGGGACTCTCAAGAGTCTCCTCCAGCACCAGAATTCAAAAGCATCAATTCTTTGGCGATCAGCCTTCTTTATGGTCCAGCTCTCACTACCATAAATCACTACTGGGAAAACCATACCTTTTACTATACGGACCTTTGTTGGCAAGGTGATGCCTCTGCTTTTTAAGATTCTGTCTAGGTTTGTCACTGCTTTTCTCCCAAGAAGCAGGCGTCTTTTAATTTCATGGCTGCTGGCACCATCTGCAGTGATCATGGAGCCCAAGAATACTGCCCAGCTTAACTCTAGGCTACAGAGTTCTTCAACAGAACATCCCCGGATGTTGCTGAAGTGCCATCTCCCATCACCCCTGACCACTGAGTGACCTGGCTTGGAGTTGTAGTCTAAAAACAACTGGGTATGCAAAGTTGGATAAGACTGCTGTAACGGAACCTCACCCCACTGTTGCCCTGGCTCTCTATTTTGCTGGGGAAAAGGCTGCTGTCAGTCTGGAAGAGGTGGTCCAACACTGGCAAGTTTCCCCCCCGCAATGCACAGGGGCACAGTGTGGGTGATGTTAGGAACTTTATGAGTGCCCCCATAATGTACCTGGAAAGGTGTAGATTGGCTTAGAAGCACAAGAGCAGGAAAGGCTATCTTTCTGAAGTCAGTTGGCACCCTCCATCCAAGCCACCTTAATGCAGGTCTTACATTGGGAGAGTCGGTGTTGCTGTCATTTATTAAATTTATTGGTCACTTTCCCTTGCCAATGGCAACTCAAAGCAACTCGCAACCAAATACAGTGGTACCTCGGGTTACATACACTTCAAGTTACATACGCTTCAGGTTATAGACTCCGCTAACCCAGAAATAGTGCTTCAGATTAAGAACTTTGCTTCAGGATGAGAACAGAAATCGTGCTCTGGTGGCGCAGCAGCAGCAGGAGGAGGCCCCATTAGCTAAAGTGGTGCTTCAGGTTAAGAACAGTTTCAGGTTAAGTACGGCCCTCTGGAACGAATTAAGTGCTTAACACGAGGTACCACTGTAGATACAACTCACAGGGATACATTAAAATGAACCCCCCCCCCAAAAGACATTAGTGTAATGCGTAGACCAAGGCTCAAATCCTTACTCAGCCAGGAACCTCACTGGGTGACGTTGAGAGCCAGTCACTGCTTCCCAGCCTACCTCACAAGGCTGTTGTGGAGATTAAATGTGGAGTGGGAAGAACCACTTTGACCTCATTGGAGAAAAAGGTTGCAAATAAAGGCAACAGATTTGAAACTCCCTTGGGAGGTTGTGGACTGTTCTTCCTCTTTTTAAGCAGCGGTTGCATGGTCGTCTATCATGGATGATTTAGTTGAAAGGCACGTATTCCAGGGGTTGGCAGATAGCCCTCAGGGTCCCTTCCAGCTCTGCAATTTCTTGATTCTATGAAAATGGGCACCCCTCACTGCCCTGTGTTCAGATTCCTCTCTGGGCATGTTCCTGACGCTTTGCTGGCCACGTGCTGGAGGTGCTGAGCCGCAGAACGTCCTCTGTGGCCTGGAGTTGAGCCGTTCCCTAGAAAGAGGTCGGTGCACGTGACCTTCTTATACAGCAGCAATCACAAGACGTGGCGTGAGCAATTAAAGCAGCCCCACTAATCAGAAAACAGAAAGCCCTGTGGGTGAAAGTATAATATCATTAGGCAGTAATCCAACTCACCGTTCGGAAACGACCGAGAGATAAGTGTCAGTTGGTCCCTGGATGATTGCAGCTCCGATGCGGATTAATAAGCCAAGCTGTTGCAGGGCTCTGTAGTTACAGGTCTTCTGGTGCGGTTTCTCTTGGGCAGAGCCAAAAAAATGGACAAAAACTCTTAAAGGGAGCAGGGAGGGAGTCTGCTGCGATTCATAACTCTCCCCTCCTCCATTTCCGGCAGGGCTCCCGTGCCTTTAAGAGCTGTGAGGGATGCAGCAACAGATCTTGACCAGCTGAGCCTAGGACTTGCCGACCAGAAGGTCGGCGGTTCGAATCCCCATGATGGGGTGAGCTCCTGTCGCTCGGACCCTGCTCCTGCCAACCTAGCAGTTCGAAAGCATCTCAAAGTGCAAGTAGATAAATAGGTACCGCTCTGGCAGGAAGGTAAACGGCGTTTCCCGGCGCTGCTCTGGTTCGCCAGAAGCGGCTGGCCACATGACCCGGAAGCTGTACGCCGGCTCCCTTGGCCAATAAAGCGAGATGAGCTCCACAACCCCAGAGTTGTCCGCGACTGGACCTAATGGTCAGGGGTCCCTTTACCTTTTTACCATGTTACCAATCAATAAATTTGTGTATGTTTATTCAAAACCCGCCAAGGAGTCCAATTAGTTTTGTTGTCTTTTTAAATAATTCGTAAAAAGTTCCCATTCTTCTTTGAAGTCACAGTTGTCCTTTGTCCATCTAGGTTGGTGACCAGCACAGCCTCCTGCAGATGCAAGTCTCTATGTGCTTTGTGAAGAAGTACCTTCTTTTATTTGCTTCCAACATTCAGCTTCCTTGGATGCTCACAAGTTTTAGAGTTAGGAGGGCAAAAAACTTTTCTTTTATCAGTTTTCTCCATGCCATGCAGAATTGTGCAATCTCTTATTCCGTCGCTTCTTTCCCCCTCTTTCTCTAAAGTAAAAGGCCCAAACGCTGCGGCTCTTCCTCATAGGCAAGTCACTCTATCCCCTTGACCATTTCGGTTGCCCTTTTCTGAACTTTTTCCAACTCTGAAAGGTAAAGGTAAAGAGACCCCTGACCATTAGGTCCAGTTGTGACCGACTCTGGGGTTGCGGCGCTCATCTCGCTTTACTGGCCAAGGAAGCCGGCATACAGCTTCCAGGTCATGTGGCCAGCATGACTAAGCTGCTTCTGGCGAACTAGAGCAGCGCACGGAAACGCCATTTACCTTCCTGCCAGAGCTGTACCTATTTATCTACTTGCACTTTGATGTGCTTTCAAACTGCTAGGTTGGCAGGAGCAGGGACTGAACAACAGTAGCTCACCCCGTCGTGGGGATTCGAACCGCCGACCTTCTGATTGGCAAGTCCTAGGCTCTGTGGTTTAACCCACAGCACCACCTGCGTCCCTTTCCAACTCTACAATCTCCTTTTTGAGGGGAGGCGTCCAGAACTGTACACAGTATTCCGTATGCAATTGCTTGTTAGAAATACGGCAGGAAATGCAGAAAAAACCAGTGCTGAATTGGGAACCAAGTCAAGAACTGTTAATCTGCTTGGAAGGAAACGTTCCGCAGCAGCTGGTCATCGGACTCACTCTTCACCCCATTGTTTGGGCTCTTCCAAATAATGCCTTGGTTTGGTGAACGGCTATAAGTTTTTGCTGCACTTTTGCAGTATTCTCCCTCCCCTGAAATAAATTTAAAGTCTAGAATAGTTTAGGTGCAATCCAGGCAGAAACTGTCTTGTAAATCCCATGCCATATACACTCACTAGTCCTTTGGACTTGATACAGTTCGAAAGTTGTAATCAGATTCCATTTGCACGACCTTCTAGCATGGCTGCTATTATTATTTATACTGGTGTAACCTTTTGCATTTGACCCCACCCCCTTCAGGTATGCAGAGTCCCTGTTTCACTTGTCCTTAATTTGCTTACTCATATATCCATCAAGGCCAGCTTTCTCACACACACGCACACCTTGCTAGCCCGTGGCGAAGAAACTAAAAACAGCAAAATAATAATAACAGATTAAAGCAAGCCAGCCCATTCTGTCCTCCCAGACCAATCAGTCTGTCAGTTAATGCAGTCTCACTATTGCCAAGGTCTCACTATTGTTCGTGTCTTGAGATTTTCAGCTCAATCTTCCATCTCTCCATTTCAAAAAGCAAATAATAATA
Source organism: Podarcis tiliguerta (assembly GCF_965153285.1). NCBI lineage: Eukaryota > Metazoa > Chordata > Lepidosauria > Squamata > Lacertidae > Podarcis > Podarcis tiliguerta. Next base: position 26,873,723 of record NC_139549.1, read on the forward strand.
ATAATTTATATTCTGCTCTGCTAGGAAAACTTCCCAGAGCAGCGTACAGCATAATAAAACCATACAAAAGAATGCTTTTCATGCAGGGTGTAGTTAACCTGTGGAACTCACTCCCACTGGATGCAATGATAGCCACCAACTTGGACGGCTTTAAAAAGGGATTGGACAAATTCATGGAGGAGGAGAGGGCTATCGATGGGTACTAGCCACGATGGGCATGCTTCACCTCCACTGTCAGAGGCAGGAGGTGCTTCTGAATTCCAGTTTCTGGGAGCCACAGGAGGGGAGAGTGGACTTGTGCTTGATTCCTGCCTGCTTGAGGCATCTGTTTGGCTATCTTGAGAACAGGGTGGTTGACTAGGTGGTCCACTGGCCTGCTCCAAAAGGCTCTTCCTATGTTCTTAATAATAATCTCTGGTACAGTGGTACCTCAGGCTAAGTACTTAAGTCATTCCAGAGGTCCGTTCTTAACCTGAAACTGTTCTTAACCTGAAGCACCACTTTAGCTAATGGGGCCTCCTGCTGCTGCCATGCCACCGGAGCACGATTTGTGTTCTCATCCTGAAGCAAAGTTCTTAACCTGAGGTACTATTTCTGGGTTAGCGGAGTCTGTAACCTGAAGCTTATGTAACCTGAAGCGTATGTAACCTGAGGTACCACTGTACAGCTAATATTTTAGATCCTGGACTTAGATCCATAGTTTTATGTGGGTGGCCCTCTTCAGATGGTCAGGAGTATTTTACCTGTATTTCAGTGTTGGGGTATAGAGGTGTTTTTCCCTTCCATTTCCATGAAAGGTAAACTGCCCTGGGAATATCTCTTGAGAGGTGGTTGCAGACAATTCTGTGATAACTAAATAGCAAACCAGTAAGTTTACTCTCTTCCTCTGTTTGAAGACTAGTTCCTTAGCAACGAGCCACTTCCCGACTCTCCGTCATGGATGTGAAGTATGAGGAAAACCTCAGCAAATGGGTTCACAGCTGTCGCAGAAACACCCAGCCAGGTTTAACTTGGGGATTAAGCAGTGTGAAGAAAGAGCATGTTCTTCAGAAAGTTGTCTGCTACGGGGGGGGGGGGGGAGTGCCCTTGCAGCTCCAAAGGGAGGCTTGCACTTCCTTGAATGGGTTGGGAGAGTGGCACATTTGTCAGGGCAAATGGCACTATGGAAATTTCAATGGGCCCCATCCATGGGGCTTTATGTAGTTACTCTGACATCCTCTGCTCTATTAGTTGTGATTCCTGCAATGAAGGGGGTTGGACTTCATGACTCTCTGGGTCCCTTGCAGTTCTACAATTCTGCGATTCATTCGCTGATTTATTTAGACAATTTATATACAGTGGTACATGTCAGGAGTTCAGCCTACACTCGAGTAGGACCCTGGCAGAGACACATGCCCGACTGGCATGTTCTCTCCTTCCTGGTCAATCATTCGGGAGCTTCAAATGCTTTCTTCAGCCCGAACATCACAGCGACCGATGCCAACAGACACCAGCACACTAAGGGATCCGCAGAGTCTTCGCAGCTTGCGTGACAGACCTCAGCATTTTGGCTAATCTACTTTATTTACATATAAACACACATGGAGCACTGCAACATGGCTCCCTCTCTCTCTAGCATCAGACAGCAAAGAGAACGAACAAAGGACAATAGTCCCACTTCATGGAACACAGTAACACAAACATCCTGTTTCTGTCAGTTCCCACTCTGTGGAGTCAAAACATACATCGTCATGTGAAAGACAACAATCCCATGACTGCAATCATGGAGCAGGAATTCTAACAGTACCTTGGTTCTCAAACTTAACCCATTCCAGGAATCCGCTTGGCTCCCAAAACCATTCAAAAACCAAGGCGCGGTTTCCAATTGGCTGCAGGAGCTTCCTGCACTCAGTCGGAAGCCGCAGAAACGGCGTCAGACATTCGGCTTCCAAAAAACACTTACTTCCGGGTTTGCAGCATTCAGGAGCCGATTTGTTCGACAATTAAGCCGTTTGGGGACCAAGGTACCACTGTACTGCTTAACCATTTGTTTGAGGGAAGGGCTCTAAGTGTCTCTTACAAGTAACATAAAAGATTACCAGTGAAAATCAGGCAATAGAAAATACATTACATATTTTAAAGCCCATCTGTTAAAAATGACACAGTCTGCTGCTGAATGGGACAGAGTCCTCCTGAGCGTTGGAAAAGCCTGGCGCCAACAAGCAGGTACTTAAAGCACCCAACCGCTGGCACTTCCGGATGCACCCAATTCCTGGAATATTTTGGTTCCTACAATCATTACCAACTGTTGGTCAAGGTGGAAAGCTGCCTGAACAGAATCGTTAACCATCCCAGGAGATCATTACATACAGTATCTGACACAACTAAAAAACAACCACCCCAAATACACACACACAGAGATAAAAAATATGAATCTCCCATTCATTTGAATGGGGCTGGTAGTCCAGTGTGTGTCCCATGTTAATTAGTAATAGTCACTACAATTATCTGCAAACTGCAAACTATTTTCCTGGAATCTGTTCCCAGTAAGCCACTCATCCTATTCCAGTCTTCCCCAATGGCCTGGGTGTGCCTGGGTCTGAGGGGAGCCAGTCTGTGCACATACTACACTAGGGTTCCCAAACTGTGGTCTGTCAACCTCATTCAGGTGTTCTGCAGTATGTCTGTAAAAATACAATTAAAAATCATAAATCTATCAGAGTGCATTTTAACTGCAGCAACAGGCAGAAGGGGGAAAAAACACATTAAGTGGTCTGCCAAGACCCTCAAGTGATCCATGGGGGAAGAAGAACGTTTGGGGGAATGTTGCGTACCTTGAAAGCACATCCAAAGCATGTTCTTTCCCTCAAAGAATTATGGGAACTGTAGTTTTTTAACCGCTGCTTGGAATGGTGACTCTGTGAGGGAGGATAATTTTATCTTCCTTAGCGTCTCTGATAGAACAGTATCCAGCTGAGAGTAATAATTTTCTTTAATGTCTTCATTGGCATCCAGTGTTGGTGCATAATAGTAGCCTGTTGGTTTTTGGTGAGTTTTATTCAAAGGGTTGAGAGCCACTCATTAATGCAGGTAGGGACTTCTGACAGGAGCTTCACAAGATTGTTTTTGATAGTGAAGCCTACCCATGTATCTGAAGTTCTTGTTCAGATAGACCTTTCCAGAAGAATGTGTAGCCTCCTTTTTCTTCCTTCAGTTGTCCCTTGCCTGCTCTTCGAGTCTCTTGAAGCAGTGCAATATCGATATTAAAATGTCGCAGCTTTCTTGCAATGATGGCCGTTCTGCGTTCAGGATGCTCGTTATCTGTGTTATCTGACAAAGTCCGTATATTCCATGTTCCAAAGTTCAATTGTCTTTTACGACCGCTGGGTGGTGACCCCACTGGGCGCGGTAACCCAGTCAGGGAAAAGGGGGCGCTCCCCCTTTTCAGGATGAGCAGAGTGGATCCTAAAAAGGGCTGCTCAGTCATGGATACAGCTGCTGTTCTGCTCAACTGCCTTGGTCCTTGAGTCAGAATGACTGAATCTGTATCCACCACCCATGTGCCAGTTCATGACTAGGGGCTTCCAGATTTCATGGTCCTGCCCCCGTTATCATTTGCGGATCACCATGGGACTTTGGGGGTTTGGGTTTGGGATGGGTTTTTGGAAGACGCCTGTGTGTCAACTAGTTTTATGTGTGTAGATCAGTGCATGCTGACCAACACATTCTTTGCAGTAAGGCTCTGTTCTGATGGCATGAGTAGTCATGACGACTGGTAGATTCTTATCTGCTGCAGCCTTCATCCGCCTTCACAGCAGTTGTAACATACCACTTGTTACCATCCACCTGTTCTGCCGTTGAGGACTTCTTGGATCATCAGAGCCAGTGTGGTGTAGTGATTAAGAGCGGTAGACTCGTAATCTGGTGAACTGGGTTCGTGTCTCCGCTCCTCCACCTGCAGCTGCTGGGTGACCTTGGGCTAGTCACACTTCTCTGAAGTATCTCAGCCCCACTCACCTCACAGAGTGTTTGTTGTGGGGGAGGAAGGAAAAGGAGAATGTTAGCCGCTTTGAGATTCCGTCGGGTAGTGATAAAGCAGGATATCAAATCCAAACTCCTCCTCCTCCTCTTCTTCTTCTTCTTCTTCATTCTTTGTCTAGCTCCTTCCCTTTGACTTTACCTGCTGGGAGTACGAGATTCCCAACAGCTTTGCTCACAAGGGTAATAGGAAGCCTACTTACCATGACAAGCCTACTTACCACGACAAGGTGATGATCCAGCAAGTGAGGTTTCTGAATAGCAGTTGCTGGTAACCATAGGAAGCAGAGAGGGCTCTTGTGATCAGGCTTCTGCTTGTAGGCTCCCTATTGGGATATCACATATACACATACACACACACACATTTTATTGTTGTTGTTTTTAACATATCATTTCCAACAACCATTTAACATAACTTCTTATCTTATACAATATTTTAGACTTCCGTCATGAACTTCTAAACATTTTCCGTTCTCTATCATGTGTTCTGCATTTCTTAATTTCTTTATTACTTTTAACAGTCTTTAACTAATAATTCTCACCGTAGTCTTTCTTGCAGTGTTTCAAATAGCCTCCTTACAGAACTTCTTGCAATCCTACTAGCGTAATCTGTTTATTACAGTTGCTTTTCAAATAGTTCAAATATTTACTCCATAGTCCATTAATTTCATTTGCCATTCTTCTTTTGTCGGTAATTCTTCTTGCTTCCATTTTTGTGCCAATAATATTCTTGCTGCCACCATTGCATATAAAAACAACTTACAATGCTGTCTATCAATATCATCCCCTACAATGCTAAGTAAAAATGCTTCTGGTTTTTTAATAAATGTATATTTCAACATCTTTTCCATCTCATTATATATCATTTCCCAGATGTTTTTCACTTTTTTACATTCCCACCACATATGATAAAAAGTTCCTTCCTTTTCTTTACATTTCCAACATTTATTACTTGTTTTATACATTTTAGCTAGTTTCACAGGGGTAATATACCACCTATACATCATTTTCATCACATTTTCATTCAAAGCATTGCATGCTGTAAATTTTAGTCCTTCTTTCCACAGTTTTCCCCAGCCTTTTAATTGTATGTTATAACCAAAATATTTGGCCCAATGTATCCTAACCAACTTTACCTCTTCGTCTTTAAAATGCCATTCAAGCAGCAATTTATATATTTTAGACAAAACTTTGTAATCATTATTCAATAATTCTATTTCAAATTTTGATTTATTATCATCAAATCCTTTTTCTTTCAAATCCTGTTTAAACATTTCATTGACTTGGCTATAGTGCAGCCAATCATTCACATATCCTTTAACCTCTTCATAAGGTTTCATTTTCCATTTACTTCCTTTCTTTTGTATTAATTTTTCATATGTAACCCAATTTTACTCATATTTATGTTTTTCACACTCATTGCTTCTAATGGAGACACCCACCGCGGTGCTTTACGTTCTAATAGGTTTTTATACCTATCCCATATTTCAAATAGAGATCTTCGGAATATATGGTTACCAAATCCTTTATGGACTTGTGTCTTGTTATACCATAAATATGCGTGCCAACCAAATCTATTATCATAACCCTCCAAATCCAACAAATCTGTATTTTCTAACAACATCCATTCCTTTAACCAACAGAGGCAAGACGCTTCATAGTACAATTTCAAGTCTGGCAGGGCGAAGCCCCCTCTTTCTTTAACATCTGTTAACAACTTATGTTGAATTCTTGGTCTCTTCCCCTGCCAGATATATCTTAAAACCATCTTCTGCCATTCTTTAAAAATTGCTGCCCCCTTGATTATTGGAATTGATTGAAATTAAAATAACATCTTTGGTAGCACATTCATTTTAACAACAGCAATACTTCCCCAAAATGATAATTTCATCCTTCCCCTTACTTCCAGATCTCTTTTAATTCCGTTCCACACTGGAGTATAATTATTCTGAAAAAGATCTGTATTCTTTGACGTTAACCATATTCCTAAATATTTAACTTTTTTGACCACTTCTATACCAATCTGTTGCTGCAACATATCCACCAAGTCTTCTTTCATATTTTTAACTATCATTTTAGTTTTCTTTTTGTTCAATTTAAAACCTGCTACGTGTCCGAATTGTTCAATCTCTTCTAGTACTTCCTTGGCACTGGTTAGTGGTTCTTCTATTGTTAATACCAAGTCATCCGCAAAGTTCCTTCCGACCAATTGAAATTCCTTTTATTTTTTAATTTCTCCTTATTGTCTGTAGGAAGATTTCCAGTAACGATATGAATAGTAATGGTGATAATGGACACCCTTGTCTTGTACCTTTCGTAATTTCAATATTTTCTGTCATTATGTTATTTACTATCAATTTTGCTTTTTGATCAGAACATATCGCTTTTAATCCTTTTATAAATGATTGTCTGATGTCCATTAGTTCCAAATTCTTTATCATAAATTCCCAAGATATATTATCCCCTATTGGGGTATCTGGTTGGCCCCTGTGAGATCAGGATCCTGGACTAGATGGGCCAATGTCAGGGCTCTTCTTATGACCCCATCATTCTCTCCCAGTCAACTCTCTGAATGGGTGGTGTGTGCACCTTGCAGTTATCACTGGCACCTGTTGCCCCTCATGGCATATACAGGGGACTTAAAGCACCCCATGATGGCCAGCTTGCTGCTGCTGACCCTGCAGCTATTGGCTGGGTGTATTTTGTTTTTGTTTTTTTAATAACTTTTTTATTCAAAAATGAAACAAAACATATTATCGAGAAACATACCATCCTTATTCCCCCCATTTTTCCTCCCTCCCCTCCCTCCCCCCACAGAACCCACCCACCCCCACCCCCCGACTTCCCTCAGTTCCAGTCTTTGATTTCTCTAAAAATGCTGTTTTCTGCATGTGACACAGTTGTATAGATCCTCAAACTATTTAGCTGATTATTATCAATAAAAAGTTTGTGGATGTTTATTCAAAACCAGCCAAGGAGTCCAGTTCGCTTTGTTGTGTCTTCAAATACTTTGTAAAGGGTTCCCATTCATCTTTAAAGTCACAGTTATCCTTGTCCTGTAGCTTGTATGTCAGTTTTGCCAGTTCTGCATAGTCCGTCAATTTTCTTGCCATGATTCTTTAGTTTGGGTTTCTTCAGTCTTCCCTCCTTGGGTGTATTTTGCATCTGTTGCTATCAGGATATCATTCGCCCTCCCCCTTAAAAATGGAGCCAGTGGAAGAGAAGCAAGTGCAGACGGAATGAACTGAATAAACATCCTTCTGCAGCTTGGCAGCCTCCAGCAGTCTTTGGACTACAATTCCCATCAGCCCCAGCAGCGTCGTGCCACTGTACTGGGTAGGGGCCAATGCGAGTTGGTAGGTCCAAAGGAACTGGAGGCTGCCAGGCCTGGGGATGGCTGGCAAACAGGAATACGGCAAGTGCAGGGGAGAAACCACCATTTTTTTAAAAAATGGTGTTTAAACTAATACAGTGGTACCTCAGGTTACATACGCTTCAGGTTACGTACACTTCAGGTAACAGACTCCGCCAACCCAGAAATATTACCTCGGGTTAAGAACTTTGCTTCAGGATGAGAACAGAAATCGTGCTCCAGCGGCGCAGCAGCAGCAGGAGGCCCCATTAGCTAAAGTGGTGCTTCAGGTTAAGAACAGTTTCAGGTTAAGAACGGACCTCCGGAATGAATTAAGTACTTAACCCGATGTACCACTGTACCAAAAAACCCCGGAACCATTAAACACTTATCCAGCAATACATCTGATGGTGTTTGTTCTGTCCATTGCCTTTAGATGTAATCTTTTTTTTAAAGTATTTTTATTAGCAATTTCAATATAACAACTTATCAAAACATATCATATTCATTATTTTCCCCCTTCCCCCCCCAAACCCTTCCTGCCCTCCCCCAGAGACTTCCCTCAGCTCCTCTCTCTGATTTCTCAACACATATTATTCTCTGCATACTGTAAAATTGCCTATATCCTTATATTCTCTTTCTACTATGTTAGTGTTATGGAAAAATCTATGTGTGAGGCTGCTCAGTCACCCAGCTTGTCGGGCAGAGCCCGCGGGTCCCTGTGGAACAAAGAAGGAGTCCAGCCACCAGCCAGAGCAAATTGCTGAAGATCCGAGTTTACTGCGCAACAGGTTCAAAAGGAGATTGAACCCAGAGGATGGGGTGACAAGGACTTTTAAAACTTTCCCACCATATCCCAGAATACAGTTCGTACAGCATCATTGATACATCATTGTTACATCACTGACATGTCACAAAAGGGGAGGGTTACACATGATAGACAGATGTGTCAGGGCAACACACAAGTATAAGATTAGCATAGACAAATACGTCTTAAGTACCCACCACCCAAAAGTACAATAGAAGTTCCTTTGCATGTCTGGAGCCTGAGGCGAGTCAGGTGATGAGATTTGGCTTCCCTTGGCTAACAATGAGCCCAGCAATTGTCACCTCTGCGAACTTCCTGGAGTCCTTTTTCAAGGGGAAAATAGCTTTGGAATGGAGGAAACTGGCAAAGGAGTTGGTTTTATATTATTTATAAAGCTAGGTAACTTCCCTGAGCTGTCAAGCTGAAAGGGTACATTCAGGTACAATATTTGTAACATTTAACAACCTGTAATTTCCGTAACAGCAATCAATAAATTTGTGTATGTTTATACAAAACCTGCCAAAGAGTCCAATTCATTTCCTTGTTTTTTTGTTTAAGTAATTTGTAAAAAGTTCCCATTCTTCTTTAAAGTCACAGTTGTCCTTATCTCGCAGATTGTATATCAATTTGGCCAGTTCTGCATGGTTCATCAATTTCACTTGCCACTGTTCTTTTGTCGGGGTTTCCTCATTCTTCCATCCTTGTACAATCAAGACTCTTGCGACTTTAGACATAATCTTACACATTCAGTGTTCAAACATATTACTTAACATAACCTCTCCACTGAGCGGTTGATATAACAAGGTCTTGATTTGGGTCATTAACACAGTTAAAGAAAGGGCTCCACGTTTCTTGGAAGGTATCTCTTTTCATTATGCCTTTAATTGCCCTCCTGTTGTCTGCTGAGATGCTCAGACAGTGCTGTATCCCATATATTATTTCCCCATACTTTTAGGGGTGTATTTCAGACTGGTTCTTCTGTGGTTGAGTTATCGCTAATTGTGCTGTGGTCAGTAAGAAGCCTACTAGTTCTCTGTGGTGCAAGGTGGAGCCCAAGTCTATGTCTAAAGATAGTAGGGGTGAGGCAGGATTTGGAGAAAGAAGCTGGCTTGTAATTGTGGATATCATGGAGATTGCTTTCCACAGCCTTTCAACATAAAGAGGAAAGGGAGGGATTAATCTTTGTCGGCTCAACTGGCATCCAGTGAAGAAGGCCTCCTGTAAGCAAGCAGAGATGGTTTAAAGGGGAGATGGTGACCAAGATACCCTCCTGTTATGTACTGAAGTTCTCACCCTGGGCCAGCAGGGGGATACTGTAGATAGTTTTCACTCAGGTCCACATATGCAAATAAGGGATTGAAAGTGACGTTCAGTGATTGGATAGTTACAGAAAGCGGTTACTGCTGCGTTGTAGTGGAGTTCTATATAAGCAGGCTGGCTGAACCCTTCAGTTCAGTTCTGTTCTGGCCTGTGAATAAACAAGAGCTGTTTGAAGAATCGCTGTGTCGCCTGATATGTTCACCCACAACTTAACACCTCCCATTAGGGATCTTTGTTTTGGTGGCCTATTTCTGATTCCCATACAATTCGGGGGCCTCTAACAGCCCCGGCTTCCTGATCTAATAGATAGCTTTATATTAGGGAAGCAGCGCTCTTCAGGTCATAAGCTGGCATGTTGCACAAGCATTCAAACAAGCTAAGTGTGTGTAGTAGGCCCTCTCTCCTGCGTTCCAAATGAAGCACAAAATAATGAGTCTTTTAATTTACTTTGTGTTTCCTCTTTGGAAGTTGCTTTCCCTCTGGGAAGCAGGTCAAAAACAGTGTAAATTCCCATGGCTTGTTGATACTTGTCTGTGTGTCTGAAAGCTGGGTGATTCAGGATAGGGACCAATGGCAAAGGGTCGAGGCCAGTGTTTCACTCCATGTTTTCCCCACCAACAGTACTGATCTTGTCAATGGGCTGTCTATTTTCCTTACCTGCTTTGAGGATAAACGTTGGCCTCTCATTGAAGACATGTGGAAGGGACAATCTCAAGTTGGACCCAACGGTCCTCTGTTCTTCCCCTGACCAACAGGATCAAAGATTTGATTTGTAAAGCAGCATAATATACTGTAACATTAAGTTAGGCATTCAGGCACACTTGTTACTGGTGCAGATCAAAATGTTTGTGAGGGACAGAGAGGGGAGTTTTATGTAGCTAATGGACTCCCATCCCACCAACATTTCTCTGATGAAAATAGGGACATCCCATTCCACAATGATAATTTTACTATTTATACCCAACACATCTTACTGGGTTGCCCCAGCCGCTCTGGGCAGCTTCCAACATATACAATATAAACATTATAAAACATTAAATGTTTAAAAAAACTTCCCTGTACAGGATTGCCTTCAGATGGCTCGGGGGTTGGATAACTCCATACCTTCCAACATTTCTCCTTTAAAAAAAACAACAGATTTTTTAATTAGTTTTTAACATACCATTTTCAACTAATTAAACATACTTTTACATCTTATTCAATTTTTTGGACTTCCATCAACCACGTCTGAAAATTTTCCGATCTATTCACTTAATATACATTTCTTACTTTCACTATTACCTTTCAATTTCATAACTAAAATCTCTCTTCTTTCGCTATTTTGCAATATTTCATATATTTCTCCTTACAAAACTTCTTGTAGTCCTACTAACGTGATTTGTTGATTACAGTTGCTCTTCAAATAGTTACCCTCCAACATTTCTCCAATGAAAATAGGGACATCCTACCATACCCTCCAAGATCTATCTAATGAAAATAGGGACATCCTAAGGAGAAGCGGGACGTTCCGGGATCAAATCAGAAACTGGGACGGCTTCTCTAAATCAGGGATGTCCCTGGAAAATAGAGACATTTGGAGGGTTTGGCCTCCTCTATCCAAGTTCCAAACCAGCTGCTGTCTGCATCCGTGGCAGTGGCAAAGAGGCACCCCCCCCGGGGGGGGGATGACTTGGCACCATCCTGTCCATGCGCAGTCTTCACTTCCTGTTCTCTGACCAACTGCCTTTAACTGTCACCCCAAACATCCAGGGCTTCCAACTCCTCCCTGATTGGCTGTCTATCTCTCTTGGAGGGCAGAATCACAGCATCCTGGAAACATTCTTCCTACTCTCAGGCCTTGGGGGTCCTCCAGTTGCTTCCTGTGAGGTGACAACAGATTGAGCCATCGGTGGCCAATTTAGCCAGCGAGACTCTGCAGGCTCCAAGTCTGTGAGCCTTAATCACAATTTTAAAAGGAAGTGTCAACTTGAAAAATCAGCAGGTCAGTAAATCCTTCCACACCAAATGTTAGTTTTGTGGTAGGAGTGGAAAGCTTTGGTTTTATGGATTTGTCCAGAGAGATAAAACAATCAATTTTAATCTGAGATAAAGGCAGCAATCTTAATGTCAGGAATGTGTTGGTACCTAGACCGTATTGTAATGCTCTTTGTTGCCAAATGGCCAGGAAAACCCAGGACAGACTGCACTTGTATCTTTAACAGCAGCTTCTCAAAAAACAAAACAAAGCAGAAAAAAACACCCCAGTCTCATCTCCTTAGCTGCAACAATCTGCAGCTAAGGAGATGTGAAGATAAACACTCTTATCCAATGATGTCTGCATATCCAGCTGAGGCTCCAATACTTTGGCCACCTCACAAGAAGAGAAAACTCCCTGGAAGAGACCCTGATGTTGGAAAAGATGGAGGGCACAAGGAGAAGGGGATGACAGAGGACGAGATGGTTGGACAGTGTTCTCGAAGCCACCAGCATGAGTTTGACCAAACTGCGTGAAGCAATGGAAGACAGGAGTGCCTGGTGTGCTCTGGTCCATGGGGTCATGAAGAGGTGGACACGACTAAACAACTAAACAACAACAGGGTTGCCAGCTTTTTTCCTCTGACCATGCTCTTGTGCCTTTGGCAGATGTACCATTAAGCCAGGAGAAGACATTCTGTCAGGCATGGAGCTAGATTCAGTGGTGGGAGAAGCTTCACTGGCTTGATCTTTCCCTGCTCTGCTGCCTTTTAAAGGCACTGGAGCCCTGTCAAGAAAAAAAGTTGGCAACCCTTGTTCCAGTGGAAGAGTATTGGATGTAAACAAAAAAACCAAACCTTCTGTCTTTTTGGGTGGTGTGGATGAACAAAATGAACGGGGCTGGCATTTTGAAGCAAAACATCAAACAGTGCCCCCCGCCCAGCCCAGCCCCAAATCAAGGTGCCACAGTACCCAGGGTCAGTCTAGTTATTTTGCCATCTGAGAAAAAAATTTGCACGAGGGCCCCTCCCACTCCCTGGCAGTAAAAATGCAATAATAAAAAATTCAGTTCATGCAATAATTATGCATTAAGTGACTGGTGATTCGCTTCCTACTCCAAATCAGCTGTCTGAGGAGGCTTTCACACCTCCCTAAGGGTAGGGCCGGGACGCGGGTAGCGCTGTGGGTTAAACCACAGACCCTAGGACTTGCTGATCAGAAGGTTGGCAGTTTGAATCCCCGTGACAGGGTGAGCTCCCATTGCTCAATCCCTGCTCCTGTCAACCTAGCAGTTCGAAAGCACGTCAAAGTGCAAGTAGATAAATAGGCACCGCTCTGGCGGGAAGGTAAACGGCATTTCCGTGCACTGCTCTGGTTCGCCAGAAGTGGCTTAGTCATGCTGGCCACATGACCCGGAAGCTGTATGCCGGCTCCCTCGGCCAATAAAGCGAGATGAGTGCCGCAACCCCAGAGTTGGTCACGACTGGACCTAATGGTCAGGGGTCCCTTTACCCTTTACCTTTGAGGGTAGGGCCAACCCTGCCAACACACCATACATTTAAAGCGAATCCCGGGAACTGTAGTTTGCAAAGTGTGCTGGGAAATGTAGTTCTGCGGGGAATTCCTTGGGGAAAGCTGGGCGCTTTAAAACAAGGTTCTTGTGCAGAGTGCATACCACAAGCAAACACTTCTTCTCAAAGCACCATCCTGCGCATATTTACTCAGGCGTAAGGGTGTGCTGAGAGGCACTTATTGCTCATGTGTTTGGGATTACAGTCTTGGTGAAGTGGGGGGAATTTTTCTGCATTTGGCATTCTGTTGTTAATCCAGCTGCTTCCCTGTTCAGCTGCCAGCTTAAATGTACCCTGGCCAAGGTAAGCTGTCTTTGGTAAGAACATCTAAAAGAATGGGGAAAACTTTTCCCCAAAACTAGCAGGGAGGAGAAAAAGCCTGTGCAATAGTAGCTAGACACGTTTTCTTTCCAATTCATAAATCTGCACAACAAAGTCTCCTCCCTGGCAGGTGAGTCATTGAAGGATTTATTTCGGTAACTCTTTTTATTAAGAAAAACAACCACCGCAGTTCTCCTCACCCCTTTCAATATCACACTTCAGACCTGGAAAGTGTCCCCTTTAAAACAGACATAATCTATTAGATACGTCACGACCATTTCAATTCGTTTGCATGTGGGCTTTGTGTACAAGACCTGCTTAAAACACATCAAGGCTGTTGTTTTTCTCAATTCGGATCGAAGCTGGTTTGGGGAGTACGGTAAATGCATCAGCGCACAGAATTTCTGAAGAAACAACAGATTTGGATTACTGCGAATAATGCCCTGTTTACTCTGCTTCTCAAACCAGCAGTGGGAGAACTTTGGATGCAGAGTGGATGAGAGTGTGGACACAGCAGCAGCGTGGGTTTTAGAATGGACTATTTCCTAGGAATTGTTTCAAAGCCCCCTGTGGAGCCGCAGACCTTTGACTCTCTCCCCCTCCCCGTCAGGGGAGCATTTGTGTATCTAGCTTGCATATTCGCCACCACACATTTTTGTGGTTTATTGGCAAACTTTACCCCTCTCCTATCTCAGACTTTTCATAAGAATCAGTTTGGAGGTTTTGTCTGGAGTTCAAGGAACAGGGCGGGGCAAATTGGGGACATCAAAAGTTTTTCCAAGTTGGCGAAGGACATGCTAAGTCAGACAATTGGTCCATCTAGCTCAGCATTGTCTGCACTGATGGGCAGAATTTAGGGTTTCTGGTAGGGAGTCTCTCCTTGCCCTACCTGGAGAGGCCATTGGGGATTGAACCTGCAACCTTCTGCATGCCAGGCAGATGTTTAGCCATTGAGCTAAAGCCTTTGGCAATACTGAGCCACACAATTGGTCCATCTAACTCAGCGTTGTCTATGTTAACTGGCAGGCAGCATCTGTCCATGGTCCAGGCAGGGAGTTTCCCCCCAGCCCTACCTGGAGATGTCAGGAGTTGACCTTGGCACCTTCTGCTTGCCAAGCAGATGTTCTGACTCCTTCCCACCTTGTAAGTGTTGCCCTCTGTGGCTCTTTCCATCTCCTTAGAAGAATCAATTAACATGTCTTCCTCTTCTTTTTTCCTGCTTCCCTTGGGTGGTGCCAGGGTCTAGTCTCTCCTCCAGCTGGGAGCCATGAAGATTGACGACACGTCGCAGCAGGAATGCCACTCCTAACTTCCTTGGGTGTCCCCGAAGCTCACAGCCCTCCTTCTCCCCCTCTCCCAAATTCTGGGTGATTTGTGGGTGCTTCTGCACCAGGGTCGGACCAGCCAGTCTGGAAGAACGGCTTCAGGCTGGGCTCTGGGTTCCTTGAGCAGGGCTGGAGTCAAACCCCTCCTTCTTCCGCTGCCTCCTGCCAAACCACCTGCTCCAGGGCTACAAAAGCCTTAAGTACCTCTTGCTGCAGGACCCAGGAAGACAGGGCTTGCTCCTGGCAGCCTTTAGAGAGGAGAGAAGCAGCCACCCTTAGTGATCATGCCAGGACGGAGCCACGCCTGTTAAGAGGACTTCAGGCATCCCAAGGAGAGAGGGAGCAGAGATCTCGGTTACACATTAGACATCGTGGAAGCCCAGGGAGACCCACGCAAGCTTATCATTAACCTGGCGGCACTGCCAGGCGATATAAAGCCGAGAGCAAGAGACGGGCAAGAGGCACCCAAAGCGGCAGGATGGCAACCACACCGACAACTGCGGCCATGACCACGCCAGCCCCGGAGGAGGGGCTGGCCATCAACAACCCTGCAGACATCTCTGTCATCGTCCTTTACTTCTTGATAGTGCTGGCGGTGGGAGTATGGGTAGGTCTCGTTGACTTTTCTCGCGTGCGTTTTATTTGGTCGTCCGACCTCGTGCTTAAGAGACCTCAGAGGAAGGAGAGCCCACCACCTCTCGAGTTTCTACTGCGTTTGCAATTATATGTTACCTTTTTCTCTAAGGAGCTCAAGAGGGTGTCCTGTGGCTCTCCCCCTCTTCATTTTTTGTCCTCACAACAACCCTGGGAGGGAGGTTATTCCAAGAGGCAGTGTCCGGCCCTCAAGGTCGGCTTCATGGCTGAATGGGGATTCGAACCCTGGTCTCCCAGGTCCTAGACTGACACTCTAACCACGACGCCACACAGGTGTAGTGCCACCAGCATCATTGCTGGACACCAGGAATCTCTGGGGCAGAATGTGGAAGGTGGCAAGAAATTGCTTTTTTGTTTTGTTTTTTGGAGGGATGGGTTTGACATGTAAAATTAAAGGTGCTCCAAGGTTGCCACCTTGCATTCCTGGCAGGTGCTTCCAGATGGGTGCTTATTATGGAGTGGGTCCACATCATGGGTGGGCAAACTAAGGCCCGGGGGCCGGATCTGGCCCAATCGCCTTTTCAGTCCGGCCCATGGACAGTCTGGGAATCAGCGTGTTTTTACATGAGTAGAATGTGTCCTTTTATTTTAAATGCATCTCTGGGTTATTTGTGGGGCCTGCCCGGTGTTTTTACATGAGTAGAATGTGTGCTTTTATTTAAAGTGCTTTTATTTAAAATTTGTGGGGCATAGGAATTTGTTCATTCCCCCCCCTCAAAATATAGTCCGGCCCCCCACAAGGTCTGAGGGACAGTGGACCGGCCCCCTCCTGAAAAAGTTTGCTGACCCCTGGTCTACATCAACCTCAGAATGCTAGCCTGTGTTTCACATCCATTTAAACCAGATTTTCCTTTTCTGGAGCAAATCTGATAAGTTAAAAAAAGAAGAAGCCTCTGCCAAGGTGTGTGTGTGTGTATGAAATCTCCTCTCCCTCCTTGTAGGGTTAACCCCTTCCTCACAGGGCAAAAGGTCAGGGTTGCCAGAGGCGGGGATGAAGGAAATGGAGCCACCAGAAAGTGGCTCAGGGCCAAAATGTCTGAGAGAGGCCTCAGGAAAGAGCAGGGAGGGTGAGATGGGAGGCTGAGGACAGCGATAGGATGCAGGGAGGGGAGGCTGGTCAGAAGCGGCAATGCCAGCCGGTGGAAGCCACAGGAGAGGAGGGGGCTCCTGTTCTCAGGCCCTGCTTTTGGGCTTTCCAGAGACACTTGTTTATTGCATTTAAATCCCACCTTCGTCTCCAAAGAGCAGTGGGTGGCATGTATGATTCTTCCCTCATTCAATGCCCTGGTTGGCAGGTTAGACTGAGAGGCTGTGACTGGCCCCCAAGGTCACACTGAATGGGAAGATTTGAACTCTGGTTTCCCAGCTCCTAGTCTGACGCTCTAACCACTACACCACACTGCCTCTCACATTGGCATCTGGCTGGTCACTGTGAGAACAGGATGCTGGCCTGACCCAGCAGCCTTTTCTTATTCCCAGATGGGGCACTGCCCCACTAGCCTTCTCCTGTCCTTAGCCAGCCCCCCCCCCGAACTGCCTGCCTCCTTCCTTACACCCAGGCTACAGCCTGTCAGTTTCCTCCTCTTCCTCAGCCTCAGTCTCAGAGTTGCCCTTTGTAGAGGAGGGAGGAGGAGGAGGAATCCTAGAATTGTAGAGTTGGAAGGGACCCTGAGGGTCATCTAGTCCAACCCCCTGCAATGCAGAAATCCCAACACGCAGTTTGAAACCATACCAGACTCGGCTTTGTAAATGTGCTAGCAGTTTTATTGCTTCACCCTTCCGCTTAGGAAGAGAATGGGGCAAGACAAGAAGGAGCTGGCTTTGGCTTCTGCTGCCAGTCTCCTGTGCCCTAGCAGTCCAAAGGGATACACCAGCCGCCACTCGATAGAGTGATGTTGTTTGGGGTGATGGAAGAGAGCAGCCTGGCCTGGCCAGAGCTCCCAGGAAGGCTGTGGGTGTGCAGCGTTTTTAAACTTTCTGGCCGTTTGGAATCTGCACCCGAGGGAGAAGCAGCAAGTGTGATCTGTCCCAAGGTTCTGCACAAAGAGGGGCCCTGATACCTTTGCTGCCCTCCAGAGACTGCAGCATGCAGCGGTAGCTCCCTGGCAGTGCCTGCGCTTGGGCTTGGGCAGCTCAGCTGAACCCATTCAAAGTTTTCCCTAGCCAGGGCAAATGGAAGCATGTCTGCAGCCTAGGTTTGAGCGCTTCAGGGTGACTGAGAGGTGTCACGGCCAAGGTGGGGGGAAAGGTGACTACATGAGCTTTTTTATGGCAGCAGAAAGAGTGAAAAGAAGGAGAACAGCTCGATTTTTGCCACAAAGGGTGCTGTTGCTGACCTAAGGCTCAAGTCTGATATTGCAGGCTCCTTATCCCCAACGCTTGCAGCTGTTTTAGCAGAGATGCAACAGCCACTCTGCACATGTCCAGCGGCGACACTCACCTTGATTACTTATTCACGGCATGTGTGGATGACAAATGAAAGCTTGCGCCATGGGCTTAAACAGAACAGATGTAGAACTTTGCAATCAATTAATGTATTTGAACAACCGCTCCCTCTCCCAAAGAGAGCTGTAGTTCAGGGAGAACGATGAGCAGAGAGTTGACATCACCTTCCCAGACTAAAATTATCAGGATTCTTTGCTGGTGGTATTAAACTGATACTCATTTGTAATGCTGATGAATGGTGTATAGCAAGCTTTCAAGGACTGGGCAAATTCCCAGTTCCTGACTGTTATTTGCAGTGGAGGGCCATTATTTCCCTGAGGATATTCCTCCTTTTATCCTCACAACAACCTGTGAAGTACCGTATTTTTTGCTCTATAAGACTCACTTTTTCCCTCCTAAAAAGTAAGGGGAAATGTGTGTGCGTCTTATGGAGCGAATGCTGGATGCGCAGCTATCCCAGAAGCCAGAACAGCAAGAGGGGTTGCTGCTTTCACTGCGCAGCGATCCCTCTTGCTGTTCTGGCTTCTGAGATTCAGAATTCCCCCCCCCCCTTGTTTTCCTCCTCCAAAAACTAGGTGCGTCTTATGGTCTGGTGCGTCTTATAGAGCGAAAAATACGGTAGGTTAGGCTGAGAGGCAGGGCCTGGCCCAAGGCCACACTCAGTGAGCTTTCACAGCCAAGAGGGGACTTGAACCCTGTTCCCTCCCTGGTCTTAGTGCAGCACTTTAACTGCACTGCCTCTCAAAGTAGGGTTGCCAACGCTTTTTCCTGCCTCTGCTCTTGTGCCTGGCAGAAGGTTTTACCACTTTTCTCCTTGCCCGACGCCCAGAAAACCTTCCATTCTTATGATTTGCAAATTAATAATAATATCACACCCTTGCACTGAGAAATTCCCAGTGCAGCTGTGCAATAATGCACCAGGCAGTGCCTTTCCTGGGCTGTAGAGAAGTGCAGTGGCGTAGCATGGGTTGTCAGCACCCGGGGCAAGGCCCCCTAACCCGTGGATTTGCACCCCCTAACCCTAACCCCCAGATGTTGCGCCTGGTGCGGCCGGCCCCCCCTGCACCCCCCACGCTACGCCACTGGAGAAGTGAAAAGAGCTTCACTTGTGAAACGTCTGTCTGATGGGCAACCCTTAAAGTTACAGAAGCAGAACCAGTGGAAGGAGGTGCAGGAGCCAAGCCGAGATGACTGGCTCCCCAGGACCCGGGTGGGGCAGGTCAGGGTGTCTGATTCTGGCAGTGTGTGGCAATGACTCCCAGGGTCCTTGCACTGCCTGAACTCCTTCAGAGCTGTGCAGAAGTCCAGAAGGGCCTCGAAGAGCCCGGGACTCCCCTCTCTGAAGCAGCCTTCTCTAGTCTGGAGTACCTTCAGATGTTTTGGACTACAATTCCCATCAGCCTTAGCATCCCACGGTTATCCAGGCTGGGGCTGATAGGAGTTGTTTTTCAAAGCACCTGGGCAAGGCTGCTCTTAAGGAAGACGGGCAGGTGTCAGGAGGGATGGGCTAAAAACCCGAGGAGGGATTTGAATACGAAACCACTGAGAAAATTGCAAGGCAAGACTGTGCTTGCTGGCTTGATTTTGTCTGAGGTCAAAGAGAGTCTCATTGTACCAGGAAGCCAGGTTGCTTGTTCCCTTGCCCTGGCTGCCCCCACGCCACACTTAACATCTACCTGGTTATGCAGATGCCAGGGTGAGAGTAGGTTTCTTGCATTCCAAAGCAGGAACAGGCAGAACGTGCAG
Source organism: Podarcis tiliguerta (assembly GCF_965153285.1). Classification (NCBI taxonomy): domain Eukaryota; kingdom Metazoa; phylum Chordata; class Lepidosauria; order Squamata; family Lacertidae; genus Podarcis; species Podarcis tiliguerta. The sequence goes on from NC_139549.1 coordinate 26,893,235, forward strand.
GTCAAGTTATATATATATATATATCACCAGGAAATACGGAGTGCTAGAAAATCCCATTGCTCTTGCAAGGGGAATGGCTTGCCTTTTCTCTCTCTTCCAGAAACCATGAGGACTAGAGGCATGCTTGCTCTTTTTAAAATGAAGAGAAAGCGAGGCTCTCCACAGGAGGTAGCTGCTTCTGAGGTGGAAAGCCACATTTCACAACTCTGATCCAGCTGTTGCACAGGCTAGTGATTTATTTGGGTGTGTACTGTGTTGTGTTTGCTGGTTTCTAGGACGCGTTTGGTGCTGTGGTCTAAACCACTGAGCCTCTTGGGCTTGCTGATCAGAAGGTCGGTGGTTCAAATCCCCTCAACGGGGTGAGTTTCTTCGCGCTCTAACTTTTGTCACTGTGTTCCATTGTGCCAGAAGTGGTTTAGTCCTGCTGGCCACAGGACCCGGAAAACTGTCTGTGGACAAACGCCAGCTCCCTCAGCCTGAAAGTGAGAGGAGTGTAACAACCCCATAGTTGCTTTTGACTGGACTTAACCATCCAGGGGTCCTCTACCTTTTTACCTTGCTGGTTTCTGTGGACACACAACGGCCGTGCCACAATTGTATGAGGAGGAGCAGCAGCAGCAAAAACAGTTTTTCTGCTTGGTTGCTTTCTCTTTCCGGGAGGTGAACACTGATTCTTGTCTGCCATTTGCAGTGCAGAATGAGAGATGGGCTCAAGGCATGCTATGGGTCTGCCCCGGTGGGGCAGGGCACCCTATGCCAAAGAGCCACAGCAAGCACCAGGCTAGGTAGACCAGTTGCTCAGAATCTATTGAAGGCACTTTCCTATTGGCATGGGCAAATGCCAACAGTCCCCTGAGGAATTTTGTGAAGATGCAGATGCATAAACACACACACACACACGTTTGTAACAAATATTATTATTTATTGAATTATTGCTAGAATGTATGCCCTGTCCTTCCAGGGCACCAAGCAGACACTCTATTTAAAAGCAAAAACAGTCTGAAACGCTGAAAGCATTCTAAAAACAATTATAATTAAGAATAACTCAAAGCAGTTTCAGTTCAAATGGAACATATTACAAATTCTCCACTTTGGGGGCACGAAGCCATGACCATCATTTATGCCAGTGTTTCCCAAACTTGGGCCTCCAGCTGTTTTTGGACTACAATTCCCATCATCCCTGACCACTGGTCCTGCTAGCTAGGGATGATGGGAGTTGTAGTCCAAAAACAGCTGGAGACCCAAGTTTGGGAAACCTCCTGGTTTAGGTGATCGTCAGTGTTCCTTGGCGGATCTCTGAGTTTTGAGACATTTCAAGGCTACTGTCCAATAAACACATCTCTGGTCCATAGGAAGTGCCATAATGTAGATTAAATGACTTTTTTATTTTAAAAACGCTGCAAAACATGGCCTTCTCGGAGTAGTCCCTTCCCTGCCCATATGACTATGCATCGTAAGGGGTTAGGCTAGATGACCCATGGGCCCCTTCCAACGCTTCAATTCTATGACTATGGCATGCCCTATAGTGCATGGTGGGTGTAAACAGAGAGACTGCTATGCCAACCTCTGCCAGCCTGCTGGTGCCCTCCAGATTCTTTGGACCACAACTCTCGCCAGTCCCAGCCAGCATGGGCAAACGGCGCTGGGTCTGAGCACACCTGTGTTGGCTGAGGGCAGCTGTAGTCCAAAGCACTTGGAGGGAGCGCCACCAGGCCCCGGTGATGACTGCCCTCTGCCCCAACCAGCGGCATTTCTGTATGACACTTGGGTTGGGCAGCCATGGAGGGTGGTGCCAGGAGGAACTGCCAGTCTGGACAAGCCTCAGGTGGCACGTTGCCCACGGACGACGTTCTCATTCATTTACCCCCATCATGGTTTCATTGGGAAAGGTTTGGCGAAAGGCCTGTTTGCCAACGAAACAATGGTGAGCCTTGATTGCGCCTAATAAATCTGTGCCACGAATGAACATGAATATAATTGCTGTCAAGCTGCCTGAAGTGCTTCCGGGATGGTGCTAAATAAACAGCAGCTCGGGGATGCCAGTTTGTTTGTTTGTTGAAGCATCAGAGGGATAACTGCATGCCAGGCTTTCTCCCTCTGGATCTGACTCCATTCTGAATCCTGCTTCCAACATTTCTGTTCCATTGTTCATGGGAGCGGTGCTTTTTTGGGGGTGGGGGATGCAGGGGTACGCATACCCCTAAACATTTTGTGAATCTTTGTACTTTTCTCCATGTACACTGGTACCTCGGGTTAAGAACTTAATTTGTCCAGGAGGTCCATTCTTAACCTGAAACTGTTCTTAACCTGAAGCACCACTTTAGCTAATGGGGCCTCCCGCTGCCGCTGCGCCGCCGCTGTGCGATTTCTGTTCTCATCCTGAAGCAAAGTTCTTAACCTGAGGCACTATTTCTGGGTTAGCGGAGTCTGTAACCTGAAGCATCTGTAACCTGAAGCGTCTGTAACCCAAAGTACCACTGTACTTTGTTTATTTCCCCCAATTTGAACTATAAAATGGTGATTTTCTCGAGTCAAAATGAGAGTACAGTGGTGCCTCGCAAGACGAAAAGAATCCGTTCCGCGAGTCTCTTCGTCTTGCGGTTTTTTTCGTCTTGCGAAGCAAGCCCATTAGCGGTTTAGCGGCTATTAGCGGCTATTAAAGGCTTAAGGGATTAGCGGATTAGCTGCTAAAAGGCTATTAGCGGCTTAGATCAGCTGTTCAGTGGCTTAGCGAACAGCTGTTAAGCGGTTTAGGGACTTGGGAAAAAGGCTGGGAGGGGAAAAAAAAACCCCAGGAATCGCAAGACATTTTCGTCTTGCGAAGCAAGCCCATAGCAAATTCGTTTTGCGAAGCACCTCCAAAACGGAAAACCCTTTCGTCTAGCGGGTTTTCCGTCTTGCAAGGCATTCGTCTTGCGGGGCACCACTGTACCCCTAAATATTTTTAAAGAAAAAAAAGCACTCCTTGGAAGGTCTTTTGCAAGCCGTTTCTGGGATGTGTCTCATGGGCTTAACACTTGGAACTCCAGAGAGATTATGAGGATAACCTGATAGTTTCATTTCTGGCAGGCTTAAGATAGAATCAACTTTTCGCGGTGGATTTGTTCCCACTGGGTTAATATTCCAAGCAGGCCCAATTTAATCAGCGGACAAGTTAAGGTCAAGGGGTTGCAGCCAACTGATGTTACTCCAGAGTAGACCCATTGAACTTAGGGGACCTAGATCGATCACATCCATTGATTTCAACAGGCATGCCCTGAGCATGACCAATATTGGACGCAGCTCATAATCGACATAGGAGCCAATGTGGTGTAAGGGTTAGAGTGTTGGACTGTGACCTGGGAAACGAGTTCAAATCCACACTCAGCCATGTTTTCTGGGCCTGTCGCTGCCTCTTTCAGCCTAGCCTATCTCACAGGGTTGCTGTGAGGACAAGATGGGGAAGAGGAGAGCCATGTACGCCGCCTTGAGCTCTTTGGAGGAAAACGTGGTCCATAAACAAAATAAGCAATGTTTTGTCAATGTTTTGATGCTCACTGACGTCAATGGATTTAAATTAGAATTAGGGTTCCTTAAACCCACTAATCTGAATGTGACCACTCACTGGATATCATCCTTTGGCCAGATGTCCTTTTCAATATATTATTAATTTATTACATTTATACCCTAGCCTTCCTCCAAAAAAAGCCCAGGGCAGAAAACAATACGTGAGAAAACAATAATTAAAAAACCACCTTAAAGCCAATTCTAGCACAGAGGTGGACTGGGAAAGATCTCCACTTAAAAGGCTCTCATTGGAAGAGGAAAGTCTTTGGCAGGCACCAAAAAGACAACAGGGGAGGTGCCTGTCTAATATTCATGGGGAAGAGAGTTCCAAAGGACAGGTGCCACCACACAAAAGGCTCCGTTCCTACATTGTACAGAAGAGACCTCCCGATAAGATGGTATCTGCAGGAGGCCCTCACCTCGATTGGATATGTAAGCGGTGAGATGCTCTTTCAGGCATCTTGGTCCCACATCCTGGGCTTTATACACCAGAACCGGCATCTTGAATTTAGTAGGTTAATGTGTTGCCGATATCCTGCCCCAGTGAGTTGCCACATTTTGCAGCAGCTGCCGCTTCCAGACAACCTCAAGGGCAGCCCCACAAAGAGCACATTGCTGTAATGAGTTTCTCAATGCATGGGGGATAGTGGTCAGGCTCTATTATATGGTTGGTAACTCTAATTGCATCTCCTCTTCTGTCTTCCTTAGGCCATGTATTCAACAAATCGCGGAACAGTTGGGGGATTCTTCTTAGCAGGCCGGAGCATGGTCTGGTGGCCGGTAAGTTGTGTCTAAAGAGCCAGCTCCCCTGAAAAACAGCCCCTTTCCTTTTCCTCCAAAAGGACCACAGGCTGAATCTACCTGATCTGCCCTTCCCGATTTTGCAAATTGCAGACTGAAACAGAGAACCATATCCTCTGAAAGGGACGCTCCTCTGAATTTTGCAATGCGGTTCTCCAGACAAGTAAATGCGTACAAAATTGCACCTGCTTGGGTAAAGCGCGCATAGAACGGTATATGTTCACGAAAAGAACATGAAAAAAGTATATTGGGGGACAGTGCTTTGCAAAAAATGTGTAGATTAGGCAAAATGTTGGCCATTAGGAGAAATTTGCGCGAAAATGCTGGTGAGTTTTCATGAGGATTTTTAAAAAGCAAACTGATAGGGAAATGTGGAGAAGAGACTGGGGAAAAACAGGAAACCAAGAGAAACTGAAATTTTGCAGTGTGGGGAAGGGGGAACCAGATTGGCAAAGGTTTGCCTGGGCAAAGCTTTGCTGCTGCTGGCTATTGGTGGACGGTGGAGGGGCAAGACTCTCTCTGCTCCTTTGCCCATCCTCACGGCACCAAGGCTCCTGAGGATAGACTGTGGAGGAGCAGGGCAGCGTCTGGTCTATTGCCTGGTGCATGACTCACCTTCCAGTGAGGTGAAGAGAAAGAGCTTGTTCCTTCAGAAAGCAGAAGCTGTCCTTACCTGATGCTCCCTTGGAGGGGAAAGGTCTCAGGATCAAAGTAGAAAAGGGAACAGCTCATTCTTTGCCAGTGTGAGCAGGAAAGGGGGGATGAAATAAATATCTTATATATATTGTTAAGTTGTGGGTGAACATATCAGACGACCCAGCGATTCTTCAGACAGCTCTTGTTTATTCACAGGCCAGGACAGAACTGAACTGAAGGGTTCAGCCAGCCTGCTTATATAGAGCTCCAGTACAACGTAACTGTAACATTTTCCTAAAACTATCCAATCACTGAACGTCACTTTCGATCCCTTATTTGCATAACTATCTACAGTATCCCCCTGCTGGCCCAGGGTGAGAACTTCAGTACATAACATATATTTTCTTCTCACTCAACTTTTGGCCAAGTCTCATCAGTCTTATTTGTTTGCTGAAAAACAGGTTTATCATGTGTTTGTTTGTGTCTGTGTGTGTGTGTGTGTGTGTGTGTGTGTGTGTGTTGCTCTAAGTGGCTTATGTCCGGAATACGTTGGTGTAAAACAGCACCTGCAAAGCAGGCAGATTCATACAATACAAATACAAGAGCGACACATTTTAAAAGAAGGATGAGTGGGGGGAAATTCGGGGGGTGGAGGTGCATTCGTGGTGGCCTGTCGACACACCATTCCTCTGTTAGTTTTTCTGCGGTGTCTGCTCGAGATTATTTATGTCCAGAGGGGCCCTCTTGTACAATGGTGCAACAAAGGCTGGACAAAAAAAATAAGTTGGAATGTTTGCAGCATGAAAAGGGATGGGATTTCAGCAAGCAGTACACCAATTGCAAATGAAGCAGCCTGGCTTCCCAGAAACTACTGCAGGTGCAAATCAGTATTGAAAGTGGGATTGCATATACCGTAAATGTCCCCAACACCGTTCTGTGCAAAAACTGCCCTGAATGCACAAGGAGAAAGGTGTCTGGAGGGGCTAAAAGGCTTCACTCTGTCCCCTGTGTGACGCTGGCTCTTTTAAAATACAGTGGTACCTCGGGTTAAGTACTTAATTCGTTCCGGAGGTCCGTTCTATTGTGTTGTGTCTGAATGCCTCAGCCTTCACTTCGATGGAGATATCCATCTGCAAGAAGTCCGTTCCAAGCAGAATTGCAGAGACATCCATTGTGGTTAATCATTTTCCCGGGAAAGCATTCCTAATTACCCGGCATTAACCTTAATCATTAATTGAAGGGAAACTGAAAGAAAGAGAGAAGAAGCTGCCCTTTCCTGGAGGCATAAAGATGGAGAACGAGACACTTTGCGGATTAAAATGAGAGGGGAACTCCCCCACTGAATGAAGCCAGACAGGACAGTGCAGGCAAAGTGTTGCAAGCCAACTTGCCCTCACACGAACGCTGGCTCTTAAATGATGACAGCAGCTGCCTTGTAAAGGAGCAACTCTGCCTAGGTCAACCAAGGAACAATCGCCAAATGGGTGTTGGCACGAGCTCTGCTTCCATTGCTGGTCCGCTGGGTGGTGAGGCTGTGGGAGGAACCGATAATTGGTCCTGCAGGAGGCAAACTCCCAGGACCATTGGAACTCCTGTAGACCATTAGTATTCACATGCAGGGTCTCCCCTGACAGACCGCTTGCAGCGCTCGAGCCACGCTGTCTCACAGTTGGGCCGGCCGCTGGTCCTGGTTGTGGTCCAAGGACCTTGGGAGGTCCTCATGTTGCTTTCCCCTGGAAGAGGGCTAGGCATTGGGCCTAATTCTGTCTCTGGGGATGATGATGATAATTTATTTATACCCCGCCCTCCCCGGCCAGAGCCAGGCTCAGGGCAGCTAACACCAATAAAATCACAACAAAAACATAATGGGGGGGGAAAGGGGGGGAAAACCCACCAATTTAAAATACAGGTTAAAATGCAATTTAAAATGCAGCCTCATTTTAAAAGTAGCCGATAAATCAAGACCATACGGGAAGGGAAACATAAGGGTCAGACTGAGTCCAAACCAAAGGCCAGACGGAACAGCTCTGTCTTGCAGGCCCTGCAGAAAGATGTCAAGTCCCGCAGGGCCCTAGTCTCTTGTGACAGAGCGTTCCACCATGTCGGGGCCAGTACAGTGGTGCCCCGCAAGACGAAAAGAATCCGTTCCACGAGTCTCTTCGTCTTGCGGTTTTTTTCGTCTTGCGAAGCAAGCCCATTAGCGGATTAGCGCTATTAGCAGTTTAGCGGCTATTAGCGGCTATTAAAGGCTTAAGGGATTAGCGGATTAGCTGCTAAAAGGCTATTAGCGGCTATTAAAGGCTTAAGGGATTAGTGGATTAGCTGCTAAAAGGCGATTAGCGGCTTAGATCAGCTGTTAAGCGGCTTAGCAATCAGCTGTTAAGCGGCTTAGGGGCTTGGGAAAAAGGGGGGGAGGGGAAAAAACCCCCAGGAATCGCAAGACATTTTCGTCTTGCGAAGCAAGCCCATAGCAAATTTGTCCTGCGAAGCACCTCCAAAACGGAAAACCCTTTAGTCTAGCGGGTTTTCCCTCTTGCGAGGCATTCGTCTTGCGGGGCACCACTGTACTGAAAAGACCCTGGCCCTAGCTGAGACTGTGTGAGGCTGAGGTCCAAAGTGGTGCAAAAGCAGCAGATCTATGCATTTAAACTCAGATCTTGCTGCAATCATGTCTGAGGTGTTAATGCTGCTGGAATCCATGTGGGGAACTCCAGGCTCCAACCCACAAAAGTTTATGGTATGTGCCATATGGAGCCGCAAGAGATTTTGCATACCTTCCAACATTTCTCCAATGAAAATAGGAACGTCCTAGTCCATTAATAATAATAATAATAATAATAATAATAATAATAATAATAATAATAATAATAATTTTATTTATACTCCGTCCATCTGACTGGGTTCTCCCCAGCCACTCTGGGCAGCTTCCAACATATATAGAAACATAATAAAACACGAAACATTAAAAAACTTCCCTATACAGGGCTGTCTTCTAAAGGTTGTATAGTTACTTATCTCCTTGGCTCAGGGGTCGCGTAACTCCATACCCGCCAATGAAAATAGGGACATCCTAAGGAAAAGTGGGACATTCTGGGATCAAATCGGAAACCGGGACGGCTTCTTTATATCCAGGGTTGTCCCTGGAAAATGGGGGCACTAGGAGGGTCTGATTTTGTTGCCCCATACCTGGGTGACTCCCAGCCCACCTTCCTCCCTCAGGCTAAAGGACATCTCTCCTTTCTGCTTCCAGATTGGTGCCTCTCTGTTTGCCAGCAACATTGGGAGCGGCCATTTTGTAGGCCTGGCCGGGACGGGGGCAGCCGCCGGGATTGCGATCGGGGGCTTCGAGTGGAACGTAAGTGCCTTTGATTCTGTGGCTTTGGAAAATGGCAGTTACCAGTTTATTTTTGGGTCCTTCATATTTTTAACCCTTCTTGCCTGGGGATGGTTTTTTCTTTTTCTTTTAAACCTGCTGATCAAAAGGGTTGCTCTTCCGGTGGGTGGGCAGGAAAATCCCGTCACATTCCTGGATTCCATGTTTTTGAGCGCATGCCATGCTGGCTTGGGGTGATGGGAGCTGTGATCCAACAACGCCTCAGGGGCCATGTCTTCATCCCTGGTTTTTGGAGAACCCAGATCAGGCCCTGATCAGGCGTGTGTGGCGTAACTAGGCTCCCCAGGGGCAAGATGTCTCCTGATGTGTTGGCATGTGGCTCAGCATCCTGCCAAGATGCACCCAACCTCAGTGGGAAAAAGATAACGCTCCATCTTTATCACTAGAGGCCCCAGTGATCTCTGTGGCTAGAAAAGATTTCCACCAGCTTTGGCTGCCACCATACGCCTGCTGCCACCATTCCTGGACCAGGGTAGCCTGATCAGAGTGGTCCATGCTCTGGAGACCTCAAGCCTTCCTTACTGTGATGCACTTTATGTGGGGCTGATGTTGGCAATGAGGACAGAATGTGACAGCCGAGCTCCCAGAGGTGGATTTAGGACAGCGCGACTGGTTCTCCCGCACAGAGCACTGAGCCAAGAGGGCACCTCGCCACCTCCTTCCCAATGCCTAGTAAGTGCTTGCTTTGGGAAGGGTCCTAAATTCCCCCACCCTCCTTCCTAAAGCCTAGTTGGTGCTTGCCCCGCTTTGGGAAGGAGACGGGAGGGTTCTAGGACCCTCCCAGAGCCTTCACACCTCCTTTCCAAAGCCCAGTGCCTCGCTTAACCAGCTTTGGGAAGGTGGTACGAGATCTGGGGTGTGTGTCAAGGTGCCATATTAGCAAGGCCCACCCCTGCAAGCACCACACAGCTCATAGGAGAGAGCTACACTGGCTACCAATTTGCTACAAAGTTCAAGATCCTTTGTTAGGACTTCATGAGCCCACAGTACCTATGGACTGCCTGATTCCTTACTCCCCACCACAGTCACCGAGATCCTCTGAAGGGCACCGCTGGCAGTCCCCCAATCTTCCTGAGGTTCGGGTGGCCTTCACTAGGGACTGAGCCTTTAATGTGGCAGGGCCTGTCCTGTGGAACTCCTTGCCACCAGAAGTCATCTGGCTGGAGTCGTTCTTGTTTTCCTTCAGATTCCTTTCAAAAGTGCATTGCTCAGACAGGACTTTGGCCCATTACCACTCAGGTTCTATGCTGCTGATGCTTTTCCTGCAAAAACCTTGTTACATTTTCTGTGTAAGTGCAGTCTGTAAATACTTGGATAAACAAATGCATCAACAAAAACTTTCCGTGTGTTCCAGGCTCTGGTGATGGTGGTCATTCTGGGCTGGATGTTTGTCCCCATCTACATCAAGGCTGGAGTAAGTCCACAACGCGGGTGATTTGGCTTCCTCATTCGTGGCTCCTGTGCTTGTCTTATTTTCTGCATATCATTGGGGGCGGGACACCCAGGCTAAGGGAAGAGGGAAGGGGTTTGCAGGAGATCTGCCTGGCAGCGCCTGGCATTCTCAGCAAAAGGAGCTCTCACTGGGCTGCTGGGTAATTATTGACAGGTCTCCTTTTGTGTGTTCATCCACACATCCCCAACTGCCACTTCTTCCTTTTCATGGGTAATGGCTTTGTGTGTAGTTCCTCAGCTGGGATTTACATCTGAGGTTCTAGGGCCCACTTTTGCCAGCTTTCATATTTACTGGGAGGCTGGGCCGGGCCAGGCCACGTACCCCTGCCCCAGTGCTCTTCTGCTTCCTCTAGCTGCTCCAAACGCCTGACCTTTTCTTCCTCCTCCTTGCAGGTGGTGACAATGCCAGAGTACCTGCGGAAACGGTTTGGGGGGAAGCGCATTCAAATCTACCTTTCAGTCCTCTCTCTCTTCCTGTACATCTTCACTAAGATCTCAGTAAGTGGATCCAGCACCCTTTCCCTCGCCCAGACTATCTTTGGGCCTTTAAAGCTCTGTGCGCAAGGATGGTTTTGTTGTTGTTGTTGTCCTAGTGCTTTCCCCATGGAAAACTGCATGTTACAACTGAATCAGACGCAGGTGGCGCTGTGGGTTAAATCACAGAGCCTAGGGCGGTTCGAATCCCCGCGACAGGGTGAGCTCCTGTTGCTCGATCCCAGCTCCTGCCAACCTAGCAGTTCGAAAGCACGTCAAAGTGCAAGTAGATAAATAGGTACCACTCCAGCGGGAGGGTAAATGGTGTTTCCGTGCGCTGCTCTGGTTCGCCAGAAGCAGCTTAGTCCTGCTGGCCACATGACCCGGAAGCTGTATGCCGGCTCCCTCAGCCAATAAAGCGAGATGAGCGCTGCAACCCCAGAGTCGTCCGCGACTGGATCTAATGGTCAGGGGTCCCTTTCCCTTTACCAGAGCAAACAGTCATTGTGTTTTCTATGGATTGCATTTGTTTCAATTCAGAAGTAAAACGAGGGTTTTTCCAGGGAAAGTGCCAGGGAAAAAGACCACACTGGGACACAAAGCTTTAAAGCACGGACCTGTGTCTGGAAAGTGTGGTGCAAAAGAAAGTGGGTGAGCTCTAGGTCTGAAGGGAAAACAACGTATACATCATATAATGTTAAACACACACCTGTTTCTGCTTCTGGTTGCCCTGTAAACTCCCCATTGGAAGATCAGCTCTAGGGCATGTCTGACGTTTTGGACTACAAATCCCACCAGTCCCTGCTATCATAGTTGCATGGGGTGGGACTCGTGGGATCTGTAGTCCAGAAGCTTCTGGAAGGCACCAGGCTGGGACAGGCTGCTGCGAAGCCAAAAGAGTCACATCATGGGAACTAACATATCATGAGCTAAAAACCTGACGGCATCTCTTCCTGCTTGCTTTATGAAGCGTTATTCAGCCTGCACACATTAAAAACCCATTTAAAGCGCATGTCCCGTCCCCCACAAGTCCTGGGAACTGTTTTGTTAAGGCTTCTGAGAACTGTAGCTCCATGAGGGACAAGCTACAGTTCCCAGGATTCTTTGGGGGGAAGCTTTATGCTTTAAATGTATGGCATGTCTGCAGCCTCAAGAGGAAGGAGGGGCTTTTGGGATTTCACAGCCCACCAGACTGGAGGCCACGGGGGACCTTCCTTCAATCCTGCCCCCTCCTTTGCAGCTGCTGCCTGGTGGGGTGGGGGCAACCGCTGGCCAGTTATTTCCCAGCAGTTGCCATGCAAGGCTACTCTTTGCCCTTATGGGCAACAGCTGAGAGATAATCATACAAATTAGCCTGAAAGGCCAGGCCTTTTGCCCTCCGTCTCCGCCAAGGCGGCAATAATCCATCTCTATCAGGGTTACTAATTAATCTGTAATGGGGCAGGGAAAAGTCTGCAGCAACCTGCCCCCCCCCCCCCCCGCCTTTCCTTGCACTTCAGCACCAGTGGCAATCTTGGCATCCTGGGACAGAAATGAACCGCTTTCTTTTAAAGTAGAAACTCATTGCGGAACCATTACTCAAGTTCTGTTTTAGAAGCTATAATTTGTCTAACATACAGTGTTCAAAGGATTACAGTGGTGCCTCGCAAGACGAAATTAATTCGTTCTGCGAGTTTTTTCATCTTGTGAATTTTTTCGTCTTGCAAAGCACCAATGTGTATTGACGGTTTCCCATAGGAATGCATTGGCGGTTTTTAAAAAAAGGCGCAAGACATTTTCGTCTTGCAAAGCAAGCCCATAGGGAAATCCGTCTTGCGAAGCAACTCAGAAAACGAAAAACTCTTTCGTCTTGCGAGTTTTTCGTCTTCCGAGGCATTCGTCTTGCGAGGTACCACTGTATAGTGATTGTCCTTGCACACAACAACCTGGTATGGTAGGTCTGTCTTATTATGGTTTCCACTCCTACGGTGAAACAGAGGCTGAGAGAGGGAGAGTGACTTGCCTAAAGCCATTTTGAGAGTTCATGGAAGGGAACGTCTCCCTAACCCTTGTTTTTCAGCCTCGGCCCTCTCCTCCATCTGCAGTCGGCAGCAATAATACCAACCTACCTTGCAAGGTCGTTGTAAGGGTGCTGGGTGGTAGAATATGTGTTGACCCACAAGCAAGTCCCTCCAATGAGTGCTTACTCCCAAGTAAAGCAGCCTGATCAGAGAGCACGTGAATGTCGGAGCTGCTTGCTGGTGGCATCAACGTGACCTTGCTGGCAGCCACTGTTTCCAGTTGATTAGCACGGGGCTCTGAGGAGGCGATTCCTGCCTAAGGTGAAGTTAAGTAGTCGGGGAGAGGCGATAAAGCCTTAATGGGGGCCGTAAAAGACACTTAATGAAGATATCAGACGCAGCCGGTTGAGCTGGATCTCCAGTGGGAAAGCCTTGGGGAGCCGCCTTTTTAAAGAGCTTCAATAATGAACAGCCTGCAGGATAGTTTTTATAGTTTATGTAAGATGCGGAAGCAGCAGGCATCTCTTGTGCCTAAGGGTCATAAATGATCACTTGCTTTTGAGGAGGAACTCTTTCCCAGGGAGGAAACAGAGAAGGCTTTGAGGCTACAGGCAGAAAGCTGAAACATTGCCATGTGCTTGCCATGCTGGTTAATGTGGGGCCTGGCTTTGGGTGTTTCCAGGCGTGGGCGTTCATACCATCACTGCCAGGTGACCCCCTAAAGCCCAGATTCCTAGCTTTCATTTCTTTATTTTGAACTGCTCACTCCTATCTGACATTTTGCAACCAAAATGATTCATCTCTCATCACTTTGACTATGTGACACCTCTCCTCAAATCCAGACCTGACATTCTTTGATTGATAAGATAGATTTTTTTATTTTTATTTTTTTATATGATTTTTTTTATTTTAACAATCAATAAACAAACAATACAAACAGACAAATACACACAAATATATATATATATAAAAACAACACATTTTTTAAAAATGTCCCCATGCTGCTGACTTTCTCTCTGTCCCTGGATCCACCCTTTCTCTCTTCTGAGTATAAATACTCAACATCAGGGGTGGATCTTCACATAGGAGGGGAAAACACTATAAATAAGTCAGAAATTAAATTGTTATAACAAAAGAAAAAAAACACTATGGAAAATCACTTGGATTTTTTTTTTTGCTCTCTTGTGCCAACTGGTGTTGCATGTTAATAATGCATTCAAAATGCTGTTTCTTGACTAATGTAGCTGAGTCCCAGGTTATCTTGATGCTAGTAGGCAACCAGCAGGTAATAGGGATTGCAGGACTGTAGCTCATGGTAACCCACCTCCAGGTGAGGAGGAGCTTCAACAAACTCTCTGTGTTTGTTGGTGAAACTCCCGGGAGCACTTGCAACCTGGCCTTGTGTGCATAGTTAAACTGTGGAACTCATTCCTACAGGAGGCAGTGATGGCCACCAACTTAGATGGCTTTAAGAGAATGCGGCAAATTCATGGAGGAGAGATGTTGATGGCCACTAGCCTTGATGGCTATGTTCTGGATCCTTGTGGGTGCACGGTTACCCATTACCACCACTGCTTAAAAATGCTGCTCCTCCTGTTCTGTTTCAGGCAGATATATTTTCTGGTGCGATCTTCATCAAGGAAGCCATGGGGCTGAATATTTACGTGGCCATCATTATCCTGCTCACCATTACAGCCCTTTATACCATCACGGGTGAGTCTTTGGGTTCAGAGGGTCTCCCTGCTTCCCTGTCCATTAAAGATAATAAGCTGTTGAAGTTGCAAATCCCATCCCGGGTGGGATTTGTGTCTGTGTGTGTGGTTTGGGAGCTGCACGGCCAGGGAAAAAACAATGCTATCCAGGGTTGTAAAGACTGCAGAGAGAATAATTGGGTGCACTCTTCCCACCTTAGATCAAATCTATGCTGCCAGGTGCCATAAGAAAGCAGCAGAGATAGCGCAGGATAGTACGCCCCCACGAAATGATCTCTTTCAGCTTCTGCCTTCTGGAAGAAGGTATAGGGTTATAAAGGCCAGGACTAGCCGCCTGAGAAACAGTTTCTACGCAAATGCAATTCTGGTTCTAAACGCAGCATAAGGGGTCTCTATAGTATAGTGTATTTTAAAATGGGGTTTTAGAGTTTTGGGGGGTTTTGAATGTTTTATGTAGTTTTTATGTAGTTTTTATGTAGTTTTATGTAGTTTTATGTAGTTTTGTGGTAGTTTTATGTAGTTTTTATGTAGTTTTATGTAGTTTTTATGTAGTTTTGTGGTAGTTTTTCAATTTCATTGTTCTACATTGGACAATGACAATAAAGATATCGTATATCATATATTGTATCGTATATTGTGGGGAGAGAGAAAGGCTGCCTCTCGCCTTGAGTCACATGTGACCATCTCCCTGTGTGTCTTGAGCCCTCCAGAGAGAGAGAGAGGTGTATTCTCTTGCCAAAGCAAGATGAGAAAAGCCTTAGCTTTAGCAAATAGGTCAAGGCAGTGATGCTGGGGAAGGGTTCCTCTCCCTCAAAGGAATCAGGAGATGTTCTCCTCCTCACACTGCCCTATTGCTCTTTCTACCCTTTTGGCTCTTAGGAGGACTTGCGGCCGTCATCTACACGGACACATTGCAAACTTTTATCATGCTGGTGGGGTCCATTATCCTGACCGTCTTTGGTAAGCAGACAACACAAAGGAAAGGTTGAATGTGTCACTGAAAAGTCTACTCAGTATTGATCCAGAGTAGATTCTGGTGAATAGTTAGCAGAGTAAAAACTTAAACACGTTGCAGGATTCCCAAAAAATAGACCAGAGGCAATTATATTTCATCCAGCAGAGCTTTACTGCTACGGAAGGCAAATGTGTATTAATGGTCACAAATCCAATACATTCAGGACTGGCACTGTCCATAAGAAATCCAGTTGCAGCAGACTTAACTTAAACTTGCAATAGCTTATAATAAGTCTAAACCTTAACACTATATACAAAAAACCACACCAGAAGGGAAAGAGATAGAAAAAGAAATTGAAACCCAGGCTCATTCTGGCCTCTTATTATATAGTCAGCATGACCTTGAGAGAAGAGATAAAAGAACCAGTTTAAATCAGCCATACTCAGCTTCTCTGAAGGAATAACCCAAACATCATGAAACTTATTTCACACAGAGAAGCTTCCCTCTTGAATTAAGTAGAATAGGAAAGATCTCTACACATCAGATCAATACTTTCTGTACTAAGAAATGCAAACTGACAGAAGCATCACCTGCCAGAGCCACCATTATTGTGCCGTGTGCGCTCGTGAGCAGTTAAACAAACCCCTCATCAGATGGTACAAGAAATTTCAGGTGACACAGCCTGGCTGTAACTCAGATGAGTGCCCTGCCTTAAATGAAAGGAGACCATTCGGTACTCGCCTTTAAAAGGGTTTTCTCACGCATATGGGAGCTGATGGCAGGAATGGGCATTCAGACCCCACCTAGTGGTCACAGGCAAAATTGCACACAAAACAAATCCCTTGTAAAGCTTCTGAATTCAGTTTGGAATTCAGTTTTCATTATGACAAGCCGAAGAAGCAGTGCCGGATTAAACCCTGTGGTGTATAGTTAGCAGAGTAAAAATTTAAACACGTTGCAGGATTCCCAAACAATAGACCAGAGGCAATTATATTTCATCCAGCTTTACTGCTACTGACTAGGCAGTCAAAATCTCAGGGACACCACCCTACAACTCAAATTATCTCCTTATAGGTTTCTAATTTTAGTAAAGGTAAAGGGACCCCTGACCATTAGGTCCAGTTGTGACCGACTCTGGGGTTGCGGCGCTCATCTCGCTTTATTGGCCGAGGGAGCTGCTTCTGCGAACCAGAGCAGGGCACGGAAACGCCATTTACCTTCCCGCTGGAGTGGTACCTATTTATCTACTTGTACTTTGATGTGCTTTCGAACTGCTAGGTTGGCAGGAGCTCGGATTGAGCAACGGGAGCTCACCCCGTCGCGGGGATTCGAACCACCAACCTTCTGATCGACAAGTCCTAGGCTCTGTGGTTTAACCAGTTTCGTTACACAATATTATTTTGATCGATTGTTGCAGGGCCCCTAAAAGGCGTGGGGCCCATAGGTCGGTGCCTACTCTGCCTGTTTGGTAATCTGGCACTGCGAAAGAGGACAGGACCAACAACACAAAGGTAACCCATTAAGAAGTAAGAGACTCTCTGCAGCTAGACAAACAGACATGCTCAGAAAAAGGTATATAGGCAGCATCAAAAATAAGCCATGGTGGGCCCTTACCATCAGCCCCTATATGCCTGGGAAATCCCTTTTACAGGTGAGTTCCAAACAATCTTTCCCCCAGGCATATGGAGCTGGTGGCAACACCAGGACTTACCAAAGCTCACTGAGCCACGAAAGGTGGGCTCTGAAAAACTAAACAGGTGAACACAAATAAAATCAGCCTGGAAGCAAAGTAGGAAAGAAGTAGAAACCATGAGGGAGTGACAGAAGGCGCCACTGAATTCCAAAGGAGGGAGGTGATTGATTTTGCTTGCAGTTTTGCCTGTGACCACTAGGTGGAGGCTGAACATCCATTCTTGCTATCGGCTCTATATGCCGGCGGGGGGGGGGGGGGGCAGGTTACTTATCTGTGAACTTGAAAGAGTTCATCCCTCTGGCCCTCAGCTTTCCTGTGACCATCAATTCAACAAGTGAAAATTCAAGTGGAGATTTATCATCAAGCCATCAGTCATCATGAGGACTGGTGGTTTCCTTTTCTCAGTGGCAGCTGAGAATCTCTCAATGCCAGATCCACTATTTCTTACCCCCTGGAAACCAGCTGTGAATGTCTGGGGGGGGGGTGAGGGAGACCACATGCATCATGAAAGCAGCCCAGCCTCCCCTGAACTGGGGTGTGGATGTCTCTGTGCCTGCCTGGCATACATATATGTGAGTGAACTGGTACCTTACAAGGACTGTCAACTTTCCCCAGCGTTTGAAGAAGTTGGAGGATATGAGGAATTTGTGCACAAGTACATGAATGCGATCCCGCAGGTTGAAAATTCCAGTATCCCCGAAAAATGCTACACACCCCGTCCAGATTCGTTCCAGATATTCCGGGATCCCATCAACGGTGATTTGCCATGGCCGGGACTCATCTTTGGCCTGAGCATCCTGGGCCTCTGGTACTGGTGCACAGATCAGGTATGGTGGAGATGAGTCTTGGGTCCTCAGGTCCACTCTGAAGGGGAGGGGTGATGGTGGCGCCTAGTTCCTGCTCAGATTCTGTCTGCGGAGGATATTTCTGCAGCAACATGTGGTCAGCACTTCCCTCCAGCACTTCCCAGAGAAGAGGGAGACAGTATAGATTTAGAGCAGCGGTTTGCAGAGGGGATAAGCTGGGAAACATTGGGAGAGGAGCAGGAAGAAGACGCACCAGGGGAGAGACAGCTGACAGACTCAGTGTCTTTAGAAAGCATTCCAGATCCCCCATCTCCTAGGACCTGGCGGGCATTGAAAGGAAGAGAACAGAAACTCAGGTGCAGAAAACACAGGGGTCAACGCAGGGATGACGTAGAGTAGGAGAGGCAGAGGGGATGGGGCTTTACTCAGAGCAACGCCATTATCCAAGAGAGACTGCATTTCTACATCTCTCTCTGTGAATATTGAATAAAAGACACTGGTAAGAGCTTCTTGTCTCTCCGTTACTGGCGGACTGCTGTGAGGGAGGGGGATCGGATTTCCTGAAGCATGACATGTGTAGCGCTTTGTTTTCCATAGGCTGAGTACTGAGACATTTGATTTCAGATGCAGAGATGCTAACTAGTAGTGAACAGAACTCTTAGGTAGTGGTGTAACGTAACGAGGGGGTGTCAGAGGGGCAGTGGCCCTGGGCACGGATTTTTGAGGGGGCATGAAGTAGGCGCCCCCCCCCACAGGTGCCCACAGCGCAGCCCGGCCCTCCTCTTCCAGCGTCAGAGGCACCAATACTCGCAAAGAGGAGCACACTAAAGGGTGTGTTTAAAATATTCACGTCTAAGTTGCTTCCAAAGTTTCCTACTTCCCTTAGCATAGAAAGAAACCACGTGTCTGGTAAGTAGGGTTCACATGGTGGAAAAGAACAAAGCGTTTAGTAGCCCTTCCTCCCAAGGTGAGGGGCTGTGACCTCGCTAAGCCTAGCAGGACAGCTTATTCTATGGTCTTAACCCCTTCATGCATTAATTAGAGTTAAGTATGTTGGTTATATGAGCCTGGATATATCCCGCAGGCTGAACTGGGACCTTCTGCAAAGCAGATGCTCTACCTCTGAGCAGAAGTCCTCCTCTGAAGTAAAAATTCACCACACAAGCAACTGATAAGCCCACCCCACCCCAAGGAGCCTGCTCTAAAGTCAAGACTAGCCTGATCGGCTGCTCACTTTCCTCTCCATTCCTCTCCGGTAGGTCATTGTCCAGCGATGCCTCTCAGGCAAGAACATGTCCCATGTCAAGGCTGGCTGCATCATGTGTGGTTACCTGAAGCTGATGCCCATGTTCCTGATTGTCATGCCAGGCATGATCAGTCGAATTTTGTACACAGGTGAGATGAGACCTCCAGCCTCATCCTCTCGTCTCCATCCGTGGCAGAGTCCATTCAGAGTGTGGCTCTTCCATCCATCCCCTCAAAGGGTGGTACCCACTGGGAATCCTGTTCATCTCTAGGATGGTGCACTCAGGATATCTCAGCCCCCCCCCCCCCAGTAAGGTGCCCCTGTTTTTCTCTTTCCCGCAGATACGGTGGCTTGTGTCGTTCCTGAAACGTGTCTTGCAGCATGTGGGACGCCAGTTGGCTGTTCAAACATCGCCTACCCAAGGATGGTGGTCAAGCTGATGCCAAACGGTGAGATGCTTCACTTGTGCTCTGGCTGTTAGTTAGGAGGGGGTTGGGAAGAGGAAGAAACCCAACAAGACAGCAAAGCACAGGTGCAGGGTGGGTAATGACGCCTGCATCGTTTTGTAAGAATTCATCTGCATGGCTTTGGCTGCTGGGGGTTGTGTTCCCACAGAGTCAGGGCAAACAAGGCTGTCAGGGCAAGAGTGGAGAAAGTGAGGGTGATTTAGGAAAGGTGGGGGCAAGCACTGCCCACCTTCGTGACTTAACTAAGCTAGAACAAAGCAGCTCGAGAAGTGCTGTGCTGAGTGCTGGGAGAGTCAATCAGAACCCTGGGAAGGCAAGAGCCAGAACAGATCAGAGAGGTGCTTTGGCAGCAGCAGCAACATATAACTGGAAAGCACCGCACTCCTTGGCTCCGCTCTCCATCCGCTAACCTATCCAGTTACCTGTGGAAGTAGTGGCTGCAGAACATGCCACCCAGGAGCTGGCAGTCCAGGGGTGCTAAGCAGTAGCATGATTTCCGTGCCACCTCAGGCAGGAGGGGGGACTGTTTCTCCAACTCCTAGGTATGCCTTTGCCACTTACCCGGGGGCAGAGCTTGGGGTCTCAAACTTCAGCAGTGTTCTGTGTGATGCCCAATTTGGCTCCCACTGCCTCTCACGCTCCCTTCTAAAACACAGTTGTGGCGCCCCCTACAGTGCTCCCGAGGCTCTGTGCCCAGTGCTAGTGGAGTAGGGGCACAGGGGCAGTTGTCCTGGCACAACATGCTTCCATAACTGAAAACAGCTTCTCCATGCAAACCCGGAAGTGACTTCTCCAGACAAAGAAACGACTCTTCTTTTCTTATTTCTGTGGCTGCAATCACCTGGATGATGCAGACACCATCCGTTTCCCTCCCTCCAATGTGGCCCGGGGTCCTGGCAACCCATGTTATGCCACTGCCCAATGCGACTGGTCATGCTCCTTTAAAGCCACCTCTGACTTGCCCCCCTGCTTCTCTTCCTCTTGTGTTTCAGGATTGCGAGGCCTGATGCTGTCTGTCATGTTGGCGTCTCTGATGAGCTCCCTCACCTCTATCTTCAACAGTGCCAGCACGCTCTTCACCATGGACATCTACACTAAAATACGTCGGGGAGCGAAAGAGCAGGAGCTCATGATAGTGGGCAGGTGATGATGACAAGTAGGAATGACTATTATGTGCTCACAGCTCTCTGCAAATTGAAACTTTGCCTGGGACCTGTGAGACCACCAAGGGGAACCTCACCCAGCCTTCCACCTGACCTGGAGGTTTTGAACTACAACTCCCATGAGCCCCCTTTTCATACGACCATGCTAGCCGGGGCTGGTGGGAGCCATAGTCCGAAACAGCTGCATGGCGCACCAGATTGGGGAAGGTTGGCCTCATCTGATGTACAGCCCAGGCCCCAGCTTCTTTACCCAGATAGATAGTGTTCATTGGGGCTGGCTCCCAAGAAAAGTGGTGCCCGCGGCTGCAGCCTTAGTCTGGTTCCTGCCCTCTATCTGAAGACTCATAACCTAAGGATTTAAAGGTGTTTACAGGATGCCCAGCTTCTCTTTCCAAAGACATATACTCAGCATCCGGTTTGACAAAGAGTTCTGGAGGACGAGTTTGCTGGCTGCTTGGTGACCTTTTTGTTGACCCTCAATGCAACGCTTGGGTCGGCCCCCAGGGCCAGATTCCATGTCTAACTAACAGCAGTGAATCAGCAAGAGGTTAACCATACAGGGTGCAGTACGCAAGTAGATTTGAATCTCAAATGGCCCACCTTCTCCCAAGGATCTGTCCAGCAGCTGCTTGGCAGCAGAACAGACTTCATCAGCAGGTTTTTAAACAGGGATTGGATGGCTGTCTGCCAGGGATTCTTGGTCCCTTCCAACTCTACAGTTCTAGGATTCTATGACAAGGAGGCAGAGGTGGAACCCTTCTGTTCATTAACATATTCCAGGAGTGACAATACGACAAATTGTTTGTTTATTTCATTTCCATCCCACCTTTTCCTCCAAGGATCTCAGAGTGGCATATATGGTTCCCCCCCATCCTCATTTAATCCTCACAATAAGTCATACACAGTGAGCTTCATGGTTAAGCAGGGATTCAAACCCTGGTCTCTTCCAGGTCCTAGTCTGGCACTCTAACCACTATGCAGCATTGCCTCTCAACCATAGATATAGAGTGCAACTCTGGCCAACAAGCATGGCTGGCTGAGTTCAGACACAGTATTTTCTCTGCACATTCTGCTTCTGCCACTTGGTGGAGTGCATTCTTTTCTCCACACATTTACATTTTTAAAAAAATGGTTTTGCCTTACTGTGGCTTTTGGTTTTTTCTCTCTCTATAGGACCATTAGGGCAACTTAAGATTTTTCTTTGCTGTGTGACACCTGTGGTGCTGAGGTGCCCCCCTGTGGACATTTGGACTTATTGCACATGTAGCATCCTGATAGGCTGAATGCCAAGTCCTTCTCTCCAACAGAGCAGCCTCAGCTGACCTGGTGCCCTCCAACTACGTTGGACTACAACTCCCATCAGCCTCAGTGTCATATGACCCTGCTGGCTCTGACTGATGGGTGTTGTAGTCCAAAACAGCTGGAGGTTATTAGGTAATAGGGAAGGTTGAGATTCGACCACTCCCTGCCTATTTAAATTAATTCCCTTTATAACAGCTTAGTTGCCACCTAGACAAAATGGAAGGAACAGATGCTAGCTGTGCCATTTAATGGATCATGCTGTTTGCTAAAATATGGGATTAGTTTTTGCATTTGAACACTCGCTTAGGGATGTGATATGAATGAACCCAGCATTTGCTCAATGAATTACTGTAATTGCCACTACAGTGGACGCTCGGGTTGCGAACGGGATCCATGCAGGATGCACATTCGCAACCCGCAGTGTTTGCAACCCACAGTGGTGCATCTGCGCACTCGCAGGTTGCAATCCGGCGCTTCTGCGCATGCGTAAAGCGCGATTTAGCGCTTCTGCACATGCACAACTGCCGAAACCCGGAAGTAACCCATTCCGGTACTTCCAGGTTTCGGCGGTCCATAACCCAAAAAAACGCAACCTGAAGCGTCTGTAACCCAAGGTATGGCTGTATACTGTTTTTCATGTGCAACAATAATAAAATGGTTCACAATGTACAAATAAAAACCGACAGTCAAAACCTCACCATGCTCAGGTGTGTCCAGAACCAGTGCTGGGGGCCAAGATGGACAGGTGGGGCTTCAACTGTCAGCAAAAGCTGGAATGAGCAGGGCAATGGGAAAGACGTTCTGTTGTGCTTTGCTCTCAACCTGAGTCGGTTGGAAAGTGGCGGATGTGATTACAGTATCGCAGAATTGTAGAGTAGGGACTCGAAGAGTCATCTAGTCCAACCCCCTGCAAAGCAGGAATTACAGCTAAAAAAATCCATGACAGATGGCCATCCAACCTCTGTTTCAAAACCTCCAAAGAAAGAGAGTTCACCACCTTCTGAGGGAGTCCATTCCACTATCAAACAGCTCTCACTGTCCAAAAGTTCTTCCTAACATTTAGCTGGAATCTCCTTTCTTGTAACTTGAATCCGTTGGTTTCCTGGAGCAGCAGGAAATAAGCTTGCTCCCTATTCCATGTGACAGCCCTTCAGCTATTTGAAGGTGGCTATCCTATCACCTCTCAGTCTCTTCTTTTCCAAGCTAAACATACCTGGCTCCCTCAACCATTCCTCATAAGGCTTGGTTTCCAGGCCCTTGATCATCTCTGTCACTCTGCTCTGCATGGGTTCCGTCTTGTTGATCTCCTTCTTACACTGTGGCGCCTAGAACTGGACACAGTGCAGTAAGCCCACAACTTATTATGCAGGCATTATATTCTGGAAATAACACCTAAAGCAAAAATCGCATATAGTCAAAATGCATTGGGTTCAGTGGCGGGTGGGATTGCCAAAGTCATTTTTCCTGGAACCCCACCACCTTAAAAAAAAATTATTTTGCCACACACGTAAAGCTTGATGCACACAAATGTGCATTAAGTTACGGGCTTACTATACTCTTGATGGGGTCTGACCAAGGCAGAATAGAGTCCCTTGATCTGGACGCTGTGCTTTTGTTGTTGTCTCAGTTGGAGGGGAAGAAGTCTCTGCCTACATCTTTAGGGTTTTTGAATGCTGGCATGGTAGAGAGCTGTGATTAACATCTCCCTTCTGTTTCCAGGCTGTTCATGCTAATTTTGATTGCGGTCAGCATCGCCTGGGTCCCAATAGTGCAGTCGGCTCAAAATGGGCAGCTTTTTGACTACATTCAGTCCATCACCAGCTACTTGGGGCCCCCCATCGCAGCCGTCTTTTTCCTTGCCATTTTCTTCAAGAGGGTCAATGAACAGGTAAGCTGGGCAGAGGGGTAGCACTCCCACCAAGGCCTGGGAAGAGCAACTGCTGGGCTTGACCTCAATTCTCTGAGCGTCTGGGCAACTGCAGGAGGGGTGGGCATGCGCAAAGGGCTATTGATGGCTACTAGCCGCAATAGTCATGCTCTGCCTTCATGGTAAAAGGTAAAGGGACCCCTGATCATTAGGTCCAGTCGTGGCCGACTCTGGGGTTAAAAGTCAATCCTTTATTAGGCATAGCAAATCACACATTATCAAACAAACACCAGATACAAACTGTGCAAAATACGAATTCAGCATAACAAGGTTTGTCCCAGTCAGATCTTTAACTCCAGAGAAAATAAATTTGCATAAATAATACAATATAACACTACCACATCACCGATCAGTTAAGAACCGCTAAATCTCTTTATAATGGCCCAGTCTTTCTGCATGGACAGCACTCAAAAATTCAGCCACTATTAAAGGAATTTGATCATTCCTGTCCGAGAGCAAGTCTTGAACCGTTGGTGGCATAGAATGGAGCCTGTTAAGTTGTAAGGCCTCTAATAATTGTCTTCTAGCATAAATGCCAAAATCACAAGAAAATAAAATATGCTCCAACGTATCAGGTTCTTGTTTACCCCATTTGCAGAGACGCTCTGCTTCTGGGAGAGCTAATATCTTCCTCTTACTATCATTGAATGAAACATATTAAATCTGGCTAATGACTCTGGGGTTGCGACGCTCATCTCGCTTTATTGGCCAAGGGAGCCGCCGTACAGCTTCCGGGTCATGTGGCTGGCATGACTAAGCCACTTCTGGCGAACCAGAGCAGCGCACGGAAATGCCGTTTACCTTCCTGCCGGAGCGGTACCTATTTATCTACTTGCACTTTGACGTGCTTTCGAACTGCTAGGTTGGCAGGAGCAGGGACTGAGCAATGGGAGCTCACCCCGTTGCCGGGATTTGAACCGCCGACCTTCTGATCGGCAAGCCCTAGGCTCTGTGGTTTAACCCACAGCGCCACCCGCGTCCCCTGCCTCCATGGTAGGAGGTAGTAAATGTCTCTGATTTCCAGTTGCTAGAAACCATGGGGGGGTGCTCTTGTGCTCGGATCCTGCTTGCTGGCTTCCCAGAAAAGGCATCTGACTGGCTTGCGTGAGAGCAGGATGCTGGCTCTTCTGAAGGTTCTTATGTGTAAATAGAGGCAGCTCCAAGTGGGGCAGGAAGTGAGGACCACCTGTTAAGAAGAGGGATGGAGCACTGTGCCTAGAAGCCATTGGGCTGAGTGTTGTTGCCCATGGTGTGAGTCAAACTAAAGTGAAGAGGAGCAAGGCTGGATCCGAGCACCATTTGTGGAGCTGAGCTTTTTCTGCTGCTTCCTGCCAGGGGGCCTTCTGGGGCCTGATTCTGGGGCTGCTGATTGGATTGTCTCGAATGATCACCGAGTTTGCCTATGGAACTGGCAGCTGCGCTCAGCCCAGCAATTGCCCGGATATCATCTGCAAAGTCCACTACCTCTACTTTGCCATCATCCTGTTCGTCATCTCGGTCATCATCATTTTGACCGTCTCATACCTGACCAAGCCCATTGATGACGTCCACGTAAGCCATTCTCTCCCTCTGTGCTTTGATCTTTCTCCTCACTTCTCCTCTGCCCCTTCCCACCTCCAGATGGTGCTGCAAACATGGCACACCTTTCAAAAGGAAGAACATCTGTGGGACACAGCACTGTCTCAGAACCTGTGTTGAACACCAAGGCTTGGTTCTGCAGCATGCAAAGGAATGGAGGCAAATGCCTTTGTCCACACTCAAAGGGCTTCTGCCTTGACAGCTGCTGCACACATCCACCTTGGATCACAAGGAGTGTGGCTACCAGACAGGCTGGACACACTGTTTTCCTTTTAGAAATGAACCACAGATGGAAAGCCAGTGAGGGATGCGGCTAGGACCAAATCTTTGCTTAGTCAGTGAAGCTCCCCAGGGAATACCTATCTCTTTCTCTCAGCCCTGCCTACCTTGCAAGGATGTTCTGAAGGTATACGAGAGAAGTGCAGGGCCCAGGCAGTGGCGGAGCTTCATGCTCTGGCACTGAGGTGCGGAGAGCAGGTGGGGCCAGGGCTGGTGTGCATCCTGGGGGGTGACACGCTGCCTGCAGGGACGTGGCATATGTCCTGGGGGCGTGGCACGCCAGCAGGGGCATGGCACCCAATGCGGGCGGGTGGGCAGCTGTGATGGCACCCTATCAGGATCGCGCTGCCGCGGGTGGTGCGTTCCCCCCGCACTCCTCTTCCTCCACCAGTGGGCCCTGGCCAGTACTATGGAAATGCTGAATAATTATATCTCACTAGCTCTAGTCTGCTAGGAATCCTTGTATTGTGCTAGATGACCCTTGGGGTCTGTTATGTACTGAGTTGAATAGGATCCAAAATGCAGCAGTCTGATTGGTCCTAGAACAATAAGATCCAAAATGCGGCAGTCTGATTGGTCCTAGAACAATGCAGCAATATGATTGGTCCGCAGGAGCCACCCAATCCAGCTCCAGGTGGAATTGAATCCACAACCTGATTGGCCTACAGGAGAATCCCAGAATTAGCCAATAACGTGCAGCCCACTGTGTAAATAATGTATATAAAGCAGATATTGTGGGGGAACTTCCATTCCTCCTCACCACTATGAGCTGAATAAAGACCATGAAATCCACTCTCAACTCCGAGTATATTTCAGGGTCCCTTCAAATTCTACAATTATATGAGCACAGAGTGGGGCAGAACAGTAGAAGGGCATTTCTAGACTTGCTGCACCCCAGTTTTCTGCTTCCGAGCTGTGAGCTGCCACGGTCTCTCCAGTTAATTCCACCACATGGGACACCCTCTCTGCACCGGACCCTTTCCCTCGCCCCCACAATGGTCTCAGCCCCCTCTCCCCAGGTTCATCTCTGTCTCCCTGTTCTGTGCCCACGGCAGCTCTATCGCCTCTGCTGGAGCCTGCGAAACAGAACGGAGAAACGCATCGACCTGGATGCTGAGGAGATGGAGGAAGAGCCGGTCTTCGAAGAAGAAGCTTGTAAGAGCTCTCCCCTTGGTTCTTATTCCTTCCTGGCACTAAATGAGGGTCAATGGCAGGGGGGCACTAGAGAGGAAGGACCATCGTAGCTTGGTGGCGGCGAATCCCCTTTGCCCATGGAAGGTGCCAGGATCAACCCCGGGCTGCATTTCCGGAGCAGACTCCTTGGAAATAATGGACCTAAGTGGGTCATGCCCATTGATATCAATGGGCTTCCCCTGAAATGGACCTGCATTTGATACCACCCACAGTACATGCCATTGAATGCTTTAAAACAGGGGTAGGCAAACTAAGGCCCGGGGCCTGGATGCGGCCCAATCGCCTTCTCAGTCTGGCCCACGGACGGTCCAGGAATCGGAGTGTTTTTACATGAGTAGAATGCGTCCTTTTATTTAAAATGCACCTCTGGGTTATTTGTGAGGCATAGGAATTTGTTCATCCCCCCCCCCCCAATATAGTCCGGCCCACCACATGGTCTGAGGGACGGTGGACCGGCCCACAGCTGAAAAAGGTTGCTGACCCCTGCTTCAAAACAATAAAACCAATTCAGGCCAGAACAGGCTTCTAAGCTGTTTACAAAGCATGCAAATCAGTCATGCAAATTTTACTTACTTACTTACTTACTTACTTACTTACTTACTTACTTACTACCCTTCGTCCATGGCTCTCACCCACTTGCCACTTGAGGCAAACAGAAAATGGCACCACCACCTTCTCCAACTGAGGGAAGCCCCACAGAAAAACAGAATCTGGAGAGGAGCAGGGGGTGGCAGCGGTGACAAGCACAAGAGAGGGCGAGCACTGTCCTCCTTAAGGGCCGGGATCTACTGCCTCTCCCAGCTGTCCCCAGCCTGCCACCTGAGGCAACTGCCTAATGGGTGGGCCGGCCCTAAGGTGTCACTAAACAGTGGTACCTCGGGTTACATACACTTCAGATTACATATGCTTCAGGTTACACACTCCGCTAACCCAGAAATAGTGCTTCAGGTTAAGAACTGTGCTTCAGTATAAGAACAGGAATCGGGCTCTGGCGGTGTGGCAGCAGCAGGAGGCCCCATTAGCTAAAGTGGTGCTTCAGGTTAAGAACAGTTTCAGGTTAAGAACAGACCTCCGGAACGAATTAAGTACTTAAACCGAGGTACCACTGTAGTACACAATAAAAGCACCCTTTAGAAAAAAACTTTCTCAGCATCTTTTACGACACTCAGACTGACCTGTATGGCAGGAGTCTGGCACTGAGACCTTCCTTGTCGTGCCCCATAGTCCGAGAGCGGTAGGGGTCTGGGGGACACGGAAGTGCGTTGTCTTCTGGGCTTCTACGTTTTCAGACTTGACGTTGACCTTTTTCTCTCTCTTGCAGTCCCGGACAAGGAGCAGGGTTGCTGCAGGAAGGCCTACAACTGGTTCTGTGGCTTGGAGACCGTAGTAGCTCCCAAGCTCAGCAAAGAGGAGGAGGAAGCCCTGCGGGAGAAGATGATGGACACAACAGAGGACCCCTTCTGGAGGCGGGTGGTCAACACCAACGGCATCATCCTCCTGGCCGTGGCCATCTTCTGCCACGGCTTTTTTGCATAGACTCGTGGGGCTGGGTGTTTTCCTTCCCCCTTTCCCTTTGAAATGAAGGTCTCCCTCCCTCCCTCCCTGAGATTGCTTTGTGAAGCCATAATTTGTAAGTTCTGCCCTTACCAGGCCTGACACTTATTTGTGCCAATCAAGTTGATTAATTGTTTAATCAAATGAGTTAATTGGTGGGTGGGCTGCCTCTCCTCCGAAAGGGGGGGGAGAGGAGGAGCCCCACAGCTCAGAGATAAAGAGGAAGGGGTGAGGAGAACCACATCAGCAATGCTCAGGGTCCATTTTTGGACTCTCTTTTTATATATAAAAATGCTGCTTTTCTATGTTTAAAATGTTGTGCTTTCCCATAAGTGATTCCTTGTAAATAATAATGATAGTAATAAGTACAAGTCCCTAAAACAGAGGCTGAGTTTCATATTCTGTGGATCTATCTGCTTGAATTCCTTTTAAGCAAAATCTCTAAATTGCTTCCCTCCCTTGCTTTTTCCTTTCCTGTTTCTCTTTTATCATCTCCCTCCCCCCATTGGATTCCCACCCCCTTCCCATGAGCTCTTTTCTCTGGTCTTGGACTGCAAGTGACTAGACTGGATTTTTATTACCACTGCGATTTGAGCAAGCTTGAAATTATTAGAAGGGTTTATACCTCCCCCTGCCAACCCCCTGAAACTTCAGCCTTTGACTTGACATGGCCTGCCACTCTTTGTGCATTCTCAATGTATTATAAATTGTGCAAAAATAAGAATACACGACTTATTTTTTAAAAAAACAGCAGCTTGCATTTTGTTTGAAAAGGGATCCCATGCTAAGGGGCAGGACAGTTGCTTATGGTGCTGTGTAGTGTAGTGGTTAGAGTATCAGACTAGGACCTGGGAAAGGCCAGGGTACAAATATCTGCTCAGCTATGAAGTTCACTGGGGCCAGTCACCGCCTCTCAGCCTAACCCTACCACAAAGGGTTGTTGCTGGGATTAAATAAGGAAGGGGAGAGCCATGTATGGCACCTTGAGCTCCTTGGAGAAAAAGGTGGGATATGAATGCAATACATATATAAAAATAATCTGGAGCTCCCACAGGCTCCGTACGACATGCAAGAGTTAGTGTAGCATTTGTGCAACCATCTTGGATGCTAAGAGGGAAATTCCTTCATTGGTGAGATCATTTGCAGGACAGGTTGCTAAGAAGAATGAAAAAGGCAAATTGCCAGTAACTTATGGACCGTTCTAGACCACAGTCCTGGATTCAGCCCTGTGGCTAGTATGTTCATTGTCTGGCTGTGGGCAAGTCCCCATTTCTCATTCTCACCCACCTCACAGGATAAAGTGCATAACCGCCCCGTGTGTCTCTGTGGAGGAAGAACAGAATGCCAGCTTGAAATGGGATGCCTTCCTTGACCAAACTTCTCTGGCTTGTGACTAGGAGCCCACAGAGCATGCTGGATGCCTGAGGGTGGCTCAGGGAGCACCAGGCTGGATTTTGCAGGACCCTGGACAGCTCCAAGCAGCCAACCTGCTCAGCAGGAGCTCCACTGAAATCTTTCAATGACTCCCTGGCCCCACCCCCTTCCTGATGATTGATGGCCCACTGGGGGAATGTGAGGCCCGCATTGCAAAGTGGGTGGGTTCCTTGAGGGAGTCTGGGGTGTGTTGGAGCTCACTTTGGGGGGGGGGGTCCTGGCTCAGTTGTGGGGGGGGCCTCTGCCACTTATCCCAATTTTCTTCCTGAACCAGCTAAGTCCTTCTCACCCCCATCCACCCACAAAGAGATCTAGCTTCTGCTCAGGATCAGGGTCATGATTGGGCTAGAGCATGGTTAGGCAACCTAAGTCCCGGAGGCTGGATCCGGCCCAATCGCCTTCCCAATCTGGGCCACGGACGGTCCAGGAATCAGCGTGTTTTTACATGAGTAGAATGTGTCCTTTTATTTAAAATGCATCTCTGGGTTATTTGTGGGGCCTGCCTGGTGTTTTTACATGAGTATAATGCGTGCTTTTATTTAAAATGCACCTCTGGGTTATTTGTGGGGCCTGCCTGGTGTTTTTACATGAGTATAATGTGTACAATACTTTAATTTAAAATGCATCTCTGGGTTATTTGTGGGGCATAGGAATTTGTTCATTTTTTTCCCCCAAAATATAGTCTGACCCACCACATGGTCTGTGGAACGGTGGACCGGCCCACAGCTGAAAAAGCTTTGCTGACCCCTGGACTAGAGATATCATGAGGAGTCTTCCCTCTACACACATATTCAGCCAGCCTGGGCCACTTGGGAGGGGTTTCACACCTCCAGGGAACCTGAGGCAAGTTCACAAGACACTGGAGCCTCAGCTCCACAGACCTACAAAAGAAGAAGAGTTTGGACTTGATATCCCGCCTTACACTCCCCTTCAGGAGTCTCAAAGTGGCTCACAATCTCCTTTCCCTTCCTCCCCCACAATAAACACTCTGTGAGGTGAGTGGGGCTGAGAGACTTCAGAGAAGTGTGACTAGCCCAAGGTCACCCAGCAGCTGCATGTCGAGGAGCGGGGAAGCGAACCCGGTTCACCAGATTACAAGTCCACTGCTCTTAACCACTACACCATTCTGGCTCCCATGAATATAAGAAGACGCTGCTGGATCACACCAAAGGGCCCACCTAGTTTAGCATCCTGTTCTCACAGCGGCCAACCAGTTGTCTGTGGGAAACAAGCAATCAGGATTTGAACACAAGACCAGTCTCCCCTCCTGTAGCTTCTGGCAATTGGTATTTGAAAGCATTGCTGCCTCCCAGAGCACAGCTAGTAGCATCAATAGTCCTCTCCTCCACGAATCTGTCTGATCCTTTTTTAAAGCCATCCAAATTGGTGGCCATCATTTCATTCTTGTGGGAGCTTCACAGTTTTAACTATGCACTGCGTGAAGAACGACTTTATTTTATCTGTCCTGAACCTAGACTGGGCTGTTTCTGTCATTAAAACCCCCCCAACCCCTTCTCTGAGCTGGCGGAGGTTGAAATCTTGCTCTCAGCTGGTGATTAAGTCCTGGCTACATTAATTAGAGCAGTGATCGGTGCTGACTTCAAGTGATGGAGAGAGGGGGAACAGGTGATTTGTTGATGCAGGCATCTTCTGGCGTCACCCGCAGCAGAGCATCGCTCCAGACCTCCCAGCACCACGCTCCGCGACTGTGGCAAACAGGCCCCGGCTGAGTCCGGCTCATTTTTAGAAACGTCAAGGCTTAATAGCAGGGCGGAGGGGAAGTGCCAGATGGTGACAGGCTAATTGTTGGATTTGCCATATGCAGGAGACAATGCAAAGGTTCCCCTCAATATTTCCGGGTGACTAAGTTGTTTGCAGCTGAATCCTCGGCTATGTTAAGCTGAAACCCGCCAGCGATTTCTCATCGAGCTGAAACCTTTTCTCTGCCTTTGGCAAGGGGAGGTTGGGGCAGGATGGGAAGCCATCGCCTAGAGGCATTCCGTCAGGAATGTTGTTGGGTCTGTTCAGGTGATGTCAGAAGGCTGTGGTGGGGCTATAGGACCTGGAACGAAGGGGGGGGGCACCAGAGGCACTTTCTGGGGCAGCCTGGAGGTATGGGAGTTTGAGGTGGTGAATGTGGCAAGGTTGAAGTAATAATAATAATGATATATTATTTATACCCCGCCCATCTGGCTGGGTTTCCCCAACCACTCTGGGCGGCTTCCAACAAAACACTAAAATACAATAGTCTATTAAACATTAAAAGCTTCCCTAAACAGGGCTGCCTTCAGATGTCTTCTAAAAGTCTGGTAGTTGTTTTTCTCTTTGACATCTGGTGGGAGGGTGTTCCACAGGGCGGGTGCCACTACCGAGAAGGCCACCTGCCTGGTTCCCTGTAACTTGGCTTCTTGCAGTGAGGGAACTGCCAGAAGGCCCTCGGAGCTGGACCTCAGTGTCTGGGCAGAACGATGGGGGTGGAGACTCTCCTTCAGGTGTTCTGAGGCCACAAATGCTTGAGGGTGGGGAGTGCACGCAGTCAGAAGCATTCAATGCTAGTCCTACTTCGAGTAGGCCTATTGAAGTTAATGTACGCGATTAACTTAGGTTCATTCATTTCAGTGGGTCTGAGTTGGATTTAGTTGACTCAATCTGATGGTGAGAGTTGTTTGACAGTGGAACGGACTCCCTTGGAAGGTGGTGGTCTCTCCTTCATTGCAAGTTTTTAAGACTAGGTGACCCTTGGGGTTCCTTTCAACTCTACAACAACAACCCAGGGAAAGAGACTAAAGTAATAGAGAACCAGAGGTGCTTCTCCCATGAGACAAGGGGAAGTGCTGGTTTCTGAGTGGTGTTTAGAGCGGAGGGCAGGCAGGCAGACCTAACACACAAGGCACAGCCCAAGGAATGCTGTTGCACAAGCTCCACTGAAATGATCCTAGGGTCTTTCCAGGAGACTTGTACAGAACATGCTAGTGAGCTGTGCCTTATGTTAATGTGTGTGTGTGGTCATTTGGTATTTCCACTAGCCCTGGACAGGAACTGTTGAATGCAAAGACTCTGAAGCAGCAACTGGAGGCAGAGACCGCTCCTGGCCCCTTTCCAGAAGACACCCCTTGCTCCTGCCTTGGCACCATCACAGCCCTTGGAGTCCACATTGATCAAATTGAGGCATTGCTCCAGAGGCTCCTGGTTCATCATTGCCAGGAATGGTTCCATTCTTTTTCCTGCTGACAGAGCTTGGGGAATCTTCATCTTTTGTCTCTGCGGCTTGTTCTGTGAGAGCTGGGGAAGGGTGATGGCAGCCTTCCCTTACCTGGTGCCCTCCAGATGTTGGACAACTCCCATCATCCCTGACTGTTGGCTGCCCTGGCTACTGGGGCTGCTGGGAGCTGTAGTTCAGCGGCACTTGGAGAGCCCCACGTTGAAGAAGGCCTTGGGTGGTGGCTGATTTTGAAGCTGTTTCTTCTTCGTAGGGCTATGAGAGGGAAGAGGCCAGTTGGCAGGATCAAGGACCGCATTTGTGTCTGCATTCAAAGGGTGGAAGGAAGGGCAGGCCTGAGACATTTTGCAGGCTATAGCGAAGAAGTGCTGGCAGCCATGACATGTACAACAGAACTGGCGATGGAATCGTACTTCAGCACTAGTGATGGGATAGCTTCCTGCATGCCACCTGAGGCTACAGACACATTTAAAAGCTCCTGACTACCGCCAAAGAAGCCTGGGAACTTTAAGGCTTATGGGAATTGTAGTTTTCTGAGGGCTAAACTACAGCTCCCAGGATTCTTTGGGGGAAGCCATGTGCTTTAAGTGTACAATGTGCACATAGCCTCATTGGCCAGCTAATTTGGGATGGGGGCAGGATACGCTCTGCCCTTCAACAGAGGTGGCTGCCTGTGGGGCTGAAGAGGAACAGCCTGAGGACATCTGCTGCTGCTGCTGCTGTCTCCCGACACCTGAGGCAACTGCCACCCTTTGCCTACTGGTGGGGCTGGTTCTGGGGGGGAGGAAAGAGGAGAGACGCCTCTCACCAAGCTCTTCTAGGCTTGGAGTCTTTTTTCACAATTGCCCCACAGTACACCATATTATATCCTACAAAAAACACAGCACAATTCTCCCATGGGGCTTCCGCGTGCTATAAAATGACCTGTCTGTCCTCTGCCCCCCCCCCCAGCAGGGGCCTGACACTGGGAGAGCCCTGCTCAGCTGGAGACAGTCAACCCCTGGACTCTGTAGCCCCTACAGAGGGACAGAGGTCAGCCTCCCCCTGGTGAATTCCCTTCCGCAGTCCTGTCTTGCCTTCCCAGCTTGCTGGCCTAGCAGCTGCCACTGAGTGGCAACAGGACCCACACCTGAGGTTTGGGGGGCAGGCCTTGTTCCTGAATCTATTCTGTCTGGCTTGCTCTGCAAAGGGTCTCACTCAGCCCACAGGGGCACACATCAGCAGAGAATCTACAAAGGGCAGCCATTTCAGCGGAGGTTGCACAGGAATTGGGCCCTCCCTACTGTCCAGAATGGTGCTAAGGGCCCTGGTTTCAGAGTTTGGTCACCAGCTCTGTCTGCTCCCTCAGGGAAGAGTCTTGTGGATTAGATATCGTTACGAAACTTGAGTGCATTTTGTAATTTTACAAGCTATGTGACTCCGTTACTCAGCTGGATCTCTATACATGGTCTTTCATGAATCGTGACTTTGCTGTTATTTTTATTGGTTATAGTCCAGTCATGATTTATCGCAATGGCTGGGAGTGAATATCTGCTTAATTATTATTTGCCAATATTTTGAGAGTTCATCTGATTGTGTCATGTGGTATTCCAAATGGAGCACCAAAGATCACTTGCTTTGATATAAACTGTATATTTTC
Source organism: Podarcis tiliguerta (assembly GCF_965153285.1). NCBI lineage: Eukaryota > Metazoa > Chordata > Lepidosauria > Squamata > Lacertidae > Podarcis > Podarcis tiliguerta. The sequence goes on from NC_139549.1 coordinate 26,927,707, forward strand.
TAGTCATGATTTTTTATCATGACTTATAGTGGTACCTCGGGTTAAGAACTTAATCTGTTCTGGAGGTCCATTCTTAACCTGAAACTGTTCTTAACCTGAAGCACCACTTTAGCTAATGGGGCCTCCCGCTGCTGCCATGTCACTGCTGCACGATTTGTTTTCATCCTGAAGCAAAGTTCGCAACCCAGAGCAACTACTTCTGGGTTAGCGGAGTCTATAACCTGAAGCATCTGTAACCCGAGGTACTACTTCTGGGTTAGCGGAGTCTGTAACCTGAAGCGTCTGTAACCTGAAGCATCTTTAACCCGAGGTACCACTGTACTTGCATTGGATCAGATTGCTAAAGTGTGATCTTTGTTGTGTATTTTGCCGTTTCTGCGGCTTGTAATCTGCCTTGTGTATAGCAATATGGAAAGGTGGTATACAAGTTAAAAGAGAACAAAGCTCCTCCTCTAACCCAGTCATGATAGTGCAGCCCACGCATGATGACGAGAGGCAGGCAGGCAAGGAGCTGTTGGAACAGGAACTTTATTGTCAATTGCGTTGCTCTCCGAGGTCCCCGCCAGCCCGTTCCCTACGGCTTCCACTCAATGACTTCCACCGCAATCTGTGCCGCCCTCCTCACAGCCGCGCTGGAATCGCTCAGCCTCTTCCGGAATTCGGCCACGTGGGCCAGCAAGATCTTCCGGCCCTCCGGGGCCTCTGACAACATGGTCAGGGCCTTGATGGAGTAAAGGCGGACTTTGCTCCTCTCGTCGTGAATCAGGGGCAGCAGCGTGTCGATGGCGTCCGCATTGATGGCTGCGTATTTCCCTGAGTGTGACAGAAGGAAGGCCCTGTGAGATGCTAAAAGGAGAAGCCCTGCAGCAGCTGCTGGGGGTGGGTGGGGGTGTTTAAAGGTGGCCCCTGCCGAGCCCAGCCTCCCGGGCTTCCCGTGTCAGCCATCCAGGTGCCTCTTCTGGGAAGCCACAAACAGGTCGCAAGCGCCACAGTAGCCTTCTCCCCATTTGTACTCCTTGGCATCCTGCCTCTGAGAGCGGAGGGAAGACATACCAGAGCGGGTTGCTTGTGTGAAGGGAGTGGCTTTTTCTGCAGCCCTTGGCAGGTCACACATTAAGATTACAACTAGCAATGCAATATGTGAGTGGCTGGAATTAGCCGGACCTTTGGCTATGCAGGTGTTTCTTGCCATCTGTACAACATGCGAATGCCCTCCACTACAGCTCAGAAGCCACAGAAGCTCTAGGCAGCCAGTGTGCTAGATGTTGCCCTGGCAGCATCCTGGAGCCTGCTGCTCAAGTTGTGTATCAGCCACATGAGACAACAGGATTCCCCTCAGCTGACCCGACAGCTCTACACTTGGGGAGACCAGCCTTGTCCAAGCTGGTGCTCTGGAGAGCTTGCTAGACTCCAAATCCCAGAAGCCCCAGAAGCCAGCACAGCCAATGAGACGACGGGAGGGAGAAGCAAATGGAGGACAGCAAGTTGTGGGGAGGCAGGGTCTAGCTAAAGCCTTAGAAAATGGCCAAAATGTTTCCAGGGACCCCATGGCTTCCTCTCAAAGCCTGGTTACATGCCCAGCTGCACTGTCCCTGTCTTTCTCTCTTGCGCCACTGGCCTTGCCTTCTAACTTTCTGCTTTCCACAACTCAGCTGCCCTCCCCTCTTCTCCTCAAAAGGGGCAGCCTGCCAGCTGCTCCCCTGCCTTCCCCTCCTCACCTTGGGTAGTGATGGCTGAATTCATCAGCGCCCCGGCAGCGTTGGCTCGGACCTCGGCATCTTCATCTTCCAGAAGCATGACGAGGTCTGGGAAAACATCTTCCTCAAAGACCATGTTCTTCCCTTCCAGGGGGACACTGAGGGGAGCAAAGGGTGGGGATCAGCCAAAGAAACTCTAAAGCCCCTCTGTGGGTCTGACGTGTGTATGTGTGTGCACACATGCTAAGAGCTGATTGTCCTCTGGTCAACACGGGGGACCTGAGCTGTCCCTTGTGTAAGAGAGCGACCTCTGTCTTGGGACATTCTGACATTTGCAAAACGTAGGGCTTCAAAAACAAAAAGGCCTTGTTGACCCATGGCTTAGTGCTACGTGTGAATCCTGTCCACAGATCTGCATCAATTTGTGATTTCTTTTTTTAAAAAAAGGCATGAAAATTTGTCAGTGTTTCAGAGCATGTGTCTCCTAAGACACACAACCTGGCAAGCAATTCCCTCCAACAGACCACAAAAATCTGGAGAAATTGTGTCTTGAAGGATTTTGGATTGTGTATCATTTTGGAACCGAAATTTGCGTTCAAGCGCTGTACTTTTTTTGCCTTTTGTATTTTATCGGTTTTGTATTTTTCCCTGTCGGCCGCCTTGAGTGCAATATGAAAAAGGTGCGATATGAATAAACGTGACAACAACAATGATAACTGAAATGGGGACTGGATTTCTCCGCCTCCCCTGGTGAGTCACCGGCCCTCACCTGATGGCCATCAAGGCCTGAGCTGCCCTGCTCCTGATGTTGACCCCTGAATGGCTGAGCAGCTCCTTCAGGATGCGGACGGCTCCTGTGGCCAGGGCCTCGAAGGCCTCCACCCGCAGGCAGCCTGTCAGTGTCTCCAAGATCAGCTCCTGGATATCCTCCATCTCCGTCTTCAGCTTGAAGACCAGCGAGGGAACCAAGCCGCTCTCCACAATCCCGGTGGCTCCTGCAGGAGGAGGGAACAGAAGGAGGATCTGTGGTGGTGCCCCAAAAGCCCACGGCCTAGCCGAGCCCTCCCAGCCATGAGGATTGCCATGGCAAAACAGGAGGCAGCCGAGGAGAGAACAGGCTGTCTGCGAGGAGCCACTGGCAAACAAGTCTCAGCTGCCTGGTGACTGTTGCTAGGAGACAAGCAGCTCCATCGAAAGTGATTCACATGTGAAGTTGGGTGATGCGGAAGTTCGGCATACGAGGAGAACAGAAGGAGCCTTCCCCAACTTGTGCCCTCCGGGTACTTTGGACTACAACACCCATCAGCCCCAGCATCATAGGGCCGCACTGGCTGGAGCTGATGGAAGTTGTGGTCCCAAGTTGTTGTTAGTGTTTCTTCAAAGCAACCTTTCCTTTCCGAGAAGAAGAAGAGAGTTTGGATTTGATATCCCACTTCATCACTACCCAAAGGAGTCTCAAAGCGGCTAACATTCTCCTTTCCCTTCCTCCCCCACAACAAACACTCTGTGAGGTGAGTGGGGCTGAGAGACTTCAGAGAAGTGTGACTGGCCCAAGGTCACCCGGAAGCTGCATGTGGAGGAGCAGAGACGTGAACCCGGTTCACCAGATTACGAGTCTACCGCTCTTAACCACTACACCACACTGGCTCTACAACACCACAGCTTAGGGTCCTTCTCCTTCATGGGAGAATATATGGGGTTTCCAAGGAAACACTTCTTTAGAAAGTAGAGCACAGAATCATCATCACCATCATTGTGGGGACCACGGTGCACACAGAGGGGATGTTAATCCGTCCCTTCCTAGCCATGACTTTGACAAAATGACACCCCCCCCCACTGTACTGGTATCAGTCTTTCCCCGTTCCCCATAAAATGTCTTCCCTTCCAGTATTGTAGTGGCTTTGATGACGCAAAGCGACTTCTCTTGCAGGCTCCACTGCAATTTCATTGATGAAAAAGTGGAGCAATTTCCCACGGTGACTTTATGGAAGATTATCAGTCGGCGTTGTACTTGCCTGAGGGATAGCCAAGCAGGTGTTGTGTGGGGCTGTGCCATGGTAACAGGTTTGGGAGCATGAAATCTCTACTCAGAGCCAAACAACCTTGAACTCATTGAAAAGCCTCTTGATTAGCCCCACAGATCTCTCGACTGCAGCATCACACACAGTTCCTGTGCTACCGAGCAACTTGAGGACTAGGTGTCTCAAGAGCAACACCTTCACCAGCTGAAATCAGGGTGTGCGTGGTCTTAGGAGGCCAGAGTCCATAAGGCTTCTCTCTTGAGAGAGCTGCTGGAAGTAACACAGGTCTCTGGCTCAACCCTTGGTCTTGATCTTGGCCTGTTGATTGACCACACTTGTGAAGCATGTCTTGGGCTGCAGCTGATTGCTTGTGCTCCCTCTTGGTTGTTTGGGGCACTGCTGTACCCTCATCCCAGCTCTCCTTGGTGAGGATATGAAGTAGGAGGCTCAGACCGCCCCCAGGACTGGCATCCCAGCCCCTAAGGGCACCTGCTGGAGCTTGACAGAGGCTGAAGGTAAGCAGAGTCCCTGTAAATTTCCTTAGGAATGTAAAACGAGCCTGATGAGTCAGGCTAATGGCCCATCCGGTCAAGCATCCTGTCCTCAAAGTGGCCAACTAGATGCCCCCAAAGGGAATCCCACAAGCAGGACCTGAGCATAAGAGCAACTCTCCCCTCATGTGGGAGAGTCAGCCCCATACTGCATGGGACTGTTCTTGTTTTGAACAGGGAGATGTGTACTCTTGGAGCCCTAGTCAATCCTGCTAGAGGTCCTATGGATGGGAGTGTCTATGACAGGGATAGGCAAACTCGGCTCTCCAGATGTTTGGAGACTACAACTCCCATGATCCCTAGCTAACAGAACCAGTGGTCAGGAATGATGGGAATTGTAGTCCCAAAACAACTGGAGGGCTGAGTTTGCCTATGCCTGGTCTATGAGGAGCCTGGGCAGAATTCAAGGAGGACCAGGGTTAGGATCTCTGAAGCCCTCTAGATGAGGCAAGGCAGAAATGGAGAAATGACTCCTTGGGCTGAATGAATCTAGCATCCAAGTTTGGTGGAAAAGGAGTTAAATGAACCTGTTTCTGTTTGCTTGCTTGTTTGAAACGTTCTCCTGGCTTGGAAAGGAAGGTGTTGGAGCAGAGAGAGCCAACGTGTTGCCCTCCCTGGATGTTCATAGAATCATAGAATTGCAGAGATGGAAAGGATGACGAGGGTCGTCTTGTCCAGTTCCCTGCAATGCAGGAATCTTTTGCCCAACGTGGGGCTTGAACCCACGACCCTGAAATTAAGAGTCTCGTGCTCTACCGAGTGAGCTATTTGTCTCAACTCCTAGCAGCCCTAGCTGCCAGCCTGCCTAATGGTCAAGGATAATGGGAGTTGTAGTCCAGCAAATCTGCAGGACACCATCTGGAGGGCTACCCCTGGACTGGGATAAATAACATTTACAAGAGTAATTGGCCAGAATAAGCACCAATGTTATAAATATGACAAGAATCAAGGAAAGGAGGTCTGGTTATATTTCAAACTGCACTAAGGGAGAAAAAGTGCAGACATAATTTAAAAATGCCCTGCTCAGAGCTTCATGTACCAAAAAAAAAAAAAAAAAAAAAAGAGAGTCCATGCTGGTCTTTCTATATATAACTAACCTAGTTCTGCAGTTGATTTTAAAGAGAGCAAGCTGGAAGATGAATGGAACCTGACTACTGTAAAGCTTGCCATGAAAGGTGAAAAATTAGGGGGAAAGCAGGTTTTCCATTGTGTTTGTGTCTCAATATCTGCATGTGCACGGAAAAACCAGGTTATGGTACAATCATCACTGAAATGCTGCCTCAAGCAGGGCAATTTCATTTGGAGTTTTTGAGACAACTTTGCAAGGGAATGCATCTGTATTTGGGAACAACTGCCATTTTTCAAACTTTTTTCTTCCCCAAACCAAGACACAAAGGGTATAGGGCAGCACATAAATTTAATAAATAATCATAATCATAATTTTCTACCCTATGTGAATTTGTAACCAATGTTATATTGGATTAATGATCATCACTTCCCCAAAGAATCCAGGGAGTTGTAGTTTATTGAGGGGGCTGAGAATGTCCCGCGGAAGAATACGCCAAGGGGGAAATGACTATTTAACCCATTTAAATCTTAAAAAGCAGAGACATCACCTTGCCAACAAAGGTCCGTATAGTGAAAGCTATGGTTTTCCCAGTAGTGATGTATGGAAGTGAGAGCTGGACCATAAAGAAGGCTGATTGCTGAAGAATGGATGCTTTTGAATTATGGTGCTGGAGGAGACTCTTGAGAGTCCCATGGACTGCAAGAAGATCAAACCTATCCATTCTGAAGGAAATCAGCCCTGAGTGCTCACTGGAAGGACAGATCCTGAAGCTGAGGCTCCAATACTTTGGCCACCTCATGAGAAGAGAAGACTCCCTGGAAAAGACCCTGATGTTGGGAAAGATGGAGGGCCCAAGGAGAAGGTGACGACAGAGGACAAGATGGTTGGACAGTGTTCTCGAAGCTACCAGCATGAGTTTGACCAAACTGCGGGAGGCAGTGGAAGACAGGAGTGCCTGGTGTGCTCTGGTCCAGGGGGTCACGAAGAGTCGGGCACGACTAAACGACTAAACAACAACAACAAAAATCTATACTGTAGGGTTGCCCCTTAAGATTTACAAAAGGCACGGATCCACCTCTAGACAACAAATGGCAAGTTGCTAGCTAAAGGGCTTCCTGTGGGTGGAGTCAGGGTTCTAATTTTGTCTTGCTCTGTTGCTTGCTCTTACAGGGTGGTAATGTGAATTGAACATGTATCTGGCCCTGGGGCAATTGTAAAATTAACGTTCTGGAATATGAGCAGTCCCAGAGTTGTAAGGCCTGAGTTCAAGCCACCTGGCACTGGAGGAATGTGTGGGTGTGCCAGTTATATGACTTCAGCTTGCAGCGGAAGGAAAAGAATGTGATGCACACGCAGTCGGAAACCATCAAAACTGAGGGCTTCAGTTGACATAACACAGGTGGTCAGCAGTCAAGGTCTCCTGTGTCCGTTTGTTTAAAAGAAGAAGAAACAAGCACTTGGCAGCTGAAGACTGGAGGAGGTAGGACTAGATGGCACCGTCTTAAGTGGTATTGGGAGTGGGATAAAGGAAGGGAACTGATTCTCCAGCACTGTTTCTAAGAGCTAACTCCCACTCACTGCTATTAGCTTTGCAGGGAAAGTGTGTGGGTGCCTGTATGGTTCCTGTGTGTCTCCCCCAAAGAACTAATAGTACCAGTGGGGTGGGGGTGGGGACACACGACTTAGATTGGGGAGTGTCAATTCTCTCTTCCCCATTGTTACTCCTTGGTCTTCGAACCAGATGAGCGGGGCTGCTGCGGGTCTGATGATGCCTAGTTTGGCCCGTAAATACTTGAGAACTGTGCTTTGGCACAATTGAGTTGCCTGTTCTTGGACTGTATTCTACCATTTGTGGCTCAGGAGGAATGGCCTTGACTGGGGCACCATTTGGATAAGGCCCTTTTCTTGGGGCAGAACCTCAGCTTGGGAACTCTCTCCCCCTGGAAGCAGGAATGGCTTCAACGTTAAAAGAAAATGACGGCTGGGAATCCAAGGACTAGGAATGTGGTGGGGTGACCACTCCAGGGCAAGGGCACAGCTAGGACACCCCGATTCTCCTTTCAGCCCCTGCAGCAGTGGAAATGCGGCCGACACCAGGTGCAGAAGGTGGGTTGTGGCTTGAGTTTCAAATGCTCCCCAGTGTGGGAATGTGGCCCCAAAGGCCTCAGCTGCACAAAGGTGCCTGGATGGACACGCAGGCAGGCGCATGCTAGTCTCCCCTGTGAAAATGCAATGAAGGAAAACCTTTGCGGCTGCATCTTCCACCCGCATTGCATGCCTCCCGGACCCTCCACTGTTATTCTTGTAGCCAAAAAAAATCAGCTTTCACATGAATGGATGAACAGCATGTTGATAAACAAATACACTGACAAGGAGTGCAGGGTTCCTATCTGCTGCTCTACAAAGGAAAAGGCGTTGCCATGGAAACTGTCTTAGCGCTTTACTTCTCAGCAAATGCACCTCCATTCCACATATTGACCACAATCCGGGTAGGAATCATTGTGTCGGGTCCTGTGTTTCTGGCAGTCCCTTTTAGCCACGGACCTTTCTGTCAGGTGACCCTCGGGACCTGCCTTTGTAAGGAAACGCACTTCTGGTGCACTGGCAGGTGGGGAGGGATGTCACTGTCTTTTTGCTGCTCCGGAACTCCAGAGGGCAAAGTGAAAAGGGCAGAAGGCCTGATGCTGGCAGGTGGGGAGCAAGAAACAATGTATGGCGCTGGCAAATGTTCCTGCTGGGCTGAGAAGGATGGAGGAAGAGGCCAGAGAAGGGAATCGGGCAGGAGGAAAGGAAGTGGGCACAGGGTCCATCTACAAGGTGCCAGGGAGACCCTGGCACAAGTCCCTGTTGGGCCAAGGTTTGCCCTTGCAATACTTTTGAGGGTGTGGGTAATTTCAGCCCTGCCTCTGCATCCTTAAATTGTCATGACAAACAGGCCCTAGATGAGAAAGGGCAAGGAAAAAACGAGGCATGTGAGATTGTGAGGCTGTTCGGTTTAGAACAAAAATAGTAAAGATGATAAAATGATGAATGGCAAATTGCTAAAAGAACACAGAGAGGTTGCCAGGCTAATAACCACTTGAGATTAGTCAGAGATACATATGCCACACTTGGAAGAGGAGGCATTGTGACAAATGAACAACAACCAGATTGAGGACGAAACATCCCTAAACCTCAGCTTTGGAGGAATAAGAAGACAGTGATGCCCTGATCTTGAACAATAGTATACCTATAATGTGGACTTGGCTGGGCAGGATCACAGCCACCCCAAAATTTAGCTTTCTCTCTGGAGTAGAATCATAGAATCATAGAGTTGGAAGAGTATTTCATATCCACCTTCTCAACCCATTTTATTTCAAACGCTCCAAGTTATCACATCTTTGTTATAATTTTTAAAGGGGGGAAGCTCTTGATTCAAATGTATATTCATATAACAAACACATAGAATCATTGAATTGTAGAGTTGGAAGGGACCCTCAGGATCATCTAGTCCAGAAATATGCAGCTGTCACCTATGGGGAAGCATGCCGTTGCACACCGAACTAACCCAAGAAGAGCCTGGCTGCTGCTGGATCAGACTGCAAGGGGGCTGATCTCCTCCACCATCCCATTTCCCATCCCAATCCCCCAGTGGGGACAGGGTGCCACAGTCCTCTTCTGCTGTTATCCAGAGCCTGGTGTCTGAAGGCGGGCTGCCTCTGAACCAGGAGGCAGCTTACAGCCATGGCCTTTATCCTCAATGAATTTTTCTAACTCCCTTTCCAAGCTGTTCAGTCTTATGGACATCACCATGTCTTGTGGTAGCAAATTCCATAGCTTAAATTGCGTGATGACGCTCTTCTTTTGGTCTTCTGTGAATGTCCTGCCATCGGATCCCACCAGTGGCGTAGCGTGGGTTGTCAGCACCCGGGGCAAGGCAAGTAATTTGCGCCCCCTAACCCGTGGATTTGCGCCCCCTAACCCTCAGATGTTGCGCCCGGTGCGCCCGGGCCCCCCTGCACCCCCACGCTACGCCACTGGATCCCACCAGTGTTTATGTGAACTTAGGGGGGTTGTGCTCCCAAAATGCATTGTTTCACACCAACACTGAAGTGGAATTGCAATTTTAATGCCCATTCACCCACTTCAGAGAATGTGTGCGTGAACAGGGGCAGCAAAAAGAAAATACGATCAATTGCCCCTCAGAGTAGAGCATTCCTTAAACATGGTCCAACTGCAGAGAAGCCCCTCCAGCCCAGTCACCCTTGTGATTGCCCAGCAGGCAGAAACTTTTCCTTACTAGCTGACTACTGATGGAATGGAATCATTTTGGTGTTATGGCATTGGGAGCTGATTTCCCAAGTTTAGTGAGTATCTTGGCTGCCTTTCTATGTGGGCATTGTTGCCATTGCAGTCCCTGATGGGTGGGCTGTGGTACGATTTGCAGGAATGCTACGGGCACGTCTGCTGTTTTTCTGGCATTTTTGCATGTTGGGCATTTTCCTTCCTGGATTGGTGCTCTGAGGCAACCGCAATGCACTCACCAGAATTGGCCTCATGTACGAAGTTTGCTTGGCCCATCTTCCATTGAAATGCTTAACATGTCAATACATAAACAACTGGCAGCTGTAAAGAGTTATTCCAAAGTAATATCAGACATTATTTCCGTACTCCTAAACATTTCACTGTCGTTCCAATTACCATATGGTGCCTATGTTTCATTTATAATTAAGGCACAGTGATTGTGGCAGCCATCTTGGATTTTTAAATTTCCATTTTCTCAGCAACCCAGAGGCATAAGCTGCTGGTTTATACACCAAGACATGCATCATTTAATGCTCTATGAACCTGATTTTGCACTGTTGCCTCAACTAGGTTTCAGTTGGCTGCTCGTTTTCAACTGAGGCTTCTAAATCCTCTGGGATAAGCGTTAATAAGCCTAACATTAGCTTGTCATTAAAATTTCATCAAAGTGGTTGAAGGGTAGGGTTGCAAGAGCAAGTTTATGCTGGTAATCGGCAGCACTAGATGAGTTTTTAAGACATCACTTTTAGACAGACTCCATGGCTCAGTGGCAGAGCATCCCAACTTGGCTTCCACAAGAAGCAAAAGCTTCTTGTTCGTTTTTTATTATGGATTTTGTGTTTCATTTGGTGTTCATATGTTGTGAATTTTGGATGAAGGGTAGTAAACAAATTTAATAAACAACAAGAAGTGTACCCCAAGAACCAGGAAGATACGGATCCAGCAGACTGAAAAAAAATCCCCTGAAACAACCCCCAAAATTGGGAAATCTCTCTTGTTGCATCTTATGCCCCTTGGCCAGTACTATTCTCAGTCCAACCTACCTTACAGGACTGTTGTTAGGGGGAAATAGGGCAACCGTTGCACAGGTTGAGCTGAGGGCACTGGGGGCATGGTGCCAGAATGGGCTTACTGGTTGTAGGTTAAAGAGGATCCCCAAGAAGTCATACCTCGCCAGTAAGCCATCTGGCTACAAAACTGGGTTAGTCACAGGGATTAAGGACAATCTGCAAAGGAGCCCTTTGCCCTGAGGGGCAGCTGCTGCTCTGCCCATCTTGTCCTTGAGGTCAGGCTTCGACGATGGGGCCTCTGCGGTCAGCTGCCCCAGGGAAGCCAGGCTCCCAGGAAACTGCACCCCCGATCCCACCCCAGGGAAGCCAGGGAGGCCAACCGAGCCTTTGCACCCCGTCGCGGCGGGGTTGCTTGGCGCCTATGACCGGGGCGAGGTGCCCCCTGGCTGCCAGCCAAGGGGGAGGCCCGTGGAGCCGCTGGAAGGGGGGGGGTTGGCGGCTGGGAGAAGCGTGCCGCGTTCGGGGGCCTTTGAGCGAGCCGGCCCCGTCCAGCCTCGCCGGGCCCCCACGTGGCAGCCCCGCTGCCTGGGCGCGCGAGTCTCCTGCGCGCACGGCGCCGGCGCGCTCCGCCATTGGCGAGGGCGCGCGCCAATCCGGGCGTCGGCCGGCCAATCGGGGCGCGCGGAGCCTCTGCGGCGCGCCAGCCCCTCCTGCGCCCGAGGCTCCCGAGCGTGGTGTGCTGTGGCGCGCGGCTGCGGGGAGCCACCGAGCAGCCCCAGCGCCCGGCCCGCCGCCCGCCCCGCCCCGCGCCTGCTCCAGCTCCTCCTGCGGCACCGGTGCTAGCAGCAGCAGCAGCCAGACGAAGGAGAGGCACGCATCCCGCGCCGGTGCCCGTCCCGCGGGGAGGATGGGAGCCCTGGCGCTGACGAAGCCCGGCGGCGGCGGCAGCAGCAGCAGCAGCCGTGGAGAAGGAGGCGGCTGCCTGCCCCGCCTCTGGCGCCTGTGAAGAGGTAGGTGCTGCTTGGCCGCGCTCCCGCCGGGGAACTAGGTCAGGGCGAAGCCGCGGCGAGGGCTGCTTGGGACGGGGATCCCCGCAAGAGATGCGCCGGGGCCGGGGCATGGGGGTGGGCGGCTAGGCTACCGCCGGGCTCTTGGCTTCCGCGTGGCCAAAGCGACGCCAACGCCTCCCGCGAGGCTCGGCCTCCGCAGCCCGGCAGGGCGGGAAAGGGGGCGCCTTGGGCAGGAAGGCAAGACGTCGGCTGCCCGCTTTTTCCCGGGCAGGCTCGGCCTTCGCGCAAGCGGGATGGACAGCTCCTCTCGGGCGGGCGATTTGCGGGCGGGAGGCCTTTTGCGGGAGGAAGGCGCCTGCGGATGCACCTGAGCGGGGAAGCCTCCCTGGCGACCGGGCTGGTCCCTGCTGCTGCTGCTGCTGCTGCTCAGTTTGCGCGCGTCCTCCCGCCCTGCGTGCGCCAGACAGCGCTTGACCTCCCGATTTCGTGCTGTGCCATTGAGCACCCCCCACGCCCTCTCCACGAGGATCGTTTGCTTGGGTGCCAGGGAGAGAGACATGCCTGCATCCTCCTCTTGGGCCGGGCACCAGAGGCGGGTCGCCACACCCTCCGGGGGACTGTCTGGATCGATTTTGCTGCAAAGCATGGAAGCGGATCAGGCCAGCGGGGCCCAGCGACGTGAGGGTTGTGGGTTTCACATCACCGAAGCTGACACACCTTTTGCCGTTTGGGGCAGGTGGTGCTTAACTGGGCTTAGGGATGCATGATTCTCTCTTCTCGCCTACCGTGTGCTGGCTGGGGCTGGGGTCAGTCTCTATCCCCTCTCTAGTTGGTGCTTGCGGCTGGATGGGATTCAGACTTACAGTGGCAGGAGACTGTATGCCACTGGCATGGCTGTCGCCTGATTGGGTTGGGAAATGGTCCACCGAAAAAGGAAGGAGCCCTGCCCTTGGATGGAGGACACTCTGAGAGCAGAGGCCCAGAGAGGTGGCATGGGAGGGGGGTGTGGTTCTCAGGGAAGGGCCAGCACCTGGGCTGAGTAGACGGGAAAGGATAAGAGGGCCCTTCTTGGCAAGATGGTCTCAAGTGTAGGATTCTCCTCTCCTCCTGACTTACTGCCTCAGTAAGTCTATCTGCTTGCACATCAGATCTTTTGAGAGAAGCCCTCCAAAAACAAGCAAATCATCGGACAGGACACGAAGAATTTTGCAAGAGAAAACCTGGTTTTTGTGTTCTGTGATGTTCATCTTTGGGCAGTTGACATAGTCAAGTGATTTAAGGCTGCCCGCTAATGGTGGGGTAAACTGCTCTGTCTTTGGGCCTTCCAGGAGTAGGGCATGTCTTTTGATGTAGCCATGGTACCCTCCCTTCCAAAAATCGAAAAATAATTGGTCCAGAGGCGCTTCAGGTCTGAAATAGTTGGGTCTGGTGGCACTTTTTTTAGTTATGTTTACATTTATTTATTTAATACATTTCTATATTGCCCTTCATCAAAGGATCACAAAGTGGTTTACAATGTAAAAACACAAAAATACATAGCGCAGTGACAAACAAAAACAATACCCCTCCCAAAAGGGTAACACACTGCAGTAATCTAACTTAGAGGTTAACAGAGCCTAGACAACAGAAGTTAGGCTATCCATGTCCAGATAGGGATGCAGCTGGGCCACCAGCCAAAGCTGATGGAAGGCCTTTGCCACAGAGGCCACCTCAGCCTCAAGTGACAGCAATGGACCAGAAACGACCCCCAAGCTGCGTACTGCTGCTGCAGAGGGAGTGTAACCCCATCAAGAGCAGGCAACCTCCTAGCCATCTGGTCTAGGGAACCACCTACTAACAGTTCCTCAGTTATGCATGCATTATGTTAGCTTTGATTGGCTGGCTAGGTAGAATAAATAAATAAAGCTCTAGACACAAGTAGAGGATGGGACTTTGCCCTCCTCATTTCAGGAAGTGTACCAGGTGTGGGAAATATTGGTGTCAGTTGCAATTTCTTCTTCTGTGGACACAGTGCATTTATATACCAGTTAGATACATGGTTTAAAAAGTGACTGAGCTGGCATCGGGAGGTTAATAATGTACCACTTACACATTCAAGTGTGTTAATAAGCAGGGCAACAATGCAGTGTCTCCTCATTTTGCCATAATCTTATTAGCCCTTTTTGACTGGCTTGCTTTCCCACATTGAAGAAGCTTCTTTGCTCCAAGGAGCTCCCGGGAAGGCAGAATTAGCGTCTTCCAGGAAACAAAGCTTGATCCAGGCAGTGGAAGGTTTTTGTCACCAATCTTGATATAGACAGGCTGGCAGTGCTGAACAACTTCACAGGAGGCTTTTAGAGACGTCACTGGCTCACTGACAAAATCCACTGATATCACTGGTGCTGATTTCCAAGCCATAAGATAGACTTCTTTAATATTTTCGTTCTTGTAGAATATGTGGCCTCATTTCACAGTATCGCGGTCACAAAATCATGCGGCTTCAAGTGCAACTGGGTGTCCTCTGCCATCCACCACAGGGCAAGGGACTCCAGAAAAATAAGGGCTGGTTTCCTCCTGCTGCATGTGCAGTTCACATTCCATTTTTTTTATATAATATTTTATTAAGACTTTCACATAAAAAAATGAAAAATAAAAATACAAAAATAAAAAGAAAAACAAGTAAAAACAATTCCATTTTCATAGTATTTCTTACATTTGCTTGTTTCCCAGACTTCCCCACACCTCCCCTCTCTGTATTCCAATTCAAATATTTAATCAGCAAATCCCTTCCCTCTGTCTTATCTTTATCTTAGTATATTATAACTTTAATTCTTCATCTTTTTAACCTTCGAATTTTCCATACTCCTTCACCACGTTATTACTAATAACCCTTTAATATTCACATTCCATGCCTCAGGTAATCATTGAGAGATCCAGGTAGTTGAAAGTCAGTTTCTATAAAGCTAAATAAAATAACCTCTCTTCAAGTCGTTGGGACTCTTCTGCTGTCAGATTCGTTGTGCAAAGAGGCAAACAGTACAAGCCCATACATAACTACTCAGAAGTAAGCCCCATGGAGGTCTATTGGGCTTACTCACAGGTAAGCGGGCATAGGACTGCAGCCTAAGTCTGCAATCATATGTACACTTGCCTGGGAGTAGGCCCAGTTGAATTTAACTCTGACTAAAGGTCCATTGGCTCAGACTGTAGCATTCGATTTTAAGTGGTTAAACCTTTATATTCTGGTAAAATGGAAGGTTTAAGGTTGTAAAGTGGTGGTGAAACAGGCTAAGAGGCTTCAGTCCTGCACACAGTGAGTTTGCTTTAAATTTCTCAGATTAAATCTTCCCCTATAACTTTTCAACCATATATTACAATGAATATTTCAATAAAAGGGGAATGGTTTCATCCAGTTCCACAGAAACATTTCCGTAATCAGTCAACATGTCCAGATCTTTAACTGGCATGAATGCAGCTTTCCAAAGATGAGCCCATGCACTTTTCACAGCAACCAAAAGCTTTTGTATGAACAGTTTAGTTGCCCCTTGAAATCAAGAGAGTTCAAAATGACTTGATGCTTCAAATGTTAATACTTTCCCCATTATTCCCACCACTTGGGTTGAAGAGACTTGAAGAAAAGGGCAAGTCCAACAAGAAAGTTAGAAATCTGCACTGTTGGTATGTCATTTCCAGAATCTAAAAGTGACAGTTCAGTAAAGGATTTTGTTCAGCTTTTCAGGAGTAATATAGGAGTAAGATTACTGTTTTGTACACCGGATATATATATAGTGGTTAAGCAACGTACAACAGGAATTGCCTGATGCATGGTTCTTTGCTCATGTCCTTTTTCATTGACATGTTGGCTACTTAATCCATCAGTCATAGATAAATACAATTTTCTTAATTTCATATTGCAGTTACCTTATAATTGAGAAATTGCTCTAGTTTCCTGAACTTCCCCCCTCCCCTCCTTAAATTCTTTGTGTGAGATAACTGAATATGTGTCATCAAATGCCCTAAAGGGTCTTAATTAAATGTATTCTCTCTCATGACAATGGCCAGTGGCAGTGTTTGCAGTCTTAGCTTGTTTCTCCCCTGATCCCCTAAAAATGGTTTTAAAATCTGAGGTGGAATGAGTTGCTTCTGCTCAAGTGACCTTTCTCTCTTGTAGAATCTCGAAAGGAATTCATATTGATTAATTTTCCAGCCCAAAGCACGCACCTGATGTCTCTTGAGGGATCCATACCCAGAGTCACTGAATTTGTGCTGCCTTATAGTATTAACAGAGGCTAGTGTGCACATGATCATCCTTTTCTGCAGGGTGGATAACAGACCTAGAATATTTTCCAGCATACAAAGATTCAGCATTTTCTTCCAGTAACAATTCACTTTTGATTGTAGAGGCATAATGAATAACAGCAAACATGTTGGATTCAAAGTATTGTTTACTATTCCAAGCCAAAGGTGACCAACCCATTCTTGACTTGAACCATGCTGAAGATTCAGCCACCTTTCCATGAGGGAGCTTGTGGTTTGCTAATCTCTCGCACCTTCACTTGGGTTTTAGTCAGCTGGGCTGGACTTCTCCGTAGTAACTAGAAGGTCAAATAGCCTAAGAACTTGCCGAGGTACAACTCTGAAAGGCTATGATCAGATAAAGCATGTGATGGCCTGTGCTGACATGGAATTGCTTAGGAACCACTGAGAAGAAATCCCTTATGGTGAAGGAGTTCAGGAAGGTGGAGTTTTGTGAGCACAACACATGCATCTTAGTATGAACAAGGATGTGTTTGGATGCCCCTACTTCACCAGGCTCTCTATGTGCAGCCTGGCATCCAGCGGTGTTCTGGTCCTCCTGTGAATAAGCCTCTCCTGTGTGAAGCCTTTGTGGATCAAGTTGTTCTGGGCCTGACCTGTCAGTCTAGCAAATGGTTGTTCATTCCAGAAGTTGGAGGTTATCTCATTGGTTCCATAAAACAGCAAGTGAGGGGTGGCAAGAAGGCAGTGATTCTGCCACGGGTGATGGTGGGAAGAGAGACTTTATTCTGGAAACTGGCTGTTCTTGTGCCTATCTCCTGCTGCCCTGCAGTGCAGAAGAGTCTCTAGAATCTTGGAGCTCCCAACTAGTTCTGTGGTGCGCAGAAAGTTGAACATGGTGTTGTAGGAGAGGATTGTGTCAAAGCTTCCATTTTTTCCAAATAGAAAAGACTCAGCTGAGAAGATTTTCAAAAGCAGTATAAGAGGTGATGGAGTCTGCTACTTATCACACAGGGTACGGGTGGAGGGATGCTAAATAAACTTCTTGGACTTTAGCCATTGCTCCTGAGACTAGCCCGGGAAAAATGTCACCTCTAAATGGAACAAAAACACCTTTTGAGTCACTTGTAACCTCTTCCCAAAGACTTTCCACCTGTAATCTGGCAAGGGGTCAATTCTTGTAGAGGATCCAGAGAAGGCACTTTGTGATAGGGGGAGAATTTCAATTTCAAGGCGAACCTACCTAATTTGCACTTTCTGAAACAACACATGGACCGAATTTTGCAATGCAGTTCTCCAGCTAAGCAGTGTGTTAACAAAAATGCATACACTGGAGCGAACTGTGTGCAAAAATGAATGTACTGGTGAAAATAACACAACTGTATTATATTGGGGAAACTGCTTTGTAAAAATGTTTATACTAACAAGATAGCATTAAAAATGTGTATCAGGAGAAACTCACATTAAAATACAGGTGAATTTTCGTAATTTTTCATTGAAACCATTTCCCCCCACAAACGGATTTGGAATAATGGAGAACTGAAGTTAAGATCTGAAAAAATGAGAATCAGAGAGGAAGCAAAATTGACTAATCCACCCCTCCCTACTCATCACTTCAATTTCCAAGTACCACTGTGTTCTGTTATATGGCCAAGCATAACTGAACTGATTTTTGTATCAGCTGAAGTCTGTTGCAGTGGAATGGAAGGGCACAGAGGGGCATCAGGTCAGCTTAACTGGGTGACTGATGTTTCCAGCAGAGATTAACTTGATCAGGCCACTTATTGTTCCTCACACAGCTATAGAAAGCCACACATGAGGAGGATCCTGTTGCGTTCCCCTCGCCTTCAGCAGCAGCCTGAAGAGGTGCCTGCCTTTGCAATCTTGCTGACGTGGGAGCAAGTCCAAGTTTGCAAATGAAGCTGCTGATGGCATTACAGTGATGCTACGCCAGCAAATAAGCTGCTAAGAATATTTGGGAATGGGGTGTAAGATGGGCTGTCTTTTTTAGGAGCTGCCCTAAGCATCATCTTTTTGTTTTGTTTTTCTTACATAATTCTAGCTAAATTAGATTTGTAGGCTTCGGGAGAAGCAGTAATTGGCTGATGTGAATTGCATGCAGCAGTGATTACCTCACCCTGATTCATAAAGCCTAATATGGGGAATAAGAGCAAGCCTGCCAGTGACATCTTGGCAACTGAGCCGGAAAATCCAAACGGTGCCCTCCTTTACAGTTCTGTTTTAAAAATGCCGGTAATTTAAGGGTGGCCCAAATCTGCCACTTCGGGTGGCTGCCGCTCTCCATCTGAGCCAGTCGAAAGAGAGTAATCATTGCTCTGATACCATTTATAGCTGAGCTGAGCATAAGAGGGGTGATGAACATGCACCCCTGGTTTGCTGCTCTTCCTTCCCATGAGGTACATCTAATCCTAATGAGATGGTTCGGTTTTATTCCAACTTCTTGAGAAGGAAGTTAGTTGAAATCAGAGCAGGCTTTCTTTCTGGGAAGGGAGAAATGGAGGCAAAGCCTCAGTATACGTAACTAATTAACAGAGCCTGCCCTCACCTCACCTCTTTTTTTCAAAGCACTGCGGAACTAGCCAGGTACTCACTTGGACATATTCCAAGAACTATGGAACTCACAACAGCTATGTGCAAAGGTTGGTTCTCTTAAAAGGGCTCCCAGTACGTTTCCGAGCACAATTCAAAGTGCTGGTGCTGACCTTTAAAGCCCTAAACGGCCTCGGTCCAGTATACCTGAAGGAGCGTCTCCACCCCCATCGTTCAGCTCGGACACCGATGTCCAGCGCCGAGGGCCTTCTGGCGGGAAGCCAAGTTACAGGGAACCAGGCAGAGGGACTTCTCGGTAGTGGCACCCTCCCTGTGGAACGCCCTCCCACCAGATGTCAAAGAGAACAACAACTACCAGACTTTTAGAAGACATCTGAAGGCAGCCCTGTTTAGGGAAGCTTTTAATGTTTGATGTATCACAGTTTTTTAATATTCTTTTGGAAGCCGCCCAGAGTGGCTGGACAAACCCAGCCAGATGGGCGGGGTATAAATAATAATAATAATAATAATAATAATAATAATAATAATAATAATAATAATAATAATTAAATGATCATCTCCTCCAGGTGCCTTTTAGCCCAATCCTGCATGCACTTACTTGGAGGTGCCCCACTAAATCCAGTGGGAATTTCTCTTGAGTGAGTGTGGTCAGGATTGCAGACGCAGTCTGGGATACTAGCATCATTCCAGGTGTCACGTGAAACCTTCAAAACATGCGGCACAAAGATAATCTCTCCCTTTTACAGTAGGTCCCCCCCTCTACAGAATTAGGCCATCTTCTCTTTTCCCTGCCCCCACCCCCAAATTTAGACCAAGTAAAAGACACTTGCCAAAAAAAAAATACTGTTTAAGCCCATGTACTCAAGGTTATACTGCTGTCAGAAGTATAGGAATGGGGTGCAGCTGTAAGATTTGTCAATTCCAGCACTTCTTTTTTCTTACTTCACCAGTCTTAAATTCAGATCTCCATATTTCTACAGCAATTTGCATTTTTTTAAAACTAAAAATCCTCATGAAAGTCCAGCATTTTGTGTAATTCTTCCCCCAAGCAAACACATTTTGTATGCAATTTTGGCTAATACACACATTTCTGTGAGCTGCTTCCCTAACATAATTCATTTGTTTCGGGCCGCATATTGGTTTAATAGGTGTGAATTAGGTAGTTTCTCATTAAAGTGCAAACCGCGTTGAGCTTCTTCTGAGGTGCTGGGGCCCCTTCTCAGCACTGCAGATGCTACACTGTGCTGCAAGCCCGGGGGGCCACATGGGAGGGGGTTCATGGTCGGTTCCACCCTTTCACACTTCCTTCCCTCTCCCCCACCCCCAGTTTCTGGGAGGGTGGTGCAGGTGCCTCTCATTACCATTCTAGCAGGTGCCAGAAAGCAATGCCCCCCATTGGCCTCCCATGCTGGTGATGCCATGGGAGGAAGGGCCCAAAATGGTGTCAGAGCGGAGGAGTCAGGGCTGCTGGAGGTATGACATTCAGCACAGCCTGGGTTTTCTTACAGTTATCGACTCATGCAGCTGACCTGCCTAGCTTCAGTTTGAGACTCTATTTGCTTTTCACAGACTTATTAACTAGCTCACAACCTTATGCAGAAGCCGTGAATTCTGAAAGCTGCTAGGGAGAGCTTTAAGAAGGTGGGGGAGGAAATACGTTGAACATTTGCAGCTGCACCCGAGAGAGCCATTTTTGCATGCATTAATATTTGAGCATGGTCTAGATGGGGATTCACAGTTATCAGGCAGAATTGTTGGGTGATCCATTGTCTCTGGGTTACTTGAGGTACAAAAGCGGTCTAGCACATTGTAATGGTGGCAGTTCATACCTGCAGGCCATATTTGTAGGAATAATTGGGGGGGAGGGAGAAAAAAGGGGGTGGTGCATTCCAGTGGTTCAGTTGCACTGGTAGACTTTTCTTCCTGTTATTTGGGACACAGAATATGGTAAGAGGTAGAGAACCCAGAGGAACCTCTGACCGTTGAAAACAGCAGCAGGAATGGCTGCTTGCAGAGTCTCGCTCATGTTGACCAAATCTCTGCAGAGTGCTGTGTGGCCATGCAATATGGAAATGATTCACTCCAGAGCAAATCTTCTGAGAGTGCAAACGGGATAAAATGTACCTTGTTACAGATGAATAAATTGAGAGATGGGGAGAAGTGGTGTAGAACACACCCACTTGTATGAAAACAAGGGGGAAAGATGTATGAACAGACAAGGCAAGGCAGATGCAGTGTGCAAATTCGAAATGAAATGAGAAATGTTATAGCAGTTTAAAACTGGTGATCATCAGAGCCCTTGGTTTAAAAATGTCCTTCCCACGTATTGGATTGCCCCAAACAACATGGCAACCGTGTTGATCCTTACTCCCCTCCATGGATCATGTAGCAGGCTGGAAAAATTGTGGCTGACACAGAGCCATGTGGAAGAATGCTGAGCAAAACTGAAGCAGTACAGTACCTTAATTTGTTGGGTATCATTTGGCTCAACACAAAACTAGTTTGGGATAGTTTAAGCTTGGCTCCAGTTTGCGATTTGATATAGCAATTACAGCACCCATCATTTCAAGCTTCTCCAGATTCACTAGGCTTGTGTCAAAGTATGCCTGCAGCCTCACTCGGCAAAAGTAGCCCTCCAGGTCACCACCGCTCCTGCCTCTAGTGTATGACTGTATTTATTTATTTCTTAAATTTATATCCCACCCTTCCTCCCGAAGGAGCACACTCCAGTTTACTCTACATCCAGTGCATGTCCACTGCTGGTATCTGATGCTGTTTGTACATAATGTTGGTCACAACTTCCCTTTATTACATATATAGCTCAAGATATGACCTAACCCCTCCCCTGACAGCATATGAATCAATATGGCTAATTTGACCCAATAACACCCCCTCATCACACACAGAGACAAAACTCACTGCAAGCAACCGAATGCAGCCAACCATGCTCTGGGCTCTCCAATCTCTCGCTTTGCAACAATGAATGAATAAATAAATGATCTGTGCACATGGCGCTGACACAAAAACTCTGCACATACGCTATGCAAAAGAACGGAATATTATTCTCCCCCCTTCTCTCCCCCCCACCTCACAATGTCTATGACAACAATGTCTCACAGCAAATGTAGCTGCCATATAGGAAGGACTCTGTGAGTTGAAACATTATATGTACCTTTGTTATTCATGAAAATCTTTTAATAAAAAAGTAAATTAAAATAAAACAATGTTAGCCACAAGCCACATCTATCCTGGAGTTTCTTGAGAAATACAACCGTGCCTTGGGTCTCAAACGCCTTGACTCCCAAACAAATCGGCTCCCGAACAATCAAAACCTGGAAGTGAGTGTTCCAGTTTTTGAACGATTTTCGGAAGCCGAGTGTCCAGCACTCCTGCAGCCAATTGGAAGCCACACCTTGGTTTTTGAATGGTTCCGGGAGTTGAACGGACTCCCAGAATGCATTCTGTTCAAGAACCAAGGTACGACTAGTGCATTTGATGTGTTTCCTCCCAAACCAGCAACTGAAAACTTAAGCCATATGAAGACACCCAATGCTCCCTTTCCACCCACTGGAGTGGACAGATAGTGGGCGACTTGGAAATATGTCTAGCTGTCCTGATGTGAACAATGATGTGCAAATGTGATTTGATGCAGAAGTGGTTTGCTGCATTTTAAGCCAGTCTTGTTATGGGTTCCATTTGTACTGTGCTGGCTACAATAAGTTCTGGAAAATATAAAACTTGGGTGAGAATAGCATTTGGGGAATGAGTGGAGTAGGGAGATCTGACCTTGTGTGCTATCATTGCAAAGGAGAAGTTTATCAGACTCGATGGTTTGCTCCACCTCTTCGTCCTACTTTGAGAGGCAGGTGGCATTTTATCACAGTCTGGGTGTTAAGACTATTTTTAAGCATGAGAACAAGGCTGGCTATCCATCATCCCATGTAGGGCGCTTGCTTTGTAAGACGGTAGGCAAGGGATAGGAATTATTCACAAGCTGACTACCCAAAGCACCAGTGAGTGAAGAACTTTCTAATGGCAGGGCTGGTCAGCAGTGGAACAGAGGCTGCCTTAGAATGTGGTGGACTCACCATTGTTGGATATTTTTAAGCAGACGCTGGATGCTCAGGATACTTTAGTAGTGGATGTCCTGTTTGATGCATCTTCTAGTTCTGCGATTCTTTTCATACCACTACAGCCCAAGTTAGATCGCTTAAAGGATTTCATCCATTGCAGAGGTCTTTATTCACTGATGTTTGCTTGTTACAGAAAATTCTGTTGATTTTTTTAAACATACTTTATGCTTTGCTAAAAGCTGGGAGAGGAGAGGGAAATAAAACAATCCTGCTTCCTTCTCTCTCCCTTTAATCTGTCAAATGGCAATGGGTCTACCCTGATTCTCCGTTAAAAGAGAGTGGAAGGAAGGGAGTTTGACCAGGCCGACATCTCGGTTCTGTTTGTTTTAATGGTTGGTTCTTTGCTGTTTAAATTTCCAGCTCATTTATGCACCGCCCTATTTATGTGTCTGTCTGTGGGTAGATGCCTCTTTGTAAAATAAGTCTTACACTGAACTATGGCTCTCCCTAACTGGTAATGTGAGGGGGCTTGGTTCCCAGTTAAGTGGAAAAGCTAAAGAGGGCTACACAAACCTGAGCAAAGGAGCATCCAGAGAAAACCATCTTGCAGGAGATTTATAAACCAAAAGGCAGAGAGAAAGCAGAACTGTTAAGTACAGTGGTGCCCCGCAAGACGAATGCCTCGCAAGACAGAAAACCCGCTAGACGAAAGGGTTTTCCGTTTTGGAGGTGCTTCTCAGGACAAATTTCTCTATGGGCTTGCTTCGCAAGACGAAAATGTCTTGCGATTCCTGGGGTGTTTTTTTTCGCTCCCCACCCCCTTTTTCTAAGGCACTAAGGTGCTAATAGCCTTTTAGCAGCTAATCCGCTAATCCCTTAAGCCTTTAATAGCCGCTAATAGCCGCTAAACCGCTAATACTGCTAATCCGCTAGCTTCGCAAGACGAAAAAACCGCTAGACGAAGAGACTCACGGAACGGATTCTTTTCGTCTTGCGAGGCACCACTGTACCTGGAAAAAGTAGAACTTAAGGACTTGCAGGCCAGAATAGGTAAGGAGATAGAAAACACCCAGCTAAATTAGATTGTGCTCAAATCCTGCTTGCCGGTTCCCCACAGGCATCTGGTTGGCCACAGTGAAAACAGGATGCTGGGTTAGATGACCCATTGGCCTGATCCAGCAGGCTCTTCAGATGCCCTTATGTTATCAAACAAGTTCAATTCTCGAGACTCTTATGAATTACAATCAGGGGCCAGCAAACTTTTTAGCAGGGGGCCAGTCCACTGTCCCTCAGACCTTGTGGGGGGCCGGACTATATTTTTGGGAAAAGGGGGGGGGGGAGAACGAATTCCTATGCCCCACAAATAACCCAGAGATGCATTTTAAATAAAAGTACTGTACATATTCTACTCATGTAAAAACATGCTGATTCCTGGACTGTCTGTGGGCTGGATTTAGAAGGCAATTGGGCCGGATGCGGCCCCCGGGCCTTAGTTTGCCTACCTATGAATTACATCTTGTGGTATTGAAGGAGCAGAGATGCTGATCACAGTTTGAAACTTTTAAATAGTTAAGAATCCACGGAGAACGCATGAGGAGCCAGAAGAGTGGAGATGGGCAAATGTCGTCCCTGTCTTCAAAAGGTGGGGTAAAGAGCGGGTCTCGAAAACTACAGACCATGCCAGTTTCACAATGATGCCTGGCAAAATTCTAGTACACGCTATTAAAATTAGCATGTACAGTGATTACTAGGAGTCAGCAGGGGTCATCAAGAATAAATCATACCAAACCAATCTCACTTTCTTCTTTTTTATATACCGTATTTTTCGCTCTATAAGATGCACCAGACCACAAGACGCACCTAGTTTTTGGAGGAGGAAAACAGGAAAAAAAATATTCTGAATCTCAGAAGCCAGAACAGCAAGAGGGATCGCTGCGCAGTGAAAGCAGCAATCCCTCTTGCTGTTCTGGCTTCTACGATAGCTGCGCAGCCGGCATTCGCTCCAAAAGACGCACACACATTTCCCCTTACTTTTTAGGAGGGGAAAAGTGAGTCTTATAGAGCAAAAAATATGGTAACTACTATTTGATAACCAAGTGGATTGTGGAAATCCCATGGATATATTATGATTTCAGCAAAGCAGTTGACAGAAGCCTCCTGTGATATCCTTGTTAACAATATGGTAAAATGTGGGCAGGATGATACTACCATTGGGTGGAACCACAGCTGCCTGAACAACTGTACACAATCTGTGCTTGTTCATGGCTCAGCATCAACCTGCAAGGGAGATCTCAAGTGGAGTGCCCCAGAGCTCTGTTCTAGCCCCGTACTCTGCAACATTTTTATAAATGGCTTGGATGAGGGAGTAGAGGTGATGCCTATCAGATTTGCAGGTAATCAGTGGGGACACAGGGCTTGCTGCTTTGCTACACTACCCCGAATGTTCCTTATAACCACAGCTGACAACTAGGCCTTGCCTCTCCATCTACAAAGGTGTTTGAAGCATCTCTTGCTTTCTTGGTGCTTCTGCTGAGGCAATGATGTATAGCAGCCTTCATCAGCCTGCTGCTGTTCCACATGTTCCGGACTAAATACTCATCAGCATGTACCAGCTGGGGATGATGGGAGTTGTAGTCAAAATATCTGGAAGTAATAATAATAATAATAATAATAATAATAATAATAATAATAATTTATTTTTTGTACCCCGCCCATCTGGCTGTGTTTCCCCAGCCACTCTGGGCGGCTTCCAACGAAGATGAAAAATACACTAAAATGTCACATATTAAAAACTTCCCTGAACAGTGCTGCCTTCAGATGTCTTCTGAATGTCAGGTAGTTGTTTATCGCTTTGACATCTGATGGGAGGGCGTTCCACAGGGCGGGCGCCACAAAACACTAAAATACAATAGTCTATTAAACATTAAAAGCTTTCCTAAACAGGGCTGCCTTCAGATGTCTTCTAAAAGTCTGGTAGTTGTTATTCTCTTTGACATCTGGTGGGAGGGCGTTCCACAGGGCGGGTGCCACTACCAAAAAGGCCCTCTGCCTGGTTCTCTGTAACTTGGCCTCTCGCAGTGAGGGAACCACCAGAAGGCCCTCGGAGCTGGACCTCAGTGTCCGGGCAGAACAATGGGGGTGGAGACGCTCCTTCAGATATACTGGACCGAGGCCGTTTAGGGCTTTAAAGGTCAGCACCAACACTTTGAATTGTGCTCGGAAACGTACTGGGAGCCACCAGATTGATGAAGAAGACTGCTGTACAGGATGCTTAATCAGCCTGCACTCCTTTCCCTCCATGTTTAATAATGCATGATTAATAAAACCCCAGTTTATTTCACCACCATTCATGGTTGGCCCCTAAACCTTTAAGTAACTAATTCACTGTTGTCGCCTGGGAACCCTCTGCTGAAGCATATACATTCAACCATCTCATATGGCCCTCAAGCTTATTTACAGTGGCCGTCTGTTGTATTCATACTCCCGTTTTTAGTGTACGGAAGTGCCATTTGGAAAAGCAAGGGATGGCAGTGGGCGAGGTGGATTTGAGAGGCTTCGAATAGAACAATCTGGCACCTTTAAAGGTGGGGGAACTAGAACATGTGGTGGGCTGGTGCGACAGCCAAGGAATTGAGTGAAAACAGAGAGAGTGCTTAAAAACCAGCAGCCAGGCAGAAAATCTGATAATTGTGAAGACAATGTTGAAGAAGAAGAAGAGTTTGGATTTGATATCCCGCCTTTCACTCCCCTTCAGGAGTCTCAAAGCGGCTAACATTCTCTCCCCCCCCCCCACAACAAACACTCTGTGAGGTGAGTGGGGCTGAGAGACTTCAGAGAAGTGTGACTGGCCCAAGATCACCCAGCAGCTGCATGTGGAGGAGCGGAGACGCGAACTCGGTTCCCCAGATTACGAGACTACCGCTCTTAACCACTACACCACACTGGCTCTCTATTGTATGGATGTTTCCCCTGGAAGGCTTGTGGCAAGGACGCTGCCTCTTGTGCTCTTGATTCACATCAAGAGGTGCACATTGGGGACCAACTTACAATGGGAGTCAAATACAAATGAGCTCAGAATATCTAGTGGACATGCTTCAAGAAATAACTTCTAGGAATGGGGCCAGAATAGAATATGTCCCGTGATCCGAGAACGATCCGAGATAGTTCAGGAACTGCATTTAGGGAACCCTGAGATGCCATAGAAGAATGTTCTTTAACCCAGCTTCCAAGGTTGTTTAGGAGTTACAAATACATCATAAGGAGTGGGCAGATGACTAATAACAGATGTACCATGAAAGTCCTATCCACAATGTTTCCAGTGGCGTGTGAGTGTGTGGCTTGTACATACCCCATCCTGTCTTTGCAGTGTGCAAGATGGAACATCTCGAAAAAGCAAGTGTATCCAGTGGTACCTCGGGTTACATATGCTTCAGGTTACATACGCTTCAGGTTACAGACTCCACTAAGCCAGAAATATTACCTTGGGTTAAGAACTTTGCTTCGGGATGAGAACAGAAATTGTGTGGCGGCAGCGGGAGGCCCCATTAGCTAAAGTGGTGCTTCAGGTTAAGAACAGTTTCAGGTTAAGAACAGACCTCCGGAACGAATTAAGTACTTAACCTGAGGTACCACTGTATATAGAAAGAGATGCACTGAACCTGCGTAGCCAAATCAAAGCCCATGCTTAGCCTTGACTGCTTAACTGCTTATTTACTTAGCTTCTGCCCCTCCTTTCGATCTCCAAGGCAGCTTACATAAAACAATAAAATGCAATTAAGTTGAGGCTGCTTCTGTCACCTCAGGCATAGCATTGCTCTGGGGTGGCTGTTCGCCACTCCCAAAACCCCATTTGTCATCCAGCCATTCTGCCTTTTTCTACCCCTTTCCATCTAATCTACCAGTTTCCTGGGTGCACTTCCTTCTCCCATCTCCCACAACTGCAGGTGTTCTATCACTCAGGCTGAGAGAGGAAATAGGACACCGAGCGAAACAAAAATGAGTAAGAGTGGCAAGATTTCTCCCTCTGTTGTTTCCCCCCCTGCTGCCTATTGTTTCCCCTATACCACTTTCCCATCTCTGGAAGGAAAAAAAGCATGTGTACTCCCATTTCTCCCACCCAAATGGTGAGGAAGCTTCTTTGGAGAATATAATTTTGAAGCCCACACCTTAAATAAATGACAGCTCAAGAGGGTATGCAGATTCTCCCGGGACTTGTTATTCAAGAGCAGAATGGAACCCACTTTTCCTCCTATTTTTGGCTGCATTTCTAGTTATCACATTACTTGCTGCCCAGGAAATTCACAATAATGTACTACAGAAGCACTAAGAATTAATGCATTTGCAGAGTAGATAGGCTGCAAAGTGAGCAGGCTTTTGGCTGGAGCACAGAGGATGCCTCTGAAAATGGCTTCCCTGATTAGACTGAACCTTGCTCTGGCCATAACGTGCAGAGCTATTTTTCTAGAAGTGCGCCTGGCTTTTGAGATAATGTGTGAATAATATCAGTTTTATCAGCAAAGCAATGTTCTGTACTCCTTGAAAACCATCCCAATAAGAGCAATTGGAGTGCCTTATTCTTGTTAAAGAGCTGCAGGATGCAGAGGTTTATTTAAGAGAGGACCATTTAGGATGCTTCTGTCCTTCATGGCTGTATAGGTGCGTTTGAAAACATGCAGGCAGTGTCTTCAAAAGGCTCCAGGGGGTGGCAGGTATCATCATACTTTGCTCCTGATTTGCATAATTTCTTTTGAGTACAGAATCTCAAATGGATTCACTTGATGTAGAATTTGGGTTTCATCTCTGTGCAGACTCTTCTGTGCTTATCCTTGAGTTTAGTCATGATGACCAAAGGAGGACCTAGGGGTGTGTGACTGGTGCGGTCACACTGGGTGGGGAGCTTCTGGGGTGCTGCAACTATGACACCCAATGGAAGGTGGGGGGGCACCTGATTTTGGCACTGCACAGGGTGCCACTGAGGTGCCAAGTGAAGTGGTGCGCTGGTGCCAATTTGCTTTGCGAAGATAACTTATATTCCCGTTATAATCCATATTTGGAGATTTTTAAAGTGGTACATGCTTTACAGTTGTTTGCTTCCTCAAGTTCCTTTTCACCTTCGTAGGAGTCCCATTTTGAATTGTTTGTGCTCTACAATGCAAGCCTGGCTCCCATGTGTGGCCTTGAGGGCACTTCATGCAGTTCCCTCCACACAGGTGGACAGACAGCTGTGAGCCTTGTCAGAACTTCCAGAGAGAGAGAGAGAGAGAGAACATACCCCATGTAAGGCATTCTGAGAGTCTGGGAGAAAAGTCTGAAGGGAGTGAACGGATGAATAAGCCTGTGAATGGGAGCTGGTTTTGTTGTGTTTCTTGGCCCTTTCTCCCTTTTTGTTTGTGTTCTTGAAAACTTCAATTTCACTGTGGGTTTCTAGTCATAACTCATGCCTGCCTTAAAATGTTTTGCTGTCCTTGCTTGCATCCACCAGGGAGATGGTGGCCTTTTCAGGAGGGGCACGCTGGTTAATAATAATAATAATAATAATTATGATTCGTACCCCACCTTTCTGACTGGGTTGCCCCAGCCACTTTGGGCAGCTTCCTACATATATAGAAACATAATAAAACATTACACATTAAAAGGCTTCTCTATACAGGGCTGCCTTCAGATGTCTTTTGAAGGTTATATCATTACTCATCTCCTTGACAACTGATGGGAGGGAGTTCCACAGGGCGGGCGCCACTACTGAGGAAGCCCTCTGCCTGGTTGCCTGTAGCTTCACTTCTCGCAGTGAGGGAACCACTAAAGGCCCTCAGAGCTGGACCTTAGTGTCTGGGCTGAACAATGTGGGTGGAGACACTCCTTCAGGTATGCAGGTATACAGCGTCAAGGCCGTTTAGGTTAAGAAACAGTCTTCTAAGAAAGGTTAACTGGCACCAGTTGAAGACCTTTCTCTTCACCCAGGCCTTTTTGATAATTTACGTAGTTTTAAAATCTGTGTTTTGACTTTCAGGCTATAGTGACACCCCACCCCCCACCCCAGCTTTAGCTGTATCTATGTTGCTTTTGATTTTATGTCTTCCATATATTATTTTGCTTATTTTGGTTTTTTACTGATTTAATGTAAGTTTCCTACAGAACTTTATTTAACTTCTGTCTTGTTTTATTTATTTTAACTTTGTGTTGTGATGTGGCATGCTAATGCAAATGAATAAAGTAGCTAATATTATATCATCAAGCTATTTGTTATAGCCATGTTCGGACTTACGTGGAACATATGATATAAATTCCTTAAGTAAAAGGCACTTCGTTGTAGTCAATTTATGCCCCACCTTTCCATCAGAATATGTCCAAGGCAGCTAACAGAACAAAAATTAAAAACCAGTATCAATATCAAAACAGGGTTAAAGGGCACGGCATCAACAAAATAAGCAGGAGTCAAACAGATGGCAGATAAAATTAATCTGCCAAGTTTTAAACCGCCTGCAGGAACGGATGTCTTCAAAAGGGTCATGTATACCAACCCACTGCTACCACTGCCAATGAACTGCTACCAGTCTGTGGTGCGTATAACAGCTCTAGAGCAGATTCTGTACAATTTATCTATGGGATTGAAAGGATTAAGCTCCTAATTGGTGCTGTTGACAGATCAGCTTCTACAGATTAAAGGCAGTGCTCTGATCTAATCCAG
Organism: Podarcis tiliguerta; assembly: GCF_965153285.1. Classification (NCBI taxonomy): domain Eukaryota; kingdom Metazoa; phylum Chordata; class Lepidosauria; order Squamata; family Lacertidae; genus Podarcis; species Podarcis tiliguerta. The sequence continues at coordinate 26,957,913 of NC_139549.1, forward strand.
TTATCTGGGCTCTGTGGCTGCCTGGACCTCACTGCCTCCTCTGCAGAAGAGGAAGAGGAGGAGTGTCTCGAGGACTGGAGGAGCAGGCGTCTGTGAGGAAAGGGAAGCACCATGTTTGTGGAAGGAAATGCTGGAGGGTGGCTGTGGCACTTGGACCAATATGCTAATCAGCTGGCAGCAACCGTTGCTCATGCAGAAAGTGCAACGTAAATTGGAAGATCATTTTGTAATTGAGATTGGTTGGGGGGACGGGACTGCTCCAAGTACCTCCATAGAGGTGTCAGTATTTGTTGTTGTTTAGTCGTTTAGTCGTGTCCGACTCTTCTTGACCCCATGGACCAGAGAACGCCAGGCACTTCTGTCTTCCACTGCCTCCCGCAGTTTGGTCAAACTCATGCTGGTAGCTTTGAGAACACTATCCAACCATCTTGTCCTCTGTCGTCCACTTCTCCTTGTGCCCTTCATCTTTCCCAACATCAGGGTCTTTTCCAGGGAGTCTTCTCTTCTCATGAGGTGGCCAAAGTCTTGGAGCCTCAGCTTCAGGATCTGTCCTTCCAGTGAGCACTCAGGGCTGATTTCCTTAAGAATGGATACATTTGATCTTCTTGCAGTCCATGGGACTCTCAAGAGTCTCCTCCAGCACCATAATTCAAAAGCATCCATTCTTCGGCGATCAGCTTTCTTTATGGTCCAGCTCTCACTTCCATACATCACTACTGGGAAAACCATAGCTTTTACTATACGGACCTTTGTTGGCAAGGTGATGTCTCTACTTTTTAAGATGCTGTCTAGGTTTGTCATTGCTTTTTTTCCAAGAAGCAGGCGTCTTTTAATTTCGTGGCTGCTGTCACCATCTGCAGTGATCATGGAGCCCAAGAAAGTAAAATCTCTCTCTGCCTCCATTTCTTCCCCTTCTATTTGCCAGGAGGTGATGGGACCAGTGGCCATGATCTTCGTTTTTTTGATGTTGAGCTTCAGACCATATGTTGCGCTCTCCTCTTTCACTCTCAATAAAAGGTTCTTTAATTCCTCCTCACTTTCTGCCATCAAGGTTGTGTCATCTGCATATCTGAGGTTGTTGAGGTTGTCAGTAGTTATCCCTGTGTTATCAGAAGAGCCTGCTGGCTTAGGCCAATGGCCCATCCAGTCCAGCATCCTGTTCTCACAGCAGCCAACTAGTTGTCTGTGGGAAACCGGTAAGCAGTATTTGAGCACAAGTACGCTCTCCCCTCCTGTGGTTTCCAGCAACTAGTATTCGGAAGCATTGCTGCCTCTGACTGTGGAGGCAGAGCACAGTCATTGTGGCTTATAGAAGGGTTGGGCATAAGGAGGGCTGGGTTCTCCCAGTAGACCTCTGTGCGATTTGCAGTCAATTGTATAGGCTGTCTGGCTCTTTAATGATAGCAACAGCATAGCTGCTTTTCCCACCTGAATTAAGCTGCTGAAATGAAGAAAGCTGACCAGGAGTAGACTTGTGTGTGAAAGCCGTGTGCGCTCATTCTGGCTCTGCTACAGGAAACAAAACCCCTGGTTCAGAATGTGCTCAGAAGGCCCCCTGTTCTTTAATTTTAAATATCTCTCTCATGCACCTGGCACTGGTTGGTAGATCTTGGGGTTTTAGTAAAGCGAACACACACACACGTGTCAATCTGACACACCTGGAGTCTGCCAACTCTGTTTCATAGCATGCCTTCCTCCAGGAATGATGCCTGCAGACGCCTAACCAAATTAGAGTTCAGGAAGAATGTAAGAAGAGTCCTGCAAGAGGAAGGAAAAGACTCAGTTCAGCTTCCTGTTTCTGATGCTGTAGGGCCAGTTTTTTTGGTGTATGGTGAAAACAAATGGTGGAATGGATGAGCCTTTGGTCTCATTGTCCGAAGAGCTGATCTTCGGTTCATTTTAAACTGTAACTGGGCTAAGTATTTGAGGAACCTAAAACCTATCCCCCCTCTGAAGCTTTTAATATTTATTTTTGCAGTTGCTTGCTGCAAGTTTTAGAATGAAAATGACATTGACAGTTGCTTTTCGGTTCTTAAATTGCAAATTTTAAAGTATTGTATAGTTAACTGCTTTGGGCTACATAAGAAAAAAAAATTAAGCTTTTTTTACCTGGTGGACCAGAACATTGTCTCCCCCCACTTCGCAGGCTGTTCACCTGCCAATTGCCTGATGTCATGAGACTGATGAATGGGCAGTCCTGTCAAAATTAACCTGTGGTGTGGAGGAAAGGTTCTGTGTTGGGAATGTGCTGGCAAATCGGCACCTAGCAGGATTGAACTCTCCGCTCACCAGCTGATAAGTGAAGGCTTGAATCCTGCTCTCCACAGCTTTGCCAGAGCATTCCTTACAGGGAGCGTGCTGGTGAGGGGGTACCCAGCAGGATTGAACCCTGCCCATCAGTTGATGTCACCCAGTGATGTCAGTTGACTGACAGTTGGCCGTGGTTACAGTGGAAATGGCCTCGCAGGTCAAATTGGACCACTGGCAGATGAAGATTGACCCATGGGCTGGAGATTCCACCCTCCCCTTTATAAAGACAGAAAATAATAATGCCAAGAAGTCTTAATATGACAGAAGCAACAAAGTAGTAAAGGCTAAGGCGTCCAGGATATTGATTAAAATGTTCAAATCAGATCATATATTTTTATTTATGTATGCCATTTAATCAGCAAAGTTTCTAAGCACCATACAATAAAATTATGTCTGTTCTGGGAGTTGCAGTCCAAAATACGTGGAGGACACCAGGTTAGAGAAGGCTGTAAAGGAATCCTGGCTTTTTTGCTCATTTTAGAAAGTTGAGTCAGACTGGATGTGTTCTACTGGTTCCTGCTGGGGTTCTGACAGGGAGGGACAGCTTAACTTACTGTAGGCTGAAGTGTGTTGGGAGAAATCAGCAGGAAATGTCATAATATATGGGGAGACATGAGGAAATAGCAGAGCACTTCAGATACAAAACAGGTATGCACATGCTAATTATGAGATCATTGGAGTGGCTGATTACTGAATTGCTGAAGGGCAAATCTGTCAATTTAAGTTTCTCATTTTTCTCAACTTTAAATTCAGTTCTCTACACTTCCACATCATTTTACAAAGGTTCTCACTGAAATTTATCAGCGTTTTAGTGTGAACCTCTTTTAAGAGACACATTTTTGTATGGCATTTTGCCCAATAGACACATGTTTGCAAAGCAGTTTCCCAAATATAACGCATGACTGTATGCTATTTTCACATACATTTGCATTTTTGGGCACACTTTAACCCAGCAGATGCATTTTTGTGCACACATTACTTAGCTGGAGAACTGCACTACAAAATTCACAGAAGTGTGAATTTTGAAGGCTGCCTGTGTTGCAGTCCTTACATTGTTTTGGAAAGTTCCAGTTAAGTGGGTTTACCTTTAAATGTGGACTGGATCAAATTTCTCTCCCATCCCTAATCAAGAGTAGAGGAAGAAAGCTTAAGGGAAACAAGGGTGGGTGAGGCAGGAAGAACAAGGGGCAAATGTCAACAAAGGCCAACATACATGCTAAGGCTTCCCTCTCGTTTGAGTTGAGGAGGATCTATTTGGGTATTTGATGAGCCCACAAAGACCCTCTAAAACAGCCTCCTTCTCTCCTGGACTGATGTGAGTTGCAGTCCACTAGGGCAGTGTTCCCCAACCTTGGGGCTCCAGCTGTTTTTGGACTACAATTCCCATCATCCTTGACCACTGGTCTTGCTAGCGAGGGATGATGGGAGTTGTGGTCCAAAAACAGCTGGAGGCCCAAGGTTGGGGAACACTCGGACTAGGGCATGAGGTTTGGGAAGGCTGCTCTAAAGGCAACAGAGTTTCTGCACTCATAGAATTGTAGAGTTGGAAGGCACCCCAAGGTTCATCTGGTCCAATCCCCTGCAATACAAGAATCACAGTTAAAGAATCCCTGGCAGATAGCCATTCAAACTCTGTTTAAAACTCTCCAATGAAGGAAAGCCCATTCCTTCAGATAAACCCATTTGGAAAGCTTTGCTTTAAGATCTTGATTTAAAAATTCACTCCATGAATTGCAAAAGAAAAAGTTCAATGTCAAAAAGAGAGAAAGGAAAGCAATGGTGTGTGTGTGTGTGTACCTGCACATGTGCATTCAATGGGTGTTGGACTCTGAGGCAACACGGAAGGAAATGGTGGATCTGTCTCCCTTTCCCTCTTCTTTCCTTCATTTTGGGAAAAAATAGTCAAGACAGGGCTGTGCAGGAAGAGGAGGGCTGTCTTCTTCATGAGAAGAGCTTGTAAACAGCTCATGTGGGTTTGGGTAATAAAAACATCAGGCTGGAATGACAAAGGGATTAGGTTTGCTTTTGTGCCAAGCACACAATCTCCAGGGCTCCTCAGCCTTCAGCTAGCTGTGTTTTTGCTCCATTCCAAGATTTCCTGCTTTCTATTTGGGTTGCTTGCTTGGGGGAGGATAAGATGTTCAACTTCCCCAGTTAAAGAAGTTCATTTAACGTTTCCCCCTCTGTCCCACTGTCTTAACAGGGGGAGACTGTGGCTTCACGTACCCAAACTTGACCAGCATAAAGAATCACGTCTGAAAGGGAAGCCGGATAAATGCAGCACAAGACTGGACAGGAGTTTTGACTGCACCTGATGGCATTGCTACAGCAACTGGAAACTACGAGTGAAACTTAGAAGTGTGGCAGAAGCCAGGGCACCTCCTCCTTGCCTTTGTGCAGGAGAGCTATGCAGGAGAGCAAAAGGGGACACTGGGCAGATTTTGACCACTCTGTGGGCAAGGAAAGCTTCCCTTCCATAAGAGGAACGTGCAAATGCTTCCTCAGAAAATGGGAGTGCTAATGAGCTCTGCTGAAGCTACTGTTTGTTTGTGGTTGTCTGTTATGACTTTGCAACCTTCCTGGGACTGAAGTACTTGGTCCTGGTCTATTGGAGGGCATCACAAATTGGACAGTACTCTCACCCTGCTCCTAGAAGATACACCAGATAAAAAGAATCGCTGGGAAGCAGAGAGAGAGAGAGAGAGAGAGAGTCTACAGCTATCCCCTTCTGCTAGTCTCTGCTGTACCATGGGATGTAGGCAAAGCTCTGAGGAGAAAGAGGCAGCGCGGCGGTCCCGGAGAATTGACCGCCACCTGCGCTCTGAGAGTCAGCGGCAGCGGCGCGAGATCAAGCTCTTACTTCTTGGCACCAGCAACTCCGGCAAAAGCACCATTGTCAAGCAGATGAAAATCATCCACAGCGGCGGCTTCAACTTGGAGGCCTGCAAGGAGTACAAGCCTTTGATTATCTATAACGCCATCGACTCCCTCACTCGCATCATCCGCGCCCTGGCGACTCTGAAGATCGAGTTCCACAATCCCGATCGCGCCTACGATGCGGTGCAGCTCTTTGCTCTGACGGGCCCTGCGGAAAGCAAAGGGGAGATCACACCTGAGCTGCTTGGGGTGATGAAGAGGCTCTGGGCTGACCCCGGGGTACAGGAGTGTTTCTGTCGCTCCAACGAGTACCATCTAGAGGATAATGCTGCCTACTACTTGAATGACCTAGAAAGGATTGCTGCATTAGATTACATCCCGACGGTTGAAGACATTCTGCGCTCTCGGGACATGACCACAGGGATTGTGGAAAACAAGTTTACTTTCAAAGAGCTGACTTTTAAAATGGTGGACGTTGGCGGGCAGAGGTCTGAGCGCAAAAAATGGATCCACTGTTTTGAGGGGGTTACAGCAATAATTTTCTGTGTGGAGCTGAGTGGATATGACTTGAAGCTGTATGAAGATAACCAAACGGTAAGTCCAAATGTAGCTTTCGTCCATCCCCCATCCCCTCCAGTCTTCATTGTTTCATTGTGTGTATTTTGATACTGCTTGTGGGTTCCAGGCATGATGCTCAGTTTCTTTTCTGAGTGCTCAAGGAGAAGGTATCCTGGAAACAGGTGCTGAGCATCATAACTGCCCTTATATTTCCTATAAGCCTTTCATATGGGCTAGCTTCTGTGACCAAAAGAGAATGGTTTTATCATAATGGAAAAGGATAGGGCTTACTGATGCCCTCTGTCTGAAGTTTCATTGCTGCTCTACCTTCAAAGCTCAGAAGATATGATGACCCAGTCGTTGGACCACGTGACTCTCTTTTTGTAAAGAGACATCATTGTCTTGGCAGCCACTTTTAGGTTGGATGTTGTGTTCCTCTTGCAGGTACTGTTGCCGTGTAAATACAGAAAACTCTGGGTAAAGTATTCTGGAGGGATGTACATGACACAGTTTAAAAAAGGAGTTCCAGAAAGCCTTTGAAGCTTCAAAATTAAGTTGAATTAACCTTTTTGTGCTGTTTAAAATGGCACCCGCTGGTCTGAGACTCGCTATCTGCGTGGGCTTTCACAGAGAATTTTATGGTGTTCACTAAACAGCTTCTGTCCATATCATAAAAACCGACTCCCTTTGCAGTCTCTTTATGGTGCTAATACTGGCCTCCAGTTTGCTTGAACAAACAGATACAGTAACTATGGAAATGACTGCATATGCAGAAGTGTGCGTGGATCATTGCATTCACCCTCCTTGACTTGACCTTTGTTGCCAGTTTTGTTTGTGCTTTCCAGTCTCTTTCCTCAATATATAATTTAACTAAGATGGTAACACGCGTAATTGTAGATGCTTCGTTTGCAGAAGGTTCTCTGTATGGAATTCCTGGTATCCAATCAATGGCTTTGTTATGAAATGTTCTTCATGCAGAAAAAGAGCGCTCATGGCCACTGCTGATAATGTGTGTGCTCAGCAGATGAAAATTCCATATTTATGTCTGGCTTTGATGGAGAATCTCAGGGCTTATCCCGCAAGCCATTTTGCAGATCCCCAATCTCAGTGTCACAGCTGAAGTCATAATTGTGCCAACAACAGTGTTGTTGAAGATTTGCAGAGTTTGGGGGGTTGTGGGTAGGAACATAAGAACAGCCTGCTGGATCAGGTCAAAGGCCCATCTAATCTAGCACTCTGTTCTTACAGTAGCCAACCAGATGCCCCAGTGGGAAGCCCACACGCTTGCCCCACTTGCAGTTCTCAGCAATTGCTATTCAGCAGTGTATAGCCTCTGAGAATAGAGGTAGAACAAATGTCAGAGCAAATGTCTCAGGAGCCTTGCACACTCTGCTTTGCCTTCCCCTATTCATCTGAAGCACTTCAGAAAGCTTGGGAGATCTTTCCAAACCTCTGATAATGTCACCCCCTCTGGGAAATAAAAGAAGGGCTCAGTATTCCTGGCAATATTCTCCTGAAACAGATAATTCAGCTTGGTGTCCATAGGAACTGAGGAGAACCTAGAGGCCTATGAATTTTGAAACAAAGCACTTTTTTATATAATTGGGGAGGGGGGGGAATGCACCCTTTTCTGTAGGATGCAATTAAGTAGTAATCTCAGGCTCTATTTATAATTGATGCGCAATTATGGAGAATGACAAGCAGCTCGAGTCGGGGGGTAAGAGCTGCTTCATTGAGAGATCCTTCTGTTCTAACAAATGGTGGGAGAGAGTGAAGCATCATTTCTAATGCTGTTATAATGGTTAATGTGGTTTAGGCAGGGAAGAGATCAGGCAACAATCTTGCCTGGATTGTTTGCAGAGTTGCAAAGCAGTCCTGAAAAGTCCTGCATACCTTGATACCACTCTGGGATTGTAGATATAGAGGTCAATGCAACTTTTTCAGATCAAGGTTAAAATTTGCCACTAGAAGCTGAGCCATGTGGGCTCGATTCATCATTCGTCCCCTGGCCTGGTGGCCTCCTGATGGTTACTTCTTGTTTCCTTTTACACTGCTTTAATTTTGTTCATTTTTGGATTGGGCTATGTCTATTTTCATTCTAGGAGCTTCGAATGAAATGTAGATTATAAACGCTTTCCCTAAATAAAATAAATATGTTTACAACTCCCATCAGCCCCAGCCAGCAAGATTGACCTAGAACATTTAGATAATCAGACATGTTTGCCAAGGAAAGCTATTGAAATGAGGCTACAGAAAGAAAATTGTTAATTCAGGAGTACCAGGAAATGTAGCTAAGTTGGCTCTTGAACAGCGAGGCTTCTGCTCTTGTTCTCGTTTCAGTTCTCACTGCATGCCTTCTAACAATCTTTAACTTGGGGGGGAAAGCCTTCTATAAATTTAAATAATTACATAATTACAGCCCTCTCATCAGATGTAAACTGGTGAAATGTACTCCAAGAAATTATCCTCCCCTTGTAGCATAATGTTGTATCCAGAGCAACACCCAAATCCTGAACTTGATTGATTCTTACAAGTATGATAACTTGCCAACCTTCATTGTGATGGCCCTTCCCCAACCTGGTGCCCTCCTCATGTTTTGGACTACAACTCTCATCATCCACAGCATCATAAAGCCATGCCACCTAGGTCTGATGGGAACTGTACCCCAAAACATCTGGTGGGCACCAGACTGGGGAAGGCTGCTGTGTGTTGCTTAGATTCAGCCTCAGTCTGGTAGATAATATTTTTTTGGTTTTGTTTTTTGAGAAGAGCCTGACAGTTGTCTTCTCTTCATCTCTATGGGAAACTTTGGGGAGTCAAAGTCTCAGTCCCTCAAAAGCAGCTGTAATCATCCAGGATGGAGAAGAATCCAAGTTGCTTGCACAAGTGGGGGTTGTTATTGTTTCTGTTTGTTACTCTGTTTTTGTGGTTTTATATTGTACACCTCCCTATGGTCTTCTGATGAGGGGTATTATTAGTACAGTGGTACCTCGGTTTTCAAATGTCTCCATTGATGAACATTTCGGTTTACAAACTCCGTAAAACCAGAAGTAAATGATTCGGTTTTTGAACAAGCCTCGGAAGTCAAACATGCCACGCGGCTTCTGCTGAGTGCAAGATCCTGAGGCCTAGCTGTTGGCTGTTGAGTTTTCGATTTTTGAACATTTCAGAACTCAAACAGTCTTCTGGAACCGATTACGTTCGAAAACTGAGGTATCCCTGTAGTAGTAGTAGTAGCAGCACTCCACCCATCTGACTGGGTTGCTCAGCCATTCTGGGCAGCTTCTGACAAATCTAAAACATTAAACATTAAAAACATTTCAGTCCCGTGATGGGGTGTGAATCCAAATTGGAAGGGATGCAAATGGTCCACATCCTCCAGACTGGCTTGGAGTTGTTCAGCAACCAACCGCTCAAGGACCTTGCCCAGGAATGGAAGATTTGAGACTGGGCGATAATAAGCCATAATGGCTGGGTCCAAAGATGGTTTTTTAAAGAAGACGTTTAATAACTGCCTCTTTAAGGGGTTCAGAGAAGACTCCCTTACAGAGGGAAGCATTCACCATCCCACACAGCCCATTGTCCAACCTGCTTGGCTCGCTTTTATGAGCCAGGATGGGCAAGGGTCAAGGAGATAGGTGGTTGGTTTTGCTCATCCAAGCAGCCTGTCCACAACCTCGGAGGCAATAGGTTGAAAATGATCCCATACAACCTGACTAGACAGAGCTCTGGCACTCTCCCACCCCAGCTCTGCTACCATAGTGGAGTCTACCTCCTTCTGTATTGAAATGGAATCCATCAATCAATGCCCTTTTGGAACCAAGGGCCCCTGCCCCAAAATGTTCATAGCATACAGGGCATGAATATGTCAGTGAGCGTGCAGGCATACTTGGCAACTACTGGGTGGATGTACAGGGCTACCATGCTGGGTTCAAGCAACGTTTTGATGGATCTGAATTAGCATTAGACATTACTGGTTTTTATTTAGAAATGGTTTGCTGCTCTGCCTGCCACCATGCTCATTCCACTGTTTCTTTTGCCGTTAGGGGAAATGTGCATGGCCTGCCTGGCCAATATCTGTTTCGTTTGCTTAGATGAGCAATCCTTGCAGAGGGGCTGCTGTAAGCGTTTGAACTTCAAAAGCTCCTGACTGTTCCAGCAATCTTCTATTGTCACTGAGAATGGAAAACTTGAGATGTACGTGACCCAAAGTGTCAATGGTCATAAATGTATTGCACAGTTCAGAGCCACTGCTTCCATCAGATACAATTTCCACTGTTGCTGTTATCCTTGGTTTTGAATCAAGTCTATTTCTGTTTAAGCATCTTCTCCTTTGCAATCAAGCCGTTTCCTGATTAAGGGAGTGTTAAGCCTGCAGTCCTAAGGTTATTTGTATTGTTGCGAGGAGTAAATGCATTTAAATTGGTGATACTTCAGAGAAAACATCTTTTGATGAGACTGCAAGCCATCATGCTGAATTTAATATTTTCATTCAGCAACTGTCTATAAAGTCATCAATATCTCCTGAGGGATGTGGTAGAAGATAGAAACTAGCAATCCTACAAAATACGGTGATATGATTCTGCAATAGAAGAGGATCAGAGCACGGTTATGGTTCAGGTAATGGAACTATTGCATGTTCAACATTTAGTGGGCGTACAAAGATATGTGCACATTAGACCAGGAGAAAGCTGGAATATAATCATTCCTGACAAAGGAATGCATAACCCCGGTCTTTTAAGCTAAAGATAATCTGAGGATATTATCAAGACAAGAATTTTACACAATTGCTCAGTGTGAAGGAGCCAAGAAGAAATGGACAATTGACCACTATGAAAAATAGTATAGGTTTTTTTTACATGTGTCCTTTAAAAAAAATGAAGATACTATTGGATGTCCAAAATAAGACTAATTCGGGAGGCCTGGGCTTAATTGGCACACACAAGGGGGTGTATAAAACACACACACACACAAAAACCAAGAGTTTGTATCAAGAATGACTGTGGGCACCTTTTACTCTCTTTTCTGTGCTCCAGTGAGCACTCTTGGAGTGGTTGGGAGAACTCAGCCCTAGGCAGGGAGGGTACATGTCGACATTCCCCAACCCAGTGCCCTCTAGATGTTTTGGACTATAAATCTGAACAGCCCTGGCATCATGCAGCCTTGTTTGACAGAGTGCTCTGTTTCGTGTATTGAGGAACATGTTTTGGACATGCAACAGTTTGCTTATTTTTCTTGTAGGGTTTTTGTTTTTTTTAACTGATGAAACTGGCAATTTTCTAAGACAAGATTTTATGAAGATTTGTTAACTTTGTCAGCAAAGGGATTTGTGGGAGCATTGTGGCATAATCTGTCATGGACTACAGCCCACTTCATCAAATGCATAGAGTGTGATCCTCTTGTGTTTGCAAAAAGAGCCTGGTCACCTTTCACAATAGCAGTGGTTGGTGATAACAGAATCATCTTGGGATTGCTGTGTAAATTTTATGCATCTGTACTGAGACAGTAGAACAAGGTCTCTATTTAGACACGAGTGACTAGAACTGAAAATTTTCATAAACTGCAATTTCACCCTGGATGTTCTCCTTTAAAGCTGCTTAATTCCAGGATGACCACATTAAGCTCAGTACAGTGGTACCTCGGTTTAAGAACAGTCCTCTTTAAGAACGATTCGGTTTACGAACTCTACAAAACCGGAAATAGTGTCCTGGTTTGAGAACTTTACCTTGGTCTAAGAATGGAATCAGAATGGTGGAAGGGCACCGGCGGCGGGAGGCCTCATTAGGGAAAGCGCGCCTTGGTTTAAGAATGGTTTTGGTTTAAGAATGGACTTCTGGAACAGATTAAGTTCGTAAACCGAGGTACCACTGTAACAGAGAGGCCCAGTAGGCTGAAAAGTTATCCTACTGATTCCTGAATGATTGCCATTTCTGGTGTCAGATCTGTGTACAATTATTTAACCAGGCCAGTCCCTAAGCAAAAGAATATTTTTTTAATTTGTCAATTTGGGTACAAATAAATCAGGCAGGCTTGCACAAGTTGTGACTCAGCAAGCCAAATGCTTGATAATCTGCTTGTCCATCCCCCCACCCCCACTTTTTATTTTACTGCCTGCCAGGGGAGTCGTCAAGCAACCATCTGGCTGGCCGCAGGACGCAGCCAGTGGGCTGCATTTGGCTCAGTAGGTCATCATGTTGTGCTGGTATTTTCTACAAAAAGAGATTCAAAAGACCTCTTTTAAATGTAGGTGCCTGAAAATACACCTGATGCTTGAGTCTGGCTTTGTTAGAAAGTAAAATGTTTTAAGGCTCGCTTTTGGATGGCGAGTGGCCTTCTCTTATTGACAAACGCTGGTAAACTCTATTTGAGGAGTTGGACTCACTCCGCATAGGACAGGTGGGATGAGCTGGAACTGCCTTGACTGGGGTGCTGCTCCCGTGCTCAAGGAATTTCAGCTTGCAATATTAAGCCAGAAGCTTCCTCTATTTCAGCAGCCCCAGTTCTTTTCCTCCCCTGTTTCCATAACAACGTGTCTGTAATGGAGCACATAAATGCATTCTGAGGTTTTCTGACAGCAGTGCCCTTCCATCGTTAGCTTGTAAATCCTAAATTCTCACAGCAGAACCTGGGGAGTCTGTAGCACAGAGGGGGTTTCTTTAATGGTAACTGTCAGTCCAGCCCAGAGCTAGGCACTGGCATTCTCAAGGCCAGGCTCTGAAGGGAAGTGTCTCGTGTACAACACTATCCAAATTTCATGTGCAGCAGCCCCAGCTGGAAAGGCAAGAAGGATGGCTCTTGTGCACTCATTCTTCCATCCCTACATTTTCCTCTGTGCCTCTGCACAATTTCTATTATTCACGTCAACAGCGTTAGCTTGAGGGGTGAATGGCTGACTCATGTGGACTTGGCTGCTTCCACAGTGAGACCCCTCTGATTCAGACAGGGGAAACCAGACACATGTTTCAGATGATGTTGGTCCTGCTTCATGTAAGTTTGAGTACAACGTGTCAGATGATGTTTACATGCTTATTCTGCTTCAATATTATTTAGAGGACAAAAGCCATCCTAGAATGTTGAGATGTGTGTTTAAAGTAAGTGATTTGGGGGGCAAAGGGGGTGAGCAGGCGGATCCCCATACTTGCCAAGTAAAGGGGGCATATGGCAGGTGCAGCTGGATGGGTGCTTGCTAAAGTGCTCTTTGCTATAGAGCTATTAGACGTATGGATTATTTATGCCTTTCCCCCCTCCCTTGCATCTGGCCATTCTCCTTCGCCAGGCAGCTGCAATGATTTGTTTAGGTAACATATAGATGCCTGTCCTGCTAAACCAGAGATTTTCAACCTTTTCCAATCCACGGCTCCCTTGACCAACTACATTCTTTCTGCGGCACCCCTGTGGGGCTCAGGAGCCCAGTTGTGTCACTGCTTTCCAGCAGAGCTGGCAGCCTCTCACCCTTTTTTCAAATACCCTGCCTTGTGGAGTGTTCCCTCAGCCTCCTCTCCTCTCCCCTCTCCTTAGGAGTCCTCTGGGCAGCTGCTGTTGCTGCCACCCCTGGTCTCTGAGCTGCCCACCCTGCCCCAAAGAGAGGTGCCTCCTCACACTGCCCCATAGAGGCCTGGGACTACAGCAAGGGCTGGTGGATTGGCTGGCTGGACTCCCTCGCCTGCTTGCTGGGCCTACTCCAAGGCCACCTCAGCTCCTGGCAACCAGCACCTTCTGACCATCCCCAGAGACACCATTCACCTGCAGAGCTTGTAGCCAGGGCTGCTGCAACAAACAGCTGTGCAAGCCTTTGGGAGGCAAAGATGTGATAGGGCATCAGAGGAGGGAGGGAGGGAAGGAGGGAAGGGAACAGGGACGGAGACCAGAGTTGCCTGTGGCACTCCTGACTATCATTCAAGGCACCCCAGGGTGCCATGGCACACTGGTTGAAAACCACTGTGCTAAACCATCACCTCCCCCTCTCCTTCTGAAGCTCCTGGATGGCGTGTCTTAATCTCTTTAGCAGATAGGCATGGCTCCATTCCCCAAATGCCTCACTAGGGCAAGGGTCACCCAGTCTTCTAGGCCAGCCATGCCTTGCATGCACAGCAGTGCAGAGCAGTGGGAGATCCCAGGAGCCCAACCGTTTTATTCCCTTCAGACTTTGCAAACAATTTATTTGAAATTTTCAAATAAAATTTATAAGTGCAAACAACTTCTGTTAGAGTGGAATAATAGGTTTTCTTTGTTCCTGGGCAGCGGGGATGCATTCTCCTTACCCTGTTCCTCAGATCCCTACCACCACAAAAATGTGTGCTGAAAATTAAGATTTGTGCTTAGGAAGGCCCTGTTTAAAGACATCTTAACTGGAGTTAAGTTTTAAGGACAGGGCAATGTAATGTTACTTGACTTTCTGCCTTTTGCATTTTATTTTCGAAAGTGACAACATTATCATCTTGACATACTGGGGGGTGGGGGTGGTTATACACATGTGCTTGAATGCATTGTTAAAAATAGGCCTCCTTTAAAACACACACACACACCCAACTCCTCCAGTTTCCTTAAACACAGATTGAGACTTCCTATATGATGCATATGCACACATACAAAAGCTGCCTTCTCCACAGAATCAAACCGAGCTGAGCAACATTACATTTCTTTCTCAACCAATGGTTCTGATTTTGTGGGAATAGCCTACCTACTTAAAATGGATTTGCAACATTTTGGCACCGATACTGTGCTTTAATCCTCTTGGAATTGTAACTGGTTTAGAAGGCATCAGCAGGGGTCCCCAATTTCTCCCTCCACCCGTGCCTTGCTCTGGGGAGATGTTGTGCATGGGTTGGAATAGTGCGCCACAACTCTGTTTGGTGAGATATCTCTCAGAGAAGAAGACCACTGTGCCATGCAGTGGCATCCTCAATGTCTTGAACAATAATGTGAACACTATTTTCATAGAGAGAGAAGCCTCATAATTAAATGTGCAGTATCCGTTGTTTCAAAGCCTGTACTGTAGCCAAGGTGAATCCCTAAGAGATTGCTATGCTGAGATAGCAGCGTCAGCAGCATTCAGGTCTTGCTTTGAGCAGAGCAGCCCATGGATCCTCAATCTCAGATTCCCAGAGCAGGCATTACTAGGGATGGACATCCTCCTGCTTCCCCAGCATTCTCTTGAGGGTCATTAGGACCAGAGCAGAGAGACACGCCCTTTCCCGCTATCCAATGAACTACCAAGGGCAGTACAATTCACTCTTGCCAGAAGCCCAAACTGACCGGCTTTTGAAATCAGGGTTTGGCCTGCATGTCATTAGCCCAGGTGCTACAAGTTGTCCACCCTGGTATAGTGCTTGCCTTAAGGGTGCAACTAATTGTTACCAAACAAAAAACCTGGAGAATAATTTCCATATCTGGTTTTCCTTTCCCAGTGGCTTCCTGTGAATCCTGGCACCCAGACACTGGGGCCAGATTTTGTGAAAAGGAGGAGGACTTGGCATGGTGGGGGTGGCACTGTCTGCAGCACCCCTCTCTCTTTTCATTGGCTGATTCTGCCCCCTGAGCCAAGATTTGAGCTGCAGCCCTGCAAACATGCTTATTATGGTGCTACAGCTAAGGAGGCCTCTTAAGGCCAAGCTGCCCTCATCTCCAGACTGCAGAGCAAGCATTACTGTGACATGGCTGCAAAATCAGGGCATAACAGACTTATTTTTTATTTATTTTATTTTTTGTCCCACCTTCCTCCCAGGCTGGCTCACAACATCGATTAAGACAGTTGCAGCTAAAAACACAGCATCAATAAAAATATTTTTTTTAAAAAAAACAATTAAATAGGTACAATGGTACCTCGGGTTACATACGCTTCAGGTTACAGACTCCGCTAACCCAGAAATAGTGCTTCAGGTTAAGAACTTTGCTTCAGGATGAGAACAGAAATTGCGTGGCGGCAGCGGGAGGCCCCATTAGCTAAAGTGGTGCTTCAGGTTAAGAACAGTTTCAGGTTAAGTACAGACCTCCGCAATGAATTAAGTACTTAACCCGAGGTACCACTGTAACCCTATTAAAAATTACTTAAAACCAATTTAAAGTGCAAACACGCAAAGTGCAACACCCACCCTCAGAAGAACCTGTCACAACAGACATTAAGTGGCCAAAGGCCTGCTAGAACAAGGAAGTCTTTGCTTGCCAGCAAAAGGCAAGCAGAGAGGGAGTCCGGCAAAGCTCCCATGGAAGGGCATTCTACAGTCTGGTAGCAGACATCAAGAAGGCCTTCTCTCATGTCCTTAGCAAATGAGCCTGTGAAGGTGGTGGGACTGAGAGTGGCGTCTCCCCAGAAGATGTCAAAGCCCAGACAGGCTCATATAGGGAGATATGGTCCTTCAGGCAGCCTGGACCCAAGCCATATAGGGCTTTGGAAGTGGAATAGGAAAAATCCTTCACCCCTGAAAAGCAGACTGGTCTCTGTGTTAGAGAATCATTCTGCCAGAAATAAGTAGAAAGTTTCTAGAAGGCTCCAGAGTTTTTCCTTTATATATGGGAGTGGTACTCTGATCTTAATTAGCATCAGCTGGAAGTGCAAATAAGAAGACGACATCTGTCCGAAGAGTATTGCCTGTAAAATATTCTGAAGGACTGCTCCTGTAATTTACGACGTGTAGGAGATGAAATACTTTTGTTTGGAAGTGTGCAGTTAATTGCTGTTTATGTTAACAGTCGAAAATATATTGGCTACCGTAATGCTTGTACCCGGTCTGGGAATAAAATCTCTTGACCGAGACTTCAGAGAGTTTGTGTGAGTCATCTTTAGAACAACTTCGTCATTGTCCACTGCTTCTGCGCAAGAGACAGAAAGAAGATAAACTCTGCTAAACAGTTTTAAAGAGGTTTTACCTAACCACCAGTATCTGCGCAATGAAAGTGTGTGGACGGTAATCTCTAATACTCTGCTGCCTTGTAGGGATGGAGGCAAAAATGCAGTTTCCACAATTAAAAGTGGAAGCAGCAGCCAGAAAATATATTATCAAATCTGCCATTAGTTCTCTGATGCAAATTAAAGAAGAAAAGGCAAGAGACCGATTTTATTTTTAAACAAATTCAGCTTAATAGGGAAATATATCCCTATTACGGTAAATGCTTAAAGGATTGTGTGGAGGTGAATGTGGGAGTGGGAGGGACCGCAAGAATAATAGTATACAGTGGAAAATAATTACCCACTCCATTTGCAGACAGTTTTTAATGGAGAAATATTAGGGGCTTAATATTTTCCCCTCAGTTTCCCCCTCAGGCCGCCATTTTGGCAAAGCAGCCCTTGCTGTGATAAACTGCAGCTGGGTTTGGTGTAATTATGACCGAAGGGGGCAAATTGCCCCCTTTCTGTATCGGCAGTCAGGAGGGGAGCTGCAGGCACTGGGAAGGGTGCCTTTGGGGGCTGCCTGGCTAAGGCTGTGCTTGAACCCAGTCTGTCTGTGGGAGATGAGGTTATCGTATACACACGCAAGCAGGTTTGCTGCTTTGAGCTGCTCTTGGCTCCTGTCTTGCTGCGGAATAAAATAAGCACATAGGGTTGGCTAGTGGGTGGGGACAGACGTACCTTTTCCTCAGCTGCATTTGTTGTGCTTCCTTAAAGATGGGGACGTTATGACACTGATCTGTGCTTCTGTAACCTCCCAAATGGACTGCTGCACAGTAGTGTAGAGGAGGCTGCAGCGAGTGCAGAGGGTTGTCACTTAAAGTCTTCTAATGACTGGGGTGAAAGGTGTGAGCATGTCCAGTCCAAACTGGCTTCTGGGCTTTAAGGCCCCTTCGGGCCCAGGACCCATACAAGCCTCAGGGACCTTGGAAATACTACACAAGAGGCAGCAGAACTCTTTAAATCCTCACATCCTCTGCAGCGAGTCACTGTGAGAGGGAAGGAAACACCTCCAACCCACCTCCTTGCTTTCTGATGGGGTGGGCTTGGGGTAGATGGTGGGGAGGAAAAGCAGGAGGCCTTTTCCAGCCTGGATTCTGATCCCTGAGGGACCAGGGTTGGTGATGGGGGCTTAGCAGCTCAACTTTGCTTTTGAACAGGCATTTCACAACTGCCAAAGCTTGTTTCTGAGGTCAGGCCCAGGAGAACTTTGCTGGCACCACTACAGCTTCTTTGCTTGCTGTAGCAAATGCCCCTCTGTGGAGTACTAGGCCTGAAAGCCTTGCCAGGTCTGTACCAGGAACATCGACCTCACCCCATTTGTAAAGAGCATAAAGGGCTTCCTTTTGTTGTTGTTGTTGTTGTTTAGTCGTTCAGTCGTGTCCGACTCTTCGTGACCCCATGGACCAGAGCACGCCAGGCACTTCTGTCTTCCACTGCCACCCGCAGTTTGGTCAGATTCATGTTTGTAGCTTTGAGAATACTGTCTAACCATCTTGTCCTCTGTCGTCCCCTTCTCCTTGTGCCCTCCATCTTTCCCAACATCAGGGTCTTTTCCAGTGAGTCTTCTCTTCTCATGAGGTAGCCAAAGTCTTGGAGCCTCAGCTTCAGGATCTGTCCTTCCAGTGAGCACTCAGGGCTGATTTCCTTAAGAATGGATGTGTTTGATCTTCTTGCAGTCCATGGGACTCTCAAGAGTCTCCTCCAGCACCAGAATTCAAAAGCGTCAATTCTTCGGCGATCAGCCTTCTTTATGGTCCAGCTCTCACTTCCATACATCACTACTGGGAAAACCATAGCTTTTACTATACGGACCTTTGTTGGCAAGGTGATGTCTCTACTTTTTAAAATGCTGTCTAGGTTTGTCTAGAACCTGCAACTCTATGAAATGATCCAAGTAACATTTGTGCTCCTGCCTGTGGGTCTCTGTACCACCCACCACCCTCTTTCGCATAGTTTCAGCTCACATATGCAGAAAACCTATGAAGAATCCTCTGCCTTTGGGGGACACTTGGTGTGGACACTTTGCGAACCTTTGTGTGGAATGTTTTGTGCCTGTCTCTGTGCCTGCTTCAGTGCTACAGTACCTGACACACACACACACACACACACACACACACACACACACACAATCTTTCCCCGCGTTTCTGAATATATTTACACCTATAATATCACTATGCTTATTTGCTATTTCCATGGAAACCTGACTAGGAACTTCAAGTGACTGCATTCAATTACAGTGGTTAGACAAAAGTGTGTTCCCTCGTTGTCTACCGTCAGGCCATTTTCTGGCAGAGCTGATCCAAGCTAAGTGCTGATATAATGACTGATTGATTTTTATATGTATCACCTTATTTCACTAGTTCAGGGCTGGTTACCATCTGAAAAGATAACCATGTAAGACATACAAAGTGCAATGCTCAAGCTATTAACACTGTTCTGAAATAGTCAATATGCAAGCTTGCAGCTGGAGCCCTTCTGGCTGGCTGCTTCATCCCTCTCCACTCCAAGTTCACAGCCCCTTTTGCAGATGGGGACTATCTTCCCCAAACCATTCTTTTCTCCCGCTTTGCCTTTGCTGATTTTACCTCATCTAATATTCTGTGAATCATCTTGATTTTCCCTCTGAGCTGAATTCCTTTTTCTGCTCTAGACAGAGAAGATTTCAGGGGGTGGGGTGGGGGGAGCCTGGCTGCCAGAGAAACCCCGTGGTTGATGATGATGGAAAGTAGAGGAGCCCTGGACTTCTCTGAAACGCCAGAGATGTAAGATGAACTCATTGTGCTCTCAGGGCGTAGGGGTGGAATGCGACACTGTGACAAAATCGCACAAGTGGGGGAAATAAGTATTACAAGAGGGAACTTTGCTACTGTGGCTCAGAGTCCTTCAGTTTTGAAAAGAGGCAGGTGAGAGTGAGGCTTTATTCTGTCAGACCCTGGATTCCATTTCAGAATCACAAAAGCTGGTGATCTGGCTGGAATTTCCTCTCTTCCCTCCAGCGTGATGCTGCTTCAGAGTGTGATTCAATCATAGAGCCATTAATGAAGAGCATCATTCACAAATGGCATTAATCTGCAGGGGCATTTGCAGCGGAGAGGACATGACTCAAAGGGAGGGCGTTGGGTGTAAGGTAAGAGCTCTTGAATTAGTCCCAGGAGTAGTATGTGGAATTCTAAAGCATGAACAAGCACGACCTTGGATGCTTATCCATCTTATGATGATTTGCTTCCTTTTATCTTGTGATTTCTCCAGAACCAAGGCTACTCTGCACATGGTTTGTTTCCTCTCTTGAAGGCCTTGACGTATGAACCAGGCCAGTGTTATTCCCTGCATGGTTTTCGGCAAATTTTCTCCGTTTGTTGTATTAAAGTTCCTGGAAGATACTGTTACAAGAATTCAGCCTTGTATAAGCATTTGACTTGTTCATAACATGAATGTTCTGCATTACTCAACTCTGAATATCTTTCCATATACTAAAAGCCTCCAAGGCACATTGATCTCTCTTTGTAACTGGCATCACCTTGGGTGGCTTGTGACCTGAGGTGCTCCTAAGAAAGGCCCATCCAGATGGCAGGTTTTGGAAATCGAGCCATTGTTTGGATTGAAAACAGCTTGTAGAATCTATGTACTTTCTCCCTCTAAAGGCCTTGTTAATTGTCACTGGCTTACTGTGTTGCTGTTATTATTGTTATTATTATATCAAGTAATACCGGGAAAGGGCTAAGGAAATCCAGGCTGCCCACACCCATGCTTTTCTGGTTCAAAACAGCACTACTTGCAGATCTGCTTGTACATATATCAATTTTGAAAACTATTTCTTGTGCAATCCAGGCAAAGTTAAGCAACTTTAAATCCCATCAAGTATGTGCTTAATCCCCTCAATGAAATAAATGAGATTAGAAGTACCTAGCCTCTGCTGGATGGAGTCCAGTGGTCTTGGGCTCTGCTTTCCACAAACAGCTTTTCTATCAGGGATTAGTGCCTGAATCTGCTAGTTTCCCGTTCCCGTTCCCAGCCCCCTTTCCTTCTGTAATGTCTACTAGGCTGTAAGTCTGTGGTCTTAGCTTTGTACAGCACCTAGGATAATGGAGGTGATTTCTAAACAATAAATAAGTGGGAGGAGGTTTTTGTTCTTTTGATCTGCTGTGCTTGGCAAGAGGAGTACAAGTTTCCTGCGGACACAAATGTAGAAGTGACCATCTGGCACCTGATGAAATGCTTGGCCTTGAAGGGTCACAAATGCTGCTTGTGCGGTGGGCTCCCTCCTCTCTGGAAATGATTACTTCAAATACCTTTGAAACGTCCTTTTTTAGTGGAGTTCAAAGTTACGTCTTCACTAAAGAGGAAACAGCGTACCATGGACAGCTCCATGCGAAATCATCCTAGCAGCACGATGGCTATAAAAAATGTATGTTGTTAAATGATGTCTTGGGCTTGCTTGACATGTGATGAAGTTCTCTAAACAGAAAGCATTTCTCCTCTGCAAGGAAGCAGCACATAAATTTGCCTATGTGACGCCAATGAGACTGAAGGAGAAGGGTTGTAACTCTGTGGCCAAGTGGATGGTTTGCATGCAGAAGGTTGTGGGAGTGTGGATGTGCACGTGTGAACATGAGTTTGGAAAACTGTTTTTCCATTTTACAACTGGTGCTGTGAAAGCCTTATGTGTTTGTTTGGTTCCTCTACCAGAACGAGAGAGAAAGAGATCTGCTGTTTCCAAGTTTAAATTAGCCAGTGTTTGCAAAGCCTGGCACTCTCCTGACATTTTGGACCTCAACTCCCATCAGCCCCAGACACCACAGCCATGTTGGGTGGAGCTGATGGAAGCTTTGATCCAACAATATCTGGAAGGCAGCAGACTACTCAAGGCTGGTACAAGCTAACACTTCTTTAAAAGAAAATCCATCTTTGGGGCAGCTTGGGTGAGAAGCACCTTAAGACTGGTGGCTATGGCTGTTGAGGTTCCTGCGTAATTTTGTGTGCGATTCTCTTGCTGATGCTTCTGTCCTTTCCCACAGAGTCGGATGGCTGAGAGCCTTCGTCTTTTTGACTCCATTTGCAACAACAACTGGTTTATCAACACCTCCCTCATCCTCTTCCTGAATAAGAAGGATCTGCTGGCCGAAAAAATCCGCCGCATCCCTCTGACAGTCTGTTTTCCGGAGTACAAAGGCCAAAACACTTACGAGGAGGCAGCTGTCTACATCCAGCGTCAGTTTGAGGACTTGAATCGCAACAAGGAGACCAAGGAGATTTATTCACATTTCACTTGCGCCACTGACACCAGTAATATCCAGTTTGTGTTTGATGCGGTGACAGACGTCATCATTCAGAACAACCTCAAGTATATTGGTCTTTGCTGAGGATCTGTGCAGATGAATCTGGTTTCTTAAGGTGATGTGAAACAGGCGAGCCACAGCTGCTTGCCACAGTGGAAACAATGGCGCAGTGCTTGGAAGACCCAGTCACGGAAGGGAGAAATCTGAAGTATGTTCACAGATCCCTTCAACTGCCCACACACCTTTTTGCAAAAACAATGTCTTGGAGTGTGCAAACCTCCCACCAAATGGCGAGGTTCTGAACTGTATGGAAGTGTTTTCACTACTATCACATCACCCACTGGCTCATTCCGTCTGTTTCATTCCCCCTCCCCCCCACGAGATAGCAGAGCTTACCATGTTCTATGTATAATGAGACAGATTGTTGTCCTTATTGTCCTAGAAACCATCATACTGTTGGAATGATGCAGAGCTGGTGAGTTGGGGAGAGGGCTGTGCTGCAACTCCCAACCCCCAAGAGGGAAGAGACCAGAGGCTAGAGAACAGGCATATCTGAGCAAAGGGTTCCTTTAACCTACAGTCTGGTACTTGACCTGTAGATCATGTACACATGGATCAAGCGTGCACAGGCACCTAACTTGCAACAAGTACAAAGTACATACTAGATACACACATTGTCTTTGCATCATGGTTTATCATGAATAATCTCTCTGTGGATGGAACTGATAGCGCAGAATCATCCCTGTGAGTCCCTGCCACCCTGACCAGTATAGCCCCTTCTGTCGTTCACAACTTCAACATGTGTGCAAAAAAATAAGAAATGAGTGGAAATGTTAAGTAATGACAAGGCCAAATTGTGGTCAGTGTTTCTTCTACCAGTGAGGAGTTTTATACATCAAAAGTCTTCTTTTACATCTTTTTTTGCCAAATCTTTGTGCTCTTTCACAAAAACTCTAAAAGTCGAATAAGTGGTTGAGTGTTGTTGGTTTTTTTTTAAATACAGATATATGAAGGTATACATTTTTTTTATTGTTTTGTGTCTGGATTTTGAGTGTGCCAACGGACAATCCTGTTCCATTGCTCCAAGGAAAATTCTGACCAGTATGGCAACATTTGCAACAGCCTTTCTAAACACAGGAGCCAATGAAACTGTGTACAATATAGCCTTTTAAGTCATTTTGTTTTGTTTTGGGAGGGGGGGTGTTTATTTTTTAAAAATGTGCTGTAACTATTAGGTGAACAGATGAGTGATATGAACAATACTTAAATGTCTTGATATTTAAATTTACAAAACTTAGTGGAATTTAAGGAATGGAAGTGATGCATTCCTCGGCTCCCTTTCATCCTGTATGCCAATAATACTGGATGGCATATTACTCTAGCAAATTTACAGCTAAGTTTGAATGCCTGAGAAGCTGTGTGTGAACTTACTGGATAATCTCACATGGATCCTAGGGCCAGTGCCCAGGCGGTTCCTTCTTCTCCCCCTTGTCCCTTGCAAAAGACTTCTTACAGACTTCAGTGTAAGCTAAGTGTGTAAATAAATATACATTCAAGAATCATAAAGCACATAAATGCACACACATACACACACTTGCTCTTACACTTACACACACACACACACACACACACACACACAATCTCCTCCTGCCTCCCTCCGTTCCCCAGTTGTATGAAGAATAGTGAGAATTCTCAGCCAAGGGCTCTAAGAAAAACCTAAAGAGAAAACAGTGAATGATAACAAAAATTACCGGCTGTCCACTTTTAAGAAAATAAATCTGAATGATCTTAACTGATTTATGGTGTGTGTATGTAATGTTTGTAGATCTTGTGATTCTAGGTTCCACACAGCTGGGTTCTTACGTCATTTGCTGCAAGTATGCGTTCTTCTGGCATTAAAAACCTGTTTAGTTCTGATTGCTTACGCGATGCGATAAAGCCAGTACAGCTACTGAATAGGAAATGGGGGACAATTCTGTTCAGAAAAAAGCTGAAACAGCTGGAGGTTAAAGGGTGTGAATAGTACTTTCTGGCAGAAGGGGGTTCTCCTGCTGCTTAGCCCCAAGGGGCACCTCTCATGAACACCTATTGCTACAACCATCTTTAAAGGAAGAGGAACGTTTTTCAGAATTGCTAGTGCCAGTGCTAGCCACAATCCTGTTGAATGTAAGGGACCAATTGCTGAGTAGAGTATCAATTTGAGGAGAGCAGCAAAACGACAAAATGAGCTGTGACACTTTGGAAGAGGTGTCCTTTTACTCTGAAGTAAAAGGCCTCAGAGGTCAGTGGAAGTGCCTTTGTCTGCTCTCTTCTCCTGGAACTGCAATCTACAGATTCTTGTCATTATTTTAAAATGAAGTGCTGAGCTTGTACCTGCATGCCCCTTGATAAATTGGGGGGGGGGGAGGACTGGAGCAGAAAAGAGGAGAGAGAAAGAGCACTTGAAACAGGATTGTGAAATAGCCAAGTTCAGTTTTTACTAAAGGAAATTAGCAGGCAAGTTCTAGCTGAATTCATGATGTTTGTTTTCAATAAAAGGAGACGGCCAGTGGAGGTCAGCAGTGACTGCCGGGAAGGAAAAGATCAGTCCAAACCACGTCTCTAATAAGAGTAGAAGCTCTGGCACAATTTGTTATAGGAAGAAGACTTTACAATGTTGCTCTTCAGGGGAGGCTTAGAGCAGAAGACCATGGCAGATTATCCTGGGAGGCAGTGAGGGTTCTCCCCACGCCACCCCCGGTACAAATATCAGTAGCAGATGGATGAGAACTTGCTGATCTGCCTGAATCCTAATGCTTTATTATGGAATCACCTTTCATGGGCGAAAGCTTCCTTCTTGAGATGTGTGAAGTAGATAGTGAATGAAGAATCTACGGAGATGGGCTACCGCTGCTTGAAGCTCGTGCCCAAACGAACCATGTAGGAGTAGGGATTGATTGAAACCACTGAGGTGAGTAATGTTATATAGGACTGTAGATTTGGCCTCTAAGGTTACAGCGCTTTGGGGGTGGGTATTCTTTGAGCCATGTTAAAAATCCCAGACACTCCAAAGCCAATTTTCAAGCACGCCAGGAGATAATTTAAACCACGGAATGCTGTGGTAGACAAATTGGGAGTGAATCTGACCTTTTTGCAACAGGGAATATCTCCAGTCCTGCATCTTTGGGAGAGTTCAGCCAAGACTGGATGATGGAAACCATAGCCATGTCCAGCACACTTAATTAAGAAGGAGTTTTACTGGAGGCATCAGGAGTATGCTTAAGAGAGACTGTGGCACAGGTGAAGCAGCACAGCTTCATGTAGCAATTTATCATTTATTACATCCTTCCTTTCTGCCTCAGTTACAGGCACAAAAGGTCACTTGTGTCATAAATCAATAAAGACAATTATTCCCTCTATTTCCAAAGCTCAATAGCAAATGCAGATCCTCATGTAGCCAAAATGGCACCATGGAGCATAAGACTCTCAGGGTCATGAATTTGAGCCCCACATTGGGTGAAAGGTTTCTGCATTGTAGCGGGTTGGACTAGATGGTTCTCGTGGTCCCTTCCAACTCTACAATTCTGTGATTCAAGACATGTGAGGAGGCAACAGCAAGCTGGGTGGGGGTACCCCAACCAAGGTTTACAAAAAAGTGCAAAAAGAATTTTGGGAAATCCCCAAAGCAGCTCAATGAGGAGGACCAAACATGCTGGCTGGCTGGAAGAGTGGACAGCAGCACTCCAGACAGCAACATTTTGTTGCAGAGTCCCTCTTGTTAAAAAAGAGACAGTAGAGAGTATAATAGATATCAGCCAATCAAATATCCAGCAAGTCACATGGCTGAAGAACATGGCAGCACATTCAAACATCTAGGCATGGCAACACAGCAAACTCCAGACAGTCTTGGGATGTACAGCAAAGCCTCATGTCGTTGGAGCTGGTCCTTTAGGTATTCCTGTCCCTACCCTGTTTAGTACAAGGCAGATAAATTCAGGATTTGTGGATTGCATTTCATATTCTCTAGCAGTCTTGTTTCAGTGAATCCAATGAAAACATCTGCTTGGTGTTAATCTTGTACAATGTGCCTCCTTGTTAACAGGCTGCTCAGCCTCAACGTTGTTTTAAATAAGCCCTTTAGCCCCTTGAAACTTAAAGCTTAACTCTGGATGCAGCTGTGCAAGGTAAGGGCTAATGCCAGCTGTGCAAGGTAAGGGCTAGTGACACAGGAAGTGAACAACTGGGGGCGGCTGTGTCTCTTTATGAACAGGAGGAGGGGAACTAACCCTCCTTGTCACATGCAGATAGCGTGCAACTTATGCGGGAGTTATGTTCTGGGGATCTCGCCTAAAGCCAAAATCACATATAGTTAAAACACATTGGGGTAAACACGGAGAGGGATCACAGAAGTCTTTGTTTCTTGGACATCCCTCCTCCTCCTCCTGCCCCCCCCCCCCGTTTTTGCCATGTGTATAAAGCTGAATGTGCACAAGTTAAATGTGCATAACTTGTGGGCTTACTGTATAAGCAAATGCTTGACTTTATACCTGGTTCCTTTTTGCATATGGAGAATCACAAAACTTCTATTGAGCCATCCGCAATGCCTGGAGACAGTCAGGTTGGGCACCCATAGTAGTGACCAGAAGAGGAATGACCGCTGGGAGGAGCGCAGAGAGAAGAAACACAATAGTGCATCTGCAGCAGCACAACCAGAAGCTACCCCAGCTGCAGCAAAACATGTATCTCCTGTATTGGTCTCTACAGCCACAGCAACCTTCCAACAGTTTGACTTCACACCCCCCCCCGCCCGCAAGGTGCACTCCTCCATTGTCTCCCAAGACATAGACAGATGCCAACAACAACTGAGAACAAAGCACCATTCTGAAAGGCACGGTCTCCTCTACTGGCCGTGTCATCATCATCAACTGACATTAGCAAAGGGTTAGGAACCCCCTAGGGACGCGGGTGGCTCTGTGGGTTAAAGCCTCAGCACTTAGGACTTGCCGATCGAAAGGTCGGCGGTTCGAATCCCCGCGGCGGGGTGCGCTCCCGTCATTCGGTCCCAGCGCCTGCCAACCTAGCAGTTCGAAAGCACCCTCGGGTGCAAGTAGATAAATAGGGACCGCTTACCAGCGGGAAGGTGAATGGTGTTCCGTGTGCTGTGCTAGCTCACCAGATGCAGCTTGTCACGCTGGCCACGTGACCCGGAAGTGTCTTCGGACAGCGCTGGCTCCCGGCCTTTAGAGTGAGATGAGCGCACAACCCTAGAGTCTGTCAAGACTGGCCCGTACGGGCAGGGGTACCTTTACCTTTTTAGGAACCCCCTGCCTGGGGTCTGCACACACAACTCTGCTAATACAGTTGTACCTCGGGTTACATACACTTCAGGTTACATACGCTTCAGGTTACAGACTCCATTAACCCAGAAATATTACCTTGGGTTAAGAACTTTGCTTCAGAATGAGAACAGAAATCGTGCAGCAGCGGCGCTGCGGCAGCAGGAGGCCCCATTAGCTAAAGTGGTGCTTCAGGTTAAGAACAGATCTCCAGAACGAATTAAGTTCTTAACCCGAGGTACCACTGTAAGCCTGAGCTTTTATTCAGTTTGGGATGTGCAAATACTTTTCCACTGCACTGGCAATCTCCTGAGCGGCGGGGGTAGTCACAAACACACACAACACAGAGCTGGTAAACACCTTTGAACACTGATACTTTTCCTGTCTTTAATTCAGGCTTGTAAATAGTCACTTGCCTGGTTGCCTGTAGCAAGAGAAAAAATCTCCCCTAGGCGACAGAGTAGGTAAGCTATTGTCCGTCAGAAGAGGAAGGTGGGCTTGCTTTTATTTGGTAGCTCACTGAGTGTTCACTAGCAACAAGGAACCAGATCACATGCTGTATGAACTAGAAGTGTGAATCATTCTTTATGCAGAAGCTTAGAAGAGCAATGTGTGATGTTCTGGCACCACCAAGAGACAACTGAACTTTACTACTACATAAGATACATTTCTTGCATGGTGCCGTTAGTCTACCTGGCTCTTTACACAGTGGCAAAGAAAAAAAAAAGGCAAAAAGCCATCCCTGCCCTGAAGAACATCAGACCTATATTGAAATCCCACTGCAGGGCTGGGAGGGAATTGGGAACCATGAGAGGGAGGGAGGGAGGATGAAGTAACAAGGGATAATGTGCACAGGCAGCAATAAACAAGTAAAATGGATCACAGACAATAGGGTTGCTGGGTTTTTTTTTAATCTGTTACTGCATAACCTTACATAGTGTTTGTACAACAACCTTGTAAACATAAGCCAGTATTATTACCCTTAATAATACACTTGAGAGGCCAAAACTGAGCACTTTGTCTAAAGACCACAGTGTGGACTGGATAATTCTAGTTGATCTCATCTTAAGTGTCATACTACATCGGCTCAGCAAAGGCAAGGACGGTTCCTTTCACTCAAAGAATTTTAAGAGAAAGAAGCAGAGGCAAAACTGGTTTCTAACCTGAAGTTCATTGCACACTCAAAATGCTCTCCAGCACCACCAAATCACAAAACCACAGGACCATAGGGTATTTCTAAGCTACACATATGTAGAGCACTTTAAATGGCAAGGCTTTTGTCAAATTATCGTGGGACAGCTGAAAATAAGACCCATGCCCCCAGACAGAACCAAGATTCCCTGGAGAAAAGGAAATTGCCTCTAAATGAGTTGAAGCAGCCTGTTCAATAGCTGTGGGAGGAGAAGTGACCCAGTTTGCCACCCTCTCCTCCCAACCTTCCTTCAGACCACGGGGGGAATCAAAGGAAAGGTGGGGGGCAGCTGCCCCCCTAAATCAAGAAAATAAATAAAAATAACTAACAGCTCGGTTCTGTCCCCCTAACATAAAGCCTGCTTCCCCAACATAAATCCTGGCTATGCTTCAGGCATTCTCAATCCACGCCACATAGTGTGTGGGCCACATACACAGACCATGGCTACACAATAGTAGCTCCAGTTGAGTCAAGCAAGAAAGCCAGGTCACAAGACACAAGGGGGTTAGGTGAAATCAACATGAAATTCTAGCCTTTACTTGGTTATGAGCAGAGCAGTTGAGCAGTCAGCGTTGTAAATCTTATGAAATTTAATCCACCTTACCTAGAGGCAATTCTGACACGAGTTTCAGTGCATAATGCATATTCCACCGGCAGATGTCAACAGGATCATCCAAAAGCTGTGCCAGAGCTGGAATGACTCCATTTTCTAGGAAGCCGGTCCTGCATTCAGAAAATGTATTGGTAAGAAGTGGTTTGTATAAGCACAATATTAAACTCCCCTATTCGAACCTGGGAAAATATGTCGCAGAACAGAAGAATATCCCTACTCTAAAACATTTGCATTAAACTTCAGCAAATCCCTACCTGCCAACAGAATGTGTTGCCATAATATAAAGAACCTCTGTTGTTTTCTGTCGCACGGTGCTGTCTTCATCTAAAAGCAAAGTCTTCAAATTATCTAGAAATCCTGAAAGACACATTTTTTTATAATTTTTTTGGTGCCACACTTCAACAGACATCTAGGGCAAAATTATAATACACTCATTAAACCACCACAGTAGAAAAACACACACAGAAGGCAGTGGTAGAATTAAAAACAGCCACGAAGTAGAATGAAAGCAGTTGCCTCTGAAACTCATCAGAGATGACTATATATTGATTATTTAGAGTGCCCAATGCGCAAATAATATTCACAACATGAGTATGGTTCTGTTCCTTTATTACTGTTTTTGTTCTATTAGCTATTGTTATTTTGATCTTTGTAACAATGATGAAGATATATTAATTGAAACTGTTTTAAAAATATTTGCAACCTGTATAAGAATGATCTCCAGGTGAATGAAGTTTGGACACACACATTTTCCTTAACCGTGTGCAAAATAAATATTGAAGTGGGTTGCCTGCTCATGTGCTCTGGAACAGTTTCCTGGGATGCCTCCTGGAATACTTCGGTATCTACTATCATTACAATGTCTTTTAGGTCCTATGATTTATGTACCGTAAGCTCTCCTTTTCAGCTCAAAAGGTTTTTCAAAAGAACATTAAACATTGCTTTGCTGGATCTGACCAAAGGTCCACCCAGTCCAATGTAGCACTTCCCGCAGTGGGTGGGATCTGCCATCTGGTACTGCTAGAAACAGACTGCCTCTAAATTTGGACATCCTGTGCATTAATTGCACTTTTCATGTGTTCATCCTGAACCTACTTTTTGCAGCAGTACGGTACACATACATACTAGCACAAAGGATGCAAAGACAAATAGGAGGGCAACCAAAATGGTCAAAGGCCTGGAAACGATGCCTTATGAGGAACGGCTAAGGGAGCTGGGCATGTTTAGCCTGGAGAAGAGGAGGTTAAGGGGTGATATGATAGCCATGTTCAAATATATAAAAGGATGTCACATAGAGGAGGGACAAAGGTTGTTTTCTGCTGCTCCAGAGAAGCGGACACGGAGCAATGGATCCAAACTACAAGAAAGAAGATTCCGCCTAAACATTAGGAAGAACTTCCTGACAGTAAGAGCTGTTTGACAGTGGAATTTGCTGCCAAGGAGTGTGGTGGAGTCTCCTTCTTTGGAGGTCTTTAAGCAGAGGCTTGACAACCATATGTCAGGAGTGGTTTGATGGTGTTTCCTGCTTGGCAGGGGGTTGGACTCGATGGCCCTTGTGGTCTCTTCCAACTCTATGATTCTATGATTCTATGAAATAACATTTTGCTGGTATTTACTCACAGTAGGATATCTCTGTAGCTTTGTGATATCCTACTGGAAATGTAGGTATTCTCAATTTGGACCCTTGTTCCATGAACTGAATTAAATAAGGGGTAGGCAAACACCCATCCTTGCAAATAAATAAATGATCCAACCCCAAACAACTGCTGCACCTTTTTCCTTTTCAAGAAAACCATTTTATAGCCTGATCTGAATGACTACCAAATCAAAGTTTGGAAGGATCTAGCGGTTTGCTGACCAACCACAGTGCCCTGTGACAATGTGCTGCTAGCTTTGCAGTAGGGCCGGTGGTCCCCAGCATGTGACTGCAGAGGTCTGTCCTGCCGCTCACAGGTTCTGCCCCCTCCACATTGCTGCCTTTCACCCTTCTGAAAGTAGGCATGGGAGAAGCATTCTACCTACTGTAGCCTATAAAATAGGCTAAAGTGTGGACTTGGTTGTATGCCAATTTATCCAGTTTGCAAGTGTACCCATAGACCCAAAGAGGTTGGTGATCAAGCCTGTATGTTAGGGCCATTGGGTCACCCCTCCCCACTTCCACTGGAGCATGTATCATGAACTGCCCTGTGGGAGGGAAGGAGGCAGATGAAGAAGCCATCCAGGCCTGCTATAGTTTGACTATCCCACCATTCTGACCTCTAATAGGGCCATTTTTATCACCCACTGCCCTGGGGGAAGGATTCTAATGGCTTTGTATATGTTGACATTGTGGATTGTTTATCCCACCCCCAAAAAAGTTGAATATTACCGGTACTTGTACTCCACCTTGGAAGGACTTGTATCCTGAAAGGTGGTATATAGATAAGAGTAAAAGGTAAAGGGACCCCTGACCATTAGGTCCAGTCGCGGACAACTCTGGGGTTGCGGCACTCATCTAGCTTTATTGGCCGAGGGAGCCAGCATACAGCTTCCGGGTTATGTGGCCAGCATGACTAAGCCACTTCTGGCGAACCAGAGCAGCGCACGGAAACGCCATTTACCTTCCCGCTGGAGCGGTACCTATTTATCTACTTGCACTTTGATGTGCTTTCAAACTGCAAGGTGGGCAGGAGCAGGGACCAAGCAACAGGAGCTCACCCCATCACAGGGATTCAAACCGCTGACCTTCTGCCAAATAAATAGCCAACAAGGTGCAATCAGTAGAGCACGAGGCTTTGGATCTCAGGATTGTGGGTTCGAGCTCTATATTGGCCAAAAGATTCTTGCATTGAAGGGTTGGACTAGATGACCCTGGTGGTTCCTTTCAACTCTATGATTCTATAATTCTCATGTTCCGTCCAGGCAAAAGTGGCATCTCTTACCGAGTCTAATGGCTTCGTAGACATTCTCTGGGTCGTGCACCAAATCACACAGAGCCATCAGCGCCCGCTGCCGGGTCAGGAGGTCGGGGTCTTCCAGCTCCTCGTTCAGTTTTGGGAGACCCCTTCGGCCATAGGCAATGGGAGCTTTCGTGGGGTCGATATCAGGGGGCAGTTTGGAGGAGATACGGGGCAGCAGCGCCATCCCAAGTTCCTTCTGTACCACAGCAGCCCTAAAAAAGGAAAGGGGAAAAAAGCTGCTTAGGGCAAAGGGAGGGAAAACAAGAGCAGCAGTTGTATGTGTCTTTGCTTCAGTTCCAAGACACACGCACCAACAGGACATGTGTATTTTTTTGGAGCGGGGTGGGGGACACCTGTTGCAACTGAAAGCAAGACAGGATTTTAAAGGTAAGTATCTATCCTTCTCCCCTCTAACCCCCACCCGCGATTCAATAGAAGCAAACAACAATAATATTAACCCTGAAAGAGAAGCACGAATGAAAAACGTGGGAATTCTTGTTTAAAAATTTAAAATAATAATAATAATAATTTAACACCGAAATGAACGATAGCAACTGGGGAAAATATATTACTTGGTGCACACACGCAAAATAGAAATGGCAGAGGGGGAACCCGATAAACCCAGTTTAGCAAAGTGGGGAGAAATGTCAACTCCGAAAGCGGCCGATTCGCCGCCCTGCCTAGGCCTCTGGTTGCTAAGCGACCGCGACGCCCTCGCTCCCTACGTCCAGATCTGTGAATACATAACTACGCACGCGGGAAAAAAACCCTCTACGAGGTGTCGCCGGAGTCCGATTGAGCGCAAATGTCGTAATTCCCGCAAGTGGCGGCTGGGCAGGATGTGTCGTGGTGGGGAGGCCAGGCGAGAGAGAGAGAGAGGTGGTGGCCCTCAAATGCCAGTCTCTGCAGCCCGCGCTGCCCCTGCGGGAAACCCAGACAGCTTCCTCCCCACTGGCGCCTACAAAATTCTTTGGACTACAATTCCCATCAGCCCCAGCAAGCACTGCGGCGGTCTCACCAGCCCTGTGCTCGCTGAGGCTGATGGGAGTTGTAGTTCTAAGTACTTGCAGGGCTCCAGGTTGGGTAAATGCTGAACGCTCTTAATTGATTGCGTTGCGTTGCGTTGCCTCTATAGTTTCTTCCAAAGCTCAGGGTGGTGTACATGGTCTCCTTGTTTTGTTTCCAGTGAAATACGGGTGTTGCAAACATTTGTCCGGATATAAACCAGAGCCACTGTGGTGGAACGGTTA
Source organism: Podarcis tiliguerta (assembly GCF_965153285.1). Classification (NCBI taxonomy): domain Eukaryota; kingdom Metazoa; phylum Chordata; class Lepidosauria; order Squamata; family Lacertidae; genus Podarcis; species Podarcis tiliguerta. The sequence continues at coordinate 26,991,131 of NC_139549.1, forward strand.
GGGTTTGGGGCAAAGACCTAGGAGAGATCTGGGTTCGAATCCCCCACTCAGCCAGTCCCCGTCTCTCAGCCTCAACCTACCTCACAGGGTTGTTGTGAGGATGAAATGGGAAGTTGGACAACCATGTAAACCACCTTGAGCTCCCTGGATGAAAAGCTGGGTTATAAATGGAAGGAATAAAAACAACAATAATTTTAATAATGCTGGTGATTCAGTTCTTTTCCTTTCCCCCTTTTTCCTTTAATAAAAGCTGTCCAGCTTTATACTAGCAGCAGGAGGCGTTGCTCAGCTGAGCATGCCAACATCTGGCATTCATTAATCAGGTTTTCTCCCTTCTCAGTGGTTTTTAAGGTCTGCCAGATCTCTCAGGTGGTTGGTTTCTCTGCATTTTAACTCCACCTTCTAAGAGGGAGGCGCTCTGGTTCCTATGGTGATGCGGCAGCCCCTTTCCAGACCTGGAAGCAGCTCTTGCATGGTGAGTCGTTTTTCCTCTCACTCTTTGCCAATATTGCCCCTTTTTTGTAAATGCCGGGGGGGGGGGCAGGGGAAAGCCCCTGGTCTGCTGGGGGTGGTGGTGGTGGGGATAGGATCAGCCCCCCACCGCCTTGCTTTTTTGCAAATTATCCAAAGGCCAGCTTAGACCAAGTGATTCTGCAAGCTGTTCATGGCCACCTTGCAGCTTCAGACTGGCTGAACTAGGGTGATTTCCCTCCCTACCATCCACATAAGGCTTAAACGGCTCCCCCTCCTCTTTTACCTGTTTGTAACACAAATGCAAAACCCACATAGAGGAGATTGTACAGCAGCTTTCTCCACCATGCTCTTTTTGACATTCACAAATGAATCCCCACACCTGGAAGAGAGGCACATTTTTACAGTGGCTGGCCACTTTGGAGCCAGAGATCCGAATGGTCCTACACAACCACATCCACACACACCCTGCCGCCTTTGCCAACTTGGTGCCCTCCAAGTGTTTTATCTATTTGTTTATTTACGCGACACCATATAAAGGTAAAAAAAGTAAAGGATCCCTGGACAGTTAAGTCCAGTCAAACTTTGTTATGGGGTACAGCACTCTTCTCATTTCAGGCCGAGGGAGCTGGCGTTTGTCCACAGATAGCTTTCTGGGACTAAACCGCTTCTTTTTTGGTTTTTTCTTTTCTTTTAACAAAGTAATAATATTAAATAAATAAAAATGTGCACCCCACCCCCAAGACCATTCCATTGCAACTATCCAACTGCCCAAAATTTCAACACCTCTTGCGATGGTTTGACCCCTTTCCGTTTTAACAGTACAAATTCTACAAATACCTTCCACATCTCCTTAAAATAATTTATCCTGAGTCTTCATCGTCTTACCTTAATAGCACATGTTAATTTATCACTAATTGCTATGTCCCACACCTCTTTATACCATTCTTCCATTTTATATTCACCTTGTCCCTTCCACTTCCTAGCTATAATAACTCGTGCAGCTGTCAATAAATTTGTGAACAAGTCCTTCATAGCCTGTGAACCTTCCACCCCATCGTAAATCAATAATAATTCTACCTCTGGACCCAGTGATTTCTGTTATCTCCTTAAACACCCTTTGGCAAAAATTTTGTATATATTTACATCCTGACCACATGTGAACATAAGTCCCAGGACTAAACCGCTTCTAGTGCAACAGGACACCGTGATGAGTGCCAGAGTGCACGGAAACACTGGTTTGGTTGGCAGCAGCTTCAAGTGAGGCGTGTGTCCTACTGCTACCTAGAGATGCCATTGAGGACTGAACCTGGGACCTTCTGCATGCAAAGCACATGTTCTACCACTGAGCTACGAAGCCTTCCCCATATTCATAGAATCATAGAACTATAGAGTTGCAAGGGACCATGAGGGTCATCACTCCAGCCCCTTGCAATGCAGGAATCTATTGCCCAACATGGGGCACGAACCCACAACCTTGAGATTAAGAGTCTCGTGTTCTACCAACTGAGCTATTCAGTTCCCTTAATCCACAAACCTTGGTCATGCTGGCTGTGGCTGATGGGAGTTGGGAGTCCATCAACACCTGGAGAGCCATGGATGTTCCCCAGCCCTAGTGTATGGCTTTTCCTGAGGAATGCCAAGTGAGAGCCATGAGGCCCTGACACTCAGTTCCCTCCAACATGGTGCCCTTCAGATGCTTTGGAACATGACTCCTGTAGGAGCCAGTGTGGTGTAGTGGTTAAGAGCGATAGTCTCGTAATCTGGTGAACCGGGTTCGATTCCCTGCTCCTCCACATGCAGCTGCTGGGTGACCTTGGGTCAGTCACACTTCTTTGAAGTCTCTCAGCCCCACTCACCTCACAGAGTGTTTGTTGTGGGGGAGGAAGGGAAAGGAGAATGTTAGCCGCTTTGAGACTCCTTAAAGGGAGTGAAAGGCGGGATATCAAATCCAAATTCTTCAAATCCAAACTCTTCTAGGCTGGAGAAGACTGCTCTTCTCCTTAAGAGGTTTGCAAAACAAAGCTGTTCCGAAAAAGACTTTTGGCCGAATGCTCTTGGGTTAGTTTTGGTGTCTTGCCGCTATGCCCAGACTTCGTTCCTGGTGTTGGTTTCTAATCCTGATATTTTACAACTGCAGATGGGGTTGTTGTTTTCTAGGAATGGTGGGCGTGACATAAGCTTTTAAATATTGTATGGCATTTCCTGCTTTATTAGCCTCCTAAGTTCATTTTGGAAATCAGATGGATCATGAGTTTTAAATTAACATTATGACAGATGGGGGACTTGCATAATGACGGACAGGACCATTGCGGTTTGCTAACTGAAGTTGTTTTCCAGCTGAGCCTCTGGAGTGGCACGAGGCGGCCGGGGAGACGGTTAAAGTGAGTTAAAATATAATCCAAATGGATAAAGGCATGTTCACTGTGAAATGAGGCCCTCGCAAAGGGAGTCTCCCTGTGCCCTCTTTCTGGGCTATTGTAAGCTCAGAATGCCACTCACCTCTACTATGGCAACATCCTGGTGATATCCTTTATCCATGAAAGGCCTTGCGGTTTTATTATTCAGGAAAATGCCAGGCTCACCAGCCAACAGGCTGCTAACTTCCTTAGCTTGCAGTCAGACATGGAACTACTAGTCAGGGAAAACAGACACCCCCACAAGTTTTTAGTACAGTCCAGACTGGGAAATTACAAAATTGGACAAATTCATGGAGGACGAGGCTATCCTTGGCTACCAGCCATGATGGCTCTGCTCTGCCTAAGAGGCAATAAACGTACCCAGTTCTAGGAATACCGTACACAAAAACCCAACTACTTCTGTCAGGACTTCAAAAAGGCAAGCATTAAGTGCTGGTGTTGTGTTTCGCTGTTGGCAAGTCCCCTGATATGACCCTGATATTGTTTTCTGGTTTGTATTGTCTTTTTCTTTAAAAAAATGCTTTTTATTAAGTTTTCATTTCAAATACACCAACACCAACAAGATACACAAATATTTCAAATCTTTTAACATCTGTCTTACTTTACGCTCTGTAGAGCAGTTGACTTCCCTCCTTCCCTTCCACAGGTTTTCTTATTCCAATCACTAATCCACAGTTCCTTAATAATAACTAAACCATGCCATAAGATTTATTTCAGTCCTGCTAACATCTTCAAATTTCTACAGTTCTCACTTATATAGACCATAAATTTACTCCATTCTTTTTGGTACTTTGTTTCCTCCTGACTACGAATCCTATGGGTCAGTTTTGCTAATTCCACGTACTCGACCAACTTTGTCTGCCACTCCTTCACAGTTGGTATCTCCTGTGTTTTCCATTTTTGGGCTATCAAAACTCTGGCAGCTGTTGTAGCATACATATATAATCTTTGGTCCATCTTCTTAATATCCTCTCCTATCAAACCAAGCAGTAGTTCTTCAGGCTTTTTTGGAAATGTCTATTTAAGCATCATTTTTAATTCATTATAGATCAATTCCCAAAACTCTTTCATTTTATCTTATGTCCACCACATGTGGTAAAAATCACCATCCTTTTTTTTACATTTCCAACAGATTTTACTACTCGTCCTATACATTTTTGCTGGTTTGACAGGTATTAGATACTAGCGATAGTTTTCTGGTTTGCATTGTCAGCACCCGCTGAATTTGGGCAATGAAGGCCAACTTCCTGCATGTGACGCCACCTGTGAGCAGAGACAGAACCATCTCCCACTTCCCCAAGGTAGGCAAACTGTCCTCCTGTGTCCGCTGGGCTAGTTCCCTGACAGCCTGAGGCGGTGGATTTCAACCAGTGTGCCGTGGCACCCTGACGTGCCTTGAATGGTGGTCAGGGGTGCCACGGGCAACCCCAGCCTCTGACCCTCTTTCCTTCCCTCCCTCCCCTGATACCCTCTCGCATTTCTGCCTCCCAAAGGCTTGCAGGGCTGTTTGTTACAGGAGCAGCCCTGGCTACAAACTCCCCAGGCAAATAGTGCCTTTGGGGCTGGCCGGGGGAGTGCCCTGTGGGGCAGTGTGAGGAAGCACCTCTTTTTTGTGGGGGGGGGGGGAAGCTCAGAGACCAGGGGCAGCACCAGTGGCTGCCCAGAGGACTCCTAAAGAGAGGGGAGAGGAGAGGAGAGGAGACTGAGGGAACGGAAGATGTTTGAAAAGCCTGAGGGGCCGGCTCTGCAGGCAAGGGGTGATGTAACTGGGCTCCTGAGCCCCCCAGGGGTGCCGTAGAAAGAATGTAGTTGGTCAAGGGAACCGTGAACCTGAAAAGGTTGAAACCCGCTGGCCTGAGGCATTCCCTAAAACAGAGCCTGTCCTACATTTTGCCTTGGGCCGGGCAAAGCTGTCCTAGAGGACCAACTAGGTGAAGTCCTGGCCCAGCTGATCTCATGCTCCTGCTTCCTGTGTGTCTGCAGTGGTACACACCTGAGGCCTGCCTCCAGCTCAAAGATCACTTCCACGCCCAGGTGAGGAGTGCCTGTCGGAGACAGAACACAGGAGCTGTTGGGTGAGTCTGCATCAAGGAGAAATGACACTTTGTGCCGTAACAAGAGTTTCGGTCGCAGGCATTGTTTCCTTATGTATTTTGGAAGTGACCTGTAATCTTAAGAATATACGTTTTGCAATGTTTCAAAATTGCTGGGGTTTCAAATGCCTATATAACCTTAAAATCTAAAAAAATATGTTATCTGCTGACAATTTAGAAGGAACATTGCAGCACAAATAAGATTGCAAGAGCCTTAAGAAAGGTTCACACATACCCTTATTTCAGGGGTCTGGGGTATTGAATACTGTAATTTATTCAGATTATTGTAGAATAATTATTATTTTAAGCATTTGTGTGTGTTTTACTCTGCACTATTTGTATCTCATATATGTGCTCTTTGTAATATTTTTATTGGTCCGAATAGAAGTATTAATCTGATATGGTTCTTCCATTTCAATGACACTGTGCAATGTGAAAAAACAACAACATGTGTGTTTCAGGCTAAAAATATCAAAAGTGGTTGTGGTGGGAGACCTCTATGTTGGAAAAACAAGCCTCATCAACAGGTACAAATCTGTTTTGACACGTAGTTTTAGTGGTGTTTTTCAAAGACTGTCCAAAGTTCCTGCCTCAAAGTGCAGCCACTGACCTCAGTTTATAAGTCTTTTCTGGCTGACCAGTTTGCATCGTAGCTACCACCTGCCTGAAGCAATGCTTGCGAAGCACTCCTTAAGGATGGTACCAAGAGGAGGAGACACCCCAGGTTACAGTTATGCGTCTCCTCCTGATCCATGCCTACAAACACAGCTGCCAGTCTCTGTTTTTGAGTTCCTCCCGCTCTGAACTTGGAAAGGCTCTTAGATGCGTGTTTAACCACAAAGCTTCCTCTCACATACAATGGTTACTAGGGTTTTCTCAGAGTTCATTTAGTACAAGAGACCGGGCCTTTTCTGTGGTGGCTCCCCAATTGTGGGATGCTCTTCCCAGAGAGGCTCACCTGGCGCCATCATTACATGTCTTTAGGCGCCAGGCAAAAACATTCCTCTTTACCCAGGCCTAGGGCTATCAAAGAATCTATGGCCTGTGAAAGTGTGGGGGAGAGGACTATTATTACGATGACTATTTTATTATCCGGCTGATAGTCAGTATGCTTTTTATTAAGTTTTTATCCTTGAAGTTCTGTAATGTGTTTTTAATGTTGTTCACCACCCTGGGATCTTTTGATAAAGGGTGGTATATAAATTGAATAAATAATAATAATAATAGTAGTAGTAGTATTTAAGATATATTCCACTGTGTGAAAACTTTTGATTTAAGGCAGGGGTAGCCAGCATGTCTTCTTCCCTCTCCTTTTTTTCATTGCTCTTTCTATCAAACATCCTACTGTCAGCATTCCCACACCCTTATTTTATGTTATGTTATTTTATTTTCCTGCCCTTCACCTTAAGGGCCGAGAGCAGGTTACAGAATTAAAGCACAATATTAAAAACAATCTAAAGCAGCCAATAATAATAATAATAATAATAATAGCAACAATAATAACAACAATAATAACAACAATAAGGTGGGTACTACCCATTTTTCCCTTGCAGGTTTTGTAAAGATGTTTTTGACCGGGATTACAAGGCAACCATCGGAGTGGATTTTGAGATTGAGCGTTTTGAGATAGCTGGAGTTCCATACAATCTTCAGATGTAAGTTGGATACGAACATGCGGCTCACCATACATGTGGGATGTCTTAACAGAGCCAGCCAGAATCAAAGTATCATAGAACCATAGAGCTGGAAGGAACACAAAGGGTCATCTAGATCAACCCCCTGCAATGCAGGAATCTCAGCTAAGCATCCATGACAGATGCCCATTCAACCTCTGTTTTAAAAACTCCAGTGAAGTTTTTAAAGTCCATTCCACTGTTGAACAGCTTTCATTCAGGGGAGCCATAATGGCCAAGCTGCCATTATTCATTTTGAGAAACAGACTTTCTACTGGTTGTAAACCAAGGGGCGGGGGGATCTGTGGGGGTCTTTCAGCTGTTGGCTGGGCTCCAACTCCCCCCAGCAGCCAGCAAGGCCAGTGGCCAGGACGGAAGTGTGATTAAAAAGGGAAAAGGGCATCTTCCAGATGGCCTTGACTCAGGCATCACAGTCTTCTTCTTCAGCTTGTACTCCTAAGCCATTTGCTTTATCCCTGGGCTCACTTAGGCCCTCGCTCACCATGACTGATCAAACTTCCCTTATTCCACTCTTGCCCAGATGGGATACAGCCGGCCAGGAAAAGTTCAAGTGCATCGCATCCGCCTACTACAGAGGAGCAGAAGGTGAGTCAAAAGCTTTTTGCTTCCTTGCTAGCAGGGCAAAAGCTGACTCCTGGCGGCTGGAGACATTCTCCCATTTACTCTGCCTCCAGGGCACTGCCGCCGCTGGTTTGGGGAGCCGTGTAGACACGACTTTGCCCCAGTCCTGTCGTTTCTGATGAAATACTGCATTTTGAAGCATCCCCCCCCCCCAAAAAAAATCTAGCTTTGAGGAAAAGAACAACTCGGTTGCATTTTAAGCCAACCCTGTGTCCCCAGCCTCTTTCCTTCTGGATGTCTGCTGAGTCAGAACTAAAATGACTCCTTTCTCCTGCCTTCTGGACCTAGAATGTCTCCTAATCCTCTATTGGTTTCGTTGCAGTGATTATAACAGTCTTTGATTTGGCCGACATCCAGACTTTGGATCACACCAAGTAAGTCCTTGCCATTCTTTCTTGCAGAAACTTTCCTGAGGACTGGGGGGATTAGACAGGCTTAAGCAGGGTGGGCCTGTCAGTGGGTGTGAGCAGGAAGGAGGAGGATAGGGAGAAAACCAAAATGAGTTGGCTCTGGTTCCACTTCCTGTTCAGTCTCCCTGCCAGTCCCTTCCCACCACCACTGGCCACAGGTTTCCCACCCCGATAAATAGAGAGGGTTGGTATTGAGGTTTCGGTCGCACTTGCTGAAAGAATGAGGTTCTTATTAGCTCATTGCCTTGTGACACAGAAATCGCTGCTCTTCATGTGAAATTGGTGGCAGACAGTTTCTCTGTGCGCTCTCTCTCTCCTTCCTGCTGTCTTGTTTCTGTTTACCCTTTGACATATTCCCTGGAGGTGTTTGTATTTTCCTGGTGCTGGCACCATTTATCTGTCCCACGGGGGCCTCCTTACCCGGCTTCCCTCCAGGGTTTTCCGTCTGCACTTGGTAAGGATGGCTGAGTTGCTCACCCCCTTTGGTGGGCCAGACACGAGGCATCGCTCCAAGGGGACTGGCAGAGGAGGAGATATTATTTTTTCTCAATAGGCAAGAACATATGGTGTGTGTTCCTCTTTCTCTGGTTTCCATTTCCTCTCCCCTCTGCCCCTTCCTCCTGTTCTCATCATGCTAATCCCCAGTTCCTCTCATTACTGCTTTCCTCCAATGGATCACTTTCTGTACTTTCATATACCACACAATCACACCCGAGATCAGGGGTTCTGTTTCAGGATGAATGAAATCGGCCAACATGTGGCTGGTGGACAATGAAGCCTATGTCAGTGAGTTTGCTCAGGGTGGGGGAATTGTGCGGGAGACATGGCTGGCCTTCCCCAACTGTAACCCCTTCACGTTTTGGACTACAACTCCCATCAGCCTCAGCCAGCACAGCCAAGGGTCTGATGGGAGTTGTAGTCCAAAGGCCGACCTAGGCTCTTGCTCACCTGTTTATTCAAGGACCAATCCTAACAGAGAACAATATCAGGTGGTCAGTTACGATCAAGCAATGCTGGCTTCCCACTTGAGAAATGGCTGATAAATCCTTATATCTAGCATGTCAATATCATAAGTTGCTTATTTATTCATCTTTTCAGCTCTGAAAAGAGTATTAATACTGCCATGTGCAGTTGGCCCAAACTACTGCTGATGAGAGCAGAACTTTGTGGGCCTCCCCCTCCATCAACATTGTATTTCTTCCTCTTCTGGCTAATGGAGGCTTCTCATGCACCATTCCTTTAAAACACATTCTCCTTCCTCGCAAAATTCTGGAAACTGTAGTTTCTTTAAGGCAGTAATGGCCAAACTTGGCCCTCCAGCTGTTTTTGGACTACAACTCCCATCATAGGGACCAGTCATCAGGGATGATGGGAATTGTAGTCCCAAAACAGCTGGAGGGCCAAGTTTGGCCATCACTGGTTTAAGGGTACTGTGAATTGTAGCTCTGTGATGGTTCCCAGGATTCTGTTTGAGTTTTGTGTGCTTTAAATGTATGGTGTGTATGTAGCCCCCATTCCCTCCAGAACTCTCCACACTGGGCTGATCCCTTGTCATTTTTCATCCTATGCAAACTGCCTTGTGCAGCATCAGCATCATATCATTTATACCCTACCCATCTGGCTGTGTTGCCACAGCCACATCTGGGCAGCTTCCAGTACATATGAAAGCATAATAAAACATCAAACATTAAAAGCATTTACATGAAACTCAGCCATCTTGTGCCTTCTAAAGCCTTCAGACATTTCCTCTGTCCTCCTCCTCGTTTTTCAGGCAGTGGCTGGAGGATGCATTGAGGGAGAATGAACCAGGCTCCAGCTTCGTCTTTCTCGTTGGAACAAAGAAAGATTTAGTGGTAAGTGCATGGCAGCTTGCAAAATAAATGCTGCAGCTGCTCTACTCGGAACCTTGAGCAGTATTACGGAACTGCAGTTTCCATACACAATTTATTTGTCCCATCTGGATGGTAACTGTGTGATGATGGCTGGTTGCCGGGAGCTCAACTTGCCTAACAGCAGGGCTAGAAGAAGTTCTTCTTCTTGTTGTTGTTTAGTCGTTTAGTTGTGTCCGACTCTTCATGACCCCCTGGACCAGAGCACGCCAGGCACTCCTGTCTTCCACTGCCTCCCGCAGTTTGGTCAAACTCATGTTTGTAGCTTCGAGAACACTATCCAACCATCTCGTCCTCTGTCGTCCTCTTCTCCTTGTGCCCTCAATCTTTCCCAACATCAGGGTCTTTTCCAGGGAGTCTTCTCTTCTCATGAGGTGGCCAAAGTATTGGAGCCTCAGCTTCAGGATCTGTCCTTCCAGTGAGCACTCAGGGCTGATTTCCTTCAGAATGGAGAGGTTTGATCTTCTTGCAGTCCATGGGACTCTCAAGAGTCTCCTCCAGCACCATAATTCAAAAGCATCAATTCTTCGGCGATCAGCCTTCTTTATGGTCCAGCTCTCACTTCCATACATCACTACTGGGAAAACCATAGCTTTCACTATACGGACCTTTGTTGGCAAGGTGATGTCTCTGCTTTTTAAGATGCTGACAGAAGTTCTAGCCATCAGTAACTGCGGCGGAACTGCAACCAATAACCACAACTGGGGGAAACAGAATGTGTGGGTGCACAACAGTGACCTGTGTCAGAACATCTGGCCTGCAATATGAAGCCTCCAGTGGGGAGCACTTGGGACAAGCCTGGCTGACGCATGCAGGACACATAGATAAAAGGGGCCTGAAGCAGAGAGAGGGACAATGTCCTTTGTGTGTAGAAGCTGGAGCAAGGGATCCCTGTGGTCTGTGGTCTGTGTTTCCTTCCATAGCCAAGACCCGACCAGGATTCAGAATTCACTTTTCTTGCTGTTGAGCTGGGTCTTCTTCTTCTTCTTCTTCTTCTTCTTCTTCTTCTTCTTCTTCTTCTTCTTCATCCTCCTCCTGAGCAGCCTCTAGCACAAACTCTTTCCTGGTATCTTTTCAAACCATTTCCGCTCATCAGCTCCTGTGCCCCCAAAGGATTATGCACTTGTCAATTCTGGACCGATTTCTTTGGTAAGGCAGTGGGAGGAAAATGCAGGTTTAAAACTCAGGAGAGACGAGCAGCCTACCTAGGCTGAGATCCTTGTTTTTCTCCCCCTTGGGTTTCCTTTCCAACCCTTCTGTGCTAAGATGGCAGGCTCTCCTTCCTTGGTGGTTTTTAAGCAGAGGCTGGATGATGCCCACCTGCAGTTCTGCATTTCCAGCCCAGTCGGCCACCTGCTTACCTCCTGCTCCCCCCAGTAAACGCTTCTCTGTCGTGAAATGATGCACGTCTAAAAAAATGTGTCGCCGGCGTGAAAAGTTTGGAAAGCTATTGTGTAGATGCTGCAAACAGCCACTGTGGTGGTAGCCACAATTTGCAAACCCGAGAAGCTTTAATCCTACGGTGGAATTTGCTGCCAAGGAGTGTGGTGGAGTCTCCTTCTCTGGAGGTCTTTAAGCAGAGGCTTGACAACCATATGTCAGGAGTGCTCTGATGGTGTTTCCTGCTTGGCAGGGGGTTGGACTCGATGGCCCTCGTGGTCTCTTCCAACTCTATGATTCTAGGCTCTGACAACAGATGCTTAAAGGCAGCTTTTCCCCTTTACTGTAATAGCCATACATGGGATGGAGACAAGTTCTTTTTTTATAATAAAGGTTTTTATCAATGTAAAATCGAACGTTAAAGCAAACAAACAAGAACAAATATATATAGTTAAAGTTATAAAACGTAGGAGAAGGACAGAGCTTGTATTTTCCAAATAACAGAGAGCAGATACCGTAGAAAAATTCAATCAGCAGAACACCACCATAAATGCTATTTTTTTCCTGTGGGGTTCAATATATATATATATATATATATATATATATATATATATATATTGTCAGGGGTTCAGGAGCAGAGTCACAGGAGAGGGAGGAAGTGGAGAGCGAGGGGGAAGAGTCCGAAGGAAATGTCAGCGAGGACAGCAGTCCGAGGTCTCTGAGTCTCTCCAGTGACTCGGAAGATTCACAGAAAGGGGCCCCCATAGTCAGGGCAAGGGGAGTGCCCAGGGGGGCACCTCGGGAAGAAGGGGCCAGAGGGGACTCAGAGAGTAGCAGCTGGAAATCCGGACCAGCGTCCCCCCCAGAGCGCAGTAGGGGGGAGGAGTCCCAGGCATCGGGATCAGGGGGCGCGCGGGCAGCGGGAGAACGTGAGGTAGGAGGGACCACACCCTCGTCAGGGAGCGAGGAAACGGTCATCAGGAAAGTTAAACGCGCGCGCGCGCCAAGTTCAAATGTACAGGAGGGCGGCAAGGTGGGCAGCCCGGGTAGGGAGCCAGGTCCTAAAGCCCGCCGAAGAGAGGGGGAGGAGTCAGAGGGGTCAACGTCTGCCTCAGAAGAGTCCAGGAGGGAGGAGACCCCAGGGAGTAGTAGGACCCAGAGGAAGAGAGAGAAAAGGAAGAGGTGGAGTAAGGCTAGAGTCTTAAACTGGTGTACAGGGGGCGGAGATTCAGATGGAGCTTCGCCGGTCTAGAGTCCAGACGTAGAGCTGGGACGCTGAGGCTTTGAAATGGAAACTATTCTTCAATAAAGACTTTGATATTTTACTACCGGCTAGCGTTGGTCCTTGGTGAGCTGGGACCCGGAGCCAGCTCTGACATATATATATATGTATACATATATATATATATATATACCCTGCCCTCCCTGGCTAGAATCAGGCTCAGGGTGGTTAACACTAATAAAATTACAAGAAAACATAATAGAAAAAGAAAAAAACAGTTAATTAAAATACGGGTTCAACTGTAAGGGCAGGTTCATGTGTTACATTTTCCATACACTGTGAAATAAGAATATAATGATTGCCCAGGTAGAGGTAAACAAAATTTTATTGTCCTGAACAGGTTCTTATCTTATGCATCCAACCATGTATGGTCAGTTGCTCTTAAGTGCCAGCAGGCAGAGCTTAAAAGGTGGCACAGTCTTCTACAGCTTCTGTTTGGCAGACTAATTCTTCTTTGCATTGGTCTAACTCAGCCTTTGCCAACCTGGTGCCCTCCAGATGTTTTGGACGGCAGCTTCCATCATAGCCCACATAGCTGGACGATGCTGGGGCTGGTGGGAGTTGCCAACCGAAACATCTGGAGGGCATCTGGTTAGAGAGAGAGATGGGGGCAGGAATCCAATGTGGTTCACTTCTAAATGCAAATCTCATCTCAGTCACACTTCCTTTAAAAAATAATAATGAAGGAAAGCTCAGCTTTTATCTTTAGAAATTTGCCCTTCTCCAAATGCTCCTATACAGTTCACCAGCCCCCAAAAGTGTATAAAAAGACATAGTGGAAATGACTTGTAAGCATCTGTGTTTATCAAGGGAAACTGTATACAGGAAAAATGTGCCCTAAAACACTTAAGAATTTTTGCAAGGACTTGCTTTGGGGGGGGGGGGGCAAACTAATGTGGAAATGCAGCAAACTGAATTGGGTGGGGCGGGGGGGCTGAAAAGGTGAGAGAAGTTGGAATTGACAGACTTGCCCATCCCTAGTTGGGAAAAGCTGGTCTAATCTCTTTCCAAAGCTAACTCATGGCCACATTTTGCAGAAGCAAATCCCTCTCTGTTCTTTAGAAGGAAAAACAGCTCTTAGGTAGGTCATACAATGGTACCTCGGCTTACATACGCTTCAGGTTACAGACTCCGCTAACCCAGAAATATTACCTCGGGTTAAGAACTTTGCTTCAGGATGAGAACAGAAATCGTCCTCCGGCAGCAGCAGGAGGCCCCATTAGCCTAAAGTGTTGCTTCAGGTTAAGAACAGTTTCAGGTTAAGAACGGACCTCCGGAACGAATTAAGTACTTAACCCAAGGTACCACTGTATTTGTGTTTTGGGGGTGAGGGGGAAGTTTACCCATTTGCAGCGCAACATAGAGATTGCTGTTCCTTGGCTGTGGTTCCTTTATTTTTCAGTCCGACGCTGCCTGTGAGCGGACAGAACAGGATGCCATCCACCTGGCCAATGAAATGCAGGCAGAATATTGGTCCGTTTCAGCCAAGACAGGTGAGCTGAGCCAATTGAAGTGTTTGGGAGTGCCAGTGCTGCAGGGCTGAGCATGCCAGCTGGTCTCCTTCAAGGAGTTAAGCTGCCAGCTTGCCCAGGGACTTATGTGGGACAGTGTCTTTCATAGTGATGCTCTCTACTTGGGTGCAGAGTTTGATCCTTGTGAAATGCACCCTGCTGCTCTGAAACTCCACACAGGCTCATGCCAAAATGCCAAAGGTAGTCCCTTGAACACTCCCCACCACCATTTTTGGGAGGGGGTGGTGGGTAGGGATGTTGGAAGAGACACGAGCCATTCTTTTGTAGCAGCTGCCTATAGTACCACCCTGTGTTTAAAATGGGAGTGGCTAACCCATGACCCTCCGGATTTTGATGGACTACAACTCCCATCATCCCCAGCCACAGTTAACTACAACTGCTGCAGTTCGAGAGCCACAGGTTAGCCATGCTCGCTTTAAAGCAGTGGTTCCTCCAGCTGTTTTGGACTACAACTCCCATCATCCCTAGCTAGCAAGACCAGTGGTCAGGGATGATGGGAACTGTAGTCCAAAAACAGCTGGAGACCCAAGTTTGGGAAACACTGCTTTAAATACTCGAGCCCCACTTGTTTTATGTTGCTATGGCCGTTGGCTAATGCAAATAAAGTTTATTTTATCTATCTACTTGAGCCCCTCAAAGGTTACAGCGTCCCCTCCACCTCCCCACCCTCTCTTTCTTTCACCAGGGGAAAACGTCAAGGGGTTTTTTTCCCGAGTTGCTGCTTTGGCCTTTGAAAAATCGATGCTGATGGAGCTGGAGAAGAGCAACAGCCGAATGGCCCAAATTGGTGCAGGAAACCTCATCAGTAGGTTGAACTGAATTGTCTTTGTTTGATTAAAAACAAAACATTTTCAAGGGATGAGGATAGTGGGGGGCCAGATAGCTTTTCCTTCTGCTTAGAAAAGTCTTTGCCGATTGGTTGCTCTCCAACCGTTTTGGGCTACGACCCCCATCTGCCCCCAGAATCGCAGGACCACTTGGAAACTTCAGCAGGCCTGAAAATGCAGTAGCAAAATGACTGACCAGGGTTCCACTTAGGACTTGCATAATCCGTGTTTTAAAACTGGTTGCACTGGTTTCTGTTCTGTTCCCAGGCCCAGTTCAAGATGTTCACATTCATCTTCAAAGTATGAAATAGGTTATAGGCGGTCTTTCTGGTATCTGGGGCCCCTTTTCCTACTTCTCTGTGTTCTGTGCTGTAGCATTACCCTTGGGTAAGCTGATTCTGGCTTAAGTGGTATATAATCTTCTTACGAATAAATAATAAATATAAATGCATATAGCAGCTCCTCCCCTCCACAGTGACTAGTACTGATAGGACTTGCAGCCCCAAACCTCTGGAAGGCACCAGGTTGGGGAAGGGAGGCCAGTAGGACCCCAGCCTTCATGCCGACAAGCACAGGAAGGTTGCCTGCCCATCTAGTAAAAAAGGTAAAGGGACCCCTGACCATTAGGTCCAGTCATGGCCGACTCTGGGGCTGCGGTGCTCATCTTGTTTTATTGGCCGAGGGAGCCGGCATACAGCTTCCGGGTCATGTGGCCAGCATGACTAAGGCGCTTCTGGCGAACCAGAGCAGCACACGGAAACACCGTTTACCTTCCCGCCAGAGAGGTACCTATTTATCTACTTGCACCATGCAAATGCTTCTGAAGACTGGGATGAACACCGCTGTTGCCTGTTAACCATTTCTGGAAAGTGATGTTCCGAAAGGATTGATTTGGCCATTTCTTTGTTCCCTTGTTGCAGAAATAGAAGGGGACTCGCCGGAGACTTTGGAAGCCAACCCACAAGCCAGCCCAAGTTGTTGCTCGTAGCCAGCTGTGGGTATAACAAGTTCCTGGCCTGTTGGAGGATTCGCCAAATAGCACTTCAGGAAAGCAGCTGAATATCTGAACAAGCAACAGCAGCCGGACAAGGAGGGGGGGCAGGGAAGCAGCGGTGCAGCCCCCCCCGCCGCCAAAGCCCACTTTTGCTTTGATCTGCCTTCAGGGGAACGGACAGCCTCTCTCCTCTCTTTGGAAAAATTCTATTTTCTGAGCTCACGTTATGGGAAATGATCTGCCTTTTCCAGGAGGGTGTGTTTGTTATCAGCACAATCTGTCTTTCTCTTTCTCTTTCTCTCTTTCCCTCTCCAGGAAACCCATCCTGTTCCAAACTTGCAAAGCCTGTTTCTGTGGAAAGGACAGACCTTAGGAGTGGAGAGCACACTATGAACCTGCCCTATGAGAGAGGCTGCAGATGAGAAAGAAGCTCAGATTTGTTGTCTCTCTGTGAATTCAGTTAGACCTGGCGCCCTCCGGGTGTTGGGGGCTAAAACTCCTTCTAGCCCAGCTAAGGGAGCAGGTCGCTCTTCCCTAGATGCCTTGGAGCTCTGACTGTGGCTGGAGGGAAATGTAGTCCCCAAACAGCCTCTGCCAGCAGGTGCTCCTGAGAGTTGTAGTCTTGGCAGCTTTGCATCCTTCTCAAGCTGAATTTCTCTAGTTCGTGATCACCGTGGTTAATCATGGTGCTGACTTAATCATGGTTAAGAGCAGCAGGAGGAATCTGTAGAATCCGAGGGGTGAGGAAATGAAGGAAGAGAAAGCACGTAGTCCTGTGGTCCTTCTCAGATGGTGGTTAAGGAATGAGCAGCATCATTCCATCTTAGCCAGTAGTGGGTGGTAGGTTGCCTCCCGAGTCCTCTGCATTGCTCCGAGGTGTGGAATAATCTCATTTCTCTAACTGCCTTAGATATTAGCAGCTGCAGTTGTACAAAACTCGTCTTTATTTTCATGTCAGTTGTGGAATTAAACGTGCTTTCTGATGTCCTCTGAAGACTGATACTTTGGAAGCCAGAACAATTTATGCTAAAACATCCCCCCACCCCACCCCAGGAGAAAGGGGAGAGCTGCTTAAAGCCAGAACGTGCCTCTTGGCTAGTTTGGGGTGTGTGTTCCAGCCAGATTGGATGCTGACGGGCGAGTCCATCATTTCTCTGCTGATTTTAAACTTTCTGGCACTTTCCCCAGTCTCTGGGCGGGCACTGAGTGCCACGGACGTTTTGTTAGTGTAAATGTGGCCTGTCTCCTCCCTGGTGGCCAGAAAACTGCTTGACCCCTGAATCCAATGAGAGCTGAACTTGTCAAAAGGCAAAGGCTGTGCACACATTATAGGGTTAAAAGCACAGCTAAGCCGGGGTCGTCGTCCCCCCTTCTCAAAATGGATCAAAGCTAGTTTGTGGGGAAACACACCAAAACACAGTATTTCATCTGAAACAATAGGATAGATCTGGATTGTGGCTAATGTTGTGTGTACACTGGTACCTCAGGTTACATATGCTTCAGGTTACAGACTCTGCTAACCCAGAAATAGTACCTCGGGTTAAGAACTTTGCTTCAGGATGAGAACAGAAATCGCATGGCAGTGGCGTGGCAGCAGCAGGAAGCCCCATTAGCTAAAGTGGTGCTTCAGGTTAAGAACAGTTTCAGGTTAAGAACGGACCTCCGGAACGAATTAAGTACGTAACCAGAGGTACCACTGTACTCCTTTCCAAACCAGAAGTGGGAGTGAACTGAATGTGTACACAAGCTTAGATATGGTCCCTGAGGGAGGAGATTACCTCCTTTCCTTTCTGAACCGAGCTGATTGCTTTCACTCCCATAGGAAACTGCCAAGGGCACCACTTGGGGATCACTGTGGCTCCCTGTCTCTGGCCAAAACAGGTGGAAGGGATCGGGGGAACTTTCCAGAATTCAAAGCAAGGAAATGAACTGCCCAGTTACCAAGCTCTCTTCCTTCGGTGGGGAGTCAGAGCAGGGGTATCAAGAACCTTTGCCTTTGGCTCCCCCTTCTGTTCTCAGGCTCTCTCGGGCTCTGGCATCCCCCTGGAAGCCACTCAGATCCAGTGGCGTAGCGTGGGGGGTGCAGGGGGGGCCGGCCGCACCAGGCGCAACATCTGGGGGTTAGGGTTAAGGGGCGCAAATCCATGGGTTAGGGGGTGCAAATTACTTGCCTTGCCCCGGGTGCTGACAACCCACGCTACGCCACTGCTCAGATCCCCCCCTTCCTTGCCTTATGATGCCAACATTCACGTTCCTCTGATTGCCAATGACAGTAATTGTTCCTTTTGGAACATGTAGGAGGCAGCGAGGGTTCCTTCCACCCGAGGCTGTGCTATTTCCTGCAACGTTATAACATTCAGTGCAGCTCCTCTTCCCTCAGAAATAGACTTCATATGGCGCTTCTGAGTTGCGTTTTGACTTTTGGTGGGGCGGCACACTCAGCCGAGCAGGCGGAGCAGAAAGGGGAAGGAGTCATTACGACATGTACGAGCATCTGTGATGATGATGCACGGCTGAGTCCCAAGGATTGATGTGGGTTCTGTCCCAACGTGCCAGCATCACGCATTTTGCAAACATTACCTTTGAAAGATCAAACAAAATACAAAGGATATGTTGGGTTTGGTTCATAGGTCAACCAGGGAAGGGTCGCGGGCTTCTGCCTGCACTGCTGGCCTTGAGGCAGCTAGCCAGACACAGCTAGGAGCAGGATGCGAGGCCAGATTGACACACTTGGGTCCTCTCCAGAAAACCAATTATTCATGTCCTGATAAGATCAAGCACGTTGTGTGTGTGTGTTCCTTTTGAACTGTGCATTCCTTCGCCAAATACAGGATTCTCCTCTGCATCCTCCTTCTAGAGAAACAGAAGAGGATGATCAATAGAAAGGGCAAAGCTCTTCATTTTAGCAACAGAGCAAGAAACCACCTTGTCCTCTATTTGTGCCAGGTACACGAAAGCCTGGCTTTAGGGTGTGTGGCTATCACGATCAATCACTCATTTTCACACTTTCAAACACACACAAAAAACTTGCGTGACGTTACTGTTGACAGATAGCTTAGTCAGGATGTTCAAAGGGGAAACTCGTAAGCTCTGGCTGGATGAAAGCTGCTTCCCTCCCACCCCCTTCCATTTGCTTGTACAGTCATACCTTGGAAGTCAAACGGAATCTGTTCCGGAAGTCCATTCGACTTCCAAAATGTTCAGAAACCGAACCGCGGCTTCTGATTGGCTGCAGAAAGCTCCTGCAGCCAATCAGAAGCCACGGAAGCCCCATCAGAAATTCAGGTTTCAAAAGAACATTCAAAAACCAGAACAATCAGTTCTGGGTTTGCGGCGTTTGGGAGCCAAAATGTCCCGAGTTCCAGGACGTTCGTGATCCAAGGTACGACTGTAATTTCTTGATCCGATTCTAATTTCTCAGATTAGCTTTTATATTTATTTGTTTTATAAGGGAAGGGTTCTGCAAGATGCACCTTCTGTTTGCTCATCTGACAGCTGTCAGGGGCACGGAAGTTGTTAGCAGCCAGGTAAATATTGGAGGACTCTTTGCTTTTGCACTGAGGCCTGCTAGCTGGCAGGCAGGCAGGCAGGCAAGTACCTCCTCTCCTGATGCCTCCCAGAGGAAATTATTCTGAGAGGCTTAGGTGGGGGAGCAAGATGCTCAGGGGCATATTATGTGAACAAATGGTGCGTGTGTCCATTAGGAGGCAGATTGGGATCTACTGGGAGGTGTCTGGAGTGCTCTGCATTAGGAGGCCTGCCTTCGGAAAAGGAATGCTAAGAAAAATGCAATGCACCCTTTTGTAAAAATGGGTTGCAACAGCTTTCTAGCCAAGGTATGTGTGTGAGGGAAACCAGCTCCTTTTGCCCACAGGAGGGAGTGGTAAAAATGCCTGGCTGCTTGCATGGCTTCTTCAGAGATACAGCAAGGGCTTCAGGCTCATTGTGGGAACACGAGAGGGCTTGTGTGGTCGTGAGGCTTGCTTGGGAGCTCTTGAAGACAAGCCTGCCTGTAGAGAAAGATAGAATTGGACAGGACCTTCGGGGTCATCTAGTCCAACCCCCTGCAATGCAGGAATCTTTTGTCCAATGTGGGTCTCGAACCTCGGATGACCTCAGCAAAGTGGTCTGAGTTCTTTCAAAGGGCCATTTTATTTAGAAAAAATAATATATAGGCTGCTTAGTCAGAAAACTCTCATAAGTGATGCTCATTATAAAAGATCTAGGAAAGGGGCATGGGATTTGTGCAGAATGCTGACTCTTACATGCTTATGGTCATGCCAAGACATTTGGTATGCTCTGCTCATTAACACATGGGAGAAAGTTCTCCTGAGCCAGCGCCATTGAGAAGAAGCAGAGCAGACTGGGAGGTGGACAGATCTCAGTGGAAAGGCAGCCCCTTTGAAATGAAGGAGAGCGGTGTGAGATAGCATCAGTGTGTTTCAAGGGCACTTGCTCAGGAGAACTCCCCAATCGTGGGAGGCAGATCTGAAGGAGCCCAAATCTCCCACCCTGTGCATCTTGAGGAAGAAGCAAGAGCCACTGGGCTCAATGGGACAGCCCACTCTCCATCTGCCCCGCAGCCAGCATGAATACGTAGCCTTAATGGTGCCTCAAGTGAAGCCCACCTGTCACGGCTGACCTCCACCTATCAGGAATCCTGAGCCTGGCTTCCTCAAGGGGGAAAGAAGTGGATAAACCCAGCATTAACTTCTGCAGCATATGCTCCAGGGTAGATTAATGCAGAGTGTGGCCACCGGTCTACAGGGCATATAAGAGGCCTTAATGCCGAATCCCCTCCCAGCTCATTTGTTGACTCTGCGGTGCTGAGCTCCTTTCGGAAAGCTCCTTGAGGAAAGAAGGGAATCCTACATCTCCCCACTATTTTAATTGGGTGTACATTTAAATGGGCAATACTAGGTTGTTGCTTGCTTGTTTTCTGTAATAATAATAATAATAATAATAATTAATAATAATAAATTGTTTATAATCCACCCATGTGGCTGAACTTGCCCTATATGTATTTTAAATTTTAAGTGCTTCAAGACTGTGATATATAAAAATATTAACCAAAACAAATAAACAGTTTAAACCATAATAGCATCAAAAAGCAACCGTTACAAAAAATGTCCTAAAGCATTTCCAAAGGGGTGGTTGTGCTGGTCTGGTGCAGCTAAAACAAAGAGGCAATGGGCGGTAGGGGAAAGAGAAATTTATTATCCAGTCCGAAGATGGCAAGACAAATGCCTTCTGAAATAAAGCTGCAATCCTATATGTGTTTATTTGGAAGTTTGCCTGTGAACTGAGAACCCCCGCTTTGAACCATCTTGTGTGGCAGGGATTATTCTGTGTTAAGTGGAGGAATAATCTGAATGCTAGCAAACCATTTTCCCCAAGAGCGAGCGGAGGGAAGTTGTCATAATTTGTCCTGATATGCTAGAAGCAAAAGTGGTTAAGAGGTTTGATGGATTATTGAGCAGCATTAAAAATGGAGCAGGCTTAATGCTTTGGCGTGAGGAGCAGCAACACCCTCCATCTATGGGTCCCAAAGCCCTTCCCAAACACCAGTTAATTGCCTGGCAGCTCCTACAGGCCAACCTCCCACACAGATGGACATCATAATAACAACTCGCTTTCATTTATTTTAGTCAGGAAGCCTCTGTGGGTTTCTGGGAAAGGAGGGCCACATGGCTGGGTTTGAGCACATGAAAGGCATCCCACTCTCTGCAGACAATGGAATGGCTCAAGGTAGGCTACCCAGGTGATGCCACGGGGAAGGGGGGGCTCTGCTCTACCCTTTGCCTAGGTCTCAGGAGAGAAGAGAAAGGTTCTGGGTTGAGAACACATAAATAAGCAGAGTCATCTCATCCTTTGGAATAAAGGTAAAGGTAAAGGGACCCCTGACCATAAGGTCCAGTCGTGACCGACTCTGGGGTTGTGGCGCTCATCTGGCTTTATTGGCCGAGGGAGCCGGCGTACAGCTTCCAGGTCATGTGGCCAGCATGACTAAGCCGCTTCTTGCGAACCAGAGCAGCGCATGGAAACACCCTTTACCTTCCCACCAGAGCGGTACCTATTTATCTACTTGCACTTTGACGTGCTTTCCAACTGCTAGGTTGGCAGGAGCTGGGACCAGCAATGGGAGCTCACCCCGTCGCGAGGATTCGAACCGCCGACCTGATCGGCAAGTCCTAGGCTCTGTGGTTTAACCCACAGCACCACCCGCGTCCCATCCTTTGGAACAGCCGCAGCCAAAAAGATCTTCAACTCCATATGGTGGCGGGAGAGTGACTCTGACAAGCTTCTAAGCAGATAAGCAGGGGCCTGGATCTTCATCAGACCCAAGGCCCTCTTTGCCAATCAGGACAGTTAAAAGAAAGTATTTCTTCCCACAGCCCACAGCTAAAACTGAAACTGAAGGCAGCGATGACCACCAACTTGGATGGCTTAAAAAGAGGATTAGGCAAATTCATGGAGAGAGGGAAGGCTACGGGGGTGCAAACTTGAATAAAATATTGGGTGGGGGCAGTTAAAATAAACCCTGTCCCACAAAATCACATAATGTGGCGCGCGCACACACACAACATTTGAATGGGAATCCCTCTCAACTTGGGGAAGGATGGCCCCCTCAAATATTTTATTGGAGGGGCTGAAGCGACCTCGGCTCGAGCAGTGGGCTCCTATGGGGCAGGGGGTACCAACTTGAGTAAAATATTGGGGGAGGCCAGGGAAGCCATGCCCTGCATAATCAATCACAAGATGTGGCACACACCCCCCCCATTTGAACTGGCCCATCAACTGGAGGGGGAGCTGTCCCCCTCAAATATTTTATGGGGGGGGGGGCGACGGCGGCAAAGAGACCTGGGCCCTAGGAGTTGGCTCCTAAGGGCGCAAGGGCTCTTGTGCTCGGATCCTGCATTTGGCTGTGAGAAAAGGACGCTGCCCTAGGCAGGCCAGCACCAAGGCTCTTCCGCTGCTCCATTCTCACAACAGGGAGCCCCCTACCCAGCAGGGGTGCCAACTTAATTTTTTTTTTTTTAATGGGGCGGGGGCAGGTAAACCCAATCCAGCATAATCGATCACATGACACGGTGCACGCGCTCTATTTGAATGGCAACTTGGGGGTGAGGGGTGCAGCCCCTCCCCCAATTTTTTATTGGGCGACTGAAAGCCCCTCGACCCCTTGGAGTTGGCTCCTCTGCCCCCAACAGCATTACCGGAAAGGGAAGCGTCCTTTCTCCCTACCTCAAGCTGGGATCTCATCCTTTTGGCATGCCTGGCCCAGCCAGCCGGATCCACGGCAGGCGGCGGTGGCGAGGCGCTCTGCACGTGCTCGGGGCTGTGGGCGGGGCGACGAGGCCCAGCCCGTCCCGCCCACAGCCCCCTCGCCGCGCCCCCCTCCTCCAATCCCGCCCCCTCGCGCCGCCCCGCCTGGCCTCCCGCCCCGCCCTCGCCGTCCCTGCGGCTGCCATCCCGAGCGCGAGCTGGGCCAGCCGGCGATGGGCAGCCGCGACGCGGAGCCGCCCGGAGAGCTGCAGCCCGACCCCGCCTGAGCCTGCCTGGATCAGTAGCCGCCGCTGCTGCCGCTGCAGGATGGGCTAAGGCTCGGGCCCTGCCGAGGCCAAGGAGGAAGCCAGCAGGCAGGCGGAGAGGAGAGGAGAGGAGCCCGCCGCCCGGGCGCGTGAGGCAGGCTGCCGGCCGCGCTCGCCTCCGCCTCGGCTCGCGCCTTTGTTCTTGCCCGCCCGCCCGCCCGCCCTCGCCGAGGGGGCGGCGGCGGCGGCTCCTCATGGGCAGCGCGGCCGGGGCGCCCGGGGCTGAAGCGCCGCTGCTGCCTCCGCGGACACCCTGCCTCCTCCGCCGGGGGATGAGCGCCCCCCGCCGCCGCCTCCTCCTCCTGCTCCGCCGCCCGGGCGCGCCGCTGCCGCCCTGACCGGCCCTCGGGCCGCCTCCGCCGCCGCCGCGATGGTGGACCCGGTGGGCTTCGCCGAGGCGTGGCGCGCGCAGTTCGCCGACTCGGAGCCTCCCCAGATGGCGCTGCGCTCGGTGGGCGACATCGAGGCGGAGCTGGAGCGCTGCAAGGCGTCCATCCGCCGCCTGGAGCTGGAGGTGAACAAGGAGCGCTTCCGCATGATCTACCTGCAGACGCTGTTGGCCAAGGAGAAGAAGAGCTACGACCGGCAGCGCTGGGGCTTCGCGAGACCCGCCCGCGCCGGCCTCGACGACGACGACGAAGACGAGGGGACGGCCGCGGCCGACGACGGAGACGTCGGGGCGCAAACGAGCGGCCAGGCCAGGCCGCCGCAGCCGCCAAGCGGCAAACCCCACCACCACCACCGGCCGCGCCCGCCTGCGCTCCGCAAGCTCTCGGCGGCGCACAGCGACGGCTCCGAGGCGGACAGCCCGACGCAGCAGCCCGACGGCAACGGCGAGGCGGCGGAAGGGGGCTCCCCGGCCAGGGCCCGGGCCGCTCTCAGCGGCGGGAACAGCAGCAGTAGCCGCCGCCAGCGCCTTCTGAGCGTCTCCTCGGAGAAGGAGGCGGGCGCCTTCGAGCCGGTGGGCAGCCGGGAGCGCGGAGGGGGCGGCGGCGGCGGCGCGGCCAGCAACGTGGCGGCGCTGCGCTGTAATTTCGAGCGGGGGCTGAAGAAGTCGTTGACGACGGCAGCGGCGGATGGGAAGGAGCCGTTGTCCGCGCCGCCCTGCTCGTCGGACAAGCCCTTCTACGTGAACCTGGAGTACCACCACGAGAAGGGCCTGGTGAAGGTGAACGACAAGGAGGTCTCGGACCGGATCAGCTCGCTGGGCACCCAAGCCATGCAGCTGGAGGCACGGAAGAAGCTCTTGCCGGGGCTGCGCGGCCGCTCGACCGAGGCCTGCTTCGGCGACGGCGACTACGACGACGCGGAGCTCAACGCCCGCTTCCTCAAGGACAACCTGCTGGACGGCAACGGCGCTGCCCGCTCGTCCTCCGCCTGGCAGGCCGCCCCCTCGGACTTCCAGCCCTACCAGAGCGTCTACGTCGGGGGCATGATGATGATGATGATGGCGGCGGCGGGGGGCGAAGGCGCCGGGGAGCCCGGGGGCAAAGGCGCCCCGCCGACGCCGCTGCTGCGCGGCCACTCGGGCGCCGCCGTCGAGCCGGAGAAGCCGCTGACCTGGCCGCGCCGCTCCTACTCGCCGCGCAGCTTCGACGACATCGGCGGCGGCTACACGCCCGACTGCAGCTCCAACGAGAACCTCACGTCGAGCGAGGAGGACTTCTCGTCGGGCCAGTCCAGCCACGTCTCGCCCAGCCCCACCGCCTGCCGCCTCTACGGCCGCGACAAGAGCCGCTCGCCCTCCCAGAACTCCCAGCAGTCCTTCGACAGCAGCAGCAGCCCCCCGACGCCCCAATCCCAGAAGCGGCACCGGCAGCAGCAGCAGGTCGTGGTCTCCGAGGCTACCATCGTGGGCGTCCGCAAGAGCGGGCAGATCTGGCCCAGCGACGGCGACCTGCCGGCCGGCAGAGCCTCTCTGGACAGCTGCTACCACCTCGGAGAGGCAGGTGGGTGGGAATCTCCTTTTGTGTCCTTGTTCTTCTTCAAGAGGGAAGGGGTGTCTCCCTTTTCTATAGCATGCAGCAGTGTTGAAATTCCTGATAATGGTGTAGGTGGGGAGTCCCTTTTGTTTTCTGATGGTCCCTTTAGAAGGGGGGCGGTATGATTTAGCTATATAGCCGCCTCTTGACTCTGTGCCTGGCTGGGTTGGGGGAGTTTCTGACCTCCCACTTTGCACAGCTTTGTGATGCCTGGTCTGGCCCACTCAGGTGAGGTCCTCAGGTTGGACCTTCTCCTCCGCTGCCTGCCCTTGGTTGGGTCAGGTGGTGCCATCCTGAGGCTCCTTCTATGGAAGCTGGGAAAACTCCATCTGGGGGCTTCACATGGTCCTTTATCTCTTGGTGGGAGGGAGGTGCCAGGATCTTGGGGTGCCCAAAGGATCTTTGGCTCTAGAATGCAGATGTTGGGGTGGCGGCAGTGGAGAAGGAGGTGGTCCAACTCAAGTGGCCCTTGGACCAGTGGATCCTGCCTCTTTAGCCTGGTTGGGGGGGGGGGTTCTGCTGTATTGCTCAGAATGACAGGAAAGCACCTGAGCCCCCTCCATCCTTTTGCCTCCTGATTTTGAAAGACTTCATGGACTAACCCCCGGCTTTAATGGGCTGCCTTTGAGATGTTACGGAGTGTGGCTTGGCTTGTGTGATCCATGGGTCACCTGCACTCCAAGCAGGTGCTCTGCTGCTGAGCTGCTCCCTCCCCCCAGTGTTAACAGGCATGTTGTGTTTTAAGTCAAGGCCCAGAATCTACCTGTGATTCATTTTCGCCTGCAGTCATCACATGGTAGACGTGCAGTCATCGCATGATGGGCCCGGGTGTGTGGATGCACCTGGAAGTCATCTGGCTCAGCCTTTCTCCAACCTAGAGCCCTGCAGCTGTTTTGGACTACGGCTCCCAGCCGCCATGGCCATTGAGGGGAATTGTAGCTGCAGGGCACCCAGTTGGGGAAGGCTGATCCTAGCCCCTTGCGCTTTCATTTAGGAACTTGCCTGGGTGACCTTTCAGTGGGATGCTTGCTCATCACCAGCAAGGCTGGACATGCTACTTTCTGGGGCCTGAGACTGCTATGCTCCTCCTTGTTTAAGTGTCTTACTTTTAAGGAGTGCGTCTTCCTGGCGTCAACACTGGCCAGGTGTGTATTGTGTGTCCAGGCAGATGCTGGACTTGATGAGAGCAAGGCCGCTTAGGAGCTGCATGTACCTTTCTAACAGACTCTGGCTTCCCTTGTCCAGTTCTGAGATGATGGACAGTGGTTGTTGCTACAGGAACTTGCCCCTGCAGCTGGCCAGGCATTGTCACTAGACCTCTGCTTAAAGAGCGGAGCAGGTTTAGCAAAGCAGTAGCTGATTCTGTAGAACAGGTCTAGCAAAGGCCTTGGATAATAATTTATTATTGAGTCATATCTCCTCATGCTTCCAGGAAGTGCCCTTCAGGTAGCCTACGGCCCCACAAATTCAGCCCAGTACCAATTAAAAATCTGCATTCGAAACCTTAACATGTACATGGGTAATGGGGAGAGCAAAGGGCATGGAAGTTGGGGCGGGGGAACATTGCATGCTGACAATCATTCTAAAACGATAAGGCGTTTCTTTTTAATATTGATGGATGCTGGAGGTGCTGAACTGGAAGAAGTTGTGGCCTCTGGAGTGAGGGTCCAGATAGCTATATATATAGATCCTTCACCTTTGTCATTCCCAGAGTCAATATTGTAATAAGGAACAGCGCCTGACATTTGCAAACAGCTAAATTCCTGCCTGCTTGGCTGGGCTTCAAGAGGCTCTCAGAGTAGAAAGGTTTCGAAGCTCTCAAGGAGAGTTGGGATCCTTCGTTCTCCTAGTTGGCATTTGTTAATATTTAAATGCCGGTAGAGTGTCTGAGTCTCCTTTTCCTGCCTCTCCTTTCTCTCCCCACCACCCCACATTATATTGGGAGGGGGATTGTTTGGGCTCTGAGCTGGCTTTGGCACATGGAAGGCGAAGGCTCCTTATCCTCAAAGTGACCTCTCCCCTCCCTCTCTCCCTCCCAGATTAGAGAGCCCTCAATTTCTTTTCTTCTCAAGACTTGTGGATCTTGTGGGAGAAGCAATGGGGGCAGGGATGGGAGAGAGGGAGGAGGCTCAACCACTGGTCTAATCTGAACTGCAGCCATCTGTCCTGTGATGATGCTCTTTAGATGTCTGCGCTTGCAGTTTCCTGGGCAGGAACAATAGGAGGGGAGGGAGGGGAGGGTGCCCAGGCCAATGCCTCCCGGCCCTCTCTTCTCTTTCAGCTGCCTGGGCTGTCCTTGCAGAGAGGCAGGTGCCTTTGAAATGGGTATTCCCTCCTCCACACACACAAAGCTTTTGCCCTTCTAGCAGATGAAACCCTGAAACTGCGAGGCACCAGACCTGGTTCCCCCGGCAAGCCCAGAATTTGTGTGTGTGCCTGCAAAGGCTCATGTCTCTCCATCCCACAGAAACAGCAGTGCAGTACCGTGCAGAGTAAGCCTGATGCAGGAAGAAAGGGCCCATTTCCATCATGGCATTAACCACATCCACTGTTTTA
This sequence comes from Podarcis tiliguerta, assembly GCF_965153285.1. Classification (NCBI taxonomy): domain Eukaryota; kingdom Metazoa; phylum Chordata; class Lepidosauria; order Squamata; family Lacertidae; genus Podarcis; species Podarcis tiliguerta. The sequence continues at coordinate 27,018,874 of NC_139549.1, forward strand.
TTTTGTCTATGCTTCCACGTTGTTGTTGTTGTTGTTGTTGCCTACCTTTTTAGCAGACCGGGGCTGCTAAATTCAGCTTACACAAATTACAACAAGACAGATGAAATACAAAAAAAAGCTAAAAAGGTATAAAAGATAACGATCAAGGATAATTTAGAATTAAGGCAACGTTAAAAACCAATCTATTAAAATTCAGGTAATCAAAAACATGTGCTGCTCCTGGTGGTTAATGATACAGGGGAAAGACACCTTTGAAACAATTAAGGTGCATAGCAGCGTAAAAGGGAAGAGAAGCCAGAACTATGAAGAACAAAGTGGGTGGCCTCTCAAAATAACCTGAGCAGGAAAAGAGGCAAATCTGCCTCTGGGGTTTGTTTTGACCTTCCTTTGCTTGAAGGTAGAAGGCAGCTGGTTGTGAGGGGGCAAAATGAAGTCCTGTAAGGGAAGATCTCAAAGCTGGGTCTGCTATTGAGAAGCCCCCACTTTCCCTGGATCCCTAAAGTAACAGCAGGACCAGCTGACATGGAAGGCAGTATTCTGGACCCCGGTACGTTTAGGACTTTTATAGGGTTACAACCATGCTCTAAATTGTGCCCAGAATTGAAGCTGCAGTAAAGCAGGGGTGAGTTGCATACTCTCCACATCTGACTGTGATCAAGAGCCTGGCTGAACCAAACTCCTTCAGAGGCAGCCCCATATCGAGTGCATTGCTGTAGTCCAGGCGACATGTAAATAAGGCCCACATTCCCGCAGCCTGATTGGACATCTCTGGGAATGGCTTTAGGGAGTGCATTAGCCTCATTTGTGCAAAGGCGTTCTTTGGTACTGATGTAATCTGGGTATTTAGGCTCAGAAGATGAACCCCCCAGAAAATGAACTTGGGTCTTCAAGCACAGCACAAACCCCCATCCAATGCAGATTGAACCCTGTTCCTGTTCCCTATTGCCCACAAACACCTTTGACATGTCTGGATTAAGTTTCAATGTGTGCGTTCTCCTGGCGCCATTTTGGATGGGGGTAAAGTCTCAACGTCTTCAGGGAAACCTGGAGTTGAGATGCAACCATGTGCTCAAGTGCGCTGCCTGAAAATGCGCAGACACCAATGGGAGGGGGTATTCAAGGAGGTCTTTTCTAAAAAACCAAAAGCTTTCCCACCAACTCTTTTGGGTTCAGTGGACCGATGCTCTGTTGTAGAATGGCATTTGCCACCCCACCTTCCCCACTCAGTCGGACCCTCTCAGGCAGCTTTTGTAAGCCAGGAAGGGTTAAGTGCATACATGGCCAGGTTCCAAGATTCCTGTTCACACCTTCAGATTGCACACACAGAACTGGACGAACAGGTGCCGAAGTGACCTGCTGCAAGGGTGCAAACCGTTTTATTTGCAGAATGCCTTGTAAACTGGTCACCGTGAGGGTTCTCCAGTATCGTCTTGCAAGAGATGTCAGAGGCCCTGGAAAAAGCTCTTCTGGACAACTCTGTCCCTCTGCAGTGGTGGCAGAGAAGCATGATCCTTCGCACCCCCTGGAATAATCCCTGAAAGGGTATCTTTTCGGCGTTCCCTCAATACTTTTCTGCCCTCATGGCTCCCTATTCATATTATCAAGATCTCCAGGGAGCCTGTATGGTTTTGCTGAGTGGGCCGCTTGAGGGCCATTTTGTCAGCTGTCCATCCAGAAAGTCGGACAGTCCCCAAGACCCATTGGGAAGTGGTAGGCATCCACCAGTCTCTTTATGGGAGCCTTCATAAAAAAGGTAAAGGACCCCTGGACGGTTAAGTGCAGGCAAAGGTGACTATGGGGTCCACTTTCAAGCTGAAGGAGCCAGCGTTTGCCACAGACAGCTTTCCAGGTCATGTGGCCAGCAGGACTAACCCACTACTGGCACACGGAGGACCATGACAATAGGCAGAACACATGGAAACGCAGTTTACCTTCCCGCTGCAGCGGTACCTATTTATCTACTTGCACTGGTGTGCTTTTGAACTGCTAGGTTGGCAGGAGCTGAGACAGAGCAACGGGAGCTCACCCCGTCACGGGGATTCGAACCACCAACGTTCTGATCAACAAGCAAGGGGCTCAGTGGTTTAGACCATAGCGCCACCTGCTCCCTAGGAACCTTCTTAATCGGTCTTCAATTTGACCCTGCAGGGGCAATAATCCTATTCCTGCTAACAGTGAGAATCTACTCCTGTGGCAGAGTTGTAGGGACACCCCCCCCCATAATTGCTGGTTGGGGGTGAGCTACACGGTGGCATGCATGGTTCTCACTCCACTCTTAATCCCCACAACAGCTCTGTGAGGTAGGTTAGACTGAGAGGCAGTGACTGGCTCACCCAGTGAGCTTCATGGCTGAGCGGGGATTCGAACCCAGTTCTCCCAGGTCTGCCACCTTAGGATGCACAGGCTGGAGGGTCATTTGTTTGAAAGCCCCTGTCCATGTGCTTGGTTCTCCCTCCTTGTGTTTGGTTCTTCACTGCTTTGAAGGGTCTCCACTGCCATCCCGCTGGTTGTGATTTCCTTTTCTGAGCTCTTGGGCTTGGCTGTTTGTGGGCAGGGGATGCCCCACCCCTTGAATGGTTGAAAAGGGGGAGCCAGCTCCCCTCCCGCAAGCTTTGATGATAAACCTTTGGGGAGAAATGAAGGGGGGGCAGTGTTGTTTTTCTCATTGTATTTTTAAAGCTGGTTTGTGCTTGCAGGGGCAGCGGCTTCAAGGTATTCAGAATGCAAATCCCTCCAGATCAAAGCTCGGCTCTGCATTTGGCTGGGGCCTCAGAATCTGCAATGTTCTCCCACTTTATTTTGTGTTATAGCGTTTCAGATGCCAAGCTGGGGGCAGTGTTAGGTGTTCTGACTGCGGATTTTGTTATAGTGGGGGTTGATAGCAAAGCTCCCCGCCCTCCAGCTTTCCTCTTCCCCCTCCGTTAGGTCTGCGAAGAATATGGAGTGGCTTAACTTCACAGAAAATATTTCACATCCTTCTCTTAAATGACATTCGGCTCTCCCCATATTTATTTACCTACTTAATTTATAGAACTGCCCCATAGCAAAAGAACTCTAGGAAGCCAGTGTGGTGGTGCGGTTAGTGTCGGACTAGGACCTGGGAGATCAGGGTTCAGATCCCCACTCACTGGGTGACTTTGGGCCATAGCTCTCAACTTTTCCCTTTTCTTGCGAGGAATCCTGTTCAGAATAAGGGAATTTCCCTTTAAAAAAAGGGAAAAGTTGACAGCTATTTTTTGGGCAAGTCACAGCCTCTTAATCTACCATGCAGGGTCATTGTAGGGATGAACAGAGGAGGGAGCTGTGTATTCCTTGGAGGAAAAAGGTGGGATATACTGTATTTTTTGCTCTGTAAGATTCACTTTTTCTCTCCTAAAAAGTAAGGAGACATGTGTTCGCGTCTTATGGAGCGAATGGAGGCTGCGCAGCTATCCCAGAAGCCAGAACAGCAAGAGGGATTGCTGCTTTCGCTGCGCAGCGATCCCTCTTGTTGTTCTGGCTTCTGAGATTCAGAATATTTTTTTTCTTGTTTCCCTCCTCCAAAAACTAGGTGCGCCTTATGGACTGGTGCGTCTTATAGAGCGAAAAATACGGTGAATGGGATAAACAAGCTCTTCTACTTCCCTACTTAGGAAAGCTGGAGGGGCCAGCCAGGTGGAGATGCCAGTCGCCCAATCTCCATGTGGTCGCTATTGGACTTGCACCAGTCACAAAGCGTGCCTGGGCAATTTCTCACACTGCTTTAAAGTGCTACGGCAGGTGGTCATGGTTGGGATTGCTTTGCAGCCTCTTGCATATCAGGCAGTGGTGGGCCGTCACAGTTTAAGGAAGGATATTGAAAGCTGGAACATGTGCAGAGGAGAGTGACCGAGGTGCTGGAGGGTCTGGAAACCAAGCCATATGGGGAACAGTTGAGGGAATTTGGTGTGTTTAGCCTGGAAAAGAGGAGACTGAGAGGTGATATGATTGTTGTTGTTGTCGTTTAGTCGTGCCCGACTCTTCGTGACCCCATGGACCAGAGCACGCCAGGCACTCCTGTCTTCCACTGCCTCCCGCAGTTTGGTCAGACTCATGTTTGTAGCTTCGAGAACACTATCCAACCATCTCGTTCTCTGTCGTCCCCTTCTCCTTGTGCCCTCCATCTTTCCCAACATCAGGGTCTTTTCCAGGGAGTCTTCTCTTCTCATGAGGTGGCCAAAGTATTGGAGTCTCAGCTTCAGGACCTGTCCTTCCAGTGAACACTCAGGGCTGATTTCCTTCAGAATGGAGAGGTTTGATCTTCTTGCAGGCCATGGGACTCTCAAGAGTCTCTTCCAGCACCATAATTCAAAAGCATCAATTCTTCAGCAATCAGCCTTCTTTATGGTCCAGCTCTCACTTCCATACATCACTACTGGGAAAACCATGGCTTTAACTATATGGATCTTTGTTGGCAAGGTTGATATGATAGCCGCCTTCAAATACCTGTATGTCAGATGAAGCAGGCTTGTTTCCTGCTGCTCCAGAGGGTAGGACCGGAACCAGTGGATTCGGATAATGAGAAATGAGATTCTGGCTAAACGCTACAAAGAACTTTCTGACCGTAAGAGATTTTTGACAGTGGAACCGAGGTTGAGTGTCCATCTGTCGGGGATTCTTTAGCTGTGCTTCCTGCATTGCAAGGGGTTGGACTAGGTGACCCCCCCAAGTTTACAGTTTTGTGCTTCTCCACATGCTGTGATTGAAGGCTGTGATGTTTCCTCCTCCCCGCACTTCTCCACAGATGGGGGGAGAAAGTGGACTGAAGCAGCACTTATAGGGGGGCAGTTTCTGGTGCGGCTTAGTTGATGAACTAATTGTATCAGTCGTAATTGGTTTATTAGCTGGTTAAATCTGCACCCATCGGCAAATGGATGAAGCCATTGTTTGAAAGGGAGCTGGGCATGTTTAGCCTGGAGAAGAGGAGGTTAAGAGGTGATATGATAGCCATGTTCAAATATATAAAAGGATGTCACATAGAGGAGGGAGAAAGGTTGTTTTCTGCTGCTCCAGAGAAGCGGACATGGAGCAATGGATCCAAACTACAAGAAAGAAGATTCCACCTAAACATTAGGAAGAACTTCCTGACAGTAAGAGCTGTTCGACAGTGGAATTTGCTGCCAAGGAGTGTGGTGGAGTCTCCTCCTTTGGAGGTCTTTAAGCAGAGGCTTGACAACCATATGTCAGGAGTGCTCTGATGGTGTTTCCTGCTTGGCAGGGGGTTGGACTCGATGGCCCTTGTGGTCTCTTCCAACTCTATGATTCTATGATTCTATGAAAGAGGAACGCTCTTTGGAGAAGCAAAGAGAGAAAGGGAGGGGGCAGGGAAACCCAGCTAGATGGGTGGGGTATAAATTATTTATTTATTTATTTATTTATTTATTTATTTATTTATTTATTTGGGCCATGGCCCAGTAGCGTGCACAGCTTTGCCTTGTGTGCTGAAGGTCCCACTGGGGCTTCTTGCCTCTTCCACCCCCACCCTCCAACCCCCTGCTTTACGTTCTGAAGAAGCCAAACCAGTTTCCCCTTGATGACAAACAGGCTGGAATTCAAACCCATTTTTCGGGCTGCCGGGTGGGTGGATTTCCAGTCCATCCGGCTTTGCTCCTTTTTCACGTGTCCCCCACACCTCCTCAGTGCGCCATTAGAATAACAGAATTGCAGAGCTGGGAGGGACTCCGAGGGTCATCCAGTCCAGCCCCCTGCGATGCAGGAATAAATAATCCCTGGCAGTCAGCCAACTGACCGCTGTTCAGAAACCTCCAGTGAAGGACAGCCTGCCTCCTTCCAAGGTCGTCCGTTCTGCTGTTGAATAGCTCCGGCCCTCAGAAAGTTCTTTCTGACATTTAGTCGGGATCTCCTATCTTGCCATTTGAATCCATTGGTTCCAGAGCGGCAGAAAACAAGCTTCCTCCATCCTCCATGTGGCAACCCTTCAGGTAATTGTAGATGGCTTGCTCACTTGGTCTTGCAGCTGTCTGGTGGCCACGGACTTCACTGGGTGAGACCCAAACTGTGGCTTGCTCTGTGCCAGGATGGGTAGCCACCACTGGGGCAAGAGGCGGCTGTCTGTGGCCTGGCTGGCTTGCTGGCTGTTTGTTCAGTCTATTCAGAAAAGCCAGTCCTGCGCAGAGAGAGTTCAAGAGTGGGGGAGGCCTCTTTTTTGGGGGGGAGGAGAAGCTGTGTTTTGCAGATAACCTGATGAAAGAATGAGTGTGTGCGAATGTGGAATGCTGCATAGTCTTCACAATTTGTTTATTTAATGCATTTTTACGCTGCCCTTTAGCCAAAACAAGGCTCCCAGGGCAGCTTGCGAGTCTCAGGAGGAGTCAGGGCAATCCCTGCCCTCGGGCTGAAATGTGGAGGCCGTTCTCATCATCCGCTGGCATTTGTGGAGCCCCTGGAGGGCCTCCCTCCTTTCTCTCTGCTGCCAGGGCTGGGCTCTTTCTCTCAGGGAGGGCTGAGATGTCAGGTGGGCAATAGGCAGGGCTTGTTGGGCGTACCTGGATTGCCAAGTTCTGCCTGCACCAAGCCAAGTCAGAATCTGTGACCTGGACAAATGATTGGTTTTGAATTTTGAATTTCAGGGGGTTGGGCTAGATGACCCTTGGGAACCCTTCCAGCTCTACAGTTCTATGGTTCTATGACACTTTCCGTGATTTCTCAGTTTGCCTGTAGTCCTGGTTTTGCTAGCCAAAGCACTGACATGCCTCTCCCGACTGGTGGGAGTCTTGTTGAGCTCCTTGGCCATTAAAGCTAGTGATTTGCACACATGTGTGTTCTCTCTTTCAAAAAAAGAAAGAAGGAAAGTTTACACCTGAGCTTCAATGGGGGACACTTTTTAAGGATAGAAGCAAAGCAAACAGAGAGCTTGTGGTATGTAGTCCAGCTTTCTGTCGCTTCTCCATGCGATGCAAAAGCTAGACTCCTGTAATGCCACAGATGCCATCTTGAATATTGAGGCTTAGTCTTGGAATACTGTGAAGAAATGTGGGTACATGATTCTGAGCACCTGGTGAGGGCCTTTAGGTCATCCCAGGGTAAAAGGTAAAGGGACCCCTGAACATTAGGTCCAGTCGTGACCGACTCTGGGGTTGCGGCGCTCATCTCGCTTTATTGGCCGAGGGAGCCGGTGTACAGCTTCTGGGTCATGTGGCCAGCATGACTAAGCCGCTTCTGGCGAACCAGAGCAGCGCATGGAAATGCCATTTACCTTCCCGCCGGAGTGGTACCTATTTATCTACTTGCAATTTGATGTGCTTTCGAACTGCTACGTTGGCAGGAGCAGGGACCGAGCAACAGGAGCTCACCACATTGCCGGGATTCGAACCGCCGACCTTCTAATCAGCAAGTCCTAGGCTCTGTGGTTTAACCCACAGCGCCACCCCACGGTAGCTGCATCCAAATCCTGCATTTCTGGGATTGGGTGTCTGCATTTGCACCCCCTGGACAGGTGTGGACAGCATTCTCTGGCATGGCTCAGCTCCCTCTTCCCTTTCACCTGGGCTGGCTCTGCAATCAAGTTTCTTTTGCTCCTCCTAGTTTGGCAGGAACCAGGCAGCTGCTGGACTGGAAACTGGACCCCTCGAGCCCCAGCCAAAAGGGGCTTTCCATGCCAGGGCCTGCTTTGCTCCTGATGGAACTGTTCATCCTGCCTCTTCTCCGACTGCCTTGCCTTTCCCCTCCTGACCCTTCTCTGCTTTCAGTTTGCTTCTTTCCTGCTGGCTGCCCCTTAAGCTTCCTTGGAACCCAGTAAAGACCAGGCGAGTGAGCGGCTGATGGTCTGGGGTGAGAGCAGAGACTGCTGACGGGGACTGGCGGATGGTGTCGCCTTTTGGAAAGTGTGGCTGCCTCTTCCTCCTGCTGGCTTCCTTGTCATCTGGTGGCCAGCTCTGGGTTCTGGGATCTGGTTTCACTAAGCCACTAAGAGGAAACTTTTGGGATCTGCTTTGCTCCTTCCTCTTTTAGTCCTAAAAGACAGGGGGGGGGGGAGTTAGGAGAAAGGCCATGATCAATCTCAGCATATACAGTGGTACCTCGGGTTAAGAACTTAATTCGTTCCGGAGGTCCGTTCTTAACCTGAAACTGTTCTTAACCTGAAGCACCACTTTAGCTAATGGGCCTCCCACTGCCCCTGTGCCACCACCACGCGATTTCTGTTCTCATCCTGAAAAAAGTTCTTAACCTGAGGTACTATTTCTGAGTTATCGAAGTCTGTAACCTGAAGCGTCTGTAACCAGTGTGAGAGCCAGTGTGGTATAGTGGTTAAGAGTGGTAGTCTCGTAATCTGGCGAACTGGGTTCGCGTCTCCGCTCCTCCACATGCAGCTGCTGGGTGACCTTGGGCTAGTCACACTTCTCTGAAGTCTCTCAGCCCCACTCACCTCACAGAGTGTTTTTCTTGTGGGGGAGGAAGGGAAAGGAGAATGTTAGCCGCTTTGAGACTCCTTCGGGTAGTGATAAAGTGGGATATCAAATCCAAAACCCAAGGTATCACTGTATATCCTCAGAACTCTGCAGAATCAGACCCAAACTTCACTTGAGGCTGTATTTTGTTGGGAGAGAAGGGATTTAGCTGAATCTCCTGCTTGACATGACACTTTCTACATATGAGCAACGTTAGAAACTCAGATATATAAGCTAGGCGCCAAATGGCTCCTTAAACCAAGGTTGCAGTCACCAAAATAAAATGTCTAGTTGTCATTTTGGGGCAAGACTAAAGTCTTTATTTTTCAAAGGACTGACTGTGATTGATTCTCAGTTAGACTTCTGGCTAGTTCAGATGACAGGTTAAGAGCTTTGAGAACATAAGAAGAGAAGTCTCCTGGTTCCGAGTGGTCGAAAACCAGGTGCAAAATGCGCCTGGCTAATTTCAAACCCTGCATACAAAGTGTTTTATTTTATGCAGAGAAGCAAATTGCCTGCTGTGAGATACCACCGGAGGCCCCTGAAGTGGTCCAGCCCAGGCGCAGGTGAGCCTCCTTGGCCGCCATTTTGTGTGTGAAATTGCGGGAGAAACTGATTCAGTTCATGAAGCTGCTGGCCTCTTTTCTCGACCACTGAGCCAGGATCCTTTCTGAAATGGTGTTTGCCTCCCAGTGACGTGTTGGCTGCCATCAGTCTGGCTATTTCAGCAGGCAGCTCTGGTTTGCCTTCGTTGGACCAAGGAGCTCAAATCTCTCTCTCTCTCTACACCCCAATCGCCTTGCCATAAAGGGGAGGGCTTTGTAACCCAGCTGCTGCCTATGGGCTGCTCCTCTGCCTAGAAAGGAAAACCACTTTTCTCCCCCCCTGGGGCCACTGCAGTTCCAGTCTGGCAGATAACTCTTCTTTTATGACTCTTGCTGTGATGGGCTGCAATAGTGGCTGGTGATGGAATGGGGCCTGGCTGGTCCAGCAGGAGATGTCTCTGGCTTTTCATTTGCTCTTAACCACATCAGGTGGGGGGTGTTTTCTGGGGCAATTGCCCTCTGAGCAGATGCAGTAGTGGGGGAGAAGTAGCTTTCCTTTGCCCCCATTGGGTAGATGAGTCTAGACTGAGCTTGAGCCCGGTCTTCCTCATCCTGGTGCCTTCTAGGTGGTTTGGACCACAACTCCCATCAGCCCCAGCATCACATAGCTGTATTGGGCATCCTGTACTCAGACTGGCCAACCAGATGCCCCTAACGGGAAACCCCCCCCAAGCAGGATCCCAGCATAAGAGCCCTCTCTCTCCCTTCAGTTTCCAGCAACTAGAATCCAGAAGCATTGCTGCCTTCCAGCTGTGGAGGCAGAACATAGTCTAATGGTCAGTAGCTTCCCTTGATGGAGGTGGAAGCCCTTCATGCAGAGGCTGCATCGCTTGGGGGAATCCCTCCAGTTTTGGATTCTTTGCATCAAGCAAGAGTTGGATTGTGTGGCTTTCAGGGACCCTTCCAACTCTTGGGTAACTTGAGCAAAATTGTGTAGACTATTCTACGTCTCGGGGGACGCGGGTGGTGCTGTGGGTTAAAGCCTCAGCACCTAGGGCTTGCCGATCGAAAGGTTGGCGGTTCGAATCCCCGCGGCGGGGTGCGTTCCCGCTGTTCGGTCCCAGCGCCTGCCAACCTAGCAGTTCGAAAGCACCCCTGGGGGCAAGTAGATAAATAGGGACCGCTTACTAGCAGGAAGGTAAACGGCGTTTCCGTGTGCGGCTCTGGCTCGCCAGAGCAGCGATGTCACGCTGGCCACGTGACCTGGAAGTGTCTTCGGACAGCGCTGGCCCTTGGCCTCTTTGAGTGAGATGGGCGCACAACCCTAGAGTCTGTCAAGACTGGCCCGTACGGGCAGGGGTACCTTTACCTTTATTCTACGTCTCAGGTTTCTGTGATGGGCCTGGGAAGCAGGATTAGCTGTCCAAAGATTGCACTCTTCCATTGGCTACTAAGGACAGGCAGTGCTTTTCTTTGGGCAAGGAAGGTTGGGGGGGGGTGTTAAACGCTGTCCCCCTTTTCCATCATCATCGCATATATTTATTAAATGCACACAGACAGCTGAGGGAAAAGGGTATTTGTTTTTAAAAATGGATGCTAATTGGAGATAAATTTGTAATGCAAGCAGCATGTAATAGGCAAAAAATGGAAATATCTGAGGAAGAGAATAGGAAGCCAGTTTTTGGAAAAATTGTGTTAAAAGAGTTTTAATTTGGCACTGATGTATTATAAGTTTGGAAAATGAATAAAAAGCAATTGGCAATATATAGCCACTCATTGGAAGTGATGAGGCACACTGGGCGAGCATATTGCACGAAATTCCCAGGTAAGGTCTTTCTCAATGTTTGGTCCCCAGGTGTTGTTGGACTACAACTCCCATCATTCCTAGCCAGCATGGCCAGTGGTCAGGGATGATGGGAGTTGTAGTTCAAGAGCATCTGGGGACACAGGGTTGGTTGAGAAAATCTGCCCTAGAGAGTCTCCTGTCTGAAATCCTGGAGAGCTGCTGCTGCCAGTCAGTGTAGTAGACAATGCTGAGCTAATGGACCAGTGATCTGATCCAGTGTAAAATGGCTTCCTATGTTTCTACTAGCTGCATACTGAAAAAAATATTAAAAATTCCAATTAAAATAGACCTGCAACTGTGCTAAAAAAAATTAACAGAGTACAATTTAAGCAACAGCATCAAAAGGTGTGAAACGGATTGTAAGGAGAAAATGTCTGTGTGTGTGTTTAGGGGGTGGGTGAGAAAATAATTTTCAAGAGCTATTCCTGTTATCTCTCCAACACGGACTGATAGGAGGGGCTTATCTCTCCTTTCCATGTGCCCCAGAGGAAGCTGGGATGGAAGAAGAGAATCTGCTCTCACCGCACGGACAACAGGGAATAAATCAAAACAGGACTGGGCACCAGAGAACAGTTGGCAGTTGAAAACAATGCCCCCTTCCTGCACACTGGCATCTCAACTCCCCCCTCCCCGTAATGTTTAATATGCACGATGGGGGCTGGACTGATCTGGGCCATCCTTTGAGCAAGCTGCTCATTTCAGCAAGCATCCCTTTTTCTTCAGCCAAAAGACCCCTCCTCTTTCATTTAAACAGGAGGTTGCAGCTCAGAGCTGCGTTTTGGAGGTGGAAAGTCCTTCTGAATTTGTTTTATGGGGTGGGGGAGAGAAACTAATGAATTTTAAAGCAATCCTGGTGTGGAGAATATTGGGAGAGGCACTTGCTTGGCTTTCCCCTCCTCCTTTTCAGGAACGCCTTGGAGGGTTGGATAAGATCATGACTTTAATGTACATTGCTCCGTGTGTGTGTGTGTGTGTCTGTCTGTCTGTCTGTGTCTGTGTTTGTTTTGCAAATGGGGAGGCGTCCGTCCACCTTGTCTCAGTGAAGAGAGCATGGGATCCAGTTTTGTGGAAGGGCAAATCTGCTTTCCATTGCAGCAATGAGCTAGCTCTCAGTCCTGCCCAGAGGAATAAGAAGCCAGGAAGGAGTGGAGGTCCTCATTTCTTGCTTCCAATAATGAAATTCCAGTGTGCAACAAGTCAAGCATGGGGTGGGTAACCTCGGGCCTGGGGGCCAATTGCAGCCCTCTGGACCTCTGTCTGTCCCTTGGGACTCTTCCCAGGCCACACCCCCTCTCCCTAGGCCACACCCCTTGCTGGCCTTGCTCCACACCCTCCTTGAATGCCATGGCCTTAGTCTCTGCAGAAATTATTCTACCGTACAAAGGTGTCATTTGGTCGTGTCTGACTCTTCGGGGATCAGAGCACGCCAGGCACTCCTGTCTTCCACTGCCTCCCGCAGTTTGGTCAAACTCATGCTGGTAGCCTCGAGAACACTGTCCAACCATCTCGTCCTCTGTCGTCCCCTTCTCCTTGTGCTCTCAATCTTTCCCAACATCATGGTCTTTTCCAGGGTGTCTTCTCTTCTCGTGAGGTAGCCAAAGTATTGGAGCCTCAGCTTCAGGATCTGTCCTTCCAGTGAGCACCCAGGGCTGATTTCCTTCAGAATGAATGGGTTTGATCTTCTTGCAGTCCATGGGACTCTCAAGAGTCTCCTCCAGCACCATAATTCAAAAGCATCAATTCTTCGGCGATCAGCCTTCTTTATGGTCCAGCTCTCACTTCCATACATCACTACTGGGAAAACCATAGCTTTAACTATACGGACCTTTGTTGGCAAGGTGATGTCTCTGCTTTTTTGCCTTTGGCCCCTCCCACCAGTGACATGTGGCCCCCAGACAGTTGTCCAGAAGAGATTGACTGCAGTGGGTGGGGAGAGACTTGAGCATACACTTACCCGACCTGCACTGATTGAACTGAACCGGCTGCCAGCTTGCCACTGAGCTCAGTTTAAGCTGTTATCGTTAATGCAGAAAGCTCTAAGCACCGCAGGACCAGGTTACCTGAAGGAACACTTTCCCTCCTGCCCTGTTAGATCACTATGACCTTTGGAGGGAGCTCTGCTGGCACTCCTGCAACCTGCAGAACTAGAGGGGGCATTTGTGGTGGCAGTGGCCACCTGGTTGAACAGAATGCCGCCCTCCTCTCACACACACACACACACACTGGCCATTTGGCATGCACCAATGGTTTCTGCTGCCTCTTAAGAAATAAATAAATCCCTGGGCATTCGCAGACCAGGGGTTTTTAAAACTGCAGTTTTGGTGTTCTTGTGTTTTATTGTTTTGCAGAAGCTTGGCGGTTTTTAGATCCCAAGCACGTTGTAATTTTTAAACTTCAGAATAAAATGAATAAGCTTGGAAGCACAACCCGGGGCTAATCTAACAGGAACACAATCCAGTGTGGTTATTCTGCTCTGGAATCCTATAGTAGGGAGTCCCGTGCAGTCGAAAAGCTAGCACGTTTTAACCAGCCAGGGTTTTGATCTAGCAGCAGGTTATTTATTCCCTTTTACATATTTGGTGCCCCTGCAGAGGCAGATTTTTGTGGCCAACTGTTTACTGTGTTAACGGGGGCCATTTATTATCTGTCGCCCAGGCATGCATCAGTTCACTTGGGCCAGGGGGGAGTGTCTCTGCTAAATCAATTTGCAGCTGGTCCCTAAGGGGATCAATCCAGCACATCCCATATGGTGACCAGGAAGACACACCAGCTCTCTGCTACACCAGGGAGCAGGAGAGAGGCATTAATGAAGGTAGTGTTAGCCCCCCACCCTGCAACACACACCCCCCTTTCGGTTGCCGCCTCCCTCCTCTTAGGATTCCACTAGCTGTTCTCTGTGGTCTTCTGGAATTACCACGAAGGATCACGCTCCTCTAGTCTAACGCTCGGTGGTTTCTACAGTTTCTGAAGCTGTGTTTAAAGTCTCCAGATCTCACGAGAAAGGAGCTTCCTGGGTCAAAAGAAGCATGTGGGAATAATCACCTCTGAGCATTGCCAAATGCCTCGCAGGTTGGGGCTGCTCAGAGCCTCTGGGGACAAGTGCCCCATCTGTCCAAGAGACACGTTGGAAGGTGCCAACAACATACTTCTGTTCAAGCTTCTCTTTCAGACAGAGAGGTCTGTTGCTGGATGGGCTTGCTTCCCAAGTCAAGGCCGATGGAACCGTTAAGTAAGTGACATGGGGCTCCCCCAAGGTCACTGCAGACCCCAGTTGAAGTTGGACTGGGGGGGGGGACGACTCCACTGGACAGACTTGAGGGATGCTTGTGAGTGGATCTCGATTCCTGCCTTTTAACAAATGGACTGGCAGGTGGTGACAGTCACTTATATTAACTCTGGGGACCACTGTGCAGAGAGAGAGAATTTCGCTGCAGGACGCCAGGGAGTGCCTTGAAGAGTGAGCCCCTTCCCCCAATGAAACTCTGTGCCACAAAGCACAATGACAAGAGGTTATGCTAATTTTTGGTGTTGCGCAGTAGAAATTAATTGGTGCCCCTTTTCCAGCCTCTAGAACAGATGGGAAGAGGAAGGCATCTTAACCCCAAGCTGGCGGCAGCTGCCTCCTTTGCTCATCCAAGCACTGGTTAACCACAGTCAGTGCTGAAAGACTTAAAATATCCCTTGACCACATGGGTGGAATCCTGGTTACAAGAGAAGCCAAGATGCCCCTGGATACATGCCCGTCTTCCATTGGCCAAATTCTTGGGGAATATGTGCAAGGTCCTTTTCTCTGCCTGAGCCACAGGATGGGCTTTCAAGGTCAGGTAGAAATCCCTTTCCATGCAATTGAATCACAAGCTCCTGTGAGCTTTTGGCCCCTGAAAAGAGCTCTGTGAGTAGAAGCCAGCCCTGCAGCCCTCCAAAGCAGTCCAGGCAAGAGGATGGAGTTTGGCTTGGGGCGAAGTGGGGGGTGAAGTTGATGCACAGGGAGGCTGTCCTGCAGAAGCCCCACAGGCACCCCAGTTTCCAGCGGGAATGGAGAAGGAAGAAGAGTGTTTGGGGCTTCTCTGCTGCAGATCTGGAGGCTCCCCACAGGTGGAAAACTAGCTTGTCAAGGAATAGAGGTCAGCAGCCAAGCTGTCTTCCTGCCCTGGAATGATCTCCCCCCCATGTGGTACAGCCAGGGCCTTGCAGAGCCAGGCAGAGGCCCAGGCCAGGTAGATAAGGTGCCCCCCTTCTACAACCAGGTAGATAAGGTGCCCGGGCCAAGTGGCCCATATGCCCCCCCCCCTCTGTCTGGGCCTGGGTACAGCCTGGAAGAGCTTTATTGCCCCAAAGGTTCCTAAGAACTGTTCCACATCCTGCTATCTTCCTCTTGTTTTCATATTATCTCATGTGATCCAGAACCACGAGAGTCCAGAAGCTTGATGAGCTCAATGGCATTCAGTTGGCCATTGCAAGAACAGGGAGCTTGGCAAGATGGAGCCCCGTTTGGTCTGATCCGGTGACCAAAAGGCTCTTCTTGGGTGTTTTAATGATCCCTCCTTGGCTGAGGTTGAAGGCCGCTGAACAACAAATCATCCAGCTCTGTTTCCTTTAGCCTGGCCTCCCCCAACCTGGCACTCTCTGGGTGCTTTGGACTACAACTCCCATCTGCAAAGCTGCACTGCTGGGGCATCCAATTGCTGAAGGAATACCTTAGATGCTTTGGCAGCTCTCTGCCATCTTGCAAACTCAATATCATATTGCTGCCCATTCCTGTGGATAGGTTGTTCGCAGGTGCTTCCCTGGGGGACTGTGCACTAGTCGTCGTCCCCTCCATCTTTGCCTCTCCCTGAAGAGGTCTGGCCATGGAGGCTCAGACGTTGATAGCTGCAGGTTCTGGAGGGAACCCCAACATTCTGTTTTTCTTTCTTTTTAAAGGACGGATTCTTGGCTAGGGTTTTGCTTGCAATGAGAGTGGCAAACCGAATTGGCTGCAAAGACGCAGGTGTTCGTGCCATACAAGGACCAACCTGGGATGGGGATGCATTTTTGCCTTTTGTACGTTGGCATCACCTTCCTATCTCCCCCCATCTCATAAAACCCACCATGCCGCCCAGAGAGTTTTGCTGGTTCTGTGCTGCTGCTTTCAAATACAGCAGGCCGGATGGTGTATTTCAGGCCAGTGTTAAAGGGAAGGAAAACTTTCAGATCTGAAGAGTTAGCAAAGACTGTGCTGAGCATTTGGCAGAGCCTGCCTGGCAACTTTCTGCAAAAGCCTCAGCAAAAACAAGGTCTAAATTTAGCCCTGCTGCACAAGTGGCCTTTTATATTTTTCCGGCCTCGCTTGTTCACCAGCTTCTCGGCTTGTTCTGCTTTCACTTGGCTTAAAGATGGGCAGAGGCTTAAGTGGTTAGATGAAATGTTCCTCATCTAACCATCCTGGCTTGGCTGTCAGAGGGAATCCAAAAGAATTGACTGGTGAGTTGAGGATGCTGCAGTGGTTCTGAATCCCAAGATCAGTGGTGCCTTGCGCAAGAGTCTTGCAACCACTTCTGGGGAGCCTTTGCCCCCCTGAAATGTACGTGTGGATGCCAAGGAGCAGCTGGCGCCATTTGTGGCTCTGTGTTTGGAGGCCTTTCCACAGCTGGGCAACATCCACCCTGCATCTGGGCATTACAGAGTGTTCTGGCACCGTCCCAGCTTCTTTCAACGTGTCTTTTAAAGAACCCAGTCCAGGAAGTGGCTTTGCTCAGACTGCAGTTTGTGTGAGGCTGAGCACAGCCTGTTCCATCTCATTCCTCCTGGCTGGAGCTTTGGACTGCAATTCACAGTGGCAAACAAGGTGTTCTCTGCACAGCCCCATTGACTGTGGCTTTAACTAGAGTTAACATCTGGTCTGGGTCAAAAGGGGTACTACTTTCTAAATGCAAAGTAACAATGCTATGTAGTTCATAAGAGAGTCCAAAGCACTTCAGATGCATTTTTGGGAGAGTAATTCTTACACCGGTCCTTTGAGGTAGGCCAGTATTATCCTCTTCACAGTGCTGGGTTTGAGGCTGGGAGAGAGTGAGAGTGCTGCTTCTTTTGTGCAAACTTTGTAATGATCTTCCCTGATTTCATAGTCTGCCTGGGGATGGGCAATCTTTAGTAATAGTAATAGTAATTTATTATTTGTACCACGCCCATCTGGCTGGGTTTCCCCAGCCACTCTGGGCGGCTTCCAACAAAGATTAAAAATACATTAGTGTAGGGATGTGTATAGATGCCAGCAGAGGTTATATTTATTAGATTAGATATTATCCTTCCTTCCTCACTTTTGTGAATACAACAGAGTTGCATCCCTTTGCAGCTTAAAAGGGAAGCTTAGATAGGCTAGTCTTAGCCTTTTAGTTTAAGTAAACCAGGATGCTTTAAGGCAGACTGGATTCTCCTGGTATTTTCCCCCTTTCTCCCCTTAAAACAACAATCGCACAAACAGCCTTATAAAAAAAACAAGCATTTATTTACTCAGAATACTTGTTGAGGATTATCAGATACAGCAGCTTTGCCCAGCCAGGCGTAACATGGTAATTCAGAGATGCTGAAGTCTAGCTTAAGATGGTGTCTGAGCGATGGAGCTCAGACATGCAGATGTTCTCACATTTCTGGCTTGGTGATGAAATGAAGAGTAAGAGCGAAGAGAAGCCAAACAGCAAAAAGGGAGTGTCCAGCCAAGTGAGAAGTCAGGGTACAGGGGGAGTGGCCCTCAGAGTTCTCTCTAGCAAACCTACAGGACAACTTGTGAGCTTCAGCGCCTATAATGTGCCTCTCTAGCAAACATGCGTTGTTGGTTTGTCTGCATCATAAACATCCCACATTTAGGGGCCCGGGGCCATGTGCCAGAGGAAGATAAATGGTAAGGTAAACAACCCCTGGATGGTTAAATCCAGTCAAAGGCAGCTATGGAGTACGGCACTCATCTCGCTTTTCAGGCTGAGGGGGCCTGTGTTTGTCCACAGACAGCTTTCCGGGTCATGTGGCCAGGAGGACTAAACCGCTTCTGGCGTAATGGAACACCGTGACAGTTTACCTACCCGCCGCAGTGGCACCTATTTATCTACTTTTACTGGTGTGCTTTTGAACTGCTAGGTTGGCAGGAGCTGGGACAGAGCAACGGGAGCTCACCCCATTGGGGGGATTCAAACAGCCAACCTTCCGATCAGCAAGTCCAAGAGGTTTAGACCACAGCGCCACTCTTAGTCAGAGCCAGCCACATTCTCTCTCTCTCTCTCTCTCTTTCTCTTTCACACACACACACAGGTTCTTCAGGGAAGGACCATCGCTCAATGGTAGAGCGTCTGCCCTGCATACAGAAGGCCCCAAATTAATTTCCTGGCAGCATCTCCAGATTAAGACAGAGAGAGACCGCTTCCTTGAAACCCTGGAGAGCTGCTGCCAGCCAGTGTGGACAATACTGAGCTATATAGGCCCCAGGACTCTGACTTGTTAGAAAGCAGCTTCCCAGGTTCCTATTCCCAGACATGCATTAACAGCAACACTCATGGATAGACAGATGTGCAGGGGTGGCCTCATTCCTTGAGCTTTCCAATAAAATTATGTCCCTCTGCCACTAGCCTGCCAAGCAGCTGTCATCCCAGCCTCCCTATTTCCTCATTAAAGTGCAGATGATCACTTGGGGAGGAGGGACAGCGGTCTTCATTGGATCTGGACCGTGGGGGGGGGGGAGGGAGAACCTCCTCCCTGGTGCCCTTGATCTGTCCTTGATTGCTGCCCTCTTGGGACTTTTCCCTGCTGCCCAGCTGGTGTCCGATTAGCAGGGCAGTAGGGAGAGGCAAAAGGGGGGCCACCAGGGGAATGGCCAAGGGCTGCATGTGGGTCACAGGTTGGCTCCTGGTCTAGCCATGATGCTACGCTAGAAAGAGCAGCCCCTTCTGGTTAAAGGATGGGGGTTCTTTCGTATGTGAACATGATCAACGCCCCTTATTTCAGAGCATTAAAGGTTCACTGCATTCAGAAACCTTCTCTGCCACTTTTATTTTCAGCTTCCTGAGCATAGCTATCAACTTTTTCCTTTTTTTAAGGGACATTCCCTTATAGGATTCCTCGCAAGAAAAGGGAAAAGTGGACAGCTATGTTCCTGAGTGCCTGAGGATGTTGCTTTGCCCAGTCTGTGAATGAGCGCATTCATTTTGGACTATAACTCCCATCAGCTTTAGCAGTGTTGCCTAGTGCAGATGGGACCTGTAGTCCAAAACACCCAGAGGGCACCACGTTGGGGAAGCTTTTCCTGTTAGCCTGATGCTGGCAGACGGTGGTGTTTTTCCGTGGCCTTCGGGGGGAGTTGGGCCCATTGAATGGATCAGCTGCTGATTGGCGACTTCTACAATGGGGCTGTGCAGAACAGGAAAGGCTGGATTGTTAGCAAAATGACCTTGGTTGGGTGCAAGAACCTTTTTTGTAACTTCATTTTACTTTTCAATTCCCAAAGCAGGATAAAACAACAATGCGCTGTGCATGCAAAAAGAAAAGAAAACCTTAAGGGAGTTAGAGGACTTTCTGTGCAGTAGGGAGGGTGGAATTTGTAAATGTGTCCCACTCTCGCAACATGGAGAGGGTTCTTGGCTCTTAGCTTTGCATTCATAACACCCCAAATTCAGCTCCCGGCACGCCCAGGTTGAGTTGTATGCTGCCAGTCAGTACAGTGGTACCTCGGGTTACATACACTTCAGGTTACATACGCTTCAGGTTGCAGACTCCTCTAACCCAGAAATAGTACCTCGGGTTAAGAACTTTGCTTCAGGATGAGAACAGAAATCGTTCTCCGGCGGCAGCAGGAGGCCCCATTAGCTA
This sequence comes from Podarcis tiliguerta, assembly GCF_965153285.1. NCBI lineage: Eukaryota > Metazoa > Chordata > Lepidosauria > Squamata > Lacertidae > Podarcis > Podarcis tiliguerta. Next base: position 27,038,526 of record NC_139549.1, read on the forward strand.
AAGTGGTGCTTCAGGTTAAGAACAGTTTCAGGTTAAGAACGGACCTCTGGAATGAATCAAGTACTTAACCCGAGGTACCACTGTATAGCCAGTCAGATGAATCAATTGGTCTGACTCTGTATAAGATACCTCCCTGTATTCCTTCTTAGCTTTTGTATACATCAGAATCCCATTCTAAAGGGTTTTTTTTAAAAACCCTCCTAAAAGACCAGGGAGGTAGACCTGACATTTATGGCACTGTGGAGAATTCCACAAGCACAGATCCAGAATGAAAAATACTTGGGCTAGCTCAGTCGGTAAAGCATGAGGCTCTTAGAGTCGTGAGTTCAAGCCCCATGTTGGGCAAAAGATTCCTGCTTTACCACGGGGTGGATGACTAGATTTACCCTGGTGGTCTCTTCCAACACTACTGTTGTATGTTTTACTACTGTAGAAGTCACTGAAGCATCAGAAGAGATCTACAGCAGCTGGGTCAGGCCAAAGGGAGCCCATATAGTCCAGTGGGCAACCAGGTACCCCAAAGGGAAGCCCAGAAGCAGGACCTGAGTTGAACCAGCAGTGGTTTCCTCACTTGCGATTCCCATAACCATCATGGTAGCCATTGATAGCATTCTCATTTTCCATGCATTTAGGCTTATCCCTCTGCAGGGGTTTTACAGAGGCTCTTAGAATAGTCTGTCTTGCTGGTTGATGGATGCAGCGGGTTGCCGGTCCCTTCTGGGACAGTTTCTCGCTGAAACATCTGGCCACAACTTCTCTCTGAAACGACCTGAATTCTCAATAGCATCGCTCCTAAATGCCCTTGCTAGAATTGTAGAGGGCACGTGACTCCTCGCTTGGACTGAGAAGCCAAAGGCAATGAAATGGCTGACTAGGTGGCGGGGAAGTATAAATGGCAGAAGACTCAGGGTTAATGCAAGTAGGGGGTGGGGAGTCCGTATTAGGGCCCTCCAGGTGATGGCAGACAAAGCCTTTTCCTCTGCCAACATTGTGTCTGCCCTTTTCCCAGTGGCGAGAGGTCTGTTGCATCCCAGGAGCTTCTGCTGAGCCCTCTGTAGCCTGCTGTGGCAAATTGTCAGTGCATTTTGCAGATAATTTCTGCTCCGACGGGAGGTGGATACAGCCACTGCAAAGGTTTTTAATGGAGACCTTTAAGCTTGTCAAGCCTGGGGATGGGGGGAGACTGCTTGGAGGTCGAGACTTGTCTCTTGATCTTTTGGATCTTTCCTTCCCTGTCTTAGAAGAGAGCCAGGGCAACGGAGTCTCTTGATTGGAGGCAGCGGTGCACCTCTGCCTAACCCTAGACTCTAGAGAAACCCACCATAGACCCGAATTTTCCATTTCATTTCACTTCACTTTTAATTTGTATACGGCCTTTCTGTATTACTATACGCAAGGCGGTTTGCAGTAACAAAATATACAACAGAGAACACACACCTTATTATAATGATCTAATCCAGTACAAAAAGTCATAATAAAACATTCCTTTAAATGACTTGTATCAAAGTAATATTCAATAATATAATAAAATAGTACACAACAAAATCAACTCTCAAAATTATTAATAATTAAACAAATTCATGCTTAACAATTACAATAATTAGTAAACGATCAATAAAAATAACTGCAAGTCACAAATTGCATAAAATACCACAATACATACAAAACCTTGTAAAATGATCAAGTTGAGAAAGACATACAACCTATAAAACTTTTTTTGTTTGTTTAACCATTGTTGTCCAGTGACAATTTACCATTCTTGGTCAAGGTCTTGGAACATATGGGGGTTTCTCAGCTCAAAGTGATTTTGGAGGAATCTAGTTTACTCCCTGGTTTGGGAAATGAATGAGTCACAAGCAGGGAAAGTGCCACCCTGGATGTGTCAGTGGCTCTTGAGATAGTGGATTATGGGATCCTGCTGGCTCACCTTATCCTCCATCCTTTTTTTAAACATTTCCATGAAGCCACCAGTGGGTGAGGTTTGTTCAGAAACGGTCGCGGCTCAGCTCTGCCTCCTTGTTTTCATCAGCCACTACAAAGGAGGCAGTGGAAACCTTGAACCAGGTTTGATTTGAAATGGGGGCGAACCAACTGGAAATTAATCCAGATGAGGTGGAGGTACTGCAGAGAGCCTTTCCTGCTACTCTGGATGGAGATGTCCAGTCTGTTCTGAAGGTGGCTGCCAGAGTGTTTGCAGTAGTGCGTCCATAGCACACCTATTTTTTCCATCAGTTGCATTCGCTAACAAATCACTTCTGGGCTCAATTTCAAGTGCTGATCCTAAGCCACGCAGATCCTAAGTCGTCATCTCAGGTACCATCAACATGCCCTCATGAGCCTATCCAACTCCTGCTGCTCTTGGTTCTACCAGTACCTGGTAGCAGCAGACCCTTTTCCATGGTGGCCCCCTGATTGTGGCACTCGCTCTCGGGGGAGATTAGCCAAGCCCCCTCCCTTCCTGTTTTCCAAGCGTGTTCTGAAAACCTTCCTGTTTTGGAAGGCTTTTGGATAATAGATTGTGGTGTTTTTCTCAGACGCCCATTTTCAAGCTGCTGTTGCTCTCACGGCGTTAAGAGCTCTCTTGTTTTGAAACTGTACTCGCACCGTGTTGGCTTTGTAGGAAACTGCTTTGTGCAAGCTTTTTAAAGCCTTGGAAATCTGGGCGTAAATAAATACCAGGGTTCTGCAGTTTCCTGCTCCACACAGCACTGCCTCCGCCCTGGCTGCGGAGCTGAGAGGCGAGAGCCAGCCTCCCCTCGCCCACGGCTGGCTGCCAGGCATTTGACCAGAGGTTTGGGGGCAAAGTGGAGCAGAGCTCAGGATCAGCCTGTCCTGGCCTTCCCTGCCTGGGGCTGCAGCCACACCGGTGCTTGCGTCTCCCGAGCTATTGCCCTCCTCCTGCTTCCTCTCCCTAGAGCTGTTTCCCCTGCAGGAGTGACCACTCGTCCCTTCCCCCTTTGCAGAGTGGCGTTCCAACCCCTAGGCTTCCCTTCTGCTGGAGTGGTCACTTTCTGCTTCTGCCACCTGAGCGCCAGGGCAGAATGGGCCTTTCAGCTGCAGAGGAGGACCTATGCCACCTCTTGAATGCTGATGGAAGCAGGAAGGGCTACTAAAAAGGGAAGACTTCGACCACATCATGTCTGCCAGCGACCGGATCTGTGCTGGGCCAGCAGGCCGGGGCGGGGGGGAGGTTGCATTACAGGCGGCCAGCTGGAAGCAGCTTTGTACATTATTTATTCAGGCTGCCTCCTCTGCCCAGACGCCCTATTAAATTCAGAGCTTGTCACCTGCAGGAGGAAGGTTTTTCCCCTCTGCACAAGTCCTTTGCTACCTGCAGTTCATGGCCATGTCATCTCCCAGAGGGCGTGCCAAGGGCAAACAAACCTGTAGGAGGAACGCAAGTTAAGGTGCAAGATTTTAGTTAGTGCTGCTTGACTTTTGAAAAAGGAATTGACCGAAACTCAATTAAACCTGCTAAACACAGTGCCGAAAGTTTAGATCTGAGGTACGTGCAAGAGTTTGTGACCCTGTATTAAGCAGATTTTTAATGGATGTCTTCATAATGTGTTTTATTACTTATCTGGAAAAAATCTAAACTGTCCAGCCAAACATGGGGGGGGGGGATCAATGAAATGTCAAAACAAGCCATGAAAACAACAGTATTCCACAGATACTCAAAGTAGACCCATTGAAATAATGGACCTAAATTATTCACACCCATTAATTTCAGCAGGTCTGTACTTACTATCACTGTATACAACCCCTGAGATGGTTGGTTTTCTGTGAGGGTGATGTCTGCATTATTCCCTCCTCTGCCAATAGATTAATATCATGGGTATGTTCCTATCAGCAACATCAAACAGGATGTACCAATGGTCACTGACTGGGATGGCTTTAAAAGGAGGTTTAAGAGATTCATGGAGGAGGAGGAGGAGCAGCAGGGTGATGGAGGTCTCTCAGTAGGTCTAGCTCAGCCATCCCCAAACTGGTGCCACCCAGCTGCTTTGGACTAGAGTACAGCTCCCATCAGCCGCTGCCAGCACAGCCATATGATGTCCTTCTAGTGGTGCAGCAGTAAAACTGCTAGCACACTTGCAAAGCTAAGCAGGGTCCAATATGATGGAGGGGCATGTGTTGAGATTCCTGCATTGCAAGAAGTTGGACTAGGTGACCATCCGGGTTCCCTTCCAACTCTACAATTCTATGGGTCTTTGTGGGGGCTGACGGGAGTCGTAGTCCAAAACAGCTGGACAGCCCCAGACTGATGACTGCGGGCATACAGCAAGTTTGGCCCCTTGCTGATGTTTGCCCACAGTGCCATGGGATGAGCCAGTCAAGCAAAGGTGACTGCTTGCATCTTGAGCTAAGCCTTGACCCGTTTCTTGCACTCAGGGGTCCTAAAAGTGCCCGTTGTGGGTTGCCTGCCAAATGCCAGGCTGTGCCAGGTTCATTGTGTGGTGTAGTTCATCTCAGGCTGACAAAAAACACGTTTGGAGCTGTTGTGGGTCAAAGGCAGAAGGGAATGGGCCCTGAGGGATTCGTGGTGATGGGGAGGAGGGAGAATAGAAAACTGAAAATGCTTAGAGTGAGAGGTGCAAAGGAACCACCCAAAATCTGGACCAGGTGGAAGACTGGAGCAGCTCAGCCGGCTGGGTCATGTTGTGCCCTTCTGTAAGAGGTACCTGAGGTGCTGATTTGGTGCGTATCATTTTGCTGCTGTTTGTGCTGACAGGTTGGTGGAGAGAAGCTCTGCTCTTTCCTCAGGGAGAGAGTCATCCGGAGATGAGAACCGTGTCTCTCTCTAGTTGTTGGACGAAGGCAGCCAAATCAGTTCCTGGAGCGTGGGTGCAGCCAGCTGTCCATGAGGCATCCTGTGGATGCCTTATGCAATCTCTTGTGGGTGTGTTTTGGGGGGCGCTGGGCTAATTCCAGAGGGAGAGAGGGGAGATCATTCCAAGGTGGCCCATCCCAAAGGCTTACTTAAGCATGCTTCGGCAGGGAAAGGCGATGAGCGGCTCTGATGCATTGATTCCTGTATTTGAGTCCTGTGCTGGACTAGATCAGCCGTTGGACTAGATCAGCCTTTCTCAACCTGTGGGTCCCCAGATGTTGCTGAACTACAACTCCCATCATCCCTAGCTAGCAAGGCCAGAGCTTAGGAATGATGAGAGTTGTAGTCCAACAACATCTAGGGACCCAAGGTTGAGAAACACTGTACTAGATGATCCATTGGGTTTCTCCCAACTCTACATTTCTGTGATGCTCCTCATGTCATGCTCTTTCTGTATAGTCTGAGGACAGCCCATGCAAATCATCACATGCCAGTCTTATCCCTGGGTGGGGACTGTGTGGGCGAACTCTCCCTTTGTCTTGCTGGCTCCTGTGCTAGCATGAGTTAACCATAGAATCGTAGTGTTGGAAGGGAACATGAGGGTCATCTGGTCCAACCCCCCAGGAAACCTTTGCCCAAAGCAGGGCTCAAACCCATGACTCTGAGAATAAGAGTCGTGTGCTCCACCAACTGAGCTATCTGAGATCTTCATATCCTTCCAGATTTCAGGACTGTGAGCCACTTTGGACAAACACTAGCCTCTACTTATCCTTTTGTAAGTACCTGGCACTCAAATAGGGACAAACAATGTGACTCAGTTGGGTTCCTTCCTTGCTATGGGGCTTCAAGCGTGGCGTTGCCAGCCCTTACATACAGGATAAGCATTGCTGTTGATGTGTCCCCACCTGATCCTGCCACTAACCCCGATCCACCTGCCCGCTGCCTCATGCTGCCTCCCTCATAGATAAATAACAGCTTGACGGAGGCTAACAGCCCCGAGTGAGACCATCAGAGGCCCTGTTGTGCTGAGGAAAACAACAGCCTTTTTGTGAGGGCTAAACACCCACCATCAGTTGGGGAGTCAGTTTGCACGGTCAGAAGCATTTCACAGGGGCCTGTGAATAATTTGTTTTCGCCATCTGATTTCGCATGCAGTCATCAAACATGTGCCGTCGCCAAACTTTTAAGAGGAGCATCTGAGGTGCTTCTTTGTGGTCTACGTTAAGAACACAAGAAGAGCTTGCTGGGCCAGGCCAATGGGGCCCATCCAGTCCAACATCCTGTTCTCACAGTGGCCAGCCAGATGCAACTTCTGGGAAACCTGCAAGCAGGATTCAAGCACGAGACCACTCTCCAGTGTGGTGTAGTGGTTAAGAGTGGTAGTCTCGTAATCTGGGGAACCGGGTTCGATTCCCCGCTCCTCCACATGCAGCTGCTGGGTGACCTTGGGCTAGTCACACTTCTTTGAAGTCTCTCAGCCTCACAGAGTGTTTGTTGTGGGGGAGGAAGGGAAAGGAGAATGTTAGCCGCTTTGAGACTCCTGAAGGGGAGTGAAAGGCGGGATATCAAATCCAAACTCTTCTTCTTCTTCCCGCCCCGGAGTTTTCAGTGACTGGGATTTAGAAGCATTGCTGCCTCCAACTGTGGAGACAGAGTATAGTCACCATGGCTAGCAACTATTGATAGCCCTCTCCCCTACGAATTTGTCAAATCCTCCTTTAAAACCGTCCAAGTTGGTGGCCATTGCTTCCTCCTGTGGGAGCGATTTCCACAGTTTTACTACGCACTGTGAGGAAGCACTACCAGCAGCGTTCGAAATTAGCCAGGTGCCAGGCGCATTTTTGCGACTGGTGCGAGTCCAGTTGTGACCACATGGAGATCTCTGGGTGCCAGACTGGTGACTGGAGAAAGCAAAATGTCACTTAGAGAAGGAACTGAGATATTTCCCCTGAGTTAATTTTATTCTGGATTGCTTTATTTGACGTTTTAACGTGTCGTAAACTGCTTGGAGATTTGTTCTTTAAAATATAAATTGGTATAGAAATGAAATGAATGAATGAATACAGTGTTACCTCTGGCTGCGAACGGGAGACCCGTTCGCAACATGAAAAGAACGCAACCCACAGTGGCACGTCTGCGCATGCACGGGTTGCAATTCGCCACTTCTGCGCATGATGTCATTTTGCACTTCTGCGCATGCGCGAGCGGCGAAACGTGGAAGTAACCCTTTCCGGTACTTCTGGGTCACTGCGGGACGTAACCTGAAGGAACGTAACATGAAGTGGATGTAACATGAGGTATGACTGTAACAGTAAAAATAAGAATAAATCCCATGGGGGGGGTGGTTCCTAGACATTCTGTTGTGGCAGCCGCAGCCTAGGTTTAAGGTGTCATTTGGCAATCACATTATATACCTGAGTTTCTAACGCTGACTACCAGTGAGAGCTGTTAGATAAGTGAGTACCTATTCATGTGTTACAGCTGTGTTTGTGTAGCGCATGGCCATGTGGGCAGTGGTGGAGGGCCAGCCTACAGCCCCACCTCTGAGGTAATCTTCTTGCAATTCTTCTAGACTTTCACTCCTCAGGTAGTTGGAACCCTGCCTTGTTACTCATGTAACTTGCGATAACCAGGTTGGAGCGTGCCAAAGTCCAGATGAGGGCAATGCCAAAACCTCATAAAATAGTGTTCCCCATGACTCTACCTCAGGCTGGATGATAAAAACTATGAAGGGAGTTGGGGGTGGGGAAGACTGTTGGTGTAAGCCAGGCTGTTTATCCAGGTCTATGTCAGATAAGTGTTTAAGATGGTTGAACTAACAGGTTTTTTCTTCTGTCTCTGCTCCCATCCCCTTTGGGTTTTTTTTGTTTTTAATAATTAGCCTGATGGAGAATTCTGAGGAATTTGAAAGCTGGCACACTGACCCACTTGAAAACATTTCTAAACTACTTACTATTTAAAGCCCTCTAAGCGGTATGCAAAAAACATGACATGTAAACAATAGAACAGTGTAATAAAAACAGTAAAGTAAAATCCAGTAAAGTAGTATTATACAAAACAACACGGGTTTTGTTATGGCAGGGCCTGGTCTTGGGGGTCAGGGAAAGCCTGGGCGAAGAGATCATGCTTTTGTGAAACTGGTGGATGATGCTACATGTCCGGTGAAGATTTGTTGAGATGACAGTAGTAGGGACTTTGGGGGGGAAGTGATGGTGTGGTGTTAGAATTTGCGATCTTTCATAAAGTCAAAGGTGAGTAAAGCCTAAACTGCCCTTTTGCTTTTCAGGAAAGCTGCTTTTAATAAGCTCAGACAAATGATATGTAGGGTTCTACGGTGCAGAATTGTTTAAGATGGAGTTAAGGAAAAGTGCAGCTGCAAACCATTTCAGTGAGAAAGAAAAATGGTGGCAGTAGGGGCAACAGCAAAAGCTCAGAACTGATGTTTAGAGCAGCAAAAAGTCTTTTGCAAGACTGTTCAAAGCAACTGGAAGGCCATGGTGAACCCCCCTGCTCAGGAAGGAGGGGGAAATGTTAATGGATGAACAAGCAGAGGGGAGCTGAGTACAACCTTCCTGCAATAAATTGCCCAACCGGTTTAGGGCCAGAATTGCTATTCTAGACTGATAATGAGTCGGTCAGGCAACGCCTAAGGACTTTGAATGAACACTGGTCTTCAGGGCTAGGTGAACGGCATCCCATGGTATTAAAGAAACTGCTGGTGTACTCTTGAGGATCTCTGGGTCCTTTCTGAGAAGCATGGACTGAAGACAAGAAAGTGTTGTCTCCAGAAAGGATGAGCTGAGAAACTGGTCAATCTGACTTCAATAATGGAGGGAGGGGGAGGTAGAACAGCTTATAAAGGTGTCCTCTTGATTAGCAATACAGAGATTAGGGAGAGATAAATGTGTCAGACTAATAATCTCTTTCTCTCACAAACTTTTCTTTTTAAAAAAATAAATTTACAGTGGTACCTCAGGTTAAGTACTTAATTCGTTCTGGAGGTCTTAACCTGAAACTGTTAACCTGAAACTGTACTTAACCTGAAACTGTTCTTAACCTGAAGCACCACTTTAGCTAATGGGGCCTCCTGCTGCTGCCGCGCCGCCGGAGCACAATTTCTGTTCTCATCCTGAAGCAAAGTAGTTAACCCAAGGTACTATTTCTGGGTTAGCAGAGTCTGTAACCTGAAGCGTATGTAACCTGAAGTGTATGTAACCTGAGGTACCACTGTACTAGTTTAGTGGATTGTGGGAATGTTGTGAACATAAGTTATCTTGACTTCAGCCAAGAATTTGACAAAGTCTACCATGATATCTTGGTCAGCAAATTGGCTGAATGATACTAGATTGCCAAGTGGATTCGCAGCTGGGTGCAGGGGTGGTGTGTTCTGTTTTGCCGCTTGAGGTGAAACAGGCTGTGCTGCTTTGTCTTGCAGTTCCCACCACCACCTACCTTGCTGCTCCTGCTGCTGCTCCTGCCATGTGCCCTCCTGCATCTGCAGGTGGTGGTGAAGCACCATTGGCACCCATTTTGAAAAGATCAAACTGATTTGGGGTGAGATCTCACCCCAAACGGATGCGATCTTGCCCAGTATTGGCACTGATGGTGGCAGCTTCTCCACCGTTGGTGGAGGTAATGGAGAACCCATGGATGTGTTGCATGGGGGGCTTCTGCCACCTGAAGCAGTGGCCTCATGCTGCCTAATGGCTGGGCCGGCTCTGGATGGATGGAAAATAGTCCTCTGGGAGTACTCATTTAGTGGTTCCTCACCCAACCAGAGGGAGGTTAGGACAGGGGGGGGCAGGTGCTGGGCTCTGTCTTGAGTCAGGAACTGCTTGTACACTTCCCATGGGGACACTTGGTTAGCTACTGTGAGAAAAGGATACTGAGCTGGACAGAACCCCCATAACAGACTCTCCTTATGTTCAGTCCTCTGTCATTGTGTTAGATGAATGAGTAGAGGGAATCTTTATGAGATTTGTGGATGACCCAAAACTGAGAGGGGTAACTAACCTCTAAGAAGGTGGGAACACAATGCAAACCGACCTTGTTAGGATGGAAAAGCTGGGCTGAAACCAACAAAACACATCAACAGAGATGAATGCAAACTTCTGCGCTGGGGCAGGGGGCTCAGATCTGCACAAGGATGGGGGATACCTGACTTGAGAATCTTGGGATTGCTGTCAGTCATAAGTTGTGTATGAGCTGGCAGTGTGATGCCACTGCAAAGAAACCAGAGGCTAATGAGGTTTTAGGTAAAGGTAAAGGGACCTCTGACCTTTAGGTCCAGTCATGGACAACTCTGGGGTTGCGGCGCTCATCTCGCTTTATTGGCCAAGGGAGCTGGTGTACAGCTTCTGGGTCATGTGGCCAGCAGGACTAAGCTGCTTCTGCGAACCAAAGCAGCGCACGGAAATGCCCTTTACCTTCCCGCTGGAGTGGTACCTATTTATCTACTTGCACTTTGATGTGCTTTTGAACTGCTAGGTTGGCAGGAGCAGGGACCAAGCAATGGGAGCTCACCCCATCGCAGGGATTCGAACCGCCGACCTTCTGATCAGCAAGCCCTAGGCTCTGTGGTTTAGACAGTGCTGTTTTAGGCTTCATTAAAAAACCACATTTCCATGTCAGAGGAAGTAATAGTTGTGTTTCAGTTTGTGTAAATTAAAATGGAATGCCCCAATCTAGCCTCTGCAGATGCATCCACAGCTGGATGGGGGGTGGGGGCCTTAATGGGGCTGCTTCTCTCTCATTCCCAACTGGCCTTGGGCCAGGATATCTGAAGGGCCACCTCCTCTTGCATTCCATTTATTCATCTTCTCCTTCCTTCAAAGTGTTTACATCTATCTCATCAGCCGGAAGAGGGTAAGAGGCTGTTCCAGAACACTTAAGCAGAAGGAAGAGCCTTGTTCTGGCTGAAGCAGGGGAATTTCCCTTTTGTAGGTGCTGAGGCCCGAAAGCCATCCTAGGACTTGGTGCTGTGAAGCTGCTGCTTTCCAGCATGGCAGGACAGGGAGATGGAGGTGTCTCAGTCCAGAGACAGCCCCATTGAGGGAGAAGCACATAGACATGTGTCCACGGTAGCATAGGCTGAGCAACTGCTTGAAACGGCACTTAGTCCCATAGAAATGAATGGGAGCTACATTAGGACACTTTGCAATGGGGCAGGAGAGTTTTTCAGTGTGACCAACAGTGCAGTTTGGCTATCCTGTCTCAGGCACCACATACAGTTGCAATCAGAATTATTCAACCCCCATTGCAAAACAGGTTGATTATCCAAATTTTCAGTCTTTCAGCTTTTTGCAGTGAGCAAATCACACAAAAGCAATGGAAATAGCTCCACACAACAGATGCTTCAAGCAGTTCCCCCAAATTCAGCTGAAAATGCAACTCAGAGTGAGACTGGAGAAGCCAGTATAAGTCGCGTTTTCAGCTGAATTCCGCCTGATTTGCAATGGGGGTTGAATAATTTCGATTGCAGCTGTAGTTTGGAACTGACACAAACCATATTGCTGTTAGCATAATACAAAATATGGATTAATATATTGGACTATATGGAGATGGCGAAATTGATGGCAAAAATAAGAGACCAAAAGGACGAAATTGTTTGTGGAAGTGTCTCAAGATCCCTTTCGGATTATGTGAGAAAATATTACAGTCAAATGAAATCACAGGCAGGTCTGGAAATATAGGCCACGGAATGAGAAAATGATAAAGGAATGTAATGTGAATTATATGTTATAGAAATAATAATTATTTTTAAGGTAGTAGATAAAAGGATTTGAACAGAAACATCACAGAAGTAAGGAAGGGAACTTGGGAAGTCAAAAGGCTAACGGAATATTGCATGGAAACTGAATTGAATTTGTTAAATTGTATGCAACTCAATAAGAACTTATGACAAAAAGTAGTGAATCCGGAGGATCCCATCAGCCTAGTTTCAGAAGGGCAGAAGGTGGAGGGGGAAGAGAGACTTGGGAGTTTTCCTCTCCCCTCCTCGCAGTTCGAATTCTCACTCAGCAAAATCTCTCCCTACAGCCAGGATCATGCACCCAATGCAGAACGGGAAATGTGTCTGCTTCCAGTGACTTGGTGACAAATCCTTTGAAGAAACATAATTCCTTTATCGGAAACCTTCCCATTACGGAATTGATTTGCAAATCCACTCCTTGGGATAAGGAAGCTGAGGGGAGGTGGACCCAATAAACCCAGCCAGTGGCTGGTCCCCAGCCTCCTCCTGGGAGCAGATGATACAAGGTCACACCGCACACTCCTATGTGCAAATGCCAAGGTTTAACAGGAACAAAAAGATTAAACTTGGGAGGCCTTAAGGCTCAGCCAAACTGCAGTTCCTTACAACCTTGAGAGCCAATTCCCGTACCACAATGTGACTTATCTTGCAGCCCTCCTCCCTACAGATGCAGAGAGAGGGAGAGACATGCCCCACTCAGAGCAGTGATACACTGTTGTCTCCTGTAACCATGACCAGGAACTCCAGAATTCCAGCCTCAAGGCTGATTCACATACAGTGGTACCTTGGGTTACATACGCTTCAGATTACATACGCTTCAGGTTACAGACTCCACTAACCCAGAAATAGTGCTTCAGGTTAAGAACTTTGCTTCAGGATGAGAACAGAAATTGTGCTCCGGCGGCAGCAGGAGGCCCCATTAGCTAAAGTGGTGCTTCAGGTTAAGAACAGTTTCAGGTTAAGAACAGACCTCCGGAACGAATTAAGTACTTAACCTGAGGTACCACTGTAGTTGCGTTGGTTGTTTATTTCCTCTTGCGAGAACTGTTGTCTTTGACGGCCAGCCCTGGTTGGAATAACTTCAGCAAACATGTCTTTTGTGAGGGTCTGCGTTTGGCTAAGCTCCAGGCACGAGAGAAGCCCTAAGAAACAAAACTAGAGGGGCATAGGATCTTGGGGGCTTCTCATTGTTCTAGCATGCTATTTATTAAAGGTACCATTAGCTGCCTTTTGTCTTGAGGTGGGGGGAAAGGAACATGCAAATTTTGCATTTTCTGATTGAGCACTGCATATGAACATAACAGGAGCAGGCCAATGGCCCTTCTAGTCCAGCGTCCTGTTCTCACAGTGGCCAACTACCTGTGGGGAAAACCTGCAAGCAGGATTCAAGCTGAAGAGCATTCTCCTGCGGTTTCTAGCAAGTTGTTCACAGGCATACAGCCTCCAACTATGGAGGTAGAGCATAGCCATTATGGCTAGTAAGCCACTGATAGCCTAATCCTCCCCCATGAATTTGTCTAACCCTCTTTTAAAAAGGTAAAGGGACCCCTGACCATTAGGTCCAGTCGTGACCGACTCTGGGGTTGCAGCGCTCATCTCGCTTTATTGGCCAAGGGAGCCAGCGTACAGCTTCCGGGTCATGTGGCCAGCATGAGTTAGCCGCTTCTGGCGAACCAGAGCAGCGCACGGAAACGCCATTTACCTTCCCGCTGGAGCGATACCTATTTATCTACTTGCATTTTGAGGTGCTTTTGAACTGCTAGGTGGGCAGGAGCAGGGACCGAGCAACGGGAGCTCACCCCGTCGCGGGGATTCGAACCGCCGACCTTCTGATCGACAAGTCCTAGGCTCAGTGGTTTAACCCACAGCGCCACCCGCTTCCCTTTTCAAGCCCTCCAAATTGGTGGCCATCACTGTCTTTTATGGGAGCGAGTGCCATAGTCTAACTATGTGCCGTGTGGGAAAAGTCCATTCTTTTATATGTCCTGAATCTTCCAGCATTCGTGTAGAGCTTTAGATCAGTTGGTAGAGCATGAGATTCCAAATCTCAGGGTTGTGGGCTTGAGCCCCATGTTGGGCCAAAAGATTCCTGCATTGTAGGGAATAGGACGAGATGACTCTCGTTGTCCCTTCCAACTTGATGATTCTATGAGTTCTAGTGTTATGAAAGAGGGAGAACAACACTTCTCTGTCCACTTTCTCCATGACATGCATCATTTTATAAACTTCTCCCATGTCACCTCTTCCTCACCTCATCTGCAAACTAAGAAGTCCCAAACTCTGTGACTCTTCCTCATAAGGGAGTTGCTCCATCCCTTTGATCATTTGCATTGCCTTTTCCCAAATTGTAAATTCTTTTGTAATGCAGTGTACCTAAAATGGCAAAACCTTTATGAGAGGGAGCAAGAGAACCAGCTGAGGCTTTCTCCTCCTTCTCTGCTAGACCTCTGTCTGGTGCCATTAACCTCTGCATCTCCTTCCGTCTGGCTTCTGCCTCTTAGCTGTTTTCAGTGGTGGCCAATGTCCCAGGTCTAATGGCCATATCTCCTCGTGAGATGCTGTAAGAAAACTTCAGGTGTGTTCACACAGCTGAAGGCAACACCAGCAATGGGTGGCACACGAAATGGTTTGGGTCTGGCAGGTTAGGAGAGGAGCCGGCAGCCTCCCAGATTGTCTTCTCTGTTGTCCATCTGCACAGAAGGTTAAAAAAAAAAGGGCATTTCCGCAGAGCTTCAGTCCTTTCTGGATGTTTGGAAAGGACCAAAAGGTCACCCACACCCAGGCAGCACCATGAGAGATACAGGCATTCTATTCCGGTGGGCTACTTTGGACTAGACCTGCAAGTAGCTTCCCAGGGTCTTGGGCAGAAACCTTATCTCTTCCCTACTCCACAGCTCTGCATATTCATTATCTCTTGTCTTCTGAGTCAGGGATCCTCTGAAATAAAGCTGCAGTCCCAAACAAACGGACACTTGCTGGAAAGATGGTGAGAATTTTCTGAACACACATCGGTGCTTGTTAGGGAGGACCCAGGATAGTCTTGCAGCAGACATGACTGCAGGAAAATCAGGAAGAGGGTACATTGCAGTCTGAGTGCAAAGCTGCTTTGATGGATGAGGCTGCTTCTGCACTGGCCACACTTCCGTCCTCTCATTTTTCCAGGGCATCTGCACAACACTGAGCAAAATATTCCTTTCCTGTTTTCCTTCGGCAGCTTCATTCCACCTTTATGATGTGCTTATTTAGGCAGCTTATGTGGCAAGTAACTAGTACACCGAATGAATGACACTACTCATAATAACGATTTGCTTTCCTTCGCAGACTTGTCTTTTAGCGGGATGCCGCCCGGCTATGCCTATGATGTGGACAGGGCCGAAGAGCAGCGTCGTCACCATGACATGATGCCCTACATTGACGACTCGCCCTCCTCTTCTCCCCATCTCAGCTCCAAGAGCCGAGGCAGCCGGGACACCATTTCCTCGGGGTCTCTGGAATCCACAAAATCAGTAAGCCTCCTTTTGACTCTTGGAGCGAACTGTAGACTGCAAACCCATTCAGGTTCTCTCATTTGCCTAATTTATGTATTAGTGGTTTTTCTCCCTTATTTCATACAAACTATTGTTTTGTCAGTTGGAAGTGTGCAGTGGCGTAGCATGGGTTGTCAGCACCCGGGGCAAGGCAAGTAATTTGCGCCCCCTAACCCAGGGCAAGGCAAGTAATTTGCGCCGCCCCCCCCCTGCACTGACCCTCCCCCAGATAGTCCCTCGCTCTCTCTCCGCACCGCACCGCACGCCTGGCACCCTCCCCTCCACAGTGGGCGGCGACCCGGCGGCTCGGATCGGATTCGCACAGCCAGCACTGCAGTGAGAGAGAGTGAGTGCACCAGGTAGGGGCAGAGAGCTGCGAGTGTGAGCGCCCCCCCCAGATGTTGCGCCCGGTGCGGCCGGCCCCCCCTGCACCCCCCACGCTACGCCACTGGAAGTGTGTGTCTGCACACCACCTGGCCAAAGTACTGGACCCCAACTTCAGTTGCTGTCTCTGGCCAATGAGAGATTTCCACTGACGTTGTGTTCAGGTTCATTGTCATGGAGATAAGGAAGGGATTGTGGCTTGCTTACATTCCCAAATGAAAGCTGCAGTTGTCAGGAAGGGTGAGTCCTTTGCCGCACCAATTTGCCACGTGTGGACTATCACATCCAGGCAGGTCTGGCTGCCTTCTTTCTTCCTGCCCCCTGAGATCTGACCCGTGATGCTCAGCCCTTGGCCTCTTCTGGGTCGGCCTGCAAGTCTACATGTACATGCTCTGACCTCCCCAGAAGCCAACTCTGCCCTTTGCCTGCCAAGCTGCCACTTAAGATCATCTTCCAGCAGAGGGGTTAAACTAAGCTGAAATTAACTCCTTGGTAGTTCAGGGATCCTGCTGTGTGTACATCAATCGTCAGTACATGAATCATCCAGTATGACAGAAGCTTTCTCATTTTATATATAACGGGTGGTGAACCTGGGTCGTGCAGGCGTTGGTGGACTACAACTCCCAGCAGCCTCAGCCAGCCTGGCCAGTGATCAGGGCCAGATCTGAAGGGCCACAAGATCACCATTCCTAATGTATAAAATGACACTGTTGTCCCTGGGGTGTGCACTGCCTTGCCTTCCCTTTCAAGAGTTTGCTCTCTAAATACTGTATTTTTCGCTCTATAAGTCGCACCAGACCACAAGACGCACCTAGTTTTTGGAGGAGGAAAACAAGCAAAAAAAATATTCTGAATCTCAGAAGCTGGAACAGCAGGAGGGATCGCTGTGCAGTGAAAGCAGCAATCCCTCTTGCTGTTCTGGCTTCTGGGATAACTGCGCAGCCTGCATTCGCTCCATAAGATGCGCACATAGTTCCCTTTACTTTTTAGGAGGGAAAAAGTGAGTCTTATAGAGCAAAAAATACGGTAAATAAAGGGTTTGTATTCGCCATAAGATTGTGGGGAAGGAGCAAGGCAATACTGTACAAGGACGTGAACAGTCTCTCTCCCTCCCCGCTTTTTTCCCACTGCAGAGAGCTTTTGGCATCTTTTGCGCGTGCTTTTAATTCCCAGAGCCACCCGCTGTCACTCATCTTTTTTTGTGGTTCCTTTTACGATTCCTCAGCCGTAGCAGCTGGAGCAAGAAGCAAGGCCTTTTAATTTCCCCAGAGTCTGCTTCCGCAGGAGGGGGCGAGGGGAGAATGCAGCGTGCCTGGTTGTTAGCGTCAATATCTGCTTTCCCCAGCCTGGTGCCCTCCAAGTATTCTGGGCTAGCACCAGCATCCACTGGGCCTTGCTGGCTAGGGCTGAGGGGAGATGTAGCCCAAAGTGTTTGGAGGGCATCAGCTTAGGGAAGGCTGCTCTAAAGTCACATGCCTCTGCACTGAGGCAGTGGTTGTAGCTTCTGATTGTGCCACCGGGGCTGATTTCTTGAATCAAAGTGGTGCCGGGAGCTGGCCCTTCATTCTGGCCAGCGGCTGTGTGAGAAACTCTTTGCTCTTCTGTGGTGGTGGCGGCTGAGGAGCTTTTACGAGCAGCTCTGACAGAATATCCTGGCTGGTAGACATCAGAAAGGTGGCCTTGCCTAGTCAGCAGCTGGTTGGTACATCCTATCAGGGGGAGGATCAAAGGGTGGCCAAACTGGTTTGAGAAATACTTTCTCTTCTGGCCTTGGGCAATTTGGCACTGAGGAGCAGAGAGTGCCTGTGGCACTTCCCCAAAAAGCTTTAACTCTTTGCTGATAGGGGAGGGAAATACTGCATCCATCTGGTGATGTTGTTTTGACCCCAACTTGTTTCTTTTAAGAAGTCTTTTCCCTGAAGTGTGACCCAGTCAATTTATGGTATGATAACTGCAAAGCTGTAGGAATTGAGTTTTTGTTTTTTGTGGGGGGTTTTCAGTCTGTCTTTGTAGTTTTATCATTTTTTGCTCTCATTGTAGCTCCTGGCTAGAAAGTAGTGTATAAATCTGCGTAATTATGTATCATAATCATCATCATCATCATCAATGGAGAGAAGTATTGGAGGCATTTGTGGCCCAGCCTGGCTACTCCTCAGGAATCCCATTTTATTAAGAAAAGCTCAATTTATCTATTAGATGTGATGCCTCATTCAAAATGCTCAAGTACCATAGGGCAGGAGTGGTCAACATGGTGCCCTCCAGATCATAGAATTGTAGAGTTGGAAGGGACCCTGAGGATCAATTAACCCCCTGCAATTCAGGACTATGCAGCCATCCCATATGGGGATCGAGCTTGCAACCTTGGCATTATCAACACCATGCTCTAACCAATAAGCTGTCTAGGCATTCGATGTTATTGAACTCATAGGACTGCTGGCCAACCAGACCACTGGGGCTGATATTGGGATTCCAATATCTGGAGGACACCACCACCATAATGCTGGCTATCCGTACCATGACAATAAATATACAAGTAATGGCAAGGCAGCTATGAAAGCACAGTTTTTTGTGCCCTCTGGGGCAGCTCTCTGGCCTGGTTTAGGTCTGCCTATGGTGAGAACCCCTGGATTGTTCTGCAGCCTCTCTGATTCAGTGGGCTTGGCTGGTCCCTTGGAGTCAGCTGTTTCTTGGGGATGGGGATGCTCCTGCCATGCCTCTTCCCTTGCAAGCAGCCTCCCAGTAATGGCCAGAAGGAAAGGGAAATAATTTTTTTGGGGGGTGGGCAATGGGTAGGCTGGGATTGTGGTCCACGGCAAGCCTCCAGAGGCCAGCTCTGGTTACATCTCCTCCTTCCAGGCTCCTTTCTGCTCCAGATCAGGGTCTTGGCTCCTGTGGTGCATGGCCTGGGAGTGGGCAGGGAGTGCCCAGCCAGTGCTTCGTCAAGCAATGCCCAAGGTCCTTGGCGTTGTCCTTGGCATCCCCCACCTTGCCTTTGCTTGACTCCCAAGATCACCTGCTTGAGGCTGGTGTTGGCTTTCCCCCTCGCTCTCCCTCTCCTCCTCCTCCTCTTCCTCCTGCTTGTTCTCTGCTGTTTTAATGGCTTTGCCTGAATGTACAAGCCCTTCCTGAGCAGAGGTTGGCATGAACACCATTGGGTGGTTATAAATAAATGTTGGCTTCTCTCCCTGCTCCTCCACCTCTCTCCACATGAAGCACAGCCGGCTGGTTCTGCAGAAAACATTCCCTGTTCAGCACCACTCAAGCAGTGAAACCTTCTCCAGCAGCTTATTAAACAGAAGCCCCGGAAGATAATGTACATTATAAGGATCCTAATTAATATCTCTCTGTCTCTCTCCGCTCTTCATCCCCCGTTGGCCTCTCTGTGTCTCCCCCACCCCCTCTTCCTTTTTTTACTGGAAGTCTCTGCTCTGAAAATGTTCATTGTGCTGCTTCCCACAAAGTCATGGGAAGATACTTGTTCTTTACAGCTCCCTCTTTAACACACCCACTGGAAAACAACATTTCCCTTGCTGGAGGCAGGTGCCAGTGGGGCCCGCTGTGCAGCATTGCTCATTCATTGTGTTTCCAGACCTTAATTCCTTACTCTCGCATTGTTATTAATTGAAGCGAAACAGGGGAAGGGCCTCAAGCCATTTCAAAACAGGTTCCAGGATGGAGCTGACCCTCTCTGATCTTTGTGTTTCACGGAATCCACAGCCTGCCGCAACTCAATACACTCTGCAGCAGCATCCTGGTTCCTTCCCTGTGGCAGAGTGGGGCAGGAACTGGGGGGGGGAGGGGAGCACAACGCCTGGACTTTCCAGATCAGGAGCAATTACATCACCTTCTGGGTAACTGATGGACCCTCCTTGTTCTTTCAAAGTGAAGGAAGTGATGATGAGACTTTCAGAGAATGAGGACAATAATGAGCTAGATAGAGGCTGGATGTTTCTCTCCCTTGTGCCAGCAGCCTAAATGATAACAGTTGTGGTGCTCATTTACGGCTTGCAGGCTTCCTGCAGGTATAAAGCTGGCCACTGTGAGAACAAGGATGTTGGACTAGATGAGCCATTGGCCTGATCTACCAGGCTTGTCTTACGTTCTTACATTCTAGTTCCTTGCATTTTTAGAAGCCGTGTTTCATCTGGCTGAAGAACACTTGTTGAAATCTCTGTGTTTTGCCAGCTGAACCTAGAGTGTAGGGGAGGCCCACAGAGATCACTCCCCAGAAACTATGCAGAGGATTGTAGTCATGGCTGATGCATAGCTAGGCCTCCCCAGTCAAATTCCAGCTTGTTAACTATAATCACCGCACTTTGCTAGATCATTCATCAATGACTTTCAGTTGATCCAATTAAATTTTTGCATGCATGCATCTATTACTCTATGAATCTTCTTTCAGGGGTGCTTGGGAGGGAGCTGTCATGAGGGGCTCCTGCACTTGAAACTTCACTACAACACTGCTGGCTTCCTTGCAAAAGTACCGTATTTTTCGCTCTATAAGACACACCAGACCACAAGATGCACCTAGTTTTTGGAGGAGGAAAACAAGAAAAAAAATATTCTGAATCTCAGAAGCCAGAACAGCAAGCGGGATCGCTGCGCAGTGAAAGCAGCAATCCCTCTTGCTGTTCTGGCTTCTGGGATAGCTGTGCAGCCTGTATTCGCTCCATAAGATGCACACACATTTCCCCTTTTTAGGAAGGAAAAAGTGAATCTTATAGAGCAAAAAATACGGTATTTTGGTAGACAAGCAGAAAAATTTGGGCCACCGGCATTTACAAACCCTTGACACCCAGGCTTCTTTAACCACTCAGATGATTTACAAATTTAATAATTTTGTCGGAGGAACAGCTCCCACCTATTTCTAAAATGTCTTCCCTGCTCTGTTTCTAACCACAGTTCAAAGTGTGAGACGTTTACCATGAGAACCCCAGTCGGTCAACAGTGCTGGGAGATGCAGTTCAGCTAGCATTTTTAAAACTGCTGTCTTGCTTTGTAATTTGTTGTTATTATCTTGTGAGATCTGTTGTACAGACAGCCCTGATATTTATACTGAAGGGCAGCACAGCATTTTTTTGGAAGTGAAAAATAAGCAAGCACACTGGCTTGAAGTTTTGGGCTGGACGACTCCTGCCTCTGCTAAGGAGTGTGTCTGCAGGGATTGGTACGAAGGGGCTCACCATGGAGATTAGTAATCATAAGAGGGAAGGTGGGGGCAAAGGTAAGAGCAGTGAGAAAAGGGGTGGAGCTGCACAAAAGAGAGCATGTGAGCAACTGGCGACCACTGCAGTGCCAGTTTAGCAGCTTCCGTAAAACTGCTGATAGATTTACATCTGTGACTTCACTCCAAGCACATGAAAGAACTAAGCAACTGCCTGTAATGTGTGGATTGCGCTGTTGATGTTGAGCTGATGACCACCTTTGTGCAAAACTGAGAACAAATTGCTCCTTGAACCCCAAGGGTTGAGTGTGCCGGGACAAAGAGCATCCGGGCCTCCGAGATGTTTGGGGCCTGCTTTAGAGATCCTAGGTTGTGCCTGTCAGCTGGAGGACTTGAGTGCTCTTTGCACAGCAGCAGTGCCCAGTGGGGATATGGTGCTGTTCCTTGCAAATGGGCAACACGCACCAAAGAGCTGTAGAATGGCTAAGCTGCTAGCGAATAAACCTTTTATGCTGGTGGTTTGTATCTCATACTTCTTCCCCATTTCCACCCCCAATTTCTGATTTTTTCACAACATCTGAGTGATGGTGGGTCTGTCTGTCTGTCTCAGAACTGTACTCCAGGTATGCAGCACTGGGGTCTGCTAACTCAAAATCAAGGTGTGAAAGCCTGCTTCCTTTCACCACCTCCCCTTCACACTTTATGTATCTCCTGTTTTGGGGTATGCTTGGTGCTCCCTGCGTTAGCAAGCTGACCTTTTTTTGCCTGCGTGCCACCGTTTTAGTGCAGGCAAGTTTCCCTGCAGCACCCCTGTCAGAATGAGATTTATGAGTCTTTGAGGCATCACAGCTAGGGTTGGATGGATCTGCCTATTTTCATTCCGAGTTAATTTCGCTGAGGCTCGTTCGCAAGTCCCTGCTATTTTCTGCATTTAAAAGGAAGTATGAAAATGTGTAGCTAAATGCATATTTTGTCACAATGCATTTCACCTCTGTGTATGCATTTCTAAACACTGCATGCATTTTAATATGCCATTTGAACCGGGAAATGTGAAATGCAAAGGGATAAGTACGTGTTCTGGTATGCGCCTTGGTATTGGAGGTGGGAATTGAGTCATTTCACTTAAAATGCAGACTTAACAAAAATTCTCCCTTAATCCCCAATTCCACATCCAGCTTAGAGAGCAGCCTTCTGCACTGCCTTACCATTGTTTTTCTTGCGTCTTTCCTTTCTCTAGAGTGAGCCAGACTTGGAGAAGGGCTTGGAGATGAGGAAATGGGTCCTGTCTGGAATCCTGGCTAGTGAGGAAACCTACTTAGGCCACCTTGAAGCTCTGTTGCTGGTAAGAACACCCAGGAACATGTGGGTGGGGAGGCGTGGGTTTTATTTCCAGAACTGGCTGAAGACACTGTGAACTTGCGGTGGAATAGCCAAAAGGGATTTCCCTCGTCCTAACTGACTGGGAAGCTCTCGAGTTCAGCCCCCCTTTCATTAAAAGTAAAGGAAGCTGTGCAAGAACATTGTCAGGCTTTTGTAAACTGTTGCTATTCATTTCAATGGGACTTCAGCAGGAGAATTCCCCAGTAGACTGTGCTTGGTGGTTGTAAGCAGAGGGTTCCTGAAGTGGCCACCGTGTCTTACGCTTCATGGGAGAACGGAATAGGTAAAGGGACCCCTGACCATTAGGTCCAGTCGTGACTGACTTTGGGGTTGCGGCGGTCATCTCGCTTTATTGGCTTAGGTAGCCGGCATGCAGCTTCCGGGTCATGTGGCCAGCATGACTAAGCCACTTCTGGCAAACCAGAGCAGTGCATGGAAATGCTGTTTACCTTCCTGCCAGAGCGGTACCTATTTATCTACTTGCACTGGTGTGCTTTCGAATCGCTAGGTTGTCAGGAGAACAGAATAGGATTGGACTTTTTCACAAAGATCTGGAACAGCCTTCCTCAACCTGAAGATGTTTTGGATTTTAACACCCCTCACTTCCAACCAGCATGGCTGTGTTGTAGTCCAAAATATTTGGAGGAGATCAGGTTGAGCAAGGCTGATTTGGAGCAGGTCCAAATGGGGACATTCCGGCGCAATCAGACAGGAAGCCCAGCCATTCCGGCTGGTAGATGCCTTTGTTTTTTCACCTGCATGAAGGGTGGTCTCTGTTTTCCAGCCCATGAAGCCTCTGAAAGCTGCTGCCACCACCTCACAGCCTGTGCTGACCAGTCAGCAGATCGAAACCATCTTCTTCAAAGTGCCTGAGCTCTACGAGATCCACAAGGACTTCTATGACGGGCTCTTCCCACGGGTGCAGCAGTGGAGCCACCAACAGAGGGTGGGGGACCTCTTCCAGAAGCTGGTGAGCCAAAGCTTCTCTCATAGCTGCTTTGCTGATGCTCTCGTGACCTGTGGAGCCCCTGCTCTCTCCCAGGTGTTGCCTCTCTGCTTTCCCCTCCAGCTGTGTTGTGGTTTGTGCACATTGGATGAAGGTGGTGTCTAAGGTGGCAAATAGGAGCAACCATGAGTGAGAAGCAGCTGTGTGGGATGGAAAGCCTGTAGGCTGGCAAGTTAGGGGTTGCATAGCCCTCTGGCTGGACTTGGTTTTGCTTTGTCAGGACTCCAGCAACTCCTGGCAGATGCCTTTGTGACCTTCATCATAGCCTGCAGCATGTTTGTGTGCGTGTGTTTGCACACCTTGATCTTTCTGGTTCATTTTTCAACCTAACAATTAAGTGTTTAGGCCAGAGATAAAAGCAGCTTTCCTTAGCCTGGTGTCCTTCAAGTAAACTGAACTCCAAATGGGGAGGACTGCAGTTCAATGACAAGAGCATCTGCTTAGCACATAGAAGGTCCCAGGTTCAATGTTGAATAGCATCTCCTGGTGAAGCTGGGGAAAGACTCGCTGCCTGAAAGCCTAGAGAGCCCATGCCGGTCAGTGTGGACCACACCTTACCAGATGGAT
Source organism: Podarcis tiliguerta (assembly GCF_965153285.1). Classification (NCBI taxonomy): domain Eukaryota; kingdom Metazoa; phylum Chordata; class Lepidosauria; order Squamata; family Lacertidae; genus Podarcis; species Podarcis tiliguerta. The sequence continues at coordinate 27,062,136 of NC_139549.1, forward strand.
CAGTGGTCTCATTATGTATGGCAACATCCTGTTCTCATCAGCCCCAGCCAACACAGTTATATGATGCTGAGGCTCATGGGAATTGGGAGCCCATGTACTTCCCACTGTCAGTTTCCTGTGGAATATGATGTTGGGTCCCTTCTTGGGTTTTACAATAGCCCCTGAGAAACCCACAGGAATGCATTTTTCTTGCTGTATCTGCATGGGACAAAGGTGAAATGGTTCCCCCATTGGCCTGTTTTAGCTCTGCCATTTTGTTGACTGGGACTGGGAGCAAATGCTGAGCGTTCAGATACCAGCATTGTGTCCGTCTTGCCGTCCCCACGTCCTTGTGCCTTGGGCGTAGTGAGCTGCCCTGCACCACCTCCCAGCAGCTGGACTTTCTTTTCCATGTTGCCTGCATATAATTTGGGCTGTGGTCAATTGACGAAGGGAGAGGCACACAGCAGGGACCCTCCCCACTTCCCTCCCTCCCCAGGACCGGCTTTTGTTTTTGATCCTGTTGGACCCAAAGCCTTTGCAGTCCTGCCTTGGGGAGTTGCCAAGCCCACTTTGAAGTGAGAGGAGAGGGAGAAACGAGGTTCAGATGTTTGCAAAGGGAAGCAAGGGCACTGTCTGTCTCTCCTTTCCCTGGGAGCTGCCAGGTTCTTCCCCCACCCCTCCCCCTGCTTCCCTCCCCCTCCCCCAGCTCTCTTTCTCTCTCCATCTGCACTCCTCCTTCCGGCTTTGATCTAGCCTCGCTGTTCTGCCTCCTCAGCCGCAGACTGTGGGGTAGACATATTTTCCCCTTGGATATCCTGAGCGTTCCTTGTACCCTGACCTTGGCCAAATACCTCTTGGGGGGGCAGCACTGTGGAAGAGCTCTTTCCCCAGCCAGTAAGCCCCAGTGATGCCTGCTTTGTTGCTGTCACACTTGGGCCCCCTCTTCCAGTTTGTTCTCTTTTAAAGAAAGGAAATGTCGCATTCTTGAGGTGCCTCTGGTTCTTCAAACCAGAGGAGAAATTCTGCGGTGCGTAGAAATGGTGAGCGCAACTCAGTAGGGTCATCCAAGTACTACCATGTGTCGGCACACCAGTCGTCTGCATGGGGAATGGGAGACTGGGCCTGGCTTGCACTGCCAGCCACTCCAAGAAACAGGAACCAGGCAGGAAGAGCAAGGCTTTGTTTTGCACACAACTAGTGTGCAAAACATAAGGATATCAGAAGAACCCTGCAGTTAGATAAGGCCAAAGACTCACCAATGTTCTGTTCTCACAGAGGCCAACCAGATGCCTTGCAAGCAGGAGCTGAGTGCAGCAGCGACACTTGTGCTGCTCGGCAACTGGTTTTCAGAGGTGTACTGCCCCTGACACTGGAGGGTCATCTACAGCCATCATGATAAGTAGCAATTGTTAGTCTAATCCTTCGTGAATTCATCTAATCTCCATTTAGAGCTGTCTACATTCATGGACATTACTACCCATAGGGCAGTGGAAGAGTAGATGAGCCATCATTGTCTTCTCTCTCTGTGTGTGTCTTTAACATGAATTACAATCCCCGAATACAATCAGGGATCTGAACACCAAAAACCAAAGTGAACGTTCATTTTCTCCCTGGCCCAGAACAGAAGCTGAGGACTTGAATTTGTGGAGTGAGAGCTGCTCCAGGCTGGATTTATTTTTCGCAACATGCCATTCACACAATAACAGTGCATTTGTGGAGGATGTATACTGGGCTATCCCCACATCATTCTGTTTTAGTAGTTCTGCAATGTTCCCCCCTGTGTTACTGAACTATTGTCGTCCGGAGGGGCGTACGATAGCACAATAAAAGTGGAATGAAAAATAAACCAGAACGTTTGTGGCATAAAAAGCTGCAGGATTTTGGATTGAAGTTGCTGAACATGCACTGTTTGGAAATGAAGCAATGTGTCTGCCTAGAACCATTGCAGAGGTGCAAGCAGTATTGAAAGCAGGATTGCATATAACTACCCCAGTACACCTGAAGGAGCATCTCCACCCCCATCATTCTGCCTGGACGCTGAGGTCCAGTGCCGAGGGCCTTCTGGCGGTTCCCTCATTGCGAGAAGCAAAGTTACAGGGAACCAGGCAGAGGGCCTTCTCGGTGGTGGCACCCGCCCTGTGGAACGCCCTCCCTTCAGATGTCAGAGATAAACAACTACCTGACATTCAGAAGACATCTTAAGGCAGCCCTGTTCAGGGAAGTTTTTAATGTATGACATATTAGTGAATTTTTGGTCTTCGTGGAAGCTGCTCAGAGTGGCTGGGGAAACCCAGCCAGATGGGCGGGGTACAAATAATAAATTATTATTATTATAATACCTTCAAGGGCACAAACAATCAATGCTTGCTGTCTCAGTTGTTAGAGCACGAGACACTCAATCTCAGGGTAGCTGGTTTGAGCCCCACATTGGGCAAAAAGATTCCTGTATCACAAGTGGTTGGATCCTTGTGGTCCCTTCCAACTCTATGATTCTATGAATGCCCAATGAAAAGGATGCTTGGAGGTATCCTGGATGAAAAGCTGGAAGATGAGCTCCTTCTCCCTCAGTGGAGCACAAATGACATTAGTCACTTTGCTTTCCTGTGCCTTCTCCATGGGTGCTTGCTCTTTGCACTGTGAATTCTCCACACTGAGCAATGGGCAGCAAGCGCAGAGTTTACATTTACTTGAGAGTTCAGACATGCTTGCGATTCGCCCAGCCTTTTCCTGAGCAGGCATGAACTATGGCTGCTATTTACAAGTCAGCAAACGAGATCAATGCTAAGTCCCAGTGATTAAGAGGGGCTTATTCCAAGGCTTCTGGGTCTGCTGCTATTGCAGCACCACCAAACTGATGGAGAAATTTTTCTCAGCCTCTCTCTCTCTCTCTCTCTCTCTCTCACACACACACGCACACACCACCACCATCTCTTTCAGCCATCTTTGTTTTGCCCTCCTCCTGCCTCTATTGTCAACTATATAGTTTTCCCTGGGTGACCTGGGAGCCTGAGCTTCCTTGCAGGGCTGTGGAGATGATAAAACAAAGAGGGTTGTGAATGGAGCGACCACATACAGCATCATCAGCTCCCTGGGCAGGATAAAAAGTAGAATACAGTGGTACCTCGGGTTACATACGCTTCAGGTTACATACGCTTCAGGTTACACACTCCACTAAGCCAGAAATAGTACTTCAGGATAAGAACACAAATTGTGCTCCAGTGGCGCGGCGGCAGCAGGAGGCCCCATTAGCTAAAGTGGTGCTTCAGGTTAAGAACAGTTTCAGGTTAAGAACAGACCTCCGGAATGAATTAAGTACTTAACCCGAGGTACCACTGTATATTTTTTGAACTGAAAATTATTATTAACTTGTCACATCCATTTCTCCACTGAGCTTGGGATGAGAAGGAAATGAAAACAAGCCATTAAAACAAAAAGCAGCTCCCCAAGAATTTTGCAGAGAAATGTCCAAGGCACTTTCTCTCACCAGCTGGGCTTCTCCAATCGCAGGAGAAACGGCAACTTAAAAACGGATCCAGGCTCTGTGTTCAGTGCTTTGCTCTTGCATTCATCCCTCTTACACTTTTCTCTATGCTAAAAAAAGGGCCTCTGCATGCGGCTGGTTTTGGGGCAGTGTGAGCAGTAACTGTGCAGTGAGAGGCAGGGATATCTCTGCTATAGGTGTGTGTCTTGTTTGTACTGCCCTACAGCTGAATCATCTCTGACTGGCAAAGGGGCTGACACAGCCCTACAGTGTTTAACCCACTGGCCAGAATGCAGCGGAGAAAGTGGCCACAGCAGGGGTGGGTCACTGGGTTAATCCAGATGTGGGTAGGCAGCTGACCACCCCCACCCCCCTGCACCCCCTCCCAGTCCTCTCTGGTAGCTGATGTGGGAGGGAGGAGCCTCTGTGCTTTGTGACAGCTCACCATCTTCTGTTCCTTTGGAATCCAGTGCAGCCAGCGGCCCTCTCCTCCCGCAGCCCCCCTTCCCCCCACCCCACCGGTGTTTGTTTCATTTTGCATTTGCTTTCTGCAGGCCAGCCAGCTGGGAGTGTACCGGGCCTTCGTGGATAACTATGAGGTTGCCATGGAGACGGCAGAGAAGTGTTGTCAGGCCAACGCTCAGTTCGCAGAAATCTCCGAGGTAACGTTATGATGTTCAGACACGTGCAGCGACTCGTTCTGACTAATGCGCTCAGATGGAGCCCTTGGGATGTCCCTGCAGCACTTGCCCTTCAAAGGTGGTGCGCTCTCTTCCTCTCTCTCTCAGCTCCTGTTCATTTCAGTGGGCGGCTTGCACAGGAGAAGCTTCCAGGCTTGTCAGTTCTGCCCATCTCATGTGCTGCAGCCCTTAATGCGACCCAAGACCTAGAATCATAGAATAGAATCATAGAGTTGGAAGAGACCACAAGGGCCATCGAGTCCAACCCCCTGCCAAGCAGGAAACACCATCAGAGCACTCCTGACATATGGTTGTCAAGTCTCTGCTTAAAGACCTCCAAAGGAGGAGACTCCACCACACTCCTTGGCAGTAAATTCCACTGTCGAACAGCTCTTACTGTCAGGAAGTTCTTCCTAATGTTTAGGTGGAATCTTCTTTCTTGTAGTCTGGATCCATTGCTCCGTGTCCGCTTCTCTGGAGCAGCAGAAAACAACCTTTCTCCCTCCTCTATGTGACATCCTTTTATATATTTGAACATGGCTATCATATCACCCCTTAACCTCCTCTTCTCCAGGCTAAACATGCCCAGCTCCCTTAGCCGTTCCTCATGGCATCGTTTCCAGGCCTTTGACCATTTTGGTTGCCCTCCTCTGGACACGTTGCAGTTTGTCAGTGTCCTTGTCTTGAGGCCACCCTAATTGACCTTTGCGGTGATACGAAGTCTAATTAGGTGATTCCCCCCCCCCCCTTGCACACTCTGCTGGAGTGGCTTTGAGCTGCTCGGGCACCACCTCCATGCCACGCAAGGGGCAGGATGGGAGGGTCTGAACTCCTGCAATGAAATTATCATTAGCAAAAGAGAGGTGAACAAGCCCACTTGAGTGGCGAGCATCACCCTCTGTCTGGGAAATGGTAGGCCTTCGTTAGCCTCAAGTGGAGTGACGTGGAGTGGCACTAGAAAGGTTGAGGGTTTCTCAAGTGGAATTGCAGTGCTGCTGGGTGTCCTTTGGGAGAGAAGCCGTCTTAAGTAGGGTGCAATAGCTTCTTGAGGGTTCTTGCAAGTTGGGCCACTCCTGCCTGGTACTGCTGAAAGGAAATCACAGCTTAAGTGGGTGATATCCTTGTTTTCAAGATCACGTCCAAACTGTGCCCGGACACCCCAAACCAGGTACTGCAAACCATAGACACAGCTGCCGAAGGTAGCAAAAAGCACTGTGCAAGGATGGAGTTAACCACTGGACTAGAGCTGCCTTTGCATGGCAAATGCTTGGGTGCTTACTTCGTGTCAACAAAGGGCTTGATTAAGCTAAGTAGGGGACAGCTGGCAGTTCCCTGCTGCCCTCTGAAGAAAACTTAACACAGTGGATGTTTTCTTTCTCCCCTTTCATAGAATCTTAAGGCTAGAAGCACCAAGGATTCAAAAGAGCAGACGACGAAAAACTCCTTAGAAAGTGAGTAGTGCACCCACAGACTAGGTTGGCAGAATACTTTCCTTTCTGTTGAGCTGGGCTTTCAGCCCTGCAGTTGTGTGGGTCATATTGGTCTACCAAGCAGTGCAGCTCATGTGGGTCCTGTCTTCTTCCTTTCTCCACAGCTCTCCTTTACAAGCCAGTGGACCGAGTCACACGCAGCACCCTTGTGCTCCACGTAAGTTGCTTTGAACGTCTATGCTGCCGTCGTTATTGCAGTGAGCAAGCTGGGAATAAGCAGACATAGAAGCCTTGAGATTTATATACAACAGGACTCATAATAGTTGCAAAAATATGTAGCCAAACAGCCATACCACAGGCAAAGATGGTGTTGTGCTTTCCCTCCCCCCCCAATGTGTTGAGTGACATTGTGGTTTTTAAAAAAAAGATAAAGGTAAATCTTCCTTTTCGAATCCTCTTTGGGGGTGTCTGTTTTCAGAGTGGTCTTTGTGTAGGGCTACTGCCTTTGCTCAGACCCTCCATGTAGTGCAGGAGGGCCATGATCCAGTCTCCCAGCATTTCCACAGGCAGTCATGGAGGAAGTGGTTTTTCTTTAACCCTTGTCTCCATTTCACAACACTATTGCTGCTTGCGCAAAACCACATTTGATTGAAAGACACAACATTGTGAGATTTGACGCTGGGTCTCCTGTACCGTGGTGTGATTTGTTCCCAAGACAAACTTCAGGAGAAGATGGTGCTTTGCTGGCCATTGAATATCGGGAAGCTTTATAAAGATAAATTCCCTTGGAAAAGAGTTGCTTGAAGTACCCTGGGAAATGTCCTTGCTGTGCCCCAGCTTCAGAACTGGGGTGGGGAACATTCAGCTGCTCCTTCATATCTGGGTTTAGCATGCTATCAGCTCAGGTTTCCAGCTGTGCTCTTGCTTACAGCTTAGACCCCCCCAACCCCTTTGTTTGCTGTTAAAAATACAAAGGGGGTATGGGTGTGTATTTAGGGTAGAAATTGGCTGCCCTAAGGACTTGGCTTGGTTTCTTGATTCAAACAAATGTTCAGAGCAAATGTAACACAGTACACTACTGGATTATAATACTCAAGCAGCTTAAAATTACCCTATGCCTACATAAACCCGGAAGCCAGACAAAACTGGGAGGTCTTTGTTGCTTTTCTGAAAAGTCCCTGGATTTTGTTGGGTACTGCTGGGAAGGAAGGCACTCAGCTCCCATGAAAGTCTCTCCTCTTCCACATCTGCCACAAGCCACTTGCTCCTCATAGCTCTCTGTGACCTTCCTACCCACCTGCTGCCTCAATCTCTCCAGTGCCCCATACACTCCCATGAGTTGTGCTCCTTCACTTCCACCACCCCCAGCCTCCTGTCAAAGGTCTCTTGCTCCCCCAGATGACCCTAACCTTTGCTGCCGCTTAGTCCTGAAAAAGCCTACCCCTTTTCTTCCTTCCTTCCTGATAAATGTTGAGTTGTTGCCTCCTTGGAACGGGGCCCTGTCTTCCTTTGCTTATGTTGATTGGTAAAGATCCATCTGCAGTAACAGGACTGTAACTAATGGTGGTGATGAAAGATAAAATGGTGGCTGGAAGATAAAACTGCTGCTGCTAAGGTGAGCCTGTGTGTCTCTCCTGCTGGGGCCAAAGCTCCTTGTATTTCCAGCTGCCATTCTCTGAACTTTTTCCCTTCCTCTTGGCGGTGCAGGATCTACTGAAGCATACTCCATCAAGCCACCCTGACTACCCTCTTCTTCAGGATGCCCTCCGCATCTCCCAGAACTTCCTGTCTAGTATCAATGAGGAGATCACACCCAGGAGACAATCCATGACAGTCCAAAAGGGAGAGGTGAGTGCTCCAGTCCTCCTGGCACCTTCTGGGGTGCGGTGTTCTTATGTGGGGGGTGGCATCCATGCACATCCACACACAACTGTTTTCTTTCTTTATGTCCACTGTACTGGCTGCAAGAGAATATGTGTCTGTGAGGGTGTGGGATTGGGGCTCAACCACCATTTGGGAAGAGAATTGCACTAGTCCTGGAACCTTGAGGGCAGCCTTCCCTAACCTGGTGCCCTCCAGATGTTTTGGACTACATTTTCCACTGGCTGGGGCTGATGGGAGTCTCTCTAAGCCCTACCTGGAGATCCCAGGGATTGAACCTGAAACCTTCTGCATGCAAAGGATGTGCTCTGCCACTGAGCTATCACTCTTCCCCATTGTCATCACATTGTCCCCTCTAAGAAGTAGTATGCTGAACTAAATTCTCTTTTGTCTCACCTAGCAGGGTTCTTCTTAGGTTCTAATCTTAGGTGGCCTCTTTTGCTGCCTTCATCATCACCAGGCCTAAAATAATGTCCAGTGAAAATTCTCCCAGGTGCTTTCAGACAAACTCCCATTTTCAGAGTCATTTCTACACCCATCTTTTGGCTGATTTAGTTCTTGAACGACCTCCAGGTGGGATCGGAGGGATGTCCAAAGTGTTTCTGTATTGAATGGGCTCTTGCTCATACAAAATAACTATTGGAGCTTCATGTTTTGGACTGGATCTAGACTGGAGGGTGCTTGGGTAGATGGGAGCTTCAGCCTTCAGAGCCTCTGGGTAGTGTTTGTGCAGCTAAACCCCAGAGATCTGGGTTCCAGTCTTGGCTCAGTTAGAGAGGCTCTACGCAAGTCAGTGTGTCTCCACTATCTGTGAAATCTTGTGTATTAATGACCCTACATCGTGCAAGCAGAATCCGTGTAAATAGTGATTAATAATGGAAAGCTAGAGGCCATAGAAGGTTGCATTAAATGGGATGCTAATTGAACTGCAGCTGAAAATGCTGGCTGGAAGGGCTCTCATGTGGGAGGAGAGGGAGCCTGTTTATCTGCTAGCGTCTCAGGGTAGCACACCAGCTTTGAAGGGAGCCCTGTAGCATCCTAATGAGGTGAGGGCCAAGGCTGACTGGGAGAGAAGGGGAGGTGTTTGTATTCTCTGTGGTGAGCTGCTTCTTTGTCATTATTTACAACACTAGTAACGTCAGTGTGCCTTGAAGGGTGTGCTCTCGCTCTCTTGCTCTCGCATGTATGGAGGGTGGGCACTAGTCCTCAAAATGAGATAATTTATTTCCACGTTGCTGCAAAGCCTTCCTCCCCCCAATTTTGCTTCCCCATCTGGCCCCCGGTGCTCCTCTTCCTTTTAATCTCTGCAACTGGGGCGCATTGCTCTGCTCAGCCTTTCTGCACTGCTACTGAGCTACAGTGGGGAGCAAGGCCCGCTTCCTTTCTCGCCAGCGCTGCTTTTGCTTTCCTCTCCTTGGTGCTTTTTGAGCTGAGGGAAGGAGCCCTTCTGGTGCTTAATCTCCCCAGTGATGGCCTGCTAATTGCGGCAAGGATGCGGGTGGGTGGCAGTGCAGGCCTACAGAGCTTGCTTAAGAGCCTCAGCCCCAGAGCTTGCCTGGCTTCTCTGCAACCATTGTGTCCACTCAGTGCCATCCAGTGGCGAGAGGCCTTTGTATGCAGAGACCTTGTGGCTGAAATAGAGAAGAAGCTCCTTTACAGGTATAGAAAAATCTGCAGAAAAACCAAGGCAGCTGCCCAAGCAGAGGTGGCACCCATTGCATTAGGGCAGAATTCTTCATCGTGGAAAATGCTTAAGGCTTCTTAGTCAAACCTGCTGGGGAAGGCTTTCTTCTGCGGATCACAGAATTGTAGAGTTGGAACGGACCCTGAGGATCATCTGGTCCAACCACCTGCAATGCAGGAATCTCAAGAAAAGCATCCATGACAGATGGCCATCCAACCTCTGCTTAAAAACCTCCAACGAAGGAGAGTCCACCATGTTCCTGTTCCACTGTCGAAGTTCTTCCTGATGAATTGTGGGAATCTCCTTTCTCATAACTTGAATCTGTTGGTTCAGGTCCCAACCTCTGGAGCAGGAGAAAACCAGCTTGACCCCCTCCATGCGATGGCCCTTTAGATCTTTGAAGATGGCTACCATATCTCCTCTCCGTTCCTCTTTTCCAAGCTAAACATACCTAACTCCCTCGTTAGGTTTTCACCCCGATAAGGTTTACTTGGAAGGCATTAGAAACCAATACTTATTGGTTTGTTTTTCTGAAATATCCTAGCCATGTTGGTAACAATTCATTTTGTATATCGTGAGAAGTTGATAGTCCAAGCAATTAGGCACATTAGTAAACCAGCAAAACTGTTCTGGGCACCACGCACAGTGCAATTAACTGCACACAGAACACTTCTGTCAAACCTAATTTCAGCAGAAGGAGGGAGCCCTTTGGAGACCAGAGAAAGCCCTCTGTGGGCACATGTGCGCCCAAATTGGCAACTGCTAGCTTACATCAGGATTCTACAGGTGCAGGTAGTTGTGAAAGCACCCAGGCTGACTTGCACGGACACCTTTCCACTGAGAGCATGTGCTTTGCAAATGGGTCACTTCCGTGGTTCCTAGCCATGATAACTATGCTGTGTCTCCACAGCTGGAGGCAGCAATGCTTCTGAATCCCAGTTGCTGAAAACCACAGGAGAGGAGCGTGCTCTGGTACCCAGGTCCTGCTTGGTTGGCCACTGTGAGAACAGGATGTTGAACTAAAAACGTGTCCCAGATGTGACCTCTTTGGCTCAATCCAGCAGGCTTATGTTCTGTTGCATGTGCTGGAACTTGTGCAGTTGTCTTTTTCAGTGAGGTGATGGAATCCCACTGTGATCTGCCTGCTTTGCAGGTGGAGGCAAGAGTGGGGGGGTCTGATTGGGATGCTACAGCTGGGTTGAATATTGAACTGGCTTGTTGTTAGGGCTTCCTTTGGTCAGATTTACTTAGATACTTTTTTAGTTTGTACAACCTGATTGCAATATATAAATTTAAAAATTGAGGCAACTTACAAAAGAATATTGAATATCTACATGTAGAATAAAGCAGGGCTTTTCTGAACCTGCTGAGTTTTCTGTGCAAAAGCAAGTTGGGGGGGAGGAAGGGAGTGGCTGCACAGTCCATGTAAAAAATGCGAAGGAGCCCAAATATTTCCTTTTGAACTTTGAACTTCTCATTCTCTGCACTGCAAGCAGAATCAGGAAGGAATCTGCACCCTCTCAGTGTGTTATCGGAACAGTCAGACCTCTCCTTTCCCAGTGCTACAGCAGATTCATTTTTTGATCCTTCACTTCAAAATCCATTGTGTTCTCTCTGTCTCTTTTGGCCCTGCTTTGGGAGCCCAGTATGAAAGCTTCACTCTGCATATGCTCATAAGTCTTCTTCATGATTTATGTTCAAAGACAAAGTCTTGGCCTTGAAAAGAGGCTTCCAGGCCCTGAAGGTTGCTGCAAATCCCTGGAGGGGAAACTGCTCTTGTGCTTGAATCCTGCTTGCTGGTTTCGTGTAGGCATCTGGTTGGCTGCTGTGAGAATAAGAAGCTGAACTAGATGGGCCTTTGGCCTGATCCAGCAGGCTTTTCTTACGTTCTTATGAAGCTGTCTTCTTTCAGTGAATGGCTGCTCTTTGAGAGGCAGGAAGGATGGGCTAATTCGTCTACGTTTTGGAGGATGTTTTCATGTCAGACAGGGGACTTCAAGACATCCCCACCCTCACTGCAGGTGGGACGCAGTGTTTATTTCTTTTCCCCAACCTTACTTTTTTCTGGCTTCAAAGTCTCTCTTGGAAATGGGGCTTACTCAAGCTACAAACATGAGTCTGACCAAACTGAGGGAGGCAGTGGAAGACAGGAGTGCCTGGCGTGCTCTGGTCCAGGGGGTCACAAAGAGTCGGACACGACTCAACGACTAAACAACATTGTCCTTGTGCGAGCAGAAGGGCTAAATGCAGAGCTGCTGAGAACCGTGTTCAGGAGCACCGGACTGACGATGAAACTGCACAGCCATGCCTATCAGTTTAAAATGCAGCACTTGAAAGAGGCCTGGTGTCTTGCCAGTACTTTCTAGATGGGGTGTGGCTTACAGTCAGCCTCCTGCAATCCTCGCTGCTGAGCAAGTGGAGGCTGCATCTTTGTGGGAGCTTGAATGGAACCTTCTTGTTTGCTGGCTGGCATTGTGGGCGCCCAGTAGGTCTCCTACGGATGTTCTGGGACTTACCAGGGAGTTTGCCTCTCCTCCCCCAGCGTCCCAGGAGCGAGTCAGCAAGGCCTTTCCCTTCCTCTCTGTGTGACGTGCTGAAACCCTCCCCTCCCTCCCTCCTGGCAAGATGAGTCATGGCAGTCAAGAAGGCATGACCCCAACACTGCCTCGCAGGCTGACGGTTTGCCAGGAGCGGGAAGTCTTGATTGTTCTGCTACTGCTATCTCCTCCTCCCTCCCCCCCCCCCCAAGTCACCAGAGCATGCTCATTTCCTCACCCCACTGCTCCAGGCCCTGCAAAGAAGCACAAATGGGAGGCTGGCCTGAGGACAGCCCTGAACCACAGAGGGGATATTCCCCTGGCTCATTCCCTTGCCCTCAAATTGGCCACAATCCACTGCAAGAACTGCTGTTACCAGGCTGTCTTCTGCTTCCACCTTGGCCTGAAAGTGATAGTTTCTGATTTGTGATTCAAGGACCCGCCACCCGCTTGGGGATAAGAAAGACACATGGACACAGTATATTAGGTTAATGGGCTAATAAAGGCCACAACTTTATTGATTACAGCATGTGAGAGGTATGGGCTTAGGCATTGGATAAAACAACAGAGCGTGACTCCACCCCCTCAGGGAGGGGTGAGTCTAACAAGGGTTAACCACCAGTGGGAGGAGCCTGTTGATGCAAATACAACTGAAAGCTCCCCCTGATGTCACCAGGGGTCATGCCATGGCCCTAGCTAGCCACCAGCAAGGGCGTCGGACAGGATCCACGACCGCCGGATTCCTTTACCGGAATACCCATAAAGTGGAGGGGTAGGCGATGGCCACACCCTGCCCTCCAATACGCAAACATATTCCATTGCCTATCCACCAATACCTAAAATTTGTGACGATTTGCTACGAGGTAGGTGAAAAACCAAGTGGCCGGTGCCAGTTTGCCAGTTGGATAAAAATTCCTACCAGGCCCCTTGGACAACCAAGGCAACCAATCACAGGTCCATAGCAATGTCAAGAACCAAGCAGTGAACTAAAGGGAGGGTGGGTGGGTGATCCAAGTAAAACCAGCAGCGGAATGAAAGGGAAGTGCTACCACGGCCACATGTGATTGGCAAAACCCCGCCCCCAAGCCTCCACCTGATTGGTTGGCTACCTGGGGGTGTGGCACACCATCCAGGCCAGCTGGGCAGGGACTGGAACGCCCCCTGCCAATGCAGGAAACAGCTTCTGCTCACAACTCCTCCCCTCTGTAAGGCGGAGAGGCTTTGCCTAATGAGGAAGCCATCCTGGGTTGTTCCCCCTCACCTCTTTCATGCTTACTCACAAACTTACTCAGCTTCCTGCATGTAGGAGCCAACCTGAGTCCAGGTGGCCAGTTGTCTTGTGGCTGCATAGGTCCAAATCATGGCTTGCCACATTCTGGAAAATATCAGCAAGGAGGGCTATGGAGAACAAGTGCCTGGATACCTATGGAAGCATCCATGCATCCAGTCCTACATGCTGTATTCTGCTGAAGACCTTGCCCTAGATGTGTGCCTTGGCCCAGAGAATGACTGCGAATGCACAGCAGACCATTACTCTATTTGTCTTGTGTTGGTGCTGGGAAGAAAGCACAGCTGACCTTGCTCTGTAGGCACCTGGCAACACACCAAACCATCCTCTCCAAGGGCAACTCTCTTATTTCCAAGCAGCCACAATGGAAAGGGGCGGGAGCAGCTGGGGATTGTCAGCATTGCTGCAGCGAGTGCCGTCGAAGCACAAGAACGCATTTGCACCTCAAGATGAAAATCTGGTTGGCAGCGTGGGCTCGTTTGCCATGCCCCAGAGGAGCGGAGCTTATTTGCTGTCTCCTCCATATTCATCTGCTCCTTAAAAATATTAAATGAGGACTTTGGACTGCCAAAGAGGGGCCTTGCTTTATGGCCCTCTGCGGCTGAATCCTCCCCTTCCCCAGAAGTTGACTGCAAAGCTCACCCGTGTGTATTCGTCTGGCATCTTTAGTTCTACAGTCCTTGGGGGGAAATGAGCGCACATGGATGGCAAAGACATTAATGCAGGCTGGCATCTCTGAAGCATCTGAGTAGCAAGGGAAGCAAGGAGGCCCCTCCAAAATGGATTCTGCTTGTCCTTGACAGGGATGGAGACTGGAATTGTTTGCTAGCAAGCAGCTCCTAACCCTGAATGGACTCAGCCTTTTGTAAAAATACTTTAAGATGAGTCAGCCACAGGAGAGCCCAAGAAAGTTGTGGTAGCTTCGGTGCAAACTGTTATGTTGGAATAGACCCAGATCCAAAACATTTACTGTGGAAAGTCTAGAGAAGAAGCTCCTGCATTATATATTCTGACTTTAATACTTTAAGTATCTTTGTTCTGTGAGAATAATTCCCACTGAACCAAGAATAGTGGGGAATCTGCAACTTTTCACAAATAGGAGGGAACCTTAGAGGAAATTTGAATTACTGGCTCGAGAAAATATGTACAGATGGTGCTGTTTATATATTTGCTAATAAGGAGTGTGCTGTGAGTTGAGTTTGCAAACGACATCTGTTCTAAATGGATCTATACCCCTTAGCAGTGCTGTGTGCAATAAGAAAGCCATGGAGAACCTTTTAGTTAGCATATCCTTCCCTTCAATGACTAGTCAGCATTCTGTACCAGATACCAATATTTACATTTGCTAATAAATTGCTGTGTTTCTCTTTACCCAGCCTCTTCTGCTTTGTGCTGGTGGTAGATCTGGATACCTGCAATATTTATATTTGTCAATAAATGAGGGGTCCCCTTCCTTATCTCTTCTTTGTCCTAATAGCACTTCAGAGCATCCTGAAACCTGTATGTCCCTTAGAGAGGCTAACCCGGTGACACTTGCAGAGCTCCCCCTGAGGACAGACTTTTGGAGGGCAGGCTTTTGGAGGAAAAAAATTCATGCTTTTTTTTTTTTGGCCCACCTTGACATCCAGCCTGGAGAAGAACTTTCTAGAGTACTCTAATGCTTGCTTATAGCCTTGTAATGTTCTTGTGCATCTTAATAAAATGTATTGCCCTACACTGGCTTTGAGCTGCTAGTATAGGCAAAGCCATTTGGTTAAAAAAGGTAAGAGTTTTTGCCAGTTTGTGAAGTTGGAGAATAGTTTTATGCTGCCCTCTGCTGGCCCTTATAGTAAACTCATTGTAAAACAGCTGGAGATAATATTTGCTTTTATGAAGAACTAGGAGTTAGGTGCCCAGTTGTACCTCCTTTCTGGAAGAAAACAGAAATAACTTGGTTTTGGACAAATCCTTGGAGATCGTAGATGCTAACACTATAATTAGCCACATACCTATCCAATAAGTTTTTTTCAGAAGGGCAGAAAATGTGGGCTTCACCAAACCACACTAGCAGCAAAATCTCTGGACACTGGAATTCCCAAGCCACACTGGGTATTGCAGGCTGCGTATAGGAGGCCCTGCAGCTAGCAACACACGAGAAAGTAAGTCCTGTTCCAACAAGATACAAAAAGAAATAGGCTTTCAGGGAGTTTGGAGATCTTCCAGAAGGCCTGTCCACATATGCAGACACAAAATTTGCAGAGAGACTGTGACGGCTCCTGTTCATTGAGCATTCATTCTTAAAATGTTTGTACTGAGGTTATATGACATTATGCCAAGTGATTGTTGTACTGCTTGTTCCAGTGCATTTTCCAGTTACTCTCCTTACTGCAAAAGTCTGATTTTTTAAAAAACAAAACCCAACAGCAACAGTTTTGTTGCATAAGGGTGCTGAACACAGTTTAATTGTGCAGCCTAAATTTGCTTGTAATTTTTTAAATTTTGTCAAATAGTGACTGTCTCAGTTCTTGGGACCCTTTGCCAAATGACACCTTCAATGGAGACTGGAGACACAATGCAAAACCTAGAACCGTTCAAACCTGCCTTCTGCTTTCACTGTTAATGGCCCACCATATTCTCATGAGTCCCTTTGTGGAACTGTTGGGTTGGTATTGAAGGCCAGCCATTGTAAACTCTTTAAACTAGATGAGCTTTGGTCTATTATGCTGGTGCCCCAAGGTTAATTTCTTTGCTGTTTTCTTTGTTGTTGTGTTTTATATTCTCTTCATCTTGTGCAACTTGAAAATATCAGCAAAACACTTGCACTTCTATTCATTTGATCTTTTACCATTACTTACCTACTTCAATCCTTATTGGACTAATTAATTACTATATATTTTATCATTCACGTCTTGATAAATGGTTGAAAGGCAAATAGATACAAGGCTATCGCTGTAAATGAGTTTAGTAGATCTGGGGAGGAACCATAGGGGGCAGTTAGGGAAGGGAATTGTTTAAAGCTTGTGAAAGCCATTATTATTATTATTATTATTATTATTATTATTATTATTATTATTATTATAGAAGGACAAAACTAGCAATGCAAGGAAGTTGCAAGCTACAAGGCAGATTCCCTCCTGAAGCTGCCTGTCCTTGAATGAATTCTGATACAAACGTTGTGGTTGCCACATGGAAATGCTTCAAAATAACAGTAACTGTACATGGGAACAGTATTCCTTGCCAGCCGCTTATCGTCATGTGGAGGGTCTGTGCAAGCCAGTATCTGCCACCCTGGCATCAGAGGTTCTCACCATGTGACTGGGCTGGAAAACATAAGCCGCCTTGCGCTTTGTCAGACCCACTCAACTGCATGGACCAGTTCCTCAATTACATCCAGTTGCCCCCAACTTCTACCCTGTGCTGAATCCTTCCTTGGTCTGATCCTGTAGCTCCCTATCACATCTTTTCTCCTCCAGTTCCCCTGCACCTTTCTTTCATAGGAACATAGGAAGCTGCCTTATGCATATTCAGGTCACTGGTCCATTTAGCTTAGTATACACTGACTGGCAGTGCCTCTCCTGGGTTTCAGACGGGGCAATTCCCAGCCCTATGGGGAAATGTTGGGGTTGAACCTGGGACCTTCTGCATGCAAGGCAGATGCTCTACCACTGAGCTATGGTCATTCCCATGCCCCATCACCCACACCAACTTTTGTCCATGGGCCTTCCTTATTACAGCAAGTCTAGGGAGCTTGTCAGTGGGTCCCTGCTGGGGTATTGTGGGGAGGGCCCTCAACTGATGCCCAGACAGGCCAGCTCTTGATGCCTTGGCAGTGGCCAACATTTATCACTTATCCCAGTCTCCATTTCTGACCCTTGCCTCTCCCTTCCTTTTTTTTGGCAGCACCGTCAGCTCATGAAGGACAGTTTCATGGTGGAGCTGGTTGAAGGAGCCCGTAAGCTGCGCCATGTTTTCCTCTTCACTGATCTGTTCCTGTGTGCCAAGCTCAAGAAGCAGATTGGAGGGTGAGGCTCTCCTGGGTGGGCTCCATGGGAAGGACCATGTGTATACATTGCATAAGGGGGTGGGGAGGAAAATGTTTAAGAAGAGCTGGGCAACTGCCAGGTGCAGCAAAGGCAAAGCACCAAACTGGAGCAGAAGTGATCCTCCCAATGGAGAGGCCAGCCCTTCTTCTTCTCCAGCTCAGATGCCTCTGAACATGTGCAGGGTGCCTTTCCATTACCTCTGAGAAACTGCAGACAACCAGATTAGGAGGGAGGACTTCCACTTAAGAGGGTGCAACTGCCAAGCATGTTTGAGCTCCTCTCTTTGGTTTGGAACCTCTCAGATTGATTGCTGTCTGAGCTGCTGCATAGGGGCCTGCCCTTGGAAGCCGGAGCTGGCACAGAATCCAGCTTCTAAGTATGGCAGTGCTGGTGGTAGCACGCCATCTAGCAGAAAGAGCATACGGTCGTACCTTGATTTTCGAACAGCTTAGTTCTCGAACGTTTTGGCTCCCGAATGTCGCAAACCTGGAAGTGACTGTTCCTGTTTGCAAACTATTTTTGAAAGCCAAATGTCCGACTGGCCTTCCATGGCTTCTGATTGGCTACAGGAGCTTCCTCCAGCCAATCTGAAGCCGTGCTTTGGTTTTCAAATGTTTTGGAAGTCAAACGGACTTCTGGAACGGATTCTGTTCGACTTCCAAGGTACGACTGTATATGTCAGTCAGAGAGCCATGCACCTCCTCACACTAGCCGCTTCCATGGAAACCCAAGTTTATTTCCTTGCATTTCGACACATTTTTCCTGACTCGGGTGTTAGCATTCATCTCAGGAAAATGAACATGTGAAAGGCTTCCAAAGGCCAGATGGATTTTACAGCATTCTGGAAGGTGTTTAGGCAAGTTGTCAAAAGGAAAGATTCCTTTTGTAGTATGGGCCTGTAATGTTGGAATGCCTAAGGCAGGGAGCGGATTACCCTGGCTAAACTTTGGGGCTGCTTCAGGGAGGAGGACATCGTCCTGCAATTTTGTGGGGGCTAAGCTGCTTAAGAAGAAGAAGAGTTTGGATTTGATATCCTGCTTTATCACTACCCGAAGGAGTCTCAAAGCGGCTAACAATCTCCTTTCCCTTCCTCCCCCACAACAAACACTCTGTGAGGTGAGTGGGGCTGAGAGACTTTAGAGAAGTGTGACTGGCCCAAAGTCACCCAGCAGCTGCATGTGGAGGAGCGGGGAATCGAACCCGGTTTAAGGGGAGCAGAGGGGCAAGCTGGCTAACACTCTGCTTTCCTACTTGCAGGAAAAGCCAGCAGTATGACTGCAAATGGTACATTCCACTCTCAGACCTCAGCTTTCAAATGGTGGACGATTCAGAGGCAGTGCCGAACATCTCCCTTGTGCCAGATGAGGAGCTGGATGCTATGAAGATCAAGATTTCTCAACTGAAGAGTGACATCCAACGGGAAAAAGTAAAAGCAGAGGGGAGGAGGAGAATAAGAAATACGAATAGTGTTTGGCAGTTATATCTGTGCTACCGGCTCACATTTATGCCTCCCCCACCCCTTTTCAGGGAGCAGCTGGCAGTACTGCTACCCCACCACCAATTGCTCAGCTAAGCATTCCTGCAACAAAACAGCCTTCCCAGTCCTGCTTGGGTTGTGCTCAGCCCAGTCAGCTGGTATGAAGAGCCCCATGCACATTCCTGAACTGTACCAAAGGCAATATAGTGCGAGAGGCTTTCTGCTGTAGGAAAGATTGGCTACACTTTGAGCCAAACTCAGAATTAGGGATGGTCCACTTCGAGCATCCAGAAGAGTGAACTCTGTTTAGCTGCTGCCTCAAGCTCACATCCTTCTCACCGAATGGCTGAGTGGTGGTGGTGCTAGTAGCAGCGGCAAGAGCAGGCAATGATGAGCGTGGAGCTCTCACTGGGGGTATCCTCCACTCCTTCCCTAGCACCCATGTGAGTGAGGACTACTACGGCTGCCAGGGGAGTCCCTTTCACATGTTTGTCATTCCAGAAGCCCTGAGATGGGCAGTTTCCAGGCTGGGTTGTAGGAGCAGAGTTCTGGGTTAAGGATGTAGGTGAGGGTCACATGGGCAGGAAGCATAATGCCAGACAGAGCATAGGCACCATTATTATTATTATTACAGTGGTGCCTCTCAAGACGAAATTAATTCGTTCTGCGAGTTTCTTCGTTCTGCGAGTTTTTTCGTCTTGCGAAGCACCACTGTGTATTAACGGTTTCCCATAGGAATGCATTGGTGGTTTTTAAAAAAAGGCGCAAGACGTTTCGTCTTGCGAAGCAAGCCCATAGGGAAATCCGTCTTGCGAAGCAACTCAGAAAACGAAAAACTCTTTTGTCTTGCGAGTTTTTCGTCTTCCGAGGCATTCGTCTTGCGAGGTACCACTGTATTATTATTATTAAGCTTGTTAATTGCTTTATACAGTTAACTCAGAGCAAATGGCAAAAGGCGCAATAAAACATATGAAAAACAAAGTAATTAAAAGGTAATCAAGCCATGAAAACAATCTCTCCATCCCCTAAGAGAAGTCACACCACCCTAAAGAGCCCCCAAAGGAATACCACCAAGAGCTGCAAAGGAAAACGCACACTCAAATAGAAGAGAAACATCTTTGCGTGGTGCCGAAAATATGTCTGTGCCAGTGCTAGGCAAGCCTCCCTGGGAAGAGAATCTGATAGTTAGGGGGCTACTACTGAAAAGGCTCGTTGCTTTGTTGGCATGGGCAACTTTGCATGGGGAAAGATATTCCTTGGGGTCCTGAACCATGTAAGGCTTCATAGGTTAAAACCAGTACCCCCACCTCTGGTTTAAGGAACCTAAATATTGAGATTCTTGTGAGCCTCATGTTCCTGCATCTGTTGAGTTGTAAAAGAACCTGATTTCATTACCTCTTGGGTTTTTTCCTTCCTCAGAGGGCTAATAAGGGCAGCAAGAATATGGAGAGGTTGAAAAAGAAGCTTTCGGAGCAGGAATCCTTGCTTCTACTGATGTCTCCTAACATGGCATTCCGAGTGCATAACCGCAATGGCAAGGTGAGAGGCCTTGTGGGCATCTCAGCTCACTGGCAAAGAATGGGGTCTGAATGGGGCTGAACAGAGGAACCATGAGAGGTGGAGTTTTGTTCATGGCGTCTTGCACATGCCCCATGAAAACTGAGTGAAAAGAGCATGCCTGTTGCACACTTAGTGCTCACTACAGAAGCAGCAAAGTGAATCAATGGCTGCTTTCATTTTTTATTGTTGTTATTATTTATTAAATCTGTATACTGCCCTGCATCCGAAGATCACAGGGTGGTTCACAACAGAAAATTCACTCCCATAGTATAATGAATGCAAAAAAGACCATTATCTCTGAAGCTGAAGGCTGGCAAATTAGAACATTAAGCCCAGCTGCTGGTTAATGGCGCAGGATCTTGTGATCTTTTGGGAGCTCTTTGTAATTGAATAGAATATGGGCAGAGCTGATGGCAGGCTGTGTAAACCCTTGCAAGGGAAACAGACTCTGGATTAAATGCTCTGTGCACTTTGTACCCTCAAAGACAGATGGCTTTGTTGACGTCATGCAAGTCTTAGCTGTTAATGTTGACACTGTTTAGACCTTCACCAAGATTTTCCAAACACAGGGAACTATTTTCTTCACATGTCACGAAATATATGCATTTATATCAAAAACATTCCAACACTACCTGAAATGAACAACCTGGCTAGAAGGCAAGCGTGCAAATGGCTGGTTTCTTTTGTTTGGAAAAAAAAAAGTTCATCAGCCCAAAAAAGGAAGAACAGAAAATTATAACCAGATTCTTATTTTTTAAAGAAAAGACAAAAGACTGTGCAGCACTATGCATTTAACAGACCAACAGGTGAAAGGTTATTTTCACTGTACAATGAAGAGTACAGTGGTACCTCGGGTTAAGAACTTAATTTGTTCTGGAGGGCCATTCTTAACCTGAAACTGTTCTTAACCTGAGATACCACTTTAGCTAATGGGGCCTCCCGCTACTGCTGCGCCGCCACCACGGGATTTCTGTTCTCATCCTGAGGCAAAGTTCTTAACCCAAGGTACTATTTCTGGGTTAGTGGAGTCTGTAACCTGAAGCATCTGTAACCTGAAGCGTCTGTAACCCGAGGTACCACTGTACTGTGAATGGTCGCATATATTCCTAAGACACCAAACCTCAGGACATCATTCCCAGATGGTACAACTCAATGGCTGCTTGAGCCAAAACTTGTAGAGTAAGACACATGAAGTTGTTTTTAACTGTCCAGGAAAATGCTGTTAGTCTTGCAGAAAATTAAATAAAAATTGGGTGGCAGGGATATAGGTTGGCTGTATTATGAACTTTGTATAATCTTATTTTAGCACTTTAGATCGTTCTTTTTGTACATAATTTAGCTGTTGGATAAGGCAATATAAAATAAATAATCCTTGGGCCCTTTTTTCTCTGCCACTCAGAGTTACACATTCCTCATCTCATCTGACTACGAACGGGCAGAGTGGCGAGAGATCATCCGGGAGCAGCAGAAGAAATGTACGTGCCTATGCTCTGACTTCCCTAGGTGTGACCAACAGGCATCCTGGGCTTGGAGAAATCAGAGGGGGGATCTTGGGGCTGGCCCTTCTGCCTGTCTAAGGCTGAACATGCCACTCTTCTGTAAGAGGGTTGCCAAATGTCCCATGTGTAGATGTGCGGGCCTTTCTTGACTGTGGTCTGGGTCAGATACACATGTGTTTTTGTGAATCAGCACCTTCCAGGTGCTTCCCCTCCACTCCAGCGAGACCCCAAGGATGGGGACTCCCAGCATGCTGTCCTCATGTAGGAAGAAACTTCTACAGTTCCATGCTCAGTATTGATGCAGTGATGCTACCTAGTGCAGCCATCATTCCCGTTAAGGAGTAATAATAATAATAATAATAATTTATTATTTATACCCCGCCCATCTGGCTGGGTTTCCCCAGCCACTCTGGGCAGCTTCCAACAAAACACTAAAATACAATTACCTATTAAACATTAAAAGCTTCCCTAAACAGGGCTGCCTTTAGATGTCTTCTAAAAGTTTGGTAGTTATTTTTCTCTTTGACATCTGGTGGGAGGGCGTTCCACAGGGCTGGTGCCACTACTGAGAAGGCCCTCTGCCTGGCTCCCTGTAACTTGGCTTCTCGCAGTGAGGGAACCACCAGAAGGCCCTCGGCGCTGGACCTCAGTGTCCGGGGCTGAACGATGGGGCTGGAGACGCTCCTTCAGGTATACTGGACCGAGGCCGTTTAGGGCTTTAAAGGTCAGCACCAACACTTTGAATTGTGCTCTGAAACGTACTGGGAGCCAGTGTAGGTCTTTCAAGACCGGTGTTATATGGTCTCGGCGACCGCTCCGTCACCAGTCTAGCTGCCGCATTCTGGATTAGTTGTAGTTTCCGGGTCACCTTCAAAGGTAGCCCCCCATAGAGCGCATTGCAGTAGTCCAAGCGGGAGATAACCAAAGCATGTACCACTCTGGCGAGACAGTCCGTGGGCAGGTACGGCCTCAGCCTGTGTACCAGATGGAGCTGATAAACAGCTGCCCTGGACACAGAATTGACCTGTGCCTCCATGGACAGCTGTGAGTCCAGAATGACTCCCAGGCTGCAGGTAACTTGTTGAGGGAGATCTCAAGGTTTATTAGAAGAGGGCCTTTCCTCTGTGAGAAACGGCTTCTGCATGATTTACACGAGGGCATCCATGTGGCAGATTGTTTGGTAGGTAGGAGTTGGCTATCTGCTTGACCTTTTCTAGGATAACCCGGAATCGTATTCTATTCCCAGGATCATTCCTGAAGATCCCTTATGGATGTCTTTGTGGCAATAATACTCAAAGCAAAGAGGTCAGCATTACCGGCCTACACCTTTCTTCCCAAGTTTGCAGGAGATAAAAAGCCCATTCTCCTTTGAATTGTAGGTTTCAAAAGCTTCTCGCTGACTTCAGTGGAGCTCCAGATGCTGACAAATTCCTGTGTGAAACTTCAGACTGTGCACCACATCCCCCTCACGATAAACAAAGAAGGTGAGAACCCTGGAACCAATTGGCCTCATCTGCCATTGCTCTTGACTATCTTGCCTCCGACAGTGGGCAGCCCTCAGAGCCATGATTTCCAAGTGGTTGCTAGTGTCTAATGTGTGTGTTGGATCTATACCATTGCATATCAATAAAAGTACACAGTCCCAGTTCACTTCCCAGACATAGGCATGGAGCCAGCCACCAGCTTGAGTCATCGTAATGGTGGAAAAACAGTGTCTTAAAAAGGCAGTGGCTCACTCTCAGTCCAGAAGCCTTTTTCATGCTCCCTGGATTTTGGGATGTTGCATAGTCTAATTTCTTATGCTCAGAGCTATAAACATTATGAAACTAAATTTCCACAGATTGTAGAGCAGATCCTTTCCCCAAGCCACAATAACATACATAGAAGGTTGTTAAATCTGGGATAAATGCGCTTACAGTCTTTAAACACACACATTCACGCCACAGAAATTGAATTTAACAGATATAGGGGGATTTAATCTGTCTTTCCCATTGAACTCCCAGAGCCAGTTTAACTATCACATTTATATGTTTTTAACGCAGATGATGAGTCCCCTGGTCTCTATGGGTTCCTGAACGTCATTGTCCATTCAGCCAGCGGCTTCAAGCAGAGCTCAAGTGAGTGGTAGTTGCATGGTAGCTGTGTGTGAATGCAAAGAGCTGGATTACCATCATGCTAAGTATGATTTGGTGGTGCGGCTAGCAACCAAATGAAATTGGATTCAAGCAGGCCTCTGGTTGCCCACAGGAAGACGCTGGTGCTGCTGCCATAACAATGGAATATAATGTTATGGAAGTGGATGGGAGACCCTGAAGAGTTGCAGCCAGTCAGTGTAAACAGTCCTGAGCTAGATAGACCAAATGCTCTGTCTTGGTTTAAGGCAGCTGCTTCCTATACTCCTTTGTTGTTTGGCTTCTTGCACGGCCCAATCAATGCACTTTCTCTCTGCAGCTATATAGCTGGCACACATATGAAGGTGGTTGTCGCAGCACACCTAGTTGGCATTTTTGTGGCAGTCAGGAGAGTTGACCTTTGGAGGGCTCAAGGGATGGGTGGCCAGCTGGTGTCCCATCTGGTAAATTCAGCCTATGCCGCTGTCTGGCAGGGGGTGTATTCCTGTGTGGGGAGTCTATCCTGGAAGCCTTTTAAAATGCACAGTGGTGACAGCTTGGTGACTGACACCTGGCATGTTAGGAAGGTCTTCTACGACAGAATGAAATTTAATAAATTCTTCCATCCTTTGAGGTTGGGTTTTACAAATCAACCTTGTGGGATAATTGTCAAGAATGAGAATGAGCGCTTGCAATATAATCTTTACCTTGGAGTGGTTCTGGAACGGAGACATTTGAGGAGAGGAGAGCAGCCCTCATGCTCCAAATATCAGGTGTCAGCAGAGACCACCATGGGACTGAAGGAAGCACCCTACTCTGGGAGGTGCTCCAAAGTGTAGGTCACTGTTGCATGGACCAACCAGCAGTCAGATTGAGTGTGAGCACATGGTCTCACCCAGCTGACCAAGGAAACTGCAAGAGATGCTGGTGACCCTAACCGAGCCATTGCTTCTTTGTCTTCCTCCTCCTAGACCTCTACTGCACTTTAGAAGTAGATTCCTTTGGGTACTTCGTGAACAAGGCAAAAACGAGAGTTTACAGAGACACAGCAGAGCCCAACTGGAATGAGGTAGGCTGTAGTGGTGCTCTGGGCTTCCTCTAATCACCACCTCTCATAGAGTCTTTGACAAGAGGAGGCCAGTGGTTTGTACAGATTTAAAATGCTTTCTCCTTATGTGGTGCATCTGGGAAGCTCCTGTAGGAGATTTTTTTTGTCATGGCCTGCTAATAGGATGGGACCTTCATCTTACTTCCACTGTCTGCATACAAATGGTTCCAAGAATTAATCCCATTTGAAAAGTGGTCATAATGAAATTCAGCTGTCTAATTTGAGGGCCAAGTTTGGCAGTGCCCTTATGGTCCCCTCCCATTTGTTTCAGCAAGGCGGGGGGAGAGACGTCCTTTTGGATTTCCCCCTCTATAGGCATCAAACTGTTTTGATCTAAATCCACCTCTTTGAAAATTTAGCAGGAGAGCATGGTGAGTCTTAGATGTGAGTGCCACAGTTGCATCTTGTATGTGGAAACAGTCCCATCAGAGGAAAAAGCAGGGTATAAATAAATAGTATAAAAACAACAACAACTGACCACCACCACCATCACAACTGACTTGCAGCATTAACTGAGTGGGGAGCAAGGCCAATGCTGTGGCTTGCTTGAGAGGTTAATCTTGGGCTGTATCCCTGAGGGCTGCTTTTGAGTAACAGTGAATCAGGCAGCTCCATTGAATTTGTTTTGAATGACTTATGAAAGTGAAGGGGAAAGTAGCCAGAAGCAGAACAGTCTCTCTTTTGAGAACTGGGCAGTGGCACAGCTTGCAAGAGCAGCTGCCTCTGTTGTTGTATTTTATTCTAGTACAGCCTTCCTCATCCTGGTTCCCTGTAGGTATTATGGACTACAATTCTCATCAGCCCCAGCCACTATGGATGTTCTGTCTGGGGATGTTGGGAATTGCACTCCAAAACATTTGGAGGATGCTAAGATGGAAAAGGCTGCACTAGAGGGTTTCAGTGTTCTTATTTAGAGACCTATTACAATAGTTTAGCTCATCAAGATCTTTATTTTGTTAACGAAGTATACATGCCACTTACTCTGTAGAAAACCTCTAAGTAGTTTACAAAAGATCTTTCTTCAGGAAATAGGGAAGTTGCAGTATCTTTCCTGGCAAAGCCAAGAATTTGTCTCCCTCTGGAACAGACCCAAGGGTGTGACAGTCATCCTTCACATATGTCTTATGGTCTAGTCTTCTCAAAGGTTTTTTATGTCCACACTTTAATTGTATTTTACAATTAAATTTAATTGTATTTTACAATTGTAATTTACTTGTAATTAATTGCATTTTACAATTAATTGTATTTTTAAGTTTTTAATACCTTTCATTGTTTCATATTGCATTTTTTATTGCTGCCTTTCTTATGTTAGGGGGAGGCTCCATGAGTTTAGTTAATAAAAAGCCCACCTCCCGTTGCCAGCAAAGTGCACAACCCCCTCCTTGGGGAACTATCTTATAGATTTATAGATTATGCAGACAGAAAACAGTTTTGATTGTGCAGAAGTTCTTAGTTCTAACTCCCCAGGTGGGAAACAGAATGAGACAAAATCATCAGGGTGCCCTTTCATGATTTCCCAAGAAATCTCTGTGATGTTAGGACTTTGAGAGCTACAGCATGGGCAGCCAGTGTGGTGCCTGCCAGATGTTGTTGGACTACAGAATCTATCATCTTTGTCCACTGGCCATGCTGACTGGGGCTTATAGGAGTTGTCCAAAGCATCTAACTATCCTTGCTATGAAGAGTGAATCTCGACTAACTCAACTGCTGTTCCCCTGCTGCAGGAATTTGAGATAGAACTGGAGGGTTCACAGACACTGCGAATCTTGTGCTACGAGAAGTGTTACAACAAAACCAAGCTTACCAAAGAAGATGGAGAGACCACAGACCGAATCATGGGCAAAGGCCAAATCCAGGTGGGCTGTTGGAATATATACCTTTGTAAAGGCAAGATGGCCATGTTTCTTTAAAGGATAGGGTCAGGAACAGGTGGCCTTCCAGATGTTGGACTCCAATCCCCATTGCCCAACCTAGAATGGCTAATGGCCAGTGGTGATGGGAACATCTGGAGGGTTGCAACTTCCCCATCCCTAATTTAGACCATCATATCTGTACAGGATATCTGGGCTCCATGTGCATTGATCCACAACCCATGAAGGGCAAAATGGGAGCAGCCATGGCCACACAGAAAGGTGGTGAGAAGCCCAATGTAGTAATGCTGGCTGGGGCTGATGGGAGTTGGAGTCCAAAACTTGTGGAGGGCACCAGCTTGGGGAAGACTGCAGTAAGAAGTAAACGGAGAGGAGTGACTGAAACCAGGCTACCACCCCTGTTTGGAGGACATGCTCATCTGAATAAACTACTTACCATATTTTTCGCTCCATAAGGCTCCATAGTTTTTAGGGAGCCCCCAGCCCCCAGAACAGGTCCAAGAGTGGCGGCAAGATTGTGCGCAGCCTTGCTGCCGCTCCCGGAACTTGCGGGGCTGGGGGAGCGCTACGAAGGTTTGCAGATAGCTGCCTGAAGCCCGGGGAGCGCAGCGGGAGTTGGCACTGCACTCCCCAGGCTTCAGGCTGCTATCCACAAGCCTTTGGAGCCCGGAGGGAACTCCCGCTGCACTCCAAAGGCTTGTGGATAGCTTCCTGAAGCCTGGAGAGCGATAGGGGTTGGTGCGCAGCGACCTCTCTCGCTCTCCAGGCTTCAGCGAAAGCCTGCATTCGCTCCATAGGACGCACACACATTTCCCCTTCATTTTTGGAGGCGGAAAAGTGCGTCCTATAGAGCGAAAAATACGGTAGGTGCTTGATTAGCCTTTGGTCTTTTCAAAGCCTGCCCTTGAGAAAATCTAGATGATGTCAGACATGAAGTTTTCCATCCCTCTCTCTGCTAGAGCTGGGTATAAATTATTCTTGCTTAACTATCCAATTGTGTGTTGCTAATCCGCTATTATCTTGACTGGAAATCTCACCCTCTCACTTCTGGGATTTGTGAATCATGCAGCTCTTTGTATCGTGGTGAATGCAGTGAGCCTTCGTGACTAGAGCTAGGACTGTTTATTAGCTTTACCTCTCTCTGTGTGTTTGTGTGTGTGTGAGAGAGAGAGGGGGGGGGGGCTGATTGAATAGGAAGGAAAGCCATCAACTGACTCTGTGTTTGTTAAAGCATGGCTGTTTTCCACAGACGCAACAGGCAGCAAATTAATGTTTCCTGTTCCATCATTTGGTCTCTCCGTCTCTGGAAAATGAGCAGCTCTTTTCTTTTGTTGGGGTTTACGGTTTCTTTCCTGGAGGTTTCCGTAGAATGTTTACACTGGAATTTGGAAAAGGTTTTGCTTGGAATGTAATTCTCTTAAAGACCTCCAGCTTTTCATTCATGCTACAAATTGAAGCTACTTGCTGTCACTCTGCATTTATTTTAGGTATGTCACTTCCTGTAGCATTTGAGGTCACTGTTAAAAGTGAAATCCAAGGTGTGTTCTATGTGTTCCTTCAGTTTTTAATCTCATTTTGCAGAATACAGTGGTTCCTCTGGTTGTGAACGGGATCCGTTCTGGAGGCCCGTTCCCAACATGAAAAGCCCACAACCTGAAGCACCGTATCTGCGCAGGTGTGCAGCGCAATTTGGCGCTTGTGCGCATGCGGCGAAACCCAGAAGTAACCCTTTCTGGTACTTACGGGTCGCCATGGGACACAACCTGAAAAAACGTTACATGAGGTATGACGGTACATAGCCCACCTACTGAACCTCTTAACTTCTTACCTGTCACATTTGCACATATACTCTCTGATGGAGTAGAACCCTATGAAAGCTTCTGTCACATCTGTTATGGTAATAAGAACATAAGACGATCCCTGATGCTGGGCAGAATAGGCCCTGTCTAGTACAGAATCCCATTCTCACAGTGGTGAACCATATGCCCATGGGAAGCACCCACGCAGGACCTGGGTACAATAGCAATCTCCCAACTGTTTATTCCCAGCCGCCATATATGGAGGCATACTGCTTCTGATACTAGAAACAGAACATAGCCATTGATAGGCTTCATGAGTCTTTCAGGTGTTACAAGACTGATATTTTTGCAGCAAAAATGAGGCCTTTAATATTTCTTGGTTTTCTGTCATTGTGTCACAGCAACAAATGCTGATTGCTTTACAAGAAATGAAAGCTAGTCCCTTTCCACTGATAGTGAAGTGTTTTGCTGTCATGTCGTTAGGGCACTTCGAATGGATAGGTCCCTTTACCTTCTGGATGGGGACCAGCACTGATCAAAACAGCTCCCTTTTGTTTACTGCTCTATCATGGCATGGTTGCCTTGGGGGCGCTCTTAGGAATGGGTTTGATTTGCAAACTGTTGCTCTGTTCCCTGCCTCTGTTTCCCTGTGGCCATGGCTTCTTTCTTTTTCTAAGCACCCCAGACAAAATTTCCAGGGAAGGGGAAGCCAGGCGGAAACTATAACATGGTACAGTCATACCTTGGATCTTGAACGCCTTGGCTCCCAAACAAATCAGCTCCTGAATGACTGAAACCCAGTTTTCGAACGTTCTTTTGGAAGCCAGACATCCGATGGGGCTTTTGCAGCTTACGATTGGCTGCAGGAGTTTCCTGCAGCTAATCAGAAGCCACGCTTTGCTTTCAAAACAATTTGGAAGTTGAATGGACTTCCATAACGGATTCCGTTTGACTTCCAAGGTACGACTGTATTGTGATTATAGCAGAACACTGATGGGATGAAGGGTGGTCATCCTGAGCACCTGCATGCTGCCTGCATCCCTAACCTCTCTTTGTGAGAGGCCTACTCAGCTTATCAGTCAAGAGCTGCTTCTGCAGGAGAGGAGACAAGCCTGGGGATGGATACCTGACAGCAGCAAGATACCTGACACACAGAGGCAGCATGAAAATCTTGGAGAAGCCCCTCCACAGACACTGCAGACATCACTGGGGACTTAATGGGTTGTGTAGACTACCAACACAGTGTCTTTCCTTGGTTGGTTATAGTGCCTTGCAGATTTCCTGGTCAAATTAAGAACTCTTTCCCACTAAAACAATCTTTGCCGCCCTTCAGCTGCTTTGGCCTACAACTCCCATGTAGACTGTATGCTAGAGCTCATGGGAGCATTACTGTACTGCCTGAGGCTGATGGGAGTTGTAATTCAAAACTGCTGGAGGGTACCAAATTGAAGAAGGCTGCACTAAATCAACAAGGCAGTAGCTTTGTAGAAAGTGTACATACTCCTCTTGCTGTTCAGCAGAACCCAGATGGTGCAAAGTTGGTGAGCTAGATGTGACACTAGCTCCTAGCTGCAAAATCATATTTTCAGCAGTCATTTTTATTTGTACTATGATAAAGTCTCTAACTGTAGGATTAGCAAGACCTCTCTTCAGTAGTTCTACTTCAGCAAATTTTCTACTTATCTTTTCCAGTTCACACTGTCGTCTTCAGCCCCCAAAATATCTGCATTTCTTTGCCAAGATTTCTTCTAGCAGTTTCTTTCAAATCTCATTCTGCAGTTTAACATAAGCAAGTGAGCAGATTTTCTGGCATGCATAGATCTTTCTAGTATCTCTTTGGCGATTGTTGGTTTTTCAGAGTACATGCTGCAATAGAGTCTGAGAATGTCTGTGTGGGTAGAAACATAACTATTCCATAACTGGACTAATAGTATCTTTGACTTGTTACTACTGAGATTAAATGGACACGTGTGTTTTAATCCCATTTCTTCATAATTTTGGTAGCATACAGGGTCCTCCTTTTTGAGAAAGAACCAAGTGTGCTTGGGGTTCCTTGGCTACAAGTTAACAATCTAGATACTTTTTATCTTCAATCCTTACAATGACATTGTGGTCTGTGAGATGAAGAAGCCCTCCCACAAAGCTAGCTGGCATGCGGATTTCACTTTGGGGCAATTGCAAGACTTGCCATATAGTAGAAGAAAAGTGTACATGTGAATTCACCCAAATGCATGCATGGTGTCAGTGGTGCACCATTGTGATTTTGCCACTGCTTTGTTGCAGGGAAATCATGTTGTCCAAAGTGTCCATGCAGAACAGTTGTCCTCCACACGGGTGATTCATATGGGATTTCTATTCAGTCACACTATAAACAGGATTAAAAGAGTGACATTTATGTCTGTTAAAACTGTTTGCTACCCACTTTTTTGTTTTTATTTCCAGCCCGGCTGGCTGGTCTGCCTTTCCCCACTGCACCACCCTTGTTGATCATGTAAGCAGCTTGTCTGGCCAGCTTGGAATGGCAAAGCTGCTGTTACGGAATGTAATTCATTTAAACATATCCTTCCTGTTGTATCTTTGTCATTCCTCCCAGTGGCCTTATCAGGGCTGATATTTCCTTCTCCAATGGGCTAGTTAAACATTTTCCCCCCAAATCTTCTTTTTTTAGCTGCTTATTGTTTAGGTTCTTTAATAGAAGCACAATACTGGACTGCTGGTAAATTACTCTATATTGGGTGATTATTTTTTAAAGGGGGAGGACCCATCACTCAATGGCGTTAGAGCATATACAGTGATACCTCGCAATGTGAACGGGATCTGTTTCGGAGCCCCATTCGCATCCTGAACAGAATGTAAGATGTGACTGCGCGTGAGCGGGTCACGGTTTGCCACTTCTGCGCATGCGTGTGATGTTATTTTGAGCGTCTGCGCATGCACAAGCGGCGAAACCCGGAAGTAACATGCTCCGTTACTTCCGGGTTGCCGCAGAATGCAACCTGAAAGCACTCAACCTGAAGCACATTCAACCCAAGGTATGACTGTACTTTTATTTATTTATTACATTTATATTCCACCTTTCCTCCATGGATCTGGTATGGATGCTTTAGTTGAAATTCCTGCATTGACAGGGATTGGACTAGATAACCCTTGGGAACATTCTAACTCTACAATTCTATGATTCCAAGGAGCCCAGAGTGGTGTGCATGCTTTTTCCTCTCCTTTCTGCAGCCTGGTGCCCTCCAGATGGCATTGGGGGGTTGGACTAGATGACCCTTGGGTCCCTTTCAACTCTATGATTCTAAAGCACATTTGGATGGCATCTACGCGTATACATGAGCATTTTGAACTGGAAACGACTTATTGGAAAAGAGATGAACATTTTCTGAGTGCTTGCTGGGAGAGCTCATAAATACCAAACAGATTTCAGAATGAACCGAATGAAACTCCCCCATCAGTAGTTTAAAAAAAACATTGAGCCTTGCATTCTTGCATTGAGTCTTGTATTTGTGCTCTGCTGTTGGATGCAAGAAGGTGGCACTTGTTGTGTAGAAGTACCATTTCCTTCCATAAGTGGCACTTCATGCCTAACTTTGGAATCTCTGCCCTCATCCCAGACAGCTTTTACTGTTGAATCCCCAAAGAATACCTCAGGCAGCATTTTCACTTATTTATGTAGAAGATTCACCACCACCCCAGGTTTTCGTTTTTCATAAAAACCTCAAAGTGACTTACAGTAAATCATGCCTGTTTTAGACAAGAGTTGCATTTTAGGTTCTGCAACTTTATATGGCACAGAAGTACAGGGCATGAGCAGCAGATGAATTGCATCTTGAGTCCGGGTTGACTGTTCCCACTGTGAGAATGGTGTTGTGGAGGTGAGCTCAGTAGTTCCACAAAGGAAACCAGATACTTCAGAAGCCATTTCCTCTCAATTCTGGGAAAATACAGAGCTTGTTGAGGGAAAATTCTGCCTCCCTTCCCATAAACTCTTTTGGGAAGGAAAAACAAACACCACACTGGGACCTTGGCTACCCACACTGAAGTGGGCAGGTCCTCCAGGAAGAATATTCTCATTATAAAGCCCCCCTGGCAGAGCAAGAGTAGACTCAGAGGGACAACACTGGGCTTCAGAGCACAATAAGAGCACACGACACAGTAAGAGATGTGGGAGCTGCTGATGACCCACTCCACCACTCAGGGAGTCTTCAAGCATTTCTGCTACTGCTGTAGCTGCAGGACTCTGCTGGATTTACCGAAGAAATGTACACATAACAGAAGCCACACTCTGTGGCCCCGAGTCTGTGGCAGAGTGCTACAAGGAAAGGTTGGCTTTACTCTTACATTCATTCATTCAGTCATTCATTCTCTCTCTCCCTTTCTCCCCACCCTCCGCCTTCCCATTGCTTTGTGCTGTATGTGTGGATAGAGAAACTGCTTCTACTTATTAGCAATAATAGTGGGGGTCTCAACAGGTGGAGGCAAAGGGCTAATTCTCACAAACAGCAAATGAAGTGGTGAACCTGTGCCTGGACTGTGCCACTTCAGGATTCAAGTGGGGCCTCAGGTTGTTGAATGCTCCTCCCTTTACAGATAAAATAAATTCCTTGCATATTGAAAACTTTCTAGCTGTTTTCCTGGCATGCTGGCCTATGAAATTTTTATGTGTGGAAGAGCATTATCATACAAACACACCCAGTCATCTGAGTGGCATAATTCAGAGATAGGTTTACAACTTCACCTAGGCCCGAGAGAGGAGTTGGCCCTGATTCTCTTAAACTGATTGAGGGGCAGGCTAGAGGGAGGCTGATGAACAAGCCCAGCAAACCAGAATTGGTAGCACGGTCTCTGCTAGAAAACCCACTGGCTTGTCAGACAGACATGCGTATTGTGTGCAAAAATAAAGGACAATTGTTTTGACATTTTTGTGATAAGGATAAAGGTATGTGTTCAATGTATTTGCTTAGCTTTGCAAAACTATGCTGCTTTCATGACTTTTGTTGTCAAACATTCTGGAATCTTTTTTTCTCATGCAGAAGAGGGTGACGGATGACAAATGGTCTGAAAGGGCACTGAGGAATTTCTAAATCAGCCTTCCCCAACCTGGTGCCCTCCAGCAGTTTTGGACTATGGGGGCAGTTTGGAGCTATAGCACAAAACAGCTCGAGGGCATCAGTCTGGGGAAGACTGTTCTAGGGTATTCATGTTGAGAACTGTTGAGGTCTATAATTTTTCTATTTGTTTTAAAGGACAAGCTAGCAGGATTCTCCTGATATCTCTGATCCCACAAATATGTGACTTGCATGCCGGCCTAATTAAATTTGGCTCCCAGTACGTTTCCGAGCACAATTCAAAGTGTTGGTGCTGACCTTCAAAGCCCTAAATGGCCTTGGCCCAGTATACCCAAAGGAGTGTCTTCACCCCCATCGTTCAGCCTGGACAGTGAGGTCCAGCTCTGAGGATCTTCTGGTGGTTCCCTCACTGCGAGAAGTGAGGTTACAGAGACCCAGGTGGAAGGCCTTCTTGGTAGTGGCGCCCGACCTTTAGAACGCCCTACCATCAGATGTCAAGGAAATAAAACAACTTATCTGACTTTTAGAAGACATCTGAAGGCAGCCCTCTTTAGGGAAGTTTTTAATGTTTTAAATTTTATTCTGTTTTTAGTCCTCTGTTGGGAGCCGCCCAGAGGGAAACCCAGCCAGATGGGCAGGGTATAAATAATAAAATTATTTGACTAATTTATGTAAGGCAATACAGCTGCTTTGGCCTCTGCACCTGATTGCTAACTCACTAATAACTCTCCATTTTTCAGCTGGATCCACAGACATTGCAAGATAAAGACTGGCAACGCACTGTCATATTGATGAATGGAGTAAGTACAGACAATTCTAAAATGCAAGCTGGCTGCTCCTGACAGTTCTGTTCTGGATTGGATTTTCAGGTCTTGTGCTCCTGGTGACTTAAGACCCATACTCAAATGTTGTTTTTCCATAGACATGGTGTAACATCTGCACACACATGCAGATGATGATATAAAACACTGACAGCAAGCTGCTTGCCAGGCCTGTCAGCTGTTTACATGCCTGCTGAGGAGCCAGCTTTATAGATTGTTCCTTGCGTGGGTGCAGTCTCCATTAGCACACAGATACAGAGCAGCTTTGAGAATTCAATTGTCGCATAGGAACAGCATGTATAAATTTTCTATGTTGGAAATTCTGCCTTTGTATCGCCCATACTGCCAAAACACATAAGCTTTCTGTTAACAATCAGCACTTCTTCTGGATGGGGAAGATAGGAGAGTTTTATTTCTAATGCAATGTTACAGTGGATCTGGGCATATGCAGAATATGCACATCCTGTTCCTGGTGCAGCAACAGACCACCCTAGCTGTCTTTGTAGTCATGCAGGCTGCTTCTTGCACAACAAGGTCTTTCTCTGGAGCCTGTTTGACCTCTCAGAGCACTCGGCCTTATTAAATTGGCACCTCAACTATTTGGTCCTATTGATGCCTGCTGTGGAAAATCAAAACAACACTCACAACTGTGTGCCTTTGCAGGCACTAATTTTTAACAAAGAGGACAAGGCACTCTGGAATTTTCCTCTGCAATTTTCACTGAAATGAATGGGAATGGCAGTGGCTTGTATTGGAGGACTTCTCAGCAGATCAAATGCCCGCCAGCGCTCAGAGCTGCCTGTCTGTAATCACTGAAGTCCTGTTCTCCCTTTTAAAATATATGCAATGTTTGCATAGTTTTTTTGACAAAGAATGGCACATAGTGGAATCTATTTAGAACAGGCATCTGTGTACACTGTCTCTTCAATGAGCTGTATTAATAAGCTCCAGTTAACCAGATAAAAGTGGTTTAGTTGGAGAAACTACTTCAGATGAAACAGTAATTATTTCAGACATAAGTAGTTTTGAAGAACATTAAAATCTCATGCATCATGTAAAACCTTCTTTGACCCTCAGTTACAACTTGTTGCTCACTGTGGTGTTAATGCTACTGAATACAGAAGTCTCTCTGCTCATTGAATATCAAATGAGACTTGCTGTCTGAATATTGTCTCTTCCTAGTGGTCATGGATAAGCTGCACATTATGCATAGCTGCTATTATTTATATACTTTATATTCTGCTTTTCACATTTCCATGTACTTAGAGAAGCGAACACATTTTAAGAAACAGTAAACCACATATAAAACAAAAACAAACTGAGAAATGAGAATTTAAAGCAGTAATAAAAGCAGCTGTAAGAGCCTTACCTTAAGAGATTTTATTGAAACAACTCTAACTGTAAACTCTAGAAACAAAATTTTGCAAGTGTAAGACTAAAAACAGGGATGGCTAACCTGTGGATCTCAAGATACTGAGCCTTAGTGATTGTGGGAGTTGTAGTCCAGCAACATCTGAAGACCCACTTTTTAGGCTCTCCTGGCCTAAAATCTTAGAAAAGTCTGGTTGACTTTCAGTTTGTATTAGACTTCACATTTCTTTCCACATTAGCTTTGTTATTTCTACCCACTTTGACATTTTAGCTTGTTGTTTTGAAGTGTTAGAAGACTCTGTTTGTAATCACAAGAGACTAATGTGGTATGTAGTTGAGAAGGGGGTGCATTGTTCTGTGTAGTTTTCCCAAGGGAAAGCAGTTTACATGGAGTATGAAAGTAACTCAGTCTGATTGCGGAGCTCAGAACAGAGCAGGTCACCCAGATGATGATCCAAGCCCCTGTGCTATTCATTGTTACTCCTTGTGACTGTTTTTGAATGAGAGAAATCCAACAAGAGTTTCTGTTGCTGGAAAGAGTAGCTATGAATCTCCTTTTTCTTCAAGGTTGAAGTGAAGCTGTCTGTGAAGTTCACCAGTAGAGAGTTCAGCTTAAAGAGGATGCCCTCCCGCAAACAAACAGGCGTATTTGGAGTAAAGATCGCAGTGGTCACCAAGTGAGTTATTTCATCATTTTTTCTTTTTAATCCAGGGTTTTTCCTTAAGGCCTTTCCCCTGACCTGACAGTGAACAAAAGTTAACACGTATAATTTGCCTGTTTTCTAACAGATAATTTTGAGGGGAGGGGGAAGTATCTGTTTTGCAAGCTGCATCATCTTCATTGAGAGCTGCATAAATCTGCTTGGAACACAAGTTTGTTTACTTTGAACATCATGTGCTATGCCGTGCTCCGGAACCAACCCTTGGTCTCTTCCTATCCTGTGAGATGACTCACCCTGGGATTTTCCAAGCTACCGAGCAGCCATTATGCACCACACTCAAAAAAACATTCACACCATCTGGATGGTGCTATATTAGTTTTAACCCCTGAACTTTAGTCATGATTCATTTGCCAGCAGAATGTTTACTGGCACTGGAGAACTTGGGAGGAATCATTATTCTGTAGGCAGAAACAGGACTACTAAAGCACACATATTAAATTGACATCTTTAAAAAATAGAGAAGTTGAAAGAGGATTTTTAGCCTCCTCTCAGGTATCAACCTTACTTTGAAAAGAAAAGAAAAACACGTGATTCTCTGGAGTCAGGTGAATGGTTTGGCACCCATGGTATGAACTGATGACTAGAATTTTATGGTGTTGGAGTGG
Source organism: Podarcis tiliguerta (assembly GCF_965153285.1). NCBI lineage: Eukaryota > Metazoa > Chordata > Lepidosauria > Squamata > Lacertidae > Podarcis > Podarcis tiliguerta. The sequence goes on from NC_139549.1 coordinate 27,099,134, forward strand.
GAGAATGTAGCTGCCAGTGCTTTGACCTCTTACTTTTCTGCACATCAATAAACTTTGTACTTTTGAGCAGCATGGCATATCAGGGACTGGCAAGTGCTTCAATACGATACAGTGGTGCCCCGCAAGACGAATGCCTCGCAAGACGGAAAACCGCAAGCCGAAAGGGTTTTCCGTTTTCAGAGGCGCTTCGCAAGATGAATTTCCCTATGGGCTTGCTTCGCAAGACGAAAATGACGAAAATTTTTGAGGTTTTTTTCCGCTCCCCAACCCCTTTTTCTAAAGCGCTAAGCTGCTAATAGCCTTTTAGCAGCTAAACCGCTAATCCCTTAAGCCTTTAATAGCTGTTAATAGCCCTTAAACTGCCAATAGCTCTAATAGCGCTAATCTGCTAATGGGCTTGCTTCGCAAGACGAAAAAACCGCAAGACGAAAAGACTCGCGGAACGGATTCTTTTCGTCTTGCGAGGCACCACTGTACTCACAAGCTTAGGGGCAGATCAGAAATAGCACATAACTTTGAAAACGATGAATAGCTGTACATCTTGAACAACAGTTTTATTGTTTTTATTTCTTGACATAGTAATTCTGTAAATTTGTATTAGTATTACTTTTGAAAATAAATACAAAATGATACTGAAAAAAGAAATCTCTGCCTTCAAATGCAGGCAGCCTCCAGTTTTTCCACAGAATCGAAGGCAGTTTGAAATTGCTTTCTTGCTTGTGGTGTTTGTACATTCACACATACTGTATTTTTCGCTCTATAAGACGCACCGGACCACAAGACGTACCTAGTTTTTGGAGGAGGAAAACAAGAAAAAAAAAATTCTGAATCTCAGAAGCCAGAACAGCAAGAGGGATCGCTGCGCAGTGAAAGCAGCGATCCCTCTTGCTGTTCTGGCTTCTGGGATAGCTGTGCAGCCTGCATTCGCTCCATAAGACGCACACACATTTCCCCTTACTTTTTAGGAGGGAAAAAGTGAGTCTTATAGAGCAAAAAATACGGTAATTATTGCCTTTGCCTTTACTGAACTGGACCTCTTCTTGCAGGAGAGAGAGATCAAAGGTGCCTTACATTGTGCGCCAGTGTGTCGAGGAGATTGAGCGTCGTGGCATGGAGGAGGTGGGCATCTACCGAGTCTCTGGTGTTGCCACCGATATCCAGGCTCTGAAAGCTGCTTTTGACGTCAGTGAGTATCAGTTTCTAAGGTTTTCATTTCCCCTAAAAATGAACAGAGTCAATGCTCCACTCACTCTACAAATAATTACTAGGGCCAGTCTCAATGGAAGTAGCGCAGAAAAGGAAGTGATCTGCAATGCAGTTGTTTCTAACATACATGCTTTAGCTTAACTGCAAAATGAATGTTGTTTACATTTTCAAATCGAAAAGAAGCTGGTTCAATGCCTCAAACAGTATCTCTCAAGAAACTGCTAGATAGATATACATTGTGGCTAAGTGTCATGTGTGCACTGTTTCAAACACCAGTGGTGGCAGCGCACTGGAGCCAGGGTAAATGAGTACATAGCCAGAGTGTGCAAGCCCATGGCATATTCCTGATCCTCCCAAAGCTCTACCATCATTTTTGAATTGAGCAAACAATTTCAGCAGAGAGGAAGTTCAAAAGCAACACCCAAGGAGCTAAAAGTTCTGCTCCCCTCACATCTCCCTTCCTTTCCCTCTATTTCAGATAACAAAGATGTCTCCGTCATGATGAGCGAGATGGATGTGAATGCCATTGCAGGGACCTTAAAGCTCTACTTCAGAGAACTGCCTGAGCCCCTCTTCACAGATGAACTCTATCCCAACTTTGCTGAAGGCATTGGTGCGAATATGATGACTAACAAACATACTACTTCAGGATTGCTGAATCAATTGGGAGGAAATGTGACTGAAGTTATTTGGCAGAAACTCCTTCAGGGCATCCTCTTACCCAAAATAATGCAAGAATACTTAAAGCATTAGAAATGTAACTGCTTTAGAATTGTTAACATTCCTAATGTTTTAAGTATTTTAAATTGCAACATTTTCTCGTAGGGGAGTGTTTGCAGGCCGCTGATAATATGGTTGCATCTTCCAGACTTTCAGATCTGCAATCCCCTTTTTGAAAAGTGCCAGCCAGAACTGTACAGTGGTACCTCGGGTTAAGTACTTAATTCGTTCGGGAGATCTGTTCTTAACCTGAAGCACCACTTTAGCTAATGGGGCCTCCTGCTGCCGCCGTGCCGCCGGAGCATGATTTCTGTTCTCATCCTGAAGCAAAGTTCTTAACCTGAAGTACTATTTCTGGGTTAGCGGAGTCTGTAACCAGAAGCGTATGTAACCTGAAGTGTATGTAACCTGAGGTACCACTGTACACTGTTTTCCATTTGTGCAGTGGACAACAATCCCTTTCATGATAATATCTAGCATGCAATTGGGCCTCTTTTTTCATAGCTGAGGCTAATAACTGGGCCAGGTTTGGCTCTGCAGTCTGTGAAGCACAAGTTTGCAATGTATTAAGTTTCAGCCCTTGTTTAGGAGGCAGCTTCTAAACCAAAATTAGGTCAGTTCCTGGACCTCTGTGTAGCTTGATGCTGCAGAGGGAGGGAAGGATTCAGCTGCCTAAGAGAAGTTAGGGCAGCAGAGTTCAGGATGGATTGGGGGAGCAGTGAGGATGTGCCTGTATTGAGCTCGGTCTCTGGATTTTATTTTTTGTAACTTGAGTGAAACATATTATGTACTTTGGGCACTTTGAGACTTGCTATTTTTGATTGGGGGATTCAGTCACATACTAGGAGATTCAGGTTACACAGTTATAGATTATTGAGAGGACTTGCACAACAAGCCTGTTTCCTCAAAACATTGAGGACTCAAAACATTGAGTGACATGAATACGCACTGGAAAGTGTGGGATAACACTCGCTTTGACACAAAGTTATCTAACTTCCCAGCAAACCAATAGAATGATCAATAACAGACATAATCTAATCTCCCCACAGACAAATAAGAATAAATGCACAATAAACAAATTGTCTGGATGCAACCCTTATTATTGTTAACTGTTATTTATATAAGATTGCTCAATAGCATAAGGATTTGCTCAGAGCAGGCCCATGGAAATCAATGAACTTGATTATGTACATTAATTTCAGTGATGCTACTCTGAGCAAATAATTTAGGGAAAGACTATTGACAGCAATAATCTTGGGGGGTTTTTTTTTGTTAGTTTAATACCACTCTTTGTTATTTCATTCAGAAATATGAAACAATAAAATTCAATTAAAATCCAATATTATTTTTTAAAAATCATAAAATGGCCTGCAGCCTAAAGGCCTTTCAGAATTTTAAAAAATCTTCACTATAACGATCATAAAAGAGTTGGAGGAGCCAGGCTAGCCTCCCTTCCATGCCTTGTGAAACTGCATTGTGTGCTCCCATCCTGACGCTTTCCCCCCTCTCCTCCTCTAGCACTTTCAGATCCAGTTGCTAAGGAAAGCTGTATGCTGAACCTACTGCTGTCTCTTCCAGAACCCAACCTTGTCACATTCCTTTTTCTCCTGGACCATTTGAAAAGGTAATGCTAGATGTCCTTTTTCAGCACTGACCATCTCTCAGTACTTACTATGGAACTCTTAGAATGCATTCCTAGGCATTGTTGGGAATAACAACTGAACGCATATGGTTAATAGACCTGGTTGAGACACCTTTTCAGCTTGGCTCTAAGAGAGACTACTGCTCTGAGATGGCTTGTCTGCAGTGGTAGCTCATACGTAGAAGTGTTGGGGTGTCACTCCTTGTCCTCATTCCTCTTGAACAAACCCCATGGATTGCTTACCACTCTAGTGTTCTTATAAAATAACAACGTTCATACAAGTATTGGAGAACTGACCTAGGGCCCATCTCTGCTCTAGTTTCAAAATTCATATCAACCAAGATTTGAGAAACAATAACTTTTTTTTTTACTTCAAAGCTAACATTTATTGCGATGCAGATAACAGAATATAGTGAAAATCTGGCTTGCGTAGAACTTTAGATGGACAGTCCTGTTTTTATCACTTTTGCATCTGCTGCTGCCACAATCTGTTATCACAAATAGCTTCTTACAGTGGAAAGACCTTGAATGGAGCACCTCTTGTCTTTGTTATAAAAACTAAACCATAATTTGCTAGGATTTGAAGTCTTTGCAAGGGTGGTATAAATGGGAACCATCTTCTGAGCTGCAGAAATGAAACTGACTGTCTTTCTTTCTTTCTTTCTTTCTTTCTTTCTTTCTTTCTCTCTCCCTCCCTCCCTCCGCTGCCTCTACCCAATTGCTTCAGGGTTGCTGAGAAGGAGAACATCAACAAGATGTCACTTCACAATCTGGCAACTGTTTTTGGACCAACGCTGCTCAGGCCATCAGAAAAAGATAGTAAAATCCCTGCTAATCCAACTCAGCCAATAGCCATGACTGATAGCTGGTCACTAGAAGTCATGTCCCAGGTAAGGAAGTGGGATAGTCCAGGAAAAGTTTTGTAACTTAATGAGTGCATAGTGTCCCTAAGGCAAGGCAAAGGTTTGCTCTAGCTATCGGCCAGTCACTAATGTTGCTGAAAGTTTTCTATGTGTTTTGTTACACAACATAATAAAAACAGTAAGCTGCCGTAGGAAAGTTATTGAAGAGTGGAAATGCATTCTTTAAATAAGTAAATGAACAGATAGCCTAATTTTCCCATGGATTGTGCTCCAGCCTGGATCTCCCGTTGAGTATACAGCACCCAAAATCTGCTACATAAAGCAGTTGCCCTCATAGTTAGGTCACTTCACTACACTGGCTTTCATTGACCTGTTTTCTCCTTTGCTTTCCAGGTCCAAGTTCTTCTCTACTTCTTGCAGCTAGAGACTATCCCCACCCCTGATAGCAAGAGACAGAGTATCCTGTTCTCCACAGAAGTGTAGGAGCCTTGATCAGTCCGTGTGGAATTTGCCATGGGTGTGAACTGCCCCACTCTGGGAATGAGAGAAACACATTACTCCTTCAGACATTCCTGGTCTGTCCTTGCCTACCAGGAGGAAATAAGGCCTTCAGTCCCTCTGTTATTTGTCAGGCAATGATAGGCTGAAGACTTTTTTTAAAAGAAAAAGAAAGATTCCTTCCTCTTTTGACCACTAGAACAAGAAAAAACTGGGCCAGGCTGTGCTGTGAGTTTTCAACCAGCAGATGGTAGCCCTGAGCAGCAGGAAACTGTTTCTTGTGGGGTATGTGAAAGAACAGATTCCTCTGTGGGTTTTGTTTTTTTTAATGGAATTAATTTTATCTTTGGGAAGCTTCAAGATTTCTACTTGGACCTCTTGTGAAGAGCAAAAGGATATATCAAAACTGTAGCTTTAATAGCTGCTGTTTTGGTTTTTAATGGAATACTGCAAAGTATATGCATTTATGATGCCCTCTACATGGAAATTTAAATCTTGATTTCAACTAGTCTCTTTTTAATAAATTAATTAATGAATTAGAGGCTTCATATACAATCAGACCTCTTGGTTGGTTGTTGTTTTTGTCACAGACTTGCCTCTTTTCTTGGAAATGGAGAGAAGAAACCACATTTTCTTGCCTTTTGTCCCTTTTTGGGTAGGGATTGATAAAGGAGGCACTTCCTGTTGCATCATATTAAGGCCAGTGTGGTAAAGGAGACTGGGGGAGGGTGTGATGATGGCAAGTATTTAGATGACCTTACTTTCTGTATGAACCAAAAAAATAATGGGCAATGCTGATGTGAAAGATTTGCTAAATTCTTCAGGCATTCTAAATAGAATAGAAGATCACTTGCAAAATGGGGAGCTTCATCCCATTTCCCCATATAAAAAAGAAAAAAAAACTTTTATCCAGTTCTCCACCCAGATGATGAAGGCTGTGCCTACACATAAACACCATAACATTTCTTCAGAGATCTGGGGACAAATGTCAATGGCTGTCTCCCAGCTGCTTGACCTAAACTTTCATCAGAATCGCTTTTTCGATACTTGAATTTTTATGTTCTTTCTTGAGACTTTGTATGTTGCTTATGGAAATTGTCTTTTCCACCTCAACCCCTTTTTTGCTGGTAAATATAAATGTTTTGATAAGATGTTTGATAACCTACACAATGATGGTTGATTGAGCAGGGAGCATTTTGTATTTTTCAGAAATCCTAGACATTCATGGACTTCAGAGCAGCCGTCTCTAGGCACCAGTGAATTATAGCACTGGGAAAGGATCAGTGCTGGGAACTGGAAACATGAACTAATTGTAGAGTCCTCAAATGGACAGGGAGGTTTTTGCATTTGCTCTGATTTTAAATTATATTTGGGGAGATATTTTGCCTATCGCTTCCCACTTGGTCATCCAGCATAATTTTTAGTTATACCCATACATGCCACCAATTTTACCAAGAAGATCAGAAACTGCTTGCAGGCAAGGGAGAAGAAGACAGAGCCCCTCCTTCCTTATTAAAAGTGTGATAAAGGGCTAAGATGTTAAACTAAATTGTTGGCTTGGTTCAGGAGAAGGATTGAAGTAGGGAATGAGACTCCCACAAAGGTTTGTCATGTTCCTAAGTTCTGATAAATAAAAGTGATTCTCCTTGTTAAACAAAACTAAAAGGTAGTGGAGAAATGTATGCTTTGACAGCCTTACTGGCGGGGGTTTTTTTTGGTACTGTTCCATAATGTCAGCTGCTTTGGGTCTTATGAAATCACACATTCCGAAAGAGAGGAGAGGTTTTGTCATTTTCTATGTGTATTCCCGCATCTTTCATGTTCCTTAAAATTATTCATATGGGAATCTGATATTGCTTAGCTCCTCTTCCTACCAAGGCTACGATACTGTCCCTGTTTAGACGTAACATATTTCAGCTTATTATATTATTTTATTGTTCTCACTTTATTTTATACTGTTATTGTTTTTCTAATTGTCATTATTGTATTTTAACAATTTTTGTGTAAGCCACTCACAGAACTTTGGTTACAGAGTGGCATAGAAATACCGTTAATTAATAAAATAAATTATTAAGCCAAGATATGCACGAGCCTTGCATTCGTGTGCTTCATTCTGTCCTTCCTCCCTTCTCTTCTCTTAAACAACAGAAATTGATGCCAAAAAATGGTGTGATAGCCAGTAACATAAATGGCTTTCAAAAAGCAGATTAGGCAAATCTTATAGAGGATAAGCCCTTCAGTGGCTATTACCGGTAGTTGTGTTGCCTACAGGGTACCTGCAGTGTCAGAGGCACCAGGAAGAGGGTTGTGTGGTGCTTTGTGAGCTTCCCAGAAGAAGCATGCTGGACTATGTCTTTGACCTGATCCAGCTGCAGGACTCCTGGTAAATAGTGTGCAGCAAGTGAAGTTGGTCATTTACAGCTTTCACAGTTTCAGGCACTGATTAGAACATGGTAGCCATAGTCTCTTGGTTTAGATGTAACAGGAAACTATGGTAAAGTAACCCAGTACTGTATGTCTTCAGTCATGGGACACAGAGAAGAGAGAAAGGGACAGCATTTGCATGCACAAAGTTCATTCGTATTTTGGCTTAGTAAGCCAAGATATGTTATATCCAAATGGGGCTGCAGCATGTTACAAATGTTCTTCTCTAGACTAATTTCACTACAATCTAAATTCTACTTCTCCCATTTCCCTTGCTGTTCAATCAAGCCTTTAAAAAGAAGTGTGGATTGCAAAGTATTTGTGGAGGCGCTAAAAAAAGTGAAGGTATCTAACATGCTATTAAATTTAGTATTATTATTATTAGAGGTAAAAAATAATGGGATAATTCTGTTAACAGGAAGATATACTGTCTGAATTGCAGTTTTCTACCCTGCTTTGTCTCATCCCATACAACCATTTCTCTTTCTGTCCTTCTAAGCCAGCTTTCCTCAATTGCTGTGCTGGCTGGGGTTGATGAGAGTTACAGTCCAAAACATCTGGAGAGCACTAGGATGAGGGAGGATGTTCTAGGCAATGGTTCTTCCCTATGGCTTTATAGGGGACAGACGCATGAGCTATGGGGCTGGGAAATGATTGACCAAGCTACTGTATTTACACAAATCTAATGTGTCATTGAATCAAAACCTTGAAAAAAGTATTTGCTATGTCAGCAGTGTTTTTCAAGCTTGCAATCAAATCTAATGCACCATCAAATCTAATGCTCACCCTAATTTTTGTGATGTAATTTGGCCAAAAAAGGTGCACATTACATTTGAGTAAATACGGTATCTCAGATTCCTTCCCACTTAGTAGAATTGATTAATCCTGCTCCATATTGATGATCAATGTACTGGACAAAACTCTATTGTTGAGGGATTTGGGGGTGGCCATGCAAGGCTGGGGATGAAGGAAAACTTCAGATGTTGGGATCATTCCATGGATTCAGGATGCAAACAGATTCTAGGCTAAACTGAGCTTGCCTCCTTTGGCTCTCTTCAGAGATGGAAAAGCGGGAGAGGCATGGGTCATCCTGTCCATATATCCCAAAGTATCTTGTTAGCAAAGATACAGTATCATAGCATCCCTGTTTGGTCAATTTTTGGTACGGCACTAAAAGTTTATATGCACACTTTCTTTGGATTTACACAAGCCTGTTCCTGGGAAGTTTGGGGCCACCCCAAGTATAAGAGATAGTCCTTCCTTAACATTCCAGTCATACTTGTATTGCAAGTTCAACTGGTCTCACAATCACAGTCTTTTATGTAGTTGTACTGGACTTGTTTTACCTGAAGAACCAGCACAAGGGAGCTGCAGAGATTGGTGGTGCTTAAAGAGCTAATCAGATCCTCTACAATGACATGGAAGCCTTAGAGAGGCCTTAAATGTTTTTCTTGAGATGCGGGGGCTGGGGGGAGGGTTGCTTTGACCCTGTTCTGAGAACTGTAATTTCTTAAGGGCTTTGTCTTTTTTGTCTTATTATTTCGAATTTGCACCACTTCTCATTCAAAAGGGGCTGCTATTTTCCTTTGTGCATCATTGGTTGTTACTTATCTATAGCTGCGGCTTACAACTGGAAAAGCAATACTACAAAGACTACAAATGTGCCAATTCACCTTGCCTGACTTATTGATTTTTAAAAATTTACATAAAACTGTAATTTTAATATTGAATTGATACTTTATACTGCATAGCTGTAAGGAGGATGCCTTTGCTTTGGAAACCTTGAGAGCTGCTTTGATGAGCAGGTGAATTCTTACATGGAGGCACGTAGATGTGGGAGAGATTGGACAATTAATTTAGGCAATTAATTGATTTTATTATTAGTATTAATAATTATGAATTAGTATTATAAACGTATGCTTTCCTGAATAATTGCAATTCTGAGCTGGGAAACTAGGGCACTCAATTTAAGCAGATCTGAAAATTGAGAAAGGGTTGGTTTTTTGTTTTTGTTTTAAATGATCTGTTAAGCATGCAACACACTGTAAAAATGATCCAGATTTTCAAGTGAAGGGGTTCTTATTTCCCCTGCTTGGAGTTTCCCTAAAACCACCAGGACTGCCTTTCAGTATACTGGTCTCCACATCAGCATGGCCTTGTGCCTCTCTGAGGATGAAACATAACTAGGGTGATGTGGGCAGGTGATAAGCAAGTTGCTACTTCATAGGAAAGCCCCTCAACACAAGGATTCCTTTCTTCTAGAGGGTGCCTCTGTCCCACTGCCTGCCTAAGCTGCTACTATAAGCAAGGGCTTCTACTCAGAGCTTAGGGTTGCCCTGCTCCCAAGCTCACAATTTCCAAACTGAAGTCTCTATCTGGGTATCAAGACTAGTGCTTCCTCCACCTCACTTGGGCAGAGGTGACTTAGCCTTCCCCTGGCACTAATGCAGCACTCTGGCATCACATACTAGGTTGGGGAAGCGGCTTGCTCCTCTGTCAACACTGGCAAATGCATGTGTGATCTTAATATCTCCTCCATGTGCCTCTCACAGACAAGCTACAGATTACCAGATTGGTTAGTCTTGGAGGTGGTTGTTCCTCCAATCTTTTCAGAGATTTAAAGAATGGGAGTGGCAGGAGGGGAACAGTACCACTTGAGTGACTAAACCAAACCAAAGAAGTATGCAGCATCCTTCTAAAGCTCCCCACCCCAAAAGGGGGAAAGTCCTCTCTTTTGCAGTAGCCTAATAACTTTGCATCAGACTTGACCAAGAATTGGTTGAGTAAATAAAGGGTTGTATCCAACATTAGTTATATTCAAAGGAAAACCATCAAAATTAATAAACATTACTAATTTATGTCCATTAATTTCAGTGGGTCTGCTCGGAGCAGCACTCAATTAGATACAACCCAAGGTGTTTTGACCATACTAGGTTGTTTGTGGATGCAAAAAGACTGATAACCTATAGTTTCAGGTTAGGCTTTCCCTCTACCTGCCTTTAAAATACATATTCTGAAAGGATTTTCTCTTACTCTGCTCCACTGTGAATTCTGGAAGCTTGGGCAACTGATTTTTTTCACATTCAGGTGCCAACTATAGCAGGGAGCCCGGCCCTCCAATGGTGATCCCATTCTTCTGGGATGCATTTGGTGTATAGCTCGGAAATTTCAAATTAGTTATAAGTGGGTGGGCATATATTACAGGTTTTGCATATCACTGATAAACCAAGATGATAATCTTGGCAGATAATCTTATGGAATCTTTTGAAGATTAATTTTTATGCCTTAATGTTATAAAATACAACTTTAGAAGGCCTCTTCCTAATTGCTTCCAAGAAACCCAGGGTGTTTCTATTCATCTTCTATGATTCCAAGTTCCTTATGTAGCTTTCTCAATGCTCTGGTTTTAAAACATCAAGTTACCTACAGAATATTCCATTTTACAGAATGTTATCCATAGCATAGATCCTTAATATTATTGGGTGTGAATGACTGAGTGAATGAATACGATATTGTGCCCTTCCAATATAACTTCCCTGTGTTTTGCTGTTATTGTTTAAGAACAACCAAGAGAGCCCTGTTACCTATCAATTCACAGCAAGGGTTAAACCACAATGATAGAATTCCCATCCTGTGGTCACTCAAGGAAGATAGTTCTGAACAGCTTTAGGTTTGCTTTTGGAGCTTTGAGTTAGGGTGGTAACACTGGGATCAGCTGTTTTGTTTGTGCTGTAACTGAATTATCATGGGATAGATTTGCTTTTTAATCTACCATTTCCTGCTTCAGCCCTTGTGGCTGTGGAAGTGGTGAGTGAGGGGACTGGCTGCCCATTCTGCACATGTGCCCTGCTGAATGTGCTACATGGTTTAATTTCTCACATATCATAATAAGGGCCACACAGATCTTGTGTCGGTTTTTTCAGCTCCTAACCCAAGAGCTTGTCAAGGGGCACAAAGACTAATGGAAGATTACTTGTCTAATCAGACCACTTTCACACATACAGTAGTGAACATTCCAAAGCCTGTTATAGGCGGGGAGCAGGTTCCTGTTTTCTTCTAATAAACCTTCACAGACCAAACAATTATGCACTTGTAAGTAGAGAAGAGGGAAACTCCTGGCCTCAGCAAAGCTCTGCATGTGCACTGTCATGGCTGGATTAACATTTAAGTATACTGCAGTCTAGTGACTTATGGCTTCTCAGTACGCTTCTTAGCATGTGCCTGTTAACTCTACAAGAGTAAGCAAATGTAGAGGTTCTTCATTTCCTTGGCTCTGACCACAAGAGTCTCCACAGGAAGGATGCCTTTAGTATGCTTCAGGTTATAAAACAATTGCTAGTGTCATTTCAGTAGGAATGTATCGCTCTTGTTTTTCCATACTTCATCACTCCTTTTGTATTATAAGCATCACTCTCCAGGTTAGTGTCAAGGAAGGTATTCCTCCAGAAAGTTTCTTAAAACTGATTCATAAGAGAGAAAAAGAATCATCAGAATAAAGTGTACATATCCTCTGTCATCTCTTCGTCACCATTATGTTATGGTCCTCTTTTCACTGACAACCCTTCTGGCAGTCTGTGCAAATATTTACCAGTACTTAAAAGTTAGCTTCTGGGTTTCACTGCTTTGTGGCCTTTAGCATGATCAGGAAAGAATGCAGGGCTTATGAAGGGACAGAACCGTAATTCAGGTAGAAGCTTCCATAGTTATCAGTGGTTCCTGCTGTGTTCCAAAAAGCTAAGCCAGATTACTTGCAGGAAGCAAAACCTGCCACATCCAGAAAAACTCAGGTCACCAGGTGCAGGCTTACTTTCGCTGGTGTCCCTTCAGTTAATACCAATTTACATTCTTTATATAACAGTGAGATTGCCATACATGTAAAAAGACAAGGTACTTGGGAATGGCAAAAACATGCCTTCAGCATCACATCCCTTCTCAGGAGTCTGGAGATTAGGACTAGGGCTGATGCAGCACTAGAAATGTAATGTAATCCTGACCATAACAGAGGGTCTTAGGCAAACTTTTGACTGGATTTGTTTATGTGAATTCAATTCCTGAGGCAGGATGACTTACAGGAGAATTTCTTCAAGTAATTTCCAGTCAATATCCAAGGTTAGCCATCACTTAGTGTTCAGCTAATTTTTTGAGAAGGATCACTCGAGTAGGATTCCTGAATCTGGATCTCCGTGGAGCAGGAATGGTCACATAATCTTTCCTGCAGGGAGTGCTAATGCAGATGACCAGCCTTACATTGATAAACAATGAAAAAATATTTTAAGAGGGTAAACTTGCTGACAGTTACTCTCCTTTGATCATGCCCTATACAAGTCAGCATTTTAAATCATTGGTCAGGAAGAAACTACTCATAGTTTATAAATGTGTACAAAAGTGAATGCATATGTTCTGGTAACGTGATGGCATGTTTTGACCAAGAAGAGAGGTAACAGGCCTCCTGTGAGTAATTGCTTTCTATGATAAAAGGTAAGGATTCATGAAGGGATATCATGCAGTAACTGCATTTATCACATGAATACCGTAGGAACTTTTGCCCTCACTGTGTTACAGTCAAAATAAGCTATAATGAATTTAGATGAAATTATTAGTGATGGTTGTAAGTTACTGTGTGGAAAGGACAGCAAATAGGCTATTTTATTATAAACGGGTTTCTGTCTTAATCTTTCCTTCTGTTAAACTAACATTCTCACAACTTGAAAAGATCTTTTGGCATTAGCTTATTTGAGCAAGTTGGAAAAAATGAAGTTGATTTTGCACTGACATCCTGCTTTACAGGCCTTGTATCATTTTAACCATGATCCATCACCCACATGTATGAAATGCTGGCAGTAGATATGACTCAGTCTATTCTAGATCTCATTAATTTCAGTGGGAGAGTTAAGCATGTACTGTATTGAATTTTCTACTGAAATGAGGGGAACCAAGAAGTTGCTAATTTTGGCTGGTGGTTTTCCCATGACACATGCCCTGCAATTAAACAACAACAATCAGATAATACCCAAGGATTGCCCAAGGGTAAAATTGTATGTAAATATTAGGTTTGTTTAAATTTTGGAGTTATCTTGGATGAATGATCACAAAACTGAAGCCCACAAAAATGTATTAACAGCTGGAAGTGCATCATTCAGCATCTTCAACGTAGAAGTGATTCTGTTAACTGCTTCTATGTCCAAATTAAATTTATACAAAGCAGTAGAAATACAGAATAAAAATACTGAGTTATACAGCTAAAGTAATCAAGCTGAAATAAGGTAAAAATTTATAAGTTCGACATTATGAAATATGCATCCTTTTTCTGTGGTTTTACTTGGACTTGCCTATGTAACTTCTGTAACTTCCTTCTGTTAATGATCCATGTTGAATTCAGAGGAAAGCAGATGAATAAACTATTTATTTAAGTATAAATGCAATTAAATTATATAAATGCTTGCATTTTCAGCTTATAGAGAAGGGTGTTTTTTTTTTGTTCACTGCTAGGTCACATTTCAGCCATGAAGCTAATATTTGTTGTCATTGTTTTTAAGACCGCCTTCGTGTTTTAAAAGCATTTTTGCATTGGCATTTTATACTGCTTCAATATTCCTTGCTTCAATATTCCAAAGAGTCCAATTCAGAAAAGTAAAACAGTAAGTTGATTCTGAAGAGAGATGCTGAGCACTTGGAACTGCTGTGGAATATAATTGTTTTTCTAGTGCTTATGTCTGTCTGGAACAGGTCCCAAAAAAACAGCAAACAGTTAGTAAATTTAAAAGGTGTCATAAAAAAGAAGGAAATGAAAAGGGACTGAAAAACCTGTATTTGGGAAACAAGGAGATCCAAGGCATTTGTAGTCTTTGTTTGTACACAATGTTAAATAAATTTATTCCGTATCTGTTTAATGGACTCAGCTGGTCTTATTTCTCAGCAGGCTGTATCTGGAACAGAATGAATATGCGAAGCATTCCTTGAAGACAGGACTAACAGAATATCCTAGCACCATGGGGACAGAACTTAATTTGAACCAGGGCTCAGCTCCAGAGCCGGTGTCTAAATGGCCGGAAACAGCCATAGTATAGAAAATGTTTCAGAACATCTACAGAATATCTTTCCCTTACCTCAGGAGACTGTTCCCCATGGGGTTGTAACTGATAATCAACAGTTACATACAAAAGTACAATAAACTCCACAAAACAGTATTGTTATTACAAAAAAAACCCAACTGAAATAGAAGCCACCCCACAGCTTCTTTCCAAACTTTTCAAGTTGGTGACACACTTTTTGTTCATGCATCATTTTGCAAAACAGTAATTCAGTTTTGCATCATTTCATGGCACAGTAATTCAATTTTACAGTACTAGCAAACCCAGGAGGAGCGTGGGTTTAATTCATGTGACACACCTACACACTGCAGCTGACACACTAACGTGCCGTGACACACAGTTTGGAAAGCTCTGCTATAATTAACTTATACGCCAAAATGACTCCCCCAACTCCCAGACAGTAACCTCTCCCAAATACATCCTTAGCAGTCCTCCACATTCAAGCCTCACTCTCATAAATTCCCACCAACCATCCACATATCTAATCCCCAACCAACCAGTTATTAAAGAGCAAATGCAGGTGCAGGTATATTGTCAGTATGTCATGCTTTTGCTGCAGGTTTACTAATATACCGTACCTGCAATGATCATGCCTGCTGCATAAAAGCATGGGGCTGTCAGACGTGAGTGTCCACCCTTTAAAATGGTAGACTAATTCATATTTAAATCTGAACAGAGATATTAAATAAACTAAGATTATATCATACTGAAAATGTATATGTCAGAAATGATGCAACTGGATTCCAGAAAGCTCTTGTAGTACTATTTTCTGTGCCTTTTTTGTTCTTAAACAGAGCCACTGGGCATTTACCTGGCCAGACACTGCAGGTATATTATTATTATTAAGAGTATTGATAATGCACATTGCAGCTATTTGTACAAAAGAAGACTGCAGTTCAACAAGATAAGAAATATATGTGAGCTCCTGTGCAAAGCCCCTGAGGCAGCAATAAAAGAATGTGATAGAGGACCTGGTTGATGTTTCATCAACTAAGAGACTGCTCCACTGAAATGCAATCTTTGAAAGCCATGTATATAAGCTGTAATATAAAATGAATCACAGGCCTAAGCAATTGGAAAATCTCATTGAAAAGCCAGCAGCTCAAGCACACAAGTTTAGTGGATTGGTCTACTAACCCTTTTCCATTTCAAGCCATGGAATATATGGATAGTGAAAACATCTTGGAAACATGACTGTACATTAAAAATAGCATATGGTCCATATAATAATATCTAATAAGTACAGCTGAAGGGCATTTTAAAAATCATTTCTACCCCACCTTTTGAGATGCCCCCCCACCAGATTTCTTACGCATCTTCAATTAAAAACAACCAGAACAATAATATGAACAAAGAGCAAAAATACAGACACTGCTAAAATGCAGGAGCAAAAAAATTAAGTCCAAACCCAGCCTACAAGGTTGCTGCCAGCAAAGAAAGTATTGACCAGATATGGGCAACCCTATAAGAAGGGGGCTAACCAAGCTTCCCCAAATATAGTTCCACAATCCAGGCACCACAACAAAAAAGTCCTCAGCACTCAACATGTTCCATCTAGGTGGGCATGGTGGCAGCAGGATGCAGAGAGAGTAAGGCCTGTGAAGAACAGCATACAGTAGTGGGTAGGTGAGCTCATGTGAGAGAGAGGAGTCATTCAAATATCCTAGTCTAAAATAGTTAAGGGCTTTATGGGCACTTTGAATTGTACCTAGAAATGAGCTAGTGGTAACTGCACATAAAAATCAAAACAGTGGTACCTTGGGTTAAGTACTTAATTCGTTCCAGAGGTCCGTTCTTAACCTGAAACTGTTCTTAACCTGAAGCACCACTTTAGCTAATGGGGCTTCCCACTGCCGCTGCGCGTTTTCTGTTCTCATCCTGAAAGAAAGTTCTTAACCCAAGGTATTATTTCTGGGTTAGCGGAGTCCATAACCTGAAGCGTATGTAACCTGAAGCATATTTAACCCAAGGTACCACTGTATTGTGGTTTAATGTTCCCCAGGAAAATATTGGTCAGTCACATCTTACAACAGGTGAAGCTTCCAAATTGCAGTAATCCAACAAGGATGTAACCAAGGCATTTGTGACTATGATCAAGTTTGCTTGAGTAAGAAAAGTAAACAACTGGCATTCCAGCCAAAGTTCTACAAAAGCTGGCCCCTGCTAACCCTGGGGCACCCCACCCCAAACAATGAAACTGATATGAGTGCAGCTCTATTCAAAACAAGATGTACACCTCCAACCTGGCTCAGCAGCATCTTTACCCTGTTTGCTAGCCTGCCTCCAATCCATCATTATAGGCACCAATTAAAGACCTCCAAAGCTACTGTGGATGCTCATGAAATGGAGAGAGTGAGCTGTGTGTCACCAGCATATTGACAATGCCCCAGTCCAAATCCCTGGATAAACTCTCCCTCTGGTTTCATATAGATGTTAAATATTTGCTTGCTGGTTTGCAATATTTATCAGCCGCACTTTAGCTGAATCTCTCACAGCAGCTTCAAAAGATAATAAAAACATGATCGGATAGGAACAGCATAAAACAAAACCACAGCAGGACAGCGTGAAACAAAATTATAGATTAAAAACATTAGAAAATAATATTTTTACCTGGTGCTGGGAAGAACAAGATGGTGGGAGCAGATGAAGCTCCATTGGGATGGAACTTCAAAGTCAGAGGCAACAATGGAAAAGCCCCTGTCGCTGCCAGCATTTCACTTCAAAAGTCAGGAGAATCAAGAGCAGGACCGTAGAGGATGATTTTTAGCACCTGAGCAGCCTTATGTGGAAATGGTTGGAGAAGGACCACAGCTGAATGGAGGAGCATCTGCTTTGCATGCAGAAGGTCCCAGGTGCAATCCCTTTGGGTAGGGCCAGGAGAAACCGCTGCTTGAAAACTTGGAGAGCCACTACCAGTCAGTGCATGCAATACTGAACTAGATGGGATGGAGGTCTGACTCCATAATAAGGGAGCCCCCAAGTTGTTTAGGGCTTTATACCCAGGACTCTGAATTCTGATGTTGGTGGACAGGCTCTATGTCCAGGAGAGGGTGCAGCTGGCACACAAGTCTATGCTACAGAGAGGTACTCTGAACCAGATGAGGCAATTGGGCCTTCTAACAAAAAGGTCCACGTCTAGCAACCCACCCAAATGTGAAGCGTGATCCCTCAGTCCAAAAAAAGAATAACCCAGCAATGTGCAACACCTGTTTGGTGTGGATTAAGCTAAATACAGTAGCAGAACAGGGCAGCACCTTCACCTTGCTGCCCTGGGCTCCTTTGGAAGAGCAGGATATAATTGTGTTGTTGTGGTTATGGGCCTGGAAGACTAGGGTTCAAATCCCAACTCAGCCATGAAGCCTGTTGGGTAGCCCTTGAACCAGTTACTGCCCCTCGGCCTAACCTACCTCACAGGGTTGTGAGGATAAAATGGGGAGCTACGTATTTCACCTTGAACTCTTTGGATATAAATAGAGTAATTTATGACATCTTTCTCATCCCTTTTCATAATCTGAACCTGGAAGGAAACTTTGTTAAGATCAAATTTGACCATATATGGTGTCGATTACCTTATCTATTTGTACCTCAAAATAGGCGTGCACAAAAATTGGCCAGCGGCCCTCAAAAACAGAGCTCAACAGCTAAACAAAAAAAGGCAAAGCGGAGCTCAGGAATTTTTTTGGAGGGGAGAAGAGTTCAATAACGTGAATACTGTATAAGGTTAAGAATTCCCTCTCATTATTGGAAATATAGCAGGTATACATGACTGGGACCATGTTATAAAGACGCCTTTGCTTTATCGCGCATTTTCATCTCTGAGGTTCAGTTTGCTTTTCTCTTTTTGGTCGTTTTCCACCTCCCTCCCCTCGGGGGGTTTCCCGCCTTTTTCAAAGGCCCCCTCCCCGCCGTTCAGGAGCCCCCTCGCAGCTTCCCGCCCTGCGACGCGCGCGGAGGGGTGGGGCGGGGGAATAATCAGAGAGAGGGAGGAAGGCAACCGAAGCGGAGCCGCGCATGACTCTCTGGCTCGCTCGTCAGCCGCCGTGCCCGATGTGCCTCTCGGCGTTCCCGAAACTTTCACGCCTGCGCGGTGCTGTCTCCAGCTCGGCGCCTGCGCTGTACGGCGCTCAAGCACTCTGAGGGAAGAGGGGTAATTGCAGCTCCGGCGGTTGTTGTCGTCGCTGACGCCGACGCCGCTTGGAGAAGCGCGTCCTCTTCCCTCCTTACCGGGCCCGGCCTCCCCCCCCCCCCCCCAGTGAGAAAGAAGGAGGAATAAGCGGCGCTGTCCGGTAAGGACCGAGCGGGGTTCAGAGTTGGGGGGCGGCGAAGGGAAAGGGAACGGAAACGCCCCCCCTCACCCCCCAAGAACGAGCTCCCTCCTCTGAGGCGGGGCGGAGGGTCGCCGCCGTTGTCTTGGCCGCCCAGGCCTGGCGCGGGGTCCGCCCTCCGCCCCCTCAGGGGTCTTGTTTGTGCTCTTCCCCACCCCCGTGTTCCGCCTCCGGTCTTTCCTCACACGATGTCTCTCCCCCCCCCCTCCAGTTACTCCTATTTACATGTCATTTCTCCATCCTTCGTAAGCCGCCTCGACCCTCTGTAGAAAGGCGGGGTATGGTGACTATGATTATTGTTGTTGCTTGTTACATGTCTTTCCCACATTTCTCCCAAGGAGTTCACGGTAGTGTATATGGGATTAGCATCAGCTCCCATCCCCAGTCCCTGGCTACGGGTACGGACATTTCCCTCTTCTGCTCCTGCCCAAAACACCTACAGTGCTTTTTCCACATGCTTTCAGTAACGTTTGGAAAGCTGAGTAGGCTTTTATTATTTATTTGCTACATTTACACCCCACCTTCTCCCCCACCCCAGGATATCAAGGTGGTGTACATGGTTCACCCCCCCCCCCCTTTTAACCTCACAACAACCCTGTGAGGTCGGTTGGGTTGAGAGTGAATGGCTGGCCCAAGGTGAGCTTAGTGGTCAAGTGGGGATTTGAAGCCAGGTCTTCTAGATCTTAGTCTGACACTATAACCACTGCACCACACTGGATCTCTTCTTATCCTCATCATAATTTACTCCCCCTTCACCCTAAGGCCTCTGGTTGGTTTACAGCTATTTAAAAATGTATGGAAGATAGTTTAAAACAACTTTTAAAGATTACAGAACTAAAGTGACTTCTCAAAATATCTCTCTCAAGTGTTAAAGGCCAAGGTAAAGAGGTGTGTCTTCAGTACCTATATAGAGCACTTGATATTGTTGTCAACAGAGCAGCTGCCTTCAGCCTCCTGGTGATTTTTTCCATCTGTTGTAGGGCTGCCATCAGCAACCTGCCTGGTCAGTGGTGATGGGAATTGGAAGCCCCAGGTTGGGGGGAGGCTGAGCTAAGACCATATATAGCACAGGGGTTCCCTAGCTGTGATCTTTCAGCTATGTCTGGTTCTGTGGCAGATGGCTAGATACTGCACAGGACATCCATTACATTAAATAGTCATATTGTTTGTATATATTGTAGGTTTTTTTGTATTACAGTGTGAACTCTATGGAATTCAATTTGTGATACAATAAATAAGAAATGAAAGAAGCAATTAAAATACACTATAAAATCTATTTTATTTTTGAAATTTATGAGCTGCTTTTACAGATTTGTGTGGAAAAGTTGAGTATAAATTATATAAATATAAGTGATACTCCAAACCGTAAGAGGTTTGAGATATTGGATCCAGTTTGAGCAAGCACTAGAACTAAGATGATCAGATAAATAATATTTAACCACCACCTGCTCCTCTTTTACTGCTATGCTGTTTGTGGCAGTTTATTACGGTTTTAGAAAGATTATCATAGTATTGAGTGCCATTTGGCTGAGAAGGTACTTAGGAAATAGTAACTATAATTAATGAATAATATACATTATGGTACTACTTTTCGCTGTTCACTTCAAAGTGTTTTGTTTGTTTGTTTTGTTATAAATTTAAGCCTGTTATGCCACCTTTTATATGGTGTCACAAGGAGACGTACACACTAATACAAGAACTGTAAACAAATTAAAATATTGATTGACATCTACAACAATAAAAGTCATAATGCAGCAGTGATCCCAGTAATATGAACTCATAACCCTGATTTTCATAACTGAGCACCAGTGCTTTTTGCACCCTGTTTCAGTAATCTCTGCCTTGCAATGTTGAAAAATATTCCTGCATTGCAAAGGTGGAGATGAGGCTAAGAATGCCTTTCTTAAGGTTACTCAGTGAGTTCATGTCTGAGTTTATATTATGAACAACATCTCTTAGGCAAAACAAAAGGTCTCTCTGGTTCAGCATTGCACTTGTCCCCAGTGTCTGATATTCAGACACTGCACACAAGGCTTCCCAAGCATCTGTAATCAGCTGGTTGTTGGCACTTGGAAAGTGCTACACAGGGTGTTTTACAGGCACTGCCATTCAGCTACAAAGCTTCTTTGTCCAAGCCCCTCCTTTGCCTTCCCCACACTTGACATCACCATGAGGTGTACGGCAGGTGGGCATGGCTTGCAAGAAACAGCTTTACGGGCCAAATGAGGAGGTTTGATTGTCCTAATTAGGGCTGTGGCCTGGAAGTTCTGTCCCCTTGGTTTAATGTTGCATCTGAACCAGGTTATAGATTCAGTAAAAACCAAATTGGGTAGTTTTACATAGTCATATTTCCACCCAGTTAAAGTCCCACTGTTGAATGGGTACATTACTGTTTGCCATGAAATACAACCTCCCCTATTTGTTTGCCATTGGTGGTCTAAAATAAAAATTTGAAAGCAACTTTTATTAAAGATCCATGCTTAATAATCTTACACAGGTTGGCAGGCAAGTGGCTGTATATAAGTGAGCACAGTGCAACAAAACCAGTGCTAGGTGTTGGGAACCCGTCTTAATACCAGCTCGCATCACAGCATTCAAATTCTTTCCCCATCCCCTAATTGAGCAGTGGCTGCAGTTTTTTCTTCTCATGATAGAATAGATAGAGACTGGCTAATGAAAATGGCTTCCCTAAGTGCACCACAGACATAAAGTGTTTGCAAATTAAATAAGCATTTCAGCTGTTGCTAACAGTTGGTTTCTGTTTTTTGCATTTAAAAAATTGACTGTTTTAAACCTGTCTTGTATTCTCTTTCCCCTAACACTTTAGTTAAGATGGAATCCTTTAGGTGATTTCATTGGAGGATTCCTGAAAGTTTGTGAGGAATACTCTGCTGAATGTTACACTTGTAACAATTACACATGGTCAACAAAGAGGCTAAACAGAAGGTTAACTAAGTGTCCACAAACTCCTTCTGAGTAACGTTTTTCTTCTTTTCTGTACTTCAGTTCAGATAAGATTTAAAATAAATAAATAAATAAAAGGGAAATATATTTCTTCTGCACTTTGCAGAAAGCAGCTTGTGTGGATATTATAGATTCAAGGATACCTGTTGTGAATCCTTGTCTGAGGCATGAGTAGGGTGCTTTGGCTATGGGTTCTGAAACATGTGGTGTCCCTGGATAGCAGCTTAGAGGCATATGACTCAGTGCTCTTCCAATATAAGGTAATTTTTTTGAACGGCTGGGACGCAGATTGCAATGCAGCATCCATAAAATGTCTTTAATTGGTGAACTGATCAAGTATCAGGTTAATGGTAAAGCCATTGATATCCTGATGAGATTTAAGTGTCCCATTTTGTAAATTGTAATGATGAAGATGTAATTGATGTATTTCAGCTTCAAAAAGGTAAAAGGTAAAGGACCCCTGACAGTTAAGTCCGACCAGGGTTGTGGTGCTCATCTCGCTCTATAGGCCGAGGGTGCTGGTGTTTGTCCACAGACAGTTTTTCCGGGTCATGTGGCCAGCATGACTAAGCCACTTCTGGCGAAACCAGAGCAGCGCATGGAAACGCCGTTTACCTTCCTGCTGGAGCGGTACCTATTTATCTACAGTGGTACCTCTGGATGCGAACAGGATCTGTTCCGGAGCCCCGTTTGCACCCTGAAGCGAATGCAACCCGCGTCCACGTGTCGCGAGTCGCCGCTTCTGTGCATGTGCGTGACGTCATTTTGAGCGTCTGTGCATGTGCAAGTGGTGAAACCCGGAAGTAACGCGCTCCGTTACTTCCGGGTCACCGCAGACCTCAACCCGGAAATATTCATCCCGAAGCATATTTAACCCGAGGTATGACTGTACTTGCACTTTGGCATGCTTTCGAACTGCTAGGTTGGCAGGAGCTGGGACTGAGCAACGGGAGCTCACCCTGTCGCGGGGATTTGAACCACCAACCAAGGTTTAATAGTTGCTGAGGAATAACTGTTCCAAGTCAACTGTGACTATGTGGGCACATTGTAGAGCTTTTTGAGCATCTATTGCGCTTCTGTTGACCTGAAGATATGGACATGGAGAGAGCCAGATAGGTAGATAGGTTGTGTTGCTTTTGACAATCATATTTGTAACTGATGGAATGCAATCCATGTGTTGGGCCTGATGCATTCATGTTTGAAGACAATATTAACACAGAGAATCTTAATATTCTACCAGTGCAATGTGAATTATGATCCTTTGTGGAATTACGGAAATGAAGTGGAATGATGGTCAAGTAGTACAGAGTACAAAGTTCATGCATTTGAGAACATGTATGCATTTTGCTTACTGATTCTGAGCTTGTTGCCTCAGATGATGAAGGAAATACTTTGGTGCTTGGGAAGCATAATTAAAAACAAACACCCTGACCTGATTTATTTGTAACTGCAGAATCATGCTTTGTTTCTTTACGTAAAGGAAATTAAAAAACTAAGAGTAATTGGTGCTTGAGTGAGAATAAAAGGAAATGTGCTTCCAGAATTAGTTAGTTACATTTATTACCTACTGCAAAACATTTATCATTCTCCTCTTCTGGCATCATTAGTTCTGCTCTGTGCCATATTATTACATAAGAAACTAGTAATAAATAATTAAAATCTATCCTTTACTTATGCACTCATTTACATGTCCCAGATACATTGATTCCATTATTTCCCTGTGAAAAGCATGTTAATCACTTTAAGAGTAGCACTTAATTATCAAAATCATTAGACGTCTATATATCTTTGTCTAGGACAAGGATTCTGAAGCTTTTTAACAGTAGGCTTCTCAACTATAATATGTGAGCTTTCTGAAATGTGACTAAAGCCATAGTGACATGGATTGAACAAGGCCCGTGATATGTCTTGTATCTAAGTGATTGACCTCAGAATGGAAAGAGAAAAACTTGAAAAATAGCAGTCACACCACAGACCCACATTGGCATTTAGGCTCATCTTTTTCTTTTTTACTTCTTAAAAATAAGTTTGTCTCACATTACTAAGGGCTAGAACAACCTTCAGAAATTTTCAAGTGGATTATGCATGTGACTTTCAAGAAAGCCCAGTAGCTAAAAGAGTTTTGCATTTAATAATTAAATGTTAAAAAAGAGAGATGTGAAAGGAATACACATCTGCTTAACTAAAATGTTGGTAATTTTATCTTTCTTTGTAAGGTCTTAAATTCTTCCTTATAAAAGTCTGTCTTGAAGTTGCCTAGTTCAACACAATTCCCTACAAGACCCTCTGAGAAAACTGATAAACTAATGTCGGTATGGAATGCACCCGGTGGAGGTGGAGATGGTATAGGTATAGGTATAGGTATAGGTATAGGTACACTTTCCCTTGGACATGCTCAGTAATACAAAACCAAAGAGCATTCTTGGGCATGTGAACTAGATGTTTATTTCTTTTGATTCTAGTCATTTTCCTCCTTTGACCTAAAAGCATCATGCAAACATTGTGCGAATATGAGTATTGTATTCGATTATTCATTATGATCATTCATTATGATCATAAGCTCCCCGTGATTTCATTGATAAAACGCTTGATGTTGATACATATATTAGAATCTCAATATTTATGTTACAACTTTAAGTTCAAGGATACAGTTATTTGCATTTTCTAGTTGAAGAGTATTCAACTCTTAGGCTCCAATCCTATACACTATTACCTGGGAGTATACTCTGCTGAGCTCAGTAAGTCTTGTTTCTGAGTAGACGTGTATCAGATTGCACTATTAGCCACTGGAAAGCTATCTTACACAATGTTTTAGGCCTAGGAATTAGCATTCTTAAGATATCTTGGCTTGTATTTAAATACTAATGAAAAGCAGACTTATTGCTTAACCCAAACATTATTTAAAAGATGTGCTATATCTACTTGCAGATATTCAGTGACTATCCTACTAAAATTGTAATGCGTGATAGAATTAACATATAGTCTTTCACCTTTTAAAAGGTGCTACTTTTAAACTCGGGACGCGGGTGGCACTGTGGTCTAAACCACAGAGCCTAGGGCTTGCCAATCAGAAGGTTGGCAGTTCGAATCCCTGCGACGGTGTGAGCTCCCGTTTTTCGGTCCCAGCGCCTGCCCACCTAGCAGTTCGAAAGCACATCAAGTGCAAGTAGATAAATAGGTACCACTCTGGCGGGAAGGTAAACGGCGTTTCCGTGTGCTGCTCTGGTTCGCCAGGAGCGGCTTAGTCATGCTGGCCACATGACCTGGAAGCTGTCTGCAGACAAACGCCAGCTCCCTCGGCCTATAGAGCGAGATGAGCTCGTAACCCCAGGGTTGTCCGTGACTGGACTTAATAGTCAGGGGTACCTTTACCTTTTCTTTTAAACTCAGATATTGAAATCCTACATAGGAAGCTTATCCTACTTTACTTTTGTAGAAGAAACTATTCTTTTTTTAGATACTTATATATATGTTTATTTTATTTATTGTTTGTTTCATAAAATTTATGCACTGCTTGATTGTTTTAAAAAACCTTCAAAACAGTTTACAAAATTGATAAAACAATAAGATTATCAATAAGAAAAATTAACACAATAATTTGAAACTTTTGAAAAGCTAAAATAACAACAGACTAAAATTAAATTAAAACTCGCATCAACTTTCTAAACATCTGGGTAGGCTTGTCTAAACAAAAATGTTTTTAGTTAATCATGTTTAATTCAATGACATTTAATTCCAAGTACACATGCATATTTTTAGGTTGCTACCTGGTCATGAAATATTTGTGTCCTATTACACCATTTGCTTTAAATAACTTGGGAAGACTTTAGATTTCAGACAACGAGATCTAGTAATTTCAAGTTATGCACAAAGAGGCGGAAGTGATATTTGATATTTAATTTGGAGTTGCATTTGCTAAGAAGTCATTGCTGTGGAGTTGGAAGGTGCAAGTTTCTCTCTCCAAATGTTGTAGAAATACTTCTGTTATGTGCCTTGGCTTTGTGGCTGCCATTTTTGGCATATAAAAAGTAACCATTTCATTGAAAGTTACTGTTTTTAATGTTTTTTCAGATACTTTCCAAGTAAGAAAGGGCCGGGGTGCGGGGGAGCTTCAGACTACTGGTTATCATTCCTTAACACTAATAAGACTGTTGGTATTTCTGACCGTTGCTTTCCATCTCTGTTTGTTTGTTTTAAGAGATTTCTAGACTGCCTTTTAGGGCCATACTGTCAGAAGGTGACTTCCAATATAAAAAAACACACAATGGATATATGGAGAAGATTGAGTGTTCCCATAGTGGAACTTTCCAGGCTCATTTCCCCCGCATGATACCCCCTTCTGCTGCTGCCCCCCCCCAATGTTCCTAACTGTTGAAGGATCCTCTGAAACTGTAGAATGGAGCAGGGAGGGCTTCAGAAACCAGGGGAATTTGGTGCTGCAGAAGCAGGAGTAATTTCTCTGCCTGCACAAGACTGGTAATGCAGAAGCAGGAGTGATTTTCTGCTTGCACAAGACATCTTTGGATAAACACACACACACTCCATAAGTGAGTAGACCATGACAGCAATAACTTGATTAGTAATCGCCCAACATAGGAACCACACAAACAGCTAAAACTATTATATGTCACTTCATACTGGTTCAGTTAATCAGAATCCACTGTAGTGACAACCACTAGCTTAGATGTCTTTAAAAGGAGATTTGCAGATTGAGAAAGCTGTTGAGTTTTAGTGTTGTCTCTGAACAAAGAACAGTTGACAGCCCCCAGTGGGTTTTATTATCTAAAACATAGACAGTAGATGTTGTAAAGGCAGCCAGTGAAATCTGGGCAAACATGGGCATGGCCTGTGGGAAGTGCTGGACTTTCTACATGGCCTGGTGCAAATGACCTCAGGCAGCACAGCTGAGGAGCAGGGAGAGGAAGGCAAGCAGCACAGAGGAGCTGTGGGGGCAAACTGCAGGGGAGCACATACCCAATTCAGGTGAGAAGCTGCCAGGTGGAGGCTAGAAGCAAGAAAGGGTTAGGCTTAGGTAAACAAGCTTGGGGAGCCGAACCGCCATCCCAAGGAAGGTGGTTGGGTGACCCCAGGATCTAGTAGTTACTCTAGTCAAGGGAGAGGAACATGTGACCAGCCAGCATTTCCCCTAGCTGCAACAGCCCTGGACCAAACCCTGCTGTCTGGAGACCTACTGACCTTAAGGGGGGTTTGTCACTTTGCTCCATCCCTGTGGCACTTGGGGGAAGAGGTAGACCTTCAAAGAAAAGCATGAGCAAGAAAGAGCCAGTGGAGAGAGAGCTCGACCTTTAATCCTGAGGAGGACAATAAACTATAAGCCTTTGGCTAGACAGACCTGGAAGCAGGAGATTCTTTACTTAGAGAGGCCTCCAGCATTGTAAACTTAACCACTAAGGGCTTCTTCTTGGGGGAGAAATGGAGGTGAGGAGGTTGGCATGCTTTTGCCTGGGCAAATTCCATAACTGTTTCTCTCCTGTGTAAATGGAAAACTGAAGTTGTCTGCGGCATCCTTCCATTGTGGGACACTGGTGACAATGACCCTTGGATCATGCTGCCTGGAATTGAAAGGGGCAGAACTACTCACAGCCTCTTTTGGGCTGGTTGGTTTAAGGCCATGTTAAATGTTTCCATGCCAGGGAATTCTAGATTATCTTTGCATGACTTCATTGAATGTGATCCTTCTTTTGGATAAAAATATTACTGCATGTAAGATTCCTATAAATAGTATAGAAGAAAGATATAACAGCTGAAGTCCCTATAACATTTTCCTGTTTTGTCCTTATGTACTCACCCATTGCGTTATTGATGGGCAATATTCAAGTAATTTAAATTCCCTTTTGCTTTATTATATTTAATTCATGAACTTTTTCAAGATTTCCATCAAGCATTAAAGATATCTTATGCATCAAATTATGTTATGACCACTTAATTGAAGAACTGCCTACCATTTAAGTACCATTTTATTATTAATCCTTGGTTTTCATTCTATTCTCACTACTGTAAATGAAATATCTTCAGACTTGTCCTGTCCATGCTTTATTCCCAATGAATAAACTACTGTTTCTAGTTGAAAAGGTACAAAATGGTTGCTCATTTTGAGCTAATTGCACCCTTCAAGTTATTACAATTGTTACTGGGAAATTATGCAAAGATAGTTGTGCTGACAACCTCAGTTCATAAACTGTTAATGAAGCAAAAGTTTAATCTTGACAGTGGGCATTGGCAAGGTCCTTCCCTTGTAGTGTAGTGGCTGTTAAACCTCACTGGGGCTGATGGGAATTGTAGTCCGAAACATCTGGAGGGCATCAGGTTGGCAAAGGCAACTTTGAAAGAGTATGAAACATGCTGTTAAAGATTGTATTTGTCCTTAATGTTATTACAATTCTTTTCTATTTCTAGATTCGTTTGTAAATGCATATCAAACAGGTAGCCAAGAATGAAGAAAGCTAGCCGGAGCGTTGGTTCAATGCCCAAGGTGCCTGGGATAAATAAAATACAAACGGTGGAAAAAGTCAAACCAGAAAACAGTTCCACAGTATCTGCAGTGACAAAACTTTCAAAAACTGGGACAGCATCATCATTATTGAAGGTATTTTCTCATTAGTTTTCTTTCTTTAGACTTAAGTAATTGAGCTGCCAGGTAATGTAGAGCAAAACGGTGGGGTGGGGGGAGACTGGAGGCATGAGATCCAAATGTTGCCATGTGTGCTTGAGTTCAAGACTGACCCAGCACAGTTCTAGAGCCAAGTCAAAATGCAGCTGCAGTACTCTGAAATCTTTTTGACAATTCAAGGCTCAGATACTACTTTATATTACATTATAATTAACTTAACAAGCATAATCAGGATGTTGTTGAGTTCTGTACAAGTCTCTTCTTTGCATATCATACCATTCTCTGTTGTCCCGAGTTAAGGAATGTGAAGGTGTGGGACCAAAACTAGAACCTAGACTATTTCCCAAGACTTGTGAACAGAAACAGACAGATCAAGATATTATTGCTGTCAGCTGATGATACCTGAATACCCATGTTATGCTCATGTTATGTTATGTTATGTTAGTGTTGCCTCAATTTGAGTGAGAAGCAGAAATATGCCTACTACTCCACTCTGACAGATACCCATGAAAAAGGAGCATGTTGCACATAGGTGCAAAGCTAATGGCATCCCAGCCTTTGAATGCCCTCCTCAGGGCTAGCTGCCCAACACCTACTTTTAGCAGTTTCAGGTGCCAGGTGAAAAGTAGTTTTCTTTTCCCAGGCCTTACTTTTAACCTCCCTGATGCTTTTTGAATACTGCACAGCATTTCACTGTTTTAACATACGTTTTGTTGTTTAGCTGTAACCATGGATGATAAGGCAGGTTATAAATATATTAAATAGGTTGCCTACTGCAAAAGTGCAGGGGTGAACATGAACTGATGTTGTATCATTAGTATCCCTATGCTCAGGACCTGACTTGAATCTTTGCAATGTTGATATAACACTTTCCATCTGTCTCACATAAGGATAATGATGCATTACTGAGAAAGTAATAACCCCCTTTTTTTTAGTTCAGCCAGTTATGGTCATCAGAATATTTTCCGCTTAAGAGTCAGTTTAAATAGTTTCTTTCTAAGATCATAATATGGTTTCAAGTTACATCAACAGGTGATTCATCTTTGCTCTTTGTCATTATGATAGCTGAAGGATGACAATCCAATTAGGTGTTCCCACTGTAGGTGGATTTATACATTCAGATGCCTATAGCAAAATAGGGGGAGGGGCGGAGAGAAGAGGACACCAGTATTTGGTGTCCATTTCAAGCCATCATTTCTGATTTTGGTTTGCTGGATTTATCACAAATCCAGTTGTGATAATTGAAAGACTAACAATTCAGGCATTATACCAACCATAGTTAAGGTGTGATGTTTGACTCTTTAAAAGAAGAATAATTATTCAGTAGGCAGAATACTTCCCACTGTCAAAGTAATCATTCCACATTTCCTCATTTGAGCTTGTGTTTTCTTGACAGATGAGAATCTGTTGCTCTTAAGGATTCCTAATTACCAGACTTTGAGAAAGATTGCAGCATCTCATAGAAAATAATGAACCAGTGGTTCAAAAATGATTTTAATAAGTCCCACCGCAGTGTGAAAAAACCTCTCTTTTGCTTACTGATTCTACTTACATTACATTTCAGCCAGTTCTGCCTTTCCTGTGTGTTGAAAAAGCCCTGTGATGTTTCTTACGCTTAGTAGAATAGTAGTGTTTGTTCTTGACTGAAGGAACCTGTTCTGCTGGCTGTGGAGGTGGTAATCTAGACTAGACTAGAGGTAGTCTGTGGGCAAGGTAGGGAAAAATACTGTGTTTATGTACGGCAGATGGAAAATACTCCAAACCCCAAACAAGAGAGGCCTTAGTGTCCCAACCTGTCTGATTTCCCAGCTGTTGTCTTCTACTATACCCTTCAAGTATTTAGATCAGAAAAATATCCCTGTACACTAGTCTGCTTATGGGGAGGAGTACATCTCAGGAGGGAGGGAGAGACTGTAGTACAAAGCACTGGGAGAAAGATTCTTCAGTCCATTCAATAGTTTCTGCATTTAGAAACCCGAAGCATGACTAATGTTGTTGATTTTTTTTCAGTGTAGATTTTTCCAGGCTGAATCATGCTAGAGTTTTTACAACTTGACCTATTTGGCTCAGTAATGCACAGTTGTTACCTACATAGCATGTCTATAATTAATCTACTTAACATACCTTTTTACTAGGTGTGGTAGAAATGCAAACTGGCAGGAAGTTTCAACCTGTATGGTCTTGCTGTCACAAGCTCTTGGTTATGCCAGATAAACCACAATAAGAAATTATCAAAGGATGTGCAATTTGCTCTATTGTATCTTTGTGAACCATTAATTTCTTGAGTACTTAAACATCATGAGGCCTTTCTGAATAGATTAGATGTGAGTGTTCTCAGCTGCTGGTAATGCAAAACCAAAGATTTTCTTAAACCTCTTCTTGCCGATAAAGGGTTGCAATAATAAAGATTGCAGTGCCTGAAGAAACATAATTACACATGTAAGAATGAAAAATTGTGCTTATACTGGAATTGGTTTAAAAGTTTCCAATGAAAAACATTTTTAGTGACAAAATGTCTTCTTCCAGATTCAGAAACATGGCATTTAAAAATAAAACCTGACACAAACGTTGCAAACCAACTGTGGCATTAAAATAAGCATGAACCACAACCAAAACATTGCAGAACAACACCTCATATGTAATATTGACCAAATTAAATACTGAATTTGATACTTATTCCATGAATTCAGAATATTTTTATGTATATGTAAAGTTTTAATTATATCAATGCTTAATAGTTTTTAATTATTTTTCCATGTTTTTAGCTGTTATTATTTTTATCTGTAAGTTTAATAGTATTAGTAGTACTAGTAGTAATAATAATACAGTAGTACCTCTGGTTACATACTTAATTGGTTCCGGAGGTCCGTTCTTAACCTGAAACTCTTCTTAACCTGAAGCACCACTTTAGCTAATGGGTCCTCCTGCTGCCGCTGCACCACTGGAGCATGATTTCTGTTCTCATCCTGAAGCAAAGTTCTTAACCCGAGTTACTATTTCTGGGTTAGCAGAGAGTGTAACCTGAAGCGTATGTAACCCGAGGTACTACTGTAATATAATTGAAGGGTTGGGCTAAAGCAGATCTCAATGATTAGTTGGTTCCATGATGTTGGAGCTACTGCAGAGAAGGCCCTGCACCATGTCTCAACCAGTCACACCTCTATTAATGACTGGACTCTGAACAAGGCTTGGTGTCCAGCTGCCAGAGGTGGGTGGTCCATGAAGAATAGGCAATACCTTGTCAAAATAGGCTGGATAAAATTGATTCCTTGATACAGCAGTTAGCGTAGGAATCCCGTAGTAATGCCACATCAAGGAGTAACCCCAGGCAGTGTACTTGGTCCTTCAGAGTTGGTAAGACACCTTTGGTTCACAGGCATTCCTACTTCTTTCAGACATTGGAAAGGAATTTGTTCCTGGTTTGTCTTACACGCAGTCATTCCAGGCTGCCCTAAGGCTCATGCTCGGATAACAGAAGCTGCTTTGGGAATCTGTTGTGCGTGGATACATTCAGCAACAATTCCCATTCTCACAGTAGCTGGAAAAAGTGGTACCAAAGTGTCAAAAATTGATGCTGCTTTTCATGAATTGCTCATTTGCACTCAAGCTTTGCCATGCAATCATGGGGGCAGGTGTTGCCAAGGATGAGTCAGAATTGTTGCTGTATAGGAGTAATCCCTATTCTGCTTTCTTCAAAATGAAAGTTCTGGAGTATTTTTAACAATTAAATTTTATATTGTGCCTATGCAAAAAATAAAATTATTTTCTCCCCTTTTAAATACATGGATTCATCATGTATTAAATGTGAATTAATCCTTGGCTTTTTATTTCTAGCTTCATATATGAAACTAGTCTGTTTTTTTAACAGTGACTTAATTTTGAGTTGCTTCTGACCTTTGTACCTTCTGTCAAACCACCCTTGAAATTTTATCCAGACAAAGAGCAATGATGATCTTTTAGCTGGGATGGCTGGAGGGGTTACTATGAGCAACGGTGTCAAGGGAAAAAAGAGCACTTGCACTTCGACAGCGCCTTCTACTGCAGGGACCACCATGAACAACCTGGAGAATAAATCCAAGTCTGTTACAGGTAAAGAAGCATTTGGCCTTGAAGATGTTCTCTCTGCCCTTTAGACGACAACCCCATTTGTCAAACCATGGTTTGTTTAACCATGAATTGTCCCACAGACAATTCCACAAACCATGGCTTGTTTCCCCAAAGTTGGTTTTGTTTCCAGTTGCTTGTGCCTTTATAGCTTGATGAGTACCTAGAGTAGGGTGGTCAGACAAACCATGGTTAAGGGAAGCCAAACCTTAGTTAAAACTAGCTAAGTTTGTAATCTATTAAGTGAAATTAAATTACCTTAGAAGTACATTTTTGGATCCCTGTTTCATTACCTCTGTTATAGAATGTATATACATGTCTGTTACTACTAATTGATTTCCAAGTATGTAGATGAGACTTCATTGTCATGTGATCCTGGATACCTCTTGACTTGTATAAAATCACATCCTTCCTTTCCAGCTTAATATTTTTTCTAACCTTTTAAAACAATACAGGTACAACTTCTGCAGCAAAGCGTAGCACTTCGGCTGGGAATAAGGAATCCAACTCTTCTCGAGAAAGAATTCGTGACCGTTCGCGGCTGACCCAAAGCAAAAAATTGCCACTAGCTGGGCAGACAAGCAATGATACAGTCCTTGCAAAACGCTCCCGTAGCCGTGCTAACCCGGACTCTGATATTCGCATGAGCAAGTCTAAATCAGACAATCAGATCAGTGACAAATCTGTTCTGGAAGCAAAAGTAAAAGATCTTTTGACTTTGGCCAAAACAAAAGATGTAGAGATCTTACACCTGAGGAATGAGCTCAGAGAAATGCGTGCTCAGCTTGGCCTAAATGAAGATCAGTTTGAGGGAGTTGAGAAATCTGAGGAGAAAGAAACCATCGTTGTCCACCAGCCAACTGACGTTGAGTCCACATTATTACAGTTGCAAGAACAGAACACTGCCATCCGGGAGGAGCTCAACCAGTTGAAAAATGAGAATCGGATGTTGAAGGACAGGCTAAACGCATTGGGGTTTTCTCTGGAGCAAAGGCTGGACAACTCTGAAAAGCTGTTTGGCTACCAGTCTTTGAGCCCAGAAATGACAGCTGGAAGCCATAGTGATGGTGGGGGTACCCTCACTTCCTCAGTAGAAGGTTCTGCCCCTGGTTCAATGGAAGATCTTCTGAGTCATGACGAGAACACCTTGATGGACAATCAGCACAGTAACTCCATGGATAACTTGGACAGTGAGTGCAGTGAAGTTTATCAGCCGCTCACTTCAAGTGATGATGCCTTGGACGCTCCATCCTCTTCAGAGTCTGAGGGTGTCCCAAGCATAGAAAGGTCAAGGAAAGGGAGCAGTGGCAATGCCAGTGAAGTATCTGTGGCTTGCTTGACGGAGCGGATACACCAGATGGAAGAGAACCATCATAGCACAGCTGAGGAACTTCAAGCCACTCTACAGGAACTTGCAGACTTGCAGCAGATTACGCAAGAGTTGAACAGTGAGAACGAAAGGCTTGGTGAAGAAAAGGTTATTCTTATGGAGTCTTTGTGCCAGCAGAGTGATAAGTTGGAACATTTTAGCCGGCAGATTGAGTACTTTCGCTCCCTTTTAGACGAGCATCATATATCTTACGTTATTGACGAAGACATGAAAAGCGGGCGCTACATGGAGCTGGAGCAGCGCTACATGGACCTTGCAGAGAATGCACGTTTTGAAAGAGAACAACTCCTTGGCGTCCAGCAGCATCTGAGCAACACTTTGAAGATGGCAGAACAAGATAACAAGGAAGCTCAGGAGATGATCGGGGCGCTAAAGGAACGGAATCACCATATGGAACGAATTATTGAGTCGGAACAGAAAAGCAAGACCGCTCTAGCAGCCACTTTGGATGAGTACAAAGCCACAGTCGCCAGTGACCAGATCGAGATGAACCGGCTGAAAGCCCAGCTAGAGCATGAGAAGCAGAAAGTTGCTGAGCTGTATTCCATACACAATTCTGGTGACAAATCGGACATACAAGACTTGCTAGAAAGTGTCAGGCTTGACAAGGAGAAAGCAGAGACGTTAGCCAGCAGCCTGCAAGAGGAGCTCGCTCATACGCGTAACGATGCCAACCGCCTGCAAGACGCCATTGCAAAGGTAATGTTTAAAAAATGTAATTAAAGAAGAGAACATTCCAAATCTCCTTGTGTTCTCTGCAGCCTTTGGGGGAGTATGTGAAGGCATGTGGGAGGGCGGGGGTGGGGGGACAATTCAAGCAGCTGATTTAGACATTAGCCAGATCATGTTGACTGCATGGTTACTTTCATGAGTCCTTTAGTTTTATTCCTGTTAATAAACTTAAACCCTGTGCTTAGAATTGAATTCATGACTCCTGGGCTGTGTTTTCTGTAGCATGAAACTGTTTCATGCTAGATGTTTAGTTTGCCCTTATATCGGCAGTGAGGGTGGGGTTGATTGTTGGTATGAGCAGACTGGTTGATACACAGCATTGAGGGTGGTTTTATGCTGATTTGTCACTTCATTTCTCATAATTCACAAGACAGTCAACTGTTCATAGATTCAGATACAGCTCAGGTTTCACAGCTGCGAGGTTTGCTTAAGCTAGTATGAAGCCTTAACTCCATGCACTAAAGCATCCTTACTGATTAACATTATAATATATTACTTGGCACTACCAAATGTCAGAGTTGGTTTATTTAAACCTTTCCTGATTGAGTTTCTTTGCTACTTGTCCATCTTGTGGTATCATAAGGACTTTAGCAAAGCCTTTCAGCTGGATTGAACCAAAGGAGGCTGTTGTAGTTAAGTATCCTGTTTCCCACAGCCAACCAGATGCCTCCTCTGGGAAGCCTAATAGCAGAGCATGAGGGCAATATCTCTTCCAGAGTTGTTCTCCAGCAATTGGTGTCCAGAGGCATGTACTCTTGCTGATCCTGGAGGGTAGCATATCCATTATATTACTTTTCTTTCCCCCCCTTCTTTTTCATGCCAAAGAGACTTTGGAGGTGCATAGCAGTCAATAGATCGTCAAATCATACTTGTAATGGATGGAAGTTTCACAGCCAGGGTACCACAAGGCAGAAGGCACTATTGCAGGTCACTGCATAGTGTGCCCCAATCATAGATGCTATCTTGAATAGGGCTACCCTGCCAATCTTAATGCCTGGTTATCAAATATTGGGAGAGACATTCCTTCAGGTTCTTAGGTCTAAAACAGTGTAGGCCTTTAAATATCAGAACCTTAAATTGGACTCAGTCGAAATAAAGCAGCTGGTTCAGTTCTTTAAGATCAGCGTAATAGGTTTCTCAGAGGCCTGGCAGCTGTGTCCTGCACCACCTGCAGCTCCTGAACAATCTTCAAGGGCAGCCCCGTATACAGCATATTGCTGTAGTTTAGTCAGGAAGCTACCAGAGCATGCTTCAAATTCCTTGATGACTTTTCCCAATTGTTTTCATATAGATGTTAAAGAGCTGGAAGGTGAGATGGAACACTGCAGGTCTTCACAACACAAGTGCCAAGGGGAGCCATGCTGTTCTCTGGTAGCGGTCCTGCAGATAGAAGCAGAGCCACCATAACACAGTGCTCTAGAAGAGTAGCATGGTCTTTGGGAGTAAAAGTTGCTGAGAGGTCCAGAAGAACTAAGTCACATTCCTCCTTATCCCAATCAGGGTTATCACTCAGGGCAACTGAGACTGTTGAAGTATGTAGATTGAAATGAAATCTAGATAAACAGAGTTCACTGTAGCCAACATGACAATAATGACATTGTGATAGCATTATCATCCATACATTTGTCTAATTCCCCTTTGTAGCATTCCAGGATGAGGGCCATCATCACACCTTAGGGCAGCAGATTCTGCAGATTAATTGTTCACTTTGTGAATAAGTACTTCCTTTTGTCTGCCTTGAATCTTCTGCCGTTCATTTTAACAAGATGACCCATTGGCTCCTAATATTATGAGAGAGGGAGGGAGAAACAAGGCCTAACACGAGCAGGCAGGATTCTGAGCTGGACTTAAGCCCCTGGCCCGAAACACAGACCAGTCCTGCTCAAAGCTACTTGAGTGGGTTTCTATTAATTTTGTTATTTGGGAAAGGCATTCACAGAAGTAAAATGAGAGTTTGTGTGCATGATGTGTGTGTTTTTTAACCAGATAGAAGATGAATATAGAGCTTTCCAAGAAGAAGCAAAAAAGCAAATTGAGGACCTGAATATTACCTTGGAAAAACTTCGGACCGATCTGGATGAAAAAGAAACAGAAAGGAGTGATATGAAGGAAACCATATTTGAATTGGAAGACGAAGTAGAGCAGCATCGAGCGGTAAAACTCCACGACAATCTCATTATATCTGACCTGGAGAGTAAGTAGTTTTTGTTTCAGTTACACTTTTGGGTTGTAGTTTCTACCTATGTTTTTTTAAAAATAAATGCGTCAAAATAGCTTACAGTTGAGTAAAACACATCAATCATGAAGAGAGGGGGAGTGCATCGGGGGAAAATTAAGCATAATTTGTGTCATGCACTGCAGTTCCCAAAGGATGATGCTGTGTGCTGAGCTCCGAAGGAGCAAATTGGTGGCTTTGGCCTCTTTCCCTTCATCTCGACTTTTGTCATCTGGATTTCAAAGGCAGCCAGAGATGTGAGAGCTGAAAGCTCCTAACCACACAGGCAGTAGGCTTCCCACATTCCACTTTTGCCAGAGGGATGGCGGAGCCATCACACAGAGAGCTGCCACTTCCATATGCTGTTTTCTAGAACTTGGAAAAGCATTTATTATCATCATCATTTTATTTGTATGCCGCCTTTCCACAGTTAAAAACAATGCTCAAGGTGGCTTACAACATGACAAGATTTACATAATTACAAAAGTCATAGCCAATAAATAAACCACATAAAAAAAATTACACAACCAAATGGAAAACAATTTCCACATAAATCAAAATCTAAAACCAAGAATACAGCATTAATATCACAGTTTAAAATGACATAGATATGTTTTGTATGTTCCAGTCAGGTATTGCTGATGAAATTTTCCCTGTTGGAAGAACTTTCATATCAAACAAATAAAAGGATTCTTTAGTTGTGATTTCTGCATTGCAGGGGGATGGACGGGATGTTCCTTGGGGTCCCTTCCAACTCTATAGTTCTATGACTCTATGAACACAGTTTTATATACACGTTTATATCAAAATACATAGTCCTCCTTTCTTTTCAGATGCAATGCTCAGGGAGTAACTAGCCTTTATCCAGAAGACTTTGCTTTTATCATTAATCTGCTTGGCATCTGTGCCATCATGCAGTCTCACAAGAGTCCACCTTTACTGTTCAACCGTTCTATGAGACCCAAGTGTTCAGTGTTGCCTGGAAATGTGGAGTAGCATGTCAGTGCTGATGTTACTCAGCTCAGACCCCACTGGGTTGAACAGCCCTCCCCAAGCATCACTTTCTGGAAACAACCATCCAAGTGGGATCGGAACCACTGTGAAGTAGTGCCACCCACCCCTAACTCGGACAATCTCTCCAGAAGGATATTGTGGACAATGGTATTGAAAGCTGCTGAGAAATAAAGGAGAATGAATTGGGACACATTTCCCCTGTCTGTCTCCCAACAGAAGTCATCGTATAGGGCACCCAAAGCAGTTTCTGTGTCAAAGCCAGGCTTATATCCTGATTGAAACAGATCTAGAAAATCGGTTTCTTCTCAAAATGCCTGAATCTTGTTCACAACTCCTACTCAAGAACCTTGTCCAACATAGGGAGATTGGCAACTCGCCAGTAATTACAGTGGTACCTCGGGTTACATACGCTTCAGGTTACAGACTCCGCTAACCCAGAAATAGTACCTCAGGTTAAGAACTTTGCTTCAGGATAAGAACAGAAATCATGCTTCGGCGGCGCAGCAGCAGCAGAAGGCCCCCATTAGCTAAATTGGTGCTTCAGGTTAAGAACAGTTTCAGGTTAAGAACAGACCTCCGGAACGAATTAAGT
This sequence comes from Podarcis tiliguerta, assembly GCF_965153285.1. Classification (NCBI taxonomy): domain Eukaryota; kingdom Metazoa; phylum Chordata; class Lepidosauria; order Squamata; family Lacertidae; genus Podarcis; species Podarcis tiliguerta. Next base: position 27,137,545 of record NC_139549.1, read on the forward strand.
GCTTAACCCAAGGTACCACTGTGCTTAGATTTTACAAATCCAGGGAGGGTTTCTTAAGGAGTGGTTTTACCACTGCCTCCTTCAAGCAGGCAGAGACCACCCCTTCTCGCAAAGAGGCATTTATCACCTCCCTGGCCCAACCAGCTGTTCCCTCCCTACTACTACTGCCAAGAAGGGCAAGGATCCAGAGCACAAGTGGTCGCCCTGACTTCTCCAAGCACCTTGTCCACATCCTCAAGCCTTACATCTCTTTTGCCAGCCACAATTTCTGAAGAGAAATAATCTGGCCATTGTAATCTATGATAGTCCCCTGATTGAATTCCAGAAAATGATTTGAAAACTAGGATAAGTGCAGGGTACATACAGGGTTTTAACAGAGGCAGCTGTTTTAGACCATACCTCATCATATTTGATTGCCTGTTTGCTTCCAAACCTTATTTCCAGGGCCAGTACTTGCTTCAATAAAACCACTAATGACTTGAGGCCCAGAAACAGCTGCTCACTTTTCAACCAGCTTGTGCCATCTAAGGCCCTTCTCTCAATATCACCCTTACTGGATGAAGTGAGTGTCAACAAGGGAGACAGGTTTTTTAAGGGGGGGTGTCCTGTGATGCCCCTCCCCAAGAAAGCTCCTCTGGCCACACTGCTTGCGGTTAGATAGCAGATTAAAGAAACCAGCAGCAATTGTTCACACAGACCTTTTAACTTGTTGAACTGTTTTACTGATTGTTTAAGCATTTTATTGTTTTTATATAATTGGCATGAAAAGCAACAACTGTAAACTGCACTGGAATCTTTTTACAGAATATAAAAATATTTCCAATAAATAAGATGAAACGGTGGATTGGCTCATTTTCTTTCCCCTTCTCAAAGCTCTTCTTTCAGGAGTGCTGCTTACAGCAAGGCCATATAAGGGCAATTACACAACAGGGTTTCAACTTAAGTGCTTTCATGAAATAAGCATGGGACCTGCTCTTACACTTTGACCCGTCTTATTTCTTTGGGAAAACAAATGTAATTGGTGCGGCATTTGGAGGTGAGGTGCCTTGTTCCCTGTAGATTTGGCACAAGCAGTGATATCAAGAGCCCCACTCAGTATTCTGCTCATTCAACAGGACTTTGTATCCTCGCCCCCCCAACAATTGATTTTCAAAGGAGCACAGCTTGACCTATGAAGTTGCAATTTCTGCTTAACTCTGATTCTCCTGTGTTTTCAGTGGGAAGACTGCAGAACAGCTTCTAATTTGGTTGATCCTTTGCTGGTTCTCTGTAAACGCATAATGTAGACAAGCACTTCATTTGAAATGAAGTCAGTAATCCAGGAAGAAACTGAAAGCTGTATCAAATGGCTGCTTGTATCCCGTAGTTATGGAAAAGGCAGAAGGATGACACCTTGTGGGACTAGTAGCACAGTTTGTGCCCTGGAAAACATTGGAGCACAGAAAACAGAAAATGCAAACTATGGTCATTTTGTTAGTGAATCTGGAGATGATTAAACATCCATGCAGGAAATATTGGGGGAGAGGGCACATTTGCTCACACCCCTCCTTGGTGTCTTGTTTCTCTCTCTGCCCCCTGCTTGGAAGGGAGATAGAGATCCACATTCTCCTCCTCCCCCCCCCCCCAAGAAAAAGGTGGCAAAGGGCAGTGGCATAGCGTGGGGGGTGCAGGGGGGGCCGGCCACACTGGGCGCAACATCTGGGGGGCGCACGCTCGCAGTCGCAGCTCTCTGCCCCTACCTGGCTCACTCACTCTCTCTCACTGCAGTGCTGGCTGTGCGAATCCGATCTGAGCCGCCGGGTCGCCGCCCACTGTGGGGGGGGGTGCCAGGCGTGCCGTGCGGAGAGAGAGCGAGGGACTATCTGGGGGAGGGACAGTGCAGTGGGGGGCGCAAATTACTTGCCTTGCCCCGGGTGCTGACAACCCACGCTACGCCACTGCAAAAGGGTATGACATACAATAAAGAAACTACTAAATTCTGTAAAGGCAGAATAAATTTGGTGGTGGTGATTTGCCATGCACTGTAGTTGTGTGGTTGCTTTTTAACTTCAGGCTTTGGTGCCCTAAGATTTTTTATCAGTGGAAGCTCAGTGGTGTAGATTAGATACTTCCCTGTCTCTCTTCTACAAGTAGTAGGGAAAAGCGAGTGCACCCCTGTCAAAGGATATTAGCTGGGAATTTATTTTAATAGTGTGTACATGAGTAGCCCAGACTGCACAGTGGTTCCCATATTTGTTCTGGCCTAAGCGCATAGAGCCATATTCAACCTTTGGCACATTGAAACATTTCTGCTTGGATGTCTGATGGAACAAGAATGTTTGAGCTCTATCTTCATGGACAGCAGTGGAGCAGAAGAGACTATTATCCAAATTGGGCCTTTGCTTTTTCATTCAACAGTACACTAGATGGCGTACTTGGGTTTTCAAAGCTGACACACGTGTTCTTGGAATCCTGAACTTTTAACAAAGCATGGCAAGTTTTAAACAATTCTCCACTATTTGTAAAGCAAATCTTAAATGAGTATATTTTCTCTTTGTGGTTAGCTGTGTTCTTTAACCTTCAAAATCAGCATTATATTTGTATATTACCCAATTACCAGGGCTGCAGCATATGCAATATATTATTAATCATACACTTTGCATGCTTTTAATATGTATAATGGTGCAACACACATTAATAACACAATGTGAAATGCAACCCTAAGCATTATCCCTTTCCGATTTAATGTGCTCATAGCATAACTGAAGTTGAACCTGGTGTGTGTTGCAAGTAAGTTGCTTGTTGTAAGGATTGCCGTGTTGGATCAGGCCAGGGGTCCATGTAGTACAACATCCTTCTTTCACCTGTTGCCTCGATGGGAAGCTCACAAGCAAGACCTGAGCATAAGAGCACTCTCCCCCTCCTGTGGCTTCCAACAACCAGTATTCAGAAGCATTAATGCCTCTGGCACACAATTTAAGAAAATATTGCTTGGAATCAGATACCAATTTAAGATTCATCAAGGGCTTGTGGGGGATAGCTTGAGACTTGTGTTGATGGTTTGAGAAAAACACTGCCAGCATAATGATCTGTAAAGAGCCTGAACTGAACTGCATAATTTATTATGGTTTATGTTTCTACTACCTTGCATTTTTGCAACTTGCCTGCTCCAGTGTTGTGGAAGGAATGTTTTCCCAAGCATCAGCAATATACCTTTCAGAAATTCTGTGTGCTCATATCAGATTCCTTCTTGAAAGTGCATCCGGTATTAAGAGGCTTGTGTTAACATCAGAGTTAGTGTAAGTTCGAAAACCTTTTAAGAAAAATCCTGAGGGGGTGTGGGAAATACCCCAAATGGCCCAATGAGGACTGAGCATGCTTAGTGGCCAGGGATGTTGAGTGAAGTGGTGAGGTGCACAGAAAATCTCTCTCTGTGTGTGTAGAATGAAGTGCAGTGTCATTTTCAGTAAAGAGGATATAGCTGAGAAGAGCGCTCCACATGAGGACATGGAGCATTGCATGGTGGTCCTACTTGTATCACCTGTATTCAGCTTCATCAGTATTTCTACTATAATCACACATTTCTCAAATCTTCAGATATCTCAAATCTTCAAATATCTAAAGGGCTGTCACATGGAGCAAGCTTTCTTCTGCTCCTGCATTGCAGGGTAGGACTCAAACCATTGGCTTCAAGTTACAAGTCAGGAGATTCCAACTGAACACCAGGAAGAGCTTTCTGAGAGCAAGAACTGTTCAACAATGGTGGAGACTCTATTGGGAGGTTGTGGACTCTCTTTCATTGGGAATCTTTAAGCAGAGATTGGATGTCCATCTGTCATGGATTACCGCATTTAATTGAGATTCCTGCATTGCATGGGATTGGACTAATTGACCCTCAGGGCCCCTTCCAACTTTACAATTCTATGATTTTGTGATTCCAGCAATGAAGAGATAAATGAAAACTAATCCTGGTACACAGCCAGTCAAATACTAAATCGGAAGTTGGTCATAGTCAAATTGCATACTCTCTTTGTGTAGCTAGTACAAGGCTATAGGGGCATTTTTAATGTGACAGGTTTCACGGTATTTTAAAAAGGCAACCTGATGCAGCTGCAAGGCAGCATTGACTCTGCAGTGCATCTCCCTTAAATAGTTTGCTTGGGTCTAGTAATTGTTTTTAGTGATTGATAACATTCAAAAAAGAAAGCACTGTGGTGAGGAAGGTGGAGATACTTGTTTTCTATTGAAAGCACAAGCAAAGGAAAGTCACCTGGGAGTAAGAACCATTGGACTCAATGGGATTTACTTTTGAGTAACCATTAATAAGATTCTGTTGGTAGTGCTTTTTTATGGACAGCACAGATAATTTTAAGAAAGTGTTAGTGGCATTATCATTTTTTTTCACAGGAAACCCCTCTCTTTTCATTGGCATTTTTTCCTATGCATACATACTTCGTATTATGAGGTCCATGCTTATTTTTTGTTTTTGTTTTTTTAATTAATAGCTGTGAAATGTAGGAGAGAAACCTAGAGTTCTAGAACCAATTCGTTGAACTTCCCTTTGAATACATTAAAAGCAGTAAAAAATTCCTTTGGGCTTTGAAGTGTTTGCCTGTAAATAACTTTTTAAAAATTTCCACCTCATATATTTGGTTTTGTTTTGCCAGATACTGTTAAAAAGCTTCAAGACCAAAAGCATGATATGGAGAGAGAGATCAAGACTCTGCACAGACGGCTCAGGGTATATAAGCCAGTTCAATATATCGTGGTTTGGGGTGGAGGTGCATCGGGTGTGTTATAGCAGTGCCTTTGGACTCCATTGCTGCTAATTATATTTTATTTAGACTGTTTATATCCCACATATCATGGCATTCCAAAGCTGGAAATTTCTTTTTCTGTTCCATTTTCAGGAGGAGTCTGCGGAATGGCGGCAGTTCCAAGCTGATTTGCAGACGGCTGTGGTCATAGCAAACGATATAAAATCTGAGGCTCAAGAAGAGATTGGAGACCTAAAGCGCAGGCTGCATGAAGCTCAAGAGAAGAATGAAAAACTCACAAAAGAGTTGGAGGAAATAAAATCACGCAAGTATGTGAATGACATTTTGGGTTGATTCATTATATTCTCCTAAAATTACTTAATTTAATCTCTAAAAGCTATTCAGCAAGAAACTGTATGGTAAAATGTTCCTGTCAAGAAAAATATTTGTTTATAAGTGTGTAAAACACACAAGCCACTCTATACATAGGAAAAAGGACAACAGATATTTGCCCTTAAAGGTAAAGGGTAAGGGGACCCCTGACCGTTAGGTCCAGTCGTGACCGACTCTGGGGTTGTGGCGCTCATCTCGCTTTGTTGGCCAAGGGAGCCGGCGTACAGCTTCCGGATCGTGGCCAGCATAACTAAGCCACTTCTGGCAAACCAGAGCAGCGCACGGAAACACCTTTTACCTTCCCGCCGGAGCGGTACTTATTTATCTACTTGCACTTTGACGTGCTTTTGAATTGCTAGGTTGGCAGGAGCAGGGACCAAGCAACAGGAGCTCACCCCATCGCGGGGATTCGAACCGCCGACCTTCTGATCGGCAAGTCCTAGGCTCTGTGGTTTAACCCACTGCGCCACCCGCGTCCCTATATTTGCCCTTAGACTGCACTTTTAAAATCTTTAAAACTTCTGCACTTGCCTCTTGGGGATTTAGAAAAATGCAACTCCATTCTCCCCACTGCCAAAGAAAAGGCTCTCAGAGAAGACTAGCAGGTTCCAATAGGGTTACAGGGGCATGCTCCGCGCCACAGCTCTTCTAAATAGTGGGACATGGTGCCTTTTATGAGTGCCCGCCTTACCTCTAGTGAAACACTTCGGTATGGAGCAAAGTGGCAGGCAGCTTAATTAATTCCAGTGGGCAGCGTCTCTACCTCAGGTAAAGGTTCCATGTTGCTTTAGTATGTACCCTAATGTCTTACTTGGAAGAGTGAGGTACAGAAACACACACTATAGGGTCTTAGTTTCAAGGGTCTTCTGTTTAGTTAGCATGAGTACATTCAGTTTCCTAAGTGCATTCCCTCTAGTCCAAATGAATTTGTGGCAAGGCAGGGGGGAAAGAGGAAAGCAGCTGCATCTTCACTGGCTGGTGGATGGGGCCAGGTTAGTCTCCCCCTTGCCATTATGCACTGCCTGGGAGGCCAGGGTAGCAGCTTCTCAGTGGCTGTGGTTTCCTGGCCAATGGCCAAGATCAGCGAGTGCCTCCCTTCATCTCTGCTGCCCCAGGTAATTTCAACCCAAGGCATAAAATTCCTTACTATATAAATACAATTGATGCCCTTCCCCATCCCTTTCTCCAAAAGTTAATACAGTGGTACCTCGGGTTAAGTACTTAATTCGTTCCGGAGGTCCGTTCTTAACCTGAAACCTGAAGCACCACTTAGGAGGCTAATGGGGCCTCCTGCTGCCGCCGCGCCGCCGGAGCACGATTTCTGTTCTCAACTCAACTATTTCTGGGTTAGTGGAGTCTGTAACCTGAAGCGTATGTAACCCGAGGTACCACTGTAATGAAACACTTTCTCAAATGACTTTCAGTTTCAAACTTGCTCTCTGGCTTTATAGCCTGTTGGAAGATTTGACCCACTCCAAGTAGGCTTCCCAGTGTAGCAGATGCCCTTCAGACATGTCTGCATGAATGAGTCCATTGCTTAAGCACAGTATAGAGGGAGGAATTCAAAGTTCCTTAGCAGTGTGCTTGCACTAGAGGATTGGCTTGTGCAAGAGAAGGCACAGGAAGCCGGCATGGTTCTTGTGACTGGTTGTGTAGCACATTGCAAATACAAGCTTCTGCTAAAGCAACTTTTGTACTGGATTTCATATTGCACAACCATTATTCTCACCCTTGTGTTAGCACAGCAGCCCTTGTGCTGGTCGTCAGAGCACTGAACCCATGCCAGATCATTTCATAGTATCTTGACAACTGCCTTCCCCTGATATTCAGGCAAGAAGAGGAACGTGGCCGTGTTTACAATTACATGAATGCTGTTGAAAGAGACTTAGCAGCTCTGAGGCAAGGAATGGGTTTGAGTCGCAGGTCATCCACTTCTTCAGAGCCAACGCCTACTGTAAAAACTCTCATCAAATCCTTTGACAGTGCCTCACAAGGTAATTTGCTTTTTTGTACCTGCATAAACTTAGTGCAGTTTTGTTTGGAAGCACCACCATTGGTTCTGTTAGCTCAAAATTTTGAACAGAGCGAACACTCCATGCATACATCAGTAGAATGTAGCACTTTTTTTTTCGAGGGAGCTCCAGCCGGGTGACAATACTTGTAGAAATGTATTGGATAATATGTACTTCAGTTTTGCAAGCCCAAAACCATGCACCTGAGTTTTAAAAGTTTGTTGTTTTTCTGGGGCTTTGAATATATGGCAATCCTTATTTATCTAAGTTTTCAACCTTCTTTTAAGTTGCACAATGGTCTGTCTTCAAAAACTAACTGTTGTTACTATGGTTGAACCTATGTATTTCATTGTTAAGCTTCTGTGGCACTTAATGATGTTCAGATATAAAAATTCATCTGGGCTTATAAATAATCAAGAATCTGTTTACAAAAAGGGCACGTTTTAGCTTTAGATAAGGAAACTCCTCCTTGGGCAAGCTGCATAGGTTACTTCTCTTATATCTTTGCATGTTATGAAAGCAGAACTTGGCCAGATTGTGCAGGCCTCGCTACAGGAGGACATGGCCAAAATCTAGGATATCTGAAATTGGTAAATAGCTGCCAGTCACACTTGGGTCACTCACTTCAGATGAGAAGATGTCTTACTCTGCAATCTTGTGCCATAAGTGAAAAACATGCAAAACTGCTGCTCTTAATTGATTTTTATTTTATTTTCTTTTTGTATTGGGATATTTAAACTAGATGTATTAGTGTTAATTGAATTTTTCCTGTTTTTTTAAAGGAACTTGTCTGCTATTAATGTAAGCTGCCTTGGAATAGCACTGCTCTTGAAAGCCTGCTTAGAAATACTTGAAACCAACCATACTTACCCCCTGTTTATTTTGTTGTTTTTGGTAGTTCCTAGTCCAGCTGCAGCTACAATGCCTCGAACCCCCCTGAGCCCAAGTCCTCTTAAAACCCCTCCTGCAGCAGCAGTATCTCCAATGCAGGTAAATGTGTGTTTACTAACTGGAAGAGACTGCAAAGACTGATGTACAGTCATACCTTGGTTTTCAAACAGCTTGGTTCTTGAATGTTTTGGCTCCCGAACGCCACATACCCGGAAGTGACTGTTCCAGTTTGGGAACTATTTTTGGAAGCTGAATGTCCAGCGGAGCTTCCACGGCTTCTGATAGGCTATATGAGCTTCCTGCAGCCAATCAGAAGCTGCACTTTGGTTTCCTAGCATTTTGGAAGTCAAACTGACTTCCGGAACAGATTCCGTTCGACGTCCAAGGTACAACTGTATTGGAATTTGTAATGGTGCAAAATCAAGAGAAGGTTTTGCAGTAAAAATTGTGCATTAAATTTGTCATTCATAATTGCATCCTGACCTTCTCCACAGATTTCAGAGTGACATACATGGATTTTCTCCTCTTTTTGATCCTAAACAACCATTAGAGGCAGGTTACACTGAGAAAGTGACTAGCACAGTTGACCCGGTGGCCAGATTCAGATGTAAGGTTTCCAAATCTCTGACATATGGTTTGGAGTGGCAATGAACTTGAATAGTCTTCCACCCATTCCCCAGTCCTTTCAGCCACTTAGTTTGTTCAGTCACAGGTATCTGAACCTGCATACTGAGACTTAAGTACCTCCTGCAAATTGGCTTGATCGTGGTGGATAGTCTTTGTTTGTAGAGAGTGCCTAAACAGTTTAAAGTAGCACAAGGAAGGTTTAACAAACCAGGAAGTCACTGCTGCAACTGAGTATGAGAAGAGAATGGAACAAGATTTTGCTTGTTCCCAATCCACAAAACCATGGTTTGTAAGACCTGGGAATGTTGCATTTGAATCTGGCCAGTGAACTCCAGCATGTCCCTAGTTCGAGTTCTTGTTCCCTACAACTGTTATGTCATTTAGCCTTCAAGCCAGTTGAGAGTACTTTGACCAGCAATTCAGACATGAGGACTGTGATTATAGTTAATAGTTTATTATTATTCTGTAACAAATTCATTAAAATGCCCACCTGCTCTCTCACCAGACCTGTGAAGTAGGCCACCAAGTCACATTTTATAAGGAGGGAACTGCAGACTCTAGTACTGTTGTCTATACTGATTTTTTTAAATATAAATTCTGATTCATGTTTTAAAGATTAAACACTGTTGGTTGTACTTAGTTTTACTCAGGGTGTAAAGCGGATGAAAAAAATAGTCCACATTGCTGGCTGTGCTGAATTTGAACCTACGTCCAGGGATCACAATAGTGCTTCTGTGTGGGTTTTGCTTGTCTTAATATCTCACCAGTAATAGTTCTTCTTTTCCTTCAGAGGCATTCCATAAGTGGACCAATATCTGCTTCCAAGCCCCTCACAACTCTGTCAGACAAAAGGCCAAGTTATGCAGAAATCCCAGTGCAAGGTAGGTGTTTTTCCTTTGTTAACATTATTTCACTAAAGCTCCCCCAGAGTTCTCCTGAGGTTAAAAAGAAAAGAAAAGCACACTGAATAAGATAGCGAAGAAGAGGCTCTTTTGACACATGAGCTCCTTTTCTTTTGAGTACAGCAAAGTATTGTTCATATAGAGGGCTTAATGTCCTTCATTACCTTACCCCCGCTCCTGCAAAAGGAAGATGCAAAGCATAAAAGCTCAATAACATACTCTTAATTAGGGCTATGTATTATTTCAATTTCCTTCTTTCCATGCTCACCTAATTTGTTTCCTTTTACTTTATGCCAGTTTGCACTGAGCTACACTGGGCAGAGGTGAGACAGGGAGGGCTAGACTGACTTTAAAAAAGGAGAACCACAAGAAATTATACTACCATATGGTCACAGTGGAATAATTGTTTGGGCAACAGGTGCATAGAAGTCATAAAGGCCACAGTCTTTGCAGATAAGGGTATAGCACTTGAATATGCTAAAATCAATACTTAATCAGTGCTTGTATAATTAAAAAAGCAAAGAAATGTTTTTTTGTTATGAAAGCCACCTTTGGAGCAAGAGGAATTATTTCCAAAGCAGAACAGTAAGTAAAGCTAAAAACAGGCCCACCCCATGTATTTATAATCAAGTAGATTTTAGGAGCATTCACTAGCTGCCTTCCTAACATCTGGTTGTCAGTATGGTGTGCGAAAAAGAAAGAGGGAGGAAGAGGATGAGAGAGAGCCTAAAATAGTACATTCCAAGTACTGTTCTATTATTTTTCTGTTTCTGAGAGTTTGGCCTCCAATGTAGGACAAAACAACCCCCCCCCCCGAAAACTGCTGTTCTCCACTTCTTGATTGTGGCGGAGTCAGCTGGCCAATTATGCATTGCTAAGATCTGTCTGGGCATCCTAACTAACTTCAGGAGCAGGTGAATGATGGACTGGTGCCTGCATTTGTTGAGATGTCCCTTGTGCGCTAGTGGAACTGATAACTGCAGGAAAGTGTAGAAGCCTGTGTGGATTTGTCAAGACTCAAGAACAAAGCTTGCTGGGAGAGGACAGCAATTTGCTCTCTGCTGCCACAGATATCAAGGCTAGAGCTAACTACCTAAGTTATAGGAAGGTAGATTTTGGTTATTTGTTTAGATTATTTTTATACACCTGTTCTCAAGCCACAGGACAGTTTACAACAGTATCAGATAAGATAAGATCAAATAGAATCCATAAAAACACACAGTCCGTAAAGTACATAATACAGTAAAGATAAACTGTAAAGGACCCCTGGGCGATTAAGTCTAGTCAAAGGCGACTATGGGGTTGCGGTGCTCATCTCCCTTTCAGGCCGAGGGAGCTGGGGTTTGTCCACAGACAGTTTTCTGGCTCATGTGGCCAGCATGACTAAACCGCTTGTGGCGCAACAGGGCACCGTGACAGAAACCAGAGCGCACAGAAACGCTGTTTACCTTCCCACTGCAGCGGTACCTATTTATCTACTTGCGCTGGTGTGCTTTCAAACTGCTAGGTTGGCAGGAGCTGGGACAGAGCAAGGGGAGCTCACTCTGTTGCGAGGAATAGAACCGCCGACCTTCGGATCGGCAAGCCCAAGCGGCTCAGTGGTTTAAACCATAGCGCCACCCGCATACAGAAACTCATCGCAACTCGCTAAATAGCAATTTACCAATAGCAGAATCAACTAATCCATTTATCTTAACATTTCTGTGGCTGAAGAATCGTTCAAGAATGGCACCAATGCCTATGTGTGGGTGGTGGGCTGTTCTGTCATCAGAGGCCTTCAGGCAGAGGAAGGGATATACTCCCTCTGGAATTTCTCTGTTGTACAGGGGTTGGGATAGCTGGCCTATAACTACTTGTGTGGCTCTTCCATTTACTTTCAGTGCTATCAGGGCAGTATTTTAATAATGTCCATAACAAAAGATAAGGCAATGTTAAAAAAGCCCTTTTTGTGTTGAAGAAACAAGGATTATATGTTCACTGTTTACTTCTCCATTTCCTGGTGCTGGTCAACTTGTTCTGCCTATAAACTTTTCCTTTCAAAGTGCCCTTCCTGTAAGAATGAATAGCTCTCGTGTGATGGGTGTAGTTCTTTGATTTATGTCTGGGGGCTTTTAAAATAGAAATTTCTCAAGAATAGCTTTCTTAGGGCCAAGCAGTAGGCTTCCTTTTCTGCCTTGACAAATGCCAGCTAAACACTTACAATGTAAAGATTTTTCCAGGGATGAAATAGTGTTTTGTGCTAAGTTTTTATTCAGTTATGCTTTGAATAGCATTGGGGTGGTAGTATACTCAGAGCAAAGTAAAATTTAAACACACTTGATGTTTAACAGAAACTAATAAGGCACTCCCTACACAGTGGGTGGCCAACCTGTGGCATAGCTGACACAGATTTGTAGCTGTTTGTGTCCCTTTTGGACTGGGCTGAAAAGTGCTGTGGACTGGGCCATCGTGTAGCATCAGGCTTGAACTTCAGTTATTAAAATAACTTATAGCCTACCCTTCCACTGCAGCTCAGGGCAAATTGCAACAGTTAAAATTAAATAAACATAAGCAATTAAACAGCTGCAATATAGTAAAACAAAAGGAGAGGCAGCAGATAAAACAGCTTTTTTAAAAACAAACAAACCTGGGATCAGTTTAAAAACCTTTTCCTACCAGGTCAGATCCCTGCTGGAACAAAAATGTATTTGTTGGACCCAGAGGGTCGTGACAGACAGAGCCAGCTGAATCTCCCATGACTAGAAGTTCAACAGCCAAAGAGGGGCCCACTTGAAAGGCTCTATCCCACAGGCAAGCCAAATGCCACCAGTACACAAAGAACAGCCTTCTTTCCTCCACCCCCCAAAACCCCATAAATGGATGGCCAGGCTTCTACACAAGGAAGCAGCTCTTAAAATACAGTACTCTGTGCCCCAGGCTTTAAAGGGAATCGCTAGCACCTTAAATTGTGCCTGGAAACAAACTGCTAACCAGTGCAACTGATGTAGTGTGCAAGTGCCAATCAGCATCCTTGCTGCTGCATTCTGGGCCAATTACCTGATTTCCAGCCAATCAAAGGCATGAATGTTGTTGCATTGGTACTGTATTGGGCAGTGGACTGGGACACTTGTGATCTTTGGAATCTATTTGTGTTAATGATGTGGCCGCCACCGATCTACACAAACAGAGTAGCTTTTCACTATCAGCTCTGTAAACCCAAGCTGTCCTGACCCCCCAAAGGCAATATGTATACAGATTTTCCTCTCCTTTGGCCATGCCATTGTATAAAAGTGTTGGATGACTTCTCCGGATTGGGTCAAGATGTAAAAAGACATTTCAGAATGGAGTGGCATGGGGGCGGGATTCAAGGGACAGAGCTGGGGGATGGGGGGCAGGGTCCTATCAGCATTTGCAAAAGCCCATCTGACTGATGACCAATTAGTAAGGGAGTTGAGTCATTGTGAGATTATTCTTAAGTCTTTGTTGCTTCTAAGCAATTGCACCTGTTGCTGAGCCTGGCCTATACTTGCAGCAGCAGAATATGAGTTGGCTAAAATGAACTTTACTACAGGAAGAAGATACTGTTTTTGAATGCATTGCCTATGTAAGAAAAAAACACCTCCCTTCAAGTCAAGAAGCAGGCTGGCTTAGAGCCTGTCACCCTCATATGCTAGCCTCTTACTTGGAAGCAGTTTTTCTTTTTCTTTTTTTAAAAATAATAGAGCATACAAAATGGCATTGCCCTCCTGCTGTGGTGAAGTCCATTCTATCTTCTCATTTTATAAGACCAGGCCTGAAGCTTGTGGTAATGAAATGCCTTTTCTTTATTCCCTCCTCACAGATCATTTGCTGAGAACTTCCTCAACCAGCAGACCAGCTTCCCTGCCAAGAGTTCCTGCTATGGAAAGTGCCAAATCTATTTCTGGTAATAATTATGCCATGCTAATAAGGTGGTGCTTCAGTCACAGAGTCTTGGTGTGCAATGCCATCAGCTTCTTTTGAAACAGTTTTGTTGGTCTTTTCTGACATCACAGCAGTAAGTAAAGTGGGTAGAGTTCCATATTGACACTGTAGGTGAATCTTGCCCACATTGCAGGGGGAAAGTGGCCTTAGTGACTGAGGGAGGGTTTCCTCTTTCAGTTTAAAGGTAAACGTCCTTGCTATTCTTTATGTGCGTTTGATGGAAATTAAGAGAATTAAAACTTGCAGACTGGATTTGTTCCTCATTGCAGCAGAGAGAGAGAGTTCTGTATGCCTTCATGTTTGTCCTCTGTTACACAGTATGTGATTTTGAATAGAACATATTTGTGACTACCTGTGTTCTACAAAAACTAAATCCCTGCAATCAGTCCTCTGTAGAGAAAAATAGTTAGAAGGCTTCAAAATCTGCCTCTTCCAGAGAAGGAGTCCTGACATGTTAGGCCCTTAAAAGGTATTCCAAAACTTTGGAACGGTTATATTTAAAAGCAAAAACTCAAGTCTTGCTTCTTCAGGAAAAATTAATGCCATCTCTGTATTTGATAGGTGAAATTTCTATTGGTGTGATAGAGAACTTAAAAGTTTTGTACAATTCAGTAGAAAATTAGTTGCTCATTATCTAGATTTTTGCAAAGGCTCTTAGTTTTCTTTTATGAGAAAGAGAAAGAAATGGTTTCTAAGGTGTTTTTCCATTTCAGTGTCTCGGCGAAGCAGTGAAGAAATCAAGCGGGACATCAGTGCCCCTGATGGAGCATCTCCAGCCTCTCTCATAGCAATGGGGACCACTTCACCACAGCTGTCTCTCTCGTCTTCACCTACAGCATCCGTCACCCCTACGACACGCAATCGAATAAGGTACACCTCATTGCTACACAGCCTGTCCTATTTTTCATACAGGGATATTCTTGCAGCCTTGCCCTTTGGAAGACATCAGTCGCTTTTGCTAGATAATCAGTAAGCTTCCTCTATAAGGGAGAAGCAGCAGACTTCAGTGGGTTTGCTCCTCATTTTGGGTAGGTGCATCAGCTGCCCAGCATACCTTTTGTACAAGGAAACAGCCAAGTCAGTCCAAGTCAAGTGGGCCCTTCTGGAAGGCAGGAACTCTCTGGCAGCTGAACAAACAAGTTGATGCCCAAAGCTCACCAGGAAGTATTCCTTCCTTACATCCTTTCCTGCCTCTTTCTCCTCTCCCACTTATGGTGGTCTTGAGTTTGGGGCTGGTGCATGGCAGATCCTTGCACTTGCCAGCAAGGCTGCTGATCAAGACCTTCCTTGCTGGAACTGCCTTTGACCACTTCCCTGGAAATCACAGGAAAGCAGAGTTGGAAGGGACCCCGAGGGTAATCTAATCCAAATCCCCACAATGCAGGAATCTGCAATGAGAGGAGCATGTTTGGACTGCAGAAGTGAGAGCTGCTGCTTCTGTCTCCCCCCTCTCCCCCCTCTCCCCCCCGTCTCCCTTTTGCCTGAGCTGGGCTGCAGATCAGCCTCCATGGACCCCTTTGCACTGTGCCACCTGAGTACTGGAGGCATTTGGATGTGTTGGCGGAGCTGCCTAAGCAGCTCTTGTCTCCACTTCCCTCCACACTTTGGAACCCCTGCATGCATGCGTTGGGGGTGGCCAGACCTACTGCTTCAAACGGAAATACCAGTGAACACATCCAGTTTTGAGCAAGGTGCGCATGGAGAATAGAGGTTGCTGTAAACAGCAACTCTGAATAAGAGCTGCATTGAAGGAGGAAAAGTTGCTTTGGTTATTTCCTCATACTTAAATCCCACCTTTCCCCCCCAGTGGGAGAACAGCGTGGCTAACAGTCTGGCGGAACCATAAATAATAGCATGAGTAGCTGGGTTAGGAAGAGGGTGGATTACATTCCAAAGGGTTTCACCTTGCTAAGTGAGGGACATGGGAGAGGCAGAGAAGTACATTTCTGAGCACAATTCAAAGTGTTGGTGCTGACCTTTAAAGCCCTAAACGGCCTCGGTCCAGTATATCTGAAGGAGCGTCTCCAGTGTTCTGCCCGGACACTGAGGTCCAGCTCTGAGGGCCTTCTGGTGGTTCCCTCACTGCGAGAGGCCAAGTTACAGGGAACCAGGCAGAGGGCCTTCTCGGTAGTGGCGCCCGCCCTGTGGAACGCCCTCCCACCAGACGTCAAAGAGAACAACTACCAGACTTTTAGAAGACATCTGAAGGCAGCCCTGTTCAGGGAAGTTTTTAATATGTGACATTTTAGTGTATTTTTCATCTTTGTTGGAAGCCGCCCAGAGTGGCTGGGGAAGCCCAGCCAGATGGGCGGGGTACAAATAATAAATTATTATTATTATTATTATTATTATTATTATTATTATTATTATTATTATTATTATATAGAAGAGAGAACGAACACCGCTCATTGGCTCTACTGTGAGCTGTTTGGTGACTGTGACAAATATGATTTGTGCTGGGGGGGGGGGCATGATTCAGTACTTCTCCCGCTTAACCCTGTGGTTTGTGTAGGAACTAGCAGTCAAATGACTGAGCTACTTTATTGGGGGGGGGGTGGAGAGGTGGGGAAGAGGTGTGTGCAAGCAGTTTAGGGAATTTTTTTTGTTGGGCAGCTTCAGGTTAAGTTGGAGGCGATTTCTCTCCTCCCCTTCTCCTTTCACTGTTGCCTCTTATTCCCCTGCCAGATCTCTCCCCCCCCCCCCCCCACTTCTGCACTTGGCTTCTTGGCATATTCATAAATCTTTTAGATCTTTAATTGGCCCTTTAATTGGTTGTCTGTCATTGCAGTTCCATAGGTCAGCTGAATAAAACTATTGTTTCAAATTATGTTATCAATCAGACAGTTGCTAGTGGCTGTTTGTGGGGACATGTGCTGACTGTAAAATCTTAGTTGGGTGTCCTTTAGGTGTAGAAGAACAGTATAAATGCAAAAGGAAACCTGTTTGATTTGTAACATTTGTTGGGCTTTAAACATTGAAACAAGAATATACTGTGGATTAGAAGAGTAAATCTAAACAAGGCAAAAAAGGCGTCTATTGCCAATCTGTGAAACTTAATCAGGCATTGGGTTTGGAATTTAGTTGACCTAGCAGACACATTTAAAAGATTAATATTTGTTGTAAACTCCTTCTCATTGTGTCCGCACCGTTCATTTTATTTGTTTCCTGAAACGCTATTTTCAAAACAAAGAACTTGACATAAACTGTGTTCCTTACTGGAATTTAGAAACAAGCCGTACTGTTCTCTCACGGCGTTATGCATGTTTAGGTTTTTGTTTTCTTTTTTTAAAAGAAAATTCTGACTCAAGGTTCTTTTTTTGTTCTTACTTACAAAGAAGTCTAGTTTTTTTCTTTTTCCTAAATCGTATTTCTGTTGGTTCTGCTCTCTAGTCTGCTCTGGCTTAAAAGTGTTAGCATCTGGTTTATATAATATATAGTGTGAAGGTAATCTGAAAGATTTCAGTTTTATGTTTCATTCAAGTCTGTATGGTTCCCAGTCCAGATTAGACTTTTTCCTGCTCACTTCACAGTTCATCCCACTTACACAATCTGCAAAATCCAAACCTTGCAATCATGGTCATTTTACCCTACTTCAGTGACCAACCATCTATAGAGAGAAAGAATAGCAGAAATCATACAATTCTATAGCCATACAATTTCTATACCAACCTTTGGGAGGCTTTGAAAGCAGTGATAAGAGGTATCTGTATCAAAGAAAAATCATATATTAAAAAACAAGCCTCTGCAACAATAACCAAACTAGAAATGGAAATTTTTGATCTGCTAACTAAATATAAAAGTTCAGGTTCAAAATCCCCTCCTCAAATTAATTGTACAAAGGAGGGGAAAAAACTTTTTACAAATTAATAATGCACTAGTGTTGTCCTGTTATACATGAAACAATGTTTTTATGAGTATGGAGGTAAAAACTCTTAGACTTTTGGCAAACAGGTGTAAATAAACCCTAAGTCAAAGGCACACAGTATTCAAAAAAGTGAAGGCACCAAACATTCTCTACTAAAGACATCTGCTCAGAATTTTCCTCGTTTTATTCTAAAATGTTTAAATTGCAATCATTAAATAAAAAAGATACCCACAATTTCTTAGAAAACTTGCCTAGGCCGTCACTAACTCATTATGAGAAAACCTTTTTAGATAGTCTCATCTCCCTAGAATGTTTCCCCTTTGTTTTCGTTTAAACCAATTCGTGAACATTGACCACTAATAATGAACCATATGTTGTAGATATTACTGCAAGTTTATTATGCTTTTTTAATATATATAATTATCATGAGAAGACTGGGTCTATTTATTTGTATCATTTATTATTCCTATGATCCTTGTTTATAAAACCCAGTCAAAAGTTATTTACCCAAAAAAAAGAAGGAGTAGCATCTGCTTCAGACAAATCAGGCAACAGAATTATCAAATCGGAATCTGAGGTATGGCTGTAAAGAAAGCTTTTAAGGATCTAGTACTGAAAGAAATACAGTGGTGCCTCGCAAGACGAAAAGAATCCGTTCCGCGAGTCTCTTCGTCTAGCGGTTTTTTCGTCTTGCGAAGCAAGCCCATTAGAGGATTAGCGCTATTAGCGGCTATTAAAGTCTTAAGGGATTAGCGGATTAGCTGCTAAAAGGCTATTAGCAGCTTAGTGCCTTAGAAAAAGGGGGTGGGGAGCGGGAAAAAAATCGCAGGAATTCACAAGACATTTTCGTCTTGCGAAGCAAGCCCATAGGAAATTCGTTCTGTGAAGCACCTCCAAAATGGAAAACCCTTTCGTCTAGCGGGTTTTCCGTCTTGCGAGGCATTCGTCTTGCGGGGCACCACTGTACATAATTAGGAAAGTTGATGCATCCTTTTTAAAAAAATCACTTTAATGCCTGGAGAAAGGCTTTATTTGAAAACGTAGCAGTGCAGAGTTAACATTGTGAAGATCCCCACCCCATGCAGTATGGAACCCCACCTGCAATCTGAAATGGCAGGTTTCACTTCCTTGTCTGCCGTGTTTGGCTTAGTTCTCAATGTGAAAGAGTCTTTCCTGCAACGAATGGGAGTTTTGAGAAAGCAGGGCCGTACTTATGCACAGACCCTGTTCATTTTTCTGTGGGATCATGTCCAGTAAACTAACTGAGGAGGTGTCAGGCTGCTTGAATGCATTGTTTTAAACTTTGCTTAAATTGTGCTCCTGAAACCAGTTATGATTCGTAGAAGCTTTAAGTTTATTTATTTATATTTACATGGTAAGGCCTTCCTCTTCTGGAAATGTGACGTTACAGGAAGCCCTTACCATGTAAGTTCAGTCACTGATAATCCTGCTTCTTTGTTGTATGCAGTCCTGGATCTAAAACAGCCTTTCCCAACCTAGTGCCCTCCAGATGTTTACGACTGTAGTTCTCATCAGCCCCAGCCAGCAGAGCTGATGCTGCAGTAGAAAATAAGTCTTTTGTGCTGGTTGTAGTAAATGAGAGTTCAGGTAAACATTTGGAGGGCACCGGGTTGGGGGAGGCTGGTCCCAGAAGGTTAGGGTAGATACACAGCTGCACCCTCCCCCCAGATGGAAAGCATGATTCAGCATCATCACATGTCAAATGTCCCTGCCTTCACTTCTGTTCATGGAGTGGAGGAGCAGAGCCCTACATGCAGTGATGTCACGTCATGCTTTCCTTTACTACCCAGTATTGGGGGGGGGGCAGAGGTGAACTAGAGCTCCTGCCTTCAATGGCAGCTGCATGTCTGCACTAGTTCTGCACTCCTAAATCTTGAAGAAGGTAGTCGGTTGACAGTTAACACTCTGGCTTTGCTTTCCCTTCAAGGTGACATTCCTAGTCGGTTATGAGTTGCAGGGAGATACCATCAGTTTATTTTCTAAATTCATACTAAAGTTCAGCGTGGCTTAATGTTCACATCATTTGTTCTCGAAGCACCTCTAGCTGTGGCTCTGAGGTATTAGAAAAAGGATTTGTTTCACAGCTGTCCTCCTCATGAAGTCTCAATCAAATTAATCTTTTCCCACTGCACAGAGAAGTGTCCGTGGGCTGCTATCCTTGCTTTGGTTATCTACCTGGGAGTTCAGGGCAAGGAAGCAAGCAGACAGGGGGTTGCTGGGAAAATGATCACTTGTCTCTGTGGGGGTGGCTGGAGTGCTGCTGACATATGCCTGGGAGTTGCCCAGTCTCAGCCTAGCAATGGGAAGACAGAGGGAAGCCCAGAATGAATACAGAACATGGCACTGCCCACAGAGCACAATGCAATTTTGATAAGAGCGGAATGATATGGAAGGAACTTTCGCTATTTTAAAAAAATGTTCTGAACATTCATTTGGATGAACAATGTGAATTTCCTCCTTCACTTCTAGAGAAGAGAGGAAGGACCCTTTGTCAGCTCTGGCCAGAGAATATGGAGGCTCCAAGAGGAATGCTTTGCTGAAGTGGTGTCAGAAGAAAACAGAAGGGTATCAGGTAATGGTTGCTTGTCCTTTCTATAGTTCAAACATGAGAGCATCTGCCAGGAGCACAAGCTGGGCTGCTCCACAGTTCACGGCATCGATCGTGAAGGAACTGGTATGTACTGTCCTGGCAGGAACACAATGCTGCAGGAGCCAGCTCAGCTGTTATTTATAGTCACTCAGTCACTTTGCACAATACAAACGTGTGTGTTCTTCACAGAACGGCTAATCCGCCCATTAAAGCGGGTTAACGGTGCTATCCTGCACATGTCTACTCAGACAGAAGTCCACACTGAGTTCAGTGGGATTTACTCCCAAGTTAAATATGTATAGCAGGGACGTCCAACTCCCAAGAGACTGTGATCTACTGCCAGAATAAAAAACTGGCAGTGATCTTCTCATTTTTTGGGGAGGGACACCCAAAGTTGTTGACCCCTTTTTTTAGGGGGGCAGGTCGAAGTTGTTGAGCTTTTTCTTAGGAGGGCAGGCAAAAGTCGCTCACCAAATCATCGCTAACTGCGATAACTCCGTCTGCTGTTTTTGTGATCGTGCGCAAATGAAGGACAGGGCAAGGGGGACAGGGCCAGATGCTCTTTTTCCCCCGTGAAGGAAATTGAGACAGTGTTTGACTGCTAGCTCCCAGGGATCGACTGGTCAATCGCGGTCAACCGGTTGGAAATCCCTGATGTATAGGATTGCAGTCTAAAATGACTAGCTTCCATCTTGCACATTGATAATTCCAAATTAAGAGGAGGGTGGAGAGCAAAATCTTATTCTAGAGTTAAACCTCTTAAAATGGCAATAATATAGTACATTGGAAGAGGACATTTTATTTTAAAATGCTTTCATATTGCTTTTCATTTAAAAACCACAGGTCTGTGCAGCATAATGTAAAAATTACAATACAGTGGTACCTCCGGTGGCGGACAGGATCCATTCCAGAGCTCTGGTCAGATCCTGAGGTTTCTGCAACCAGAGGGACTGTTTCTGCGCATGTGCACAGCACAGTAGAGCACTTCTGTGTATGCGCGCGCAGTGAAACACTTCCAGGTTTGCAGCTTTCGCAACTCGAAGTTTACGTTACCCAAGGGTAACAATAAGCCAAGGTGCTACTGTAAAATCAACACCCATACAATAACTGAAAGGCCAAAGCAAACACACCAGCATTAATTGCCAGCAAAGGGGACTAGGTAGAGCATGATTCCTGCTTCTGTCCCCCGGTATTATATTGCTGGTGTTCTTACTCTGTGTGAGCTCGTTCTCCTGCTTGCTGGTGATGATGCAAAAGCAGAGTTTGGCAAACCAATATGGCTGTCCCCTGGGGAAGGACCATAATTCGGGGGCCCTTGCATGCAGAAAGTCCTAACGCCTGGCGGAAGCTCCTGCTTGAAACCTTGGAGAGCAACTGCCTGTCGGAAGAGACAGCCCTGAGCTCGATGGACCCGGTGGTCTGACTCTATGCAAGGCAGCTTCCTCTGTTCCTATCACATTTGGATGGGTGGCCCACTGCCGTGTCCCCACATTTATCTGGGCTCCAGGCAGACCAGCCTCCTAAGGAGCCACATGCAATACAAGCATGGCCTCCTTTTAGAGGAAGGGGTGTCAGGCATGTGCTTTGCATGCAGAAGGTCACAGGTTCAATCCACTAAGGCATCTCCTGGTAGGGCTGGGAACGTCACCTTGCTGCCAGTCAGTGCAGGCAATACCGAGCTTCTTGGACCAATGGTCTGACTCTGTATAAGGCTTCCAATGTACGTACTTAGCTTAATTGTATAGGAAATCTTTGGAATGCAAAGGGCAACCTCTCGGTTCTTAAGTGTTACTTTGCTTTGTCAGGCTTGAGACTCACAATACAGAAGGAAGTTGGAAGGCTACGTAACAGGATGGTGGGGGGACATTAATAGAAAGGCTGTACAATGAGAGAAGCTTGTTTTTATGTAGGCAGAGGGGGGGCCCCTCCCCTCTCTTGCTTCCTTGGCATCTCTGCACTGACCGAACGGTGCTATTTCTGAATGTAGACCCTCCACGTCCCCCCTTTCCTTCAAAGGCAGGATGTGGGATGCTGCTGAATGAATCGTAAAACTTTTCAAATGGGAAAGCATCTGAGACAGGGCAAGAAGCATGTGACAGTTTCCTTAATTTGTCACGAGAAAGCGCCCCATCCTTTCTATCTCAAGCAGCCTGTGCCAGAAAGATAGTCCTCTTGCTCACATTCCCGGATTCCCTGCGTCGACCAAGTCTGGAGGAGAGAGACCTTTGGTCCGCTTGCAAGGAGGGGCAGCTGATACGTGACTTTCAGCATGTGCCGCTCCCCATGCAGGACCACCAGTTTTGGGAGGGGCCAGAGTTCTAGTCTTAGGACCAGTCTGCCCTTTCTGTGAACAGTCAAATGAGAAAGCTTTTCCTGCGCTTTCATGCCGCAGGTGATGGGGGTTGGCATTTTTGAATGCTCGCTCACAAAGAAACAGAAAGCTAGCATGTTGAGCAGGAGGGTTTAGCCCTAGCTTTACCCCTGATGTGTCACATTTCTGAATACAGGGAGCTAGTCATGTGAGAGTGCTTTCAAACAGCAGTTTCCCACAGGCAGCCTGAAGTGATACAGCCCTGGAAAAGCTTTCCTACTTGATTCTGCTGACTGTACAAAATGGTCCTTAGGCTCCCATTTTGTTGATCTTTGCACTCATCCATGTAACTTGTTTATGTGAGTAATTTTTTTAAAAAAAACCTCCTATAATTCTATTAAAATCAATTAAAATAAAAAGAATGTTTGCAACTGGTCCAGGGGTGGCCTTCTTTTGAAAACATTTTACAGCTGCTTAGAGCTGGTGGTGACATCACTGTCCATGCAGTAAACACATTTTTTTAATGCTCCCAGTAATGACTATACACCATAACATGCAGTCCCTTATTGGGGAGTTATTGTACCTGGGATGGCAGCCATCTTTTTATTTTTTAAAAAAATATATTTTTATACCACTATGTCGTAAAAATATATATCAAAGTGGTTTACAACAGTAAAACCATGTCCTTGCAAGGCTACCAGGGATATTAATGGTATAAGGGGAAGGGTCCCCATTGTGAAGCAGACCACAATAATTCTCAGAGTTCCCTGCTACTTGACAACACAGTCCATTTTCAAGAAACTGCCCATGTGCATGGTAGTTGCTGCTTGCTTTCAGGTCTATTTGCTCCCCACTTTAGCATAAGAACATAAAAAGATCTGAAGAGCCTGTTGGATCGGGCCAGTAGCCCATTTAGTCCAGCATCCTATTCTCTCAGTGGCTTAACAGTTGCCTTTAGGAAATGAAGCAGGATTCAAACACAAGAGCACTATCCCCTCCTGTAGTTTCCAGCAACTGGTATTCAGAAGCATTGCTACCTCCAGCTGTGGAGGCAGAGTGTAGCCATTGTGGCTAGTAGCCACAGATAGTCCTCTCCTCCATGAATTTGTCCAGTCCTCTTTTAAAGCCATTCAAGTCAGTGGCCATCACTGCCTCAAGTGGCAGCGAATTCCATAGTTGCTGTGTGAAGAAGTGCTTTCTTTTACCTGTCCTGAGTCTTCCGACATTCGGCTTCATTGGGCGTCCATGAGATCTAGTGTTACGAGAGAGGGAGAAAAAGTTTTCTCTATACACTTTCTCCATGCCGTGCGCAATTTTATAAACTCCTGTCCCGTCACCTCCTAACTCATCACAACTGTCCTTTGTGAGTCCTAGAATCTTGGCCATCCCACATGTAATGTGTGAACTCTGCTGTCCTGAGCATGCCTGACTGTATCCCAACCAGGTCAAAAGGGCATGTGCTCCAGCTGATCTGTTACTCCCACGGCTAGTAGGATTTATAGCAGCGCGTGGAAGCCTGTTACAATAGAAAGACCAGCAAGAGGACATTTCCTGTCTGAAACAATTCCTTTCTGCAGCACTAAACATAGTAACTAGTTGCACTTTCCCAGAATTTTCATTTGCAACATTTTAAGCAAAACTGGGAAGCAGATGTCATAACTTTGTCTGTCACTCTTTTGCCATCCATTGAGAGGTGCATGTGCCTAGGGGAGGGTGCTTTTCCTCTGGATTTCCTGCATGTGGGGATGGGGGGTGCTGACTAGTTGTCCTGCTTGTAACCCCCCCCCCCCTTCCAACTCTAGGATTTGCTGCACATTGTTCTGTTTGTGATGGGAGCTAATCAATTTATTTTTACCACTGATTTTTAGTGTGTCCAGTCATCTTAAAAATTTGCACCCAGCAAAGATGATGCCCATCAGCATGCACAATGCTTCTTTTCCAATACTAAAGGTTTATTTGGGTTTTTTTGTGGGGAAACCCTTGAAGATCTCTGGCAAATCGGAAAGGAGTAATAGTGATGGCAGAAGGATATTTTACTTAAAAAGTTCTCTTCTGCTTCCCTTAAATTAAAATCAGATTGTTTACAGCATAATGAAATTTCAGCCACATTCATAAAATACTACTTAATTAAACATCTTAAAAGTTGAAACCCAAGTTTATCATTTTTGCTGTACAAAAACTAGGATTGCCTCTATCCTTTGCAGTTGGCCGTTCACACTAAACTATGGTTTGACTTAGCATTATGTGGAAACAAAGGCAGCGTAGCATGAACTATACCACATAGTAAGATTTAGCATCTTAACTTTGTCCAGAAGTGGTTTGGTGCCATGAATTTATCCTAAGGGTGTCAAAGCTCATGGCGGACAGATTTTGAAAAATAACAATCAATTATATCCTACTACACTTGTGGAAATGCCTGAGTCCTTCTAGAACAGGCATGTCCAAAGTCCATTTTGGGGGCCTAATCCAGCCTGCTGTTCAGTTTAATCTAGCCCCCGTGACAGTTTATTTCCTGGGGTAAAATACTAAAAAAAGCTCAACAACTTCAATCTTAAAACTGGCTATCATGCATGTTCACTTCATTAGATCTGGCCCTCTTTGAAAAAGGTTTGGACACCCCTGTTCTAGAATGATCCAACAGCTACTAGATCATTTTTTCTGAACCATTCGTCTGTTTTTTACATTGCATTGAAATTACATTTTCCCAGCACGCGGATCCCAGTTTGTCATTGCTGGTAAAATGCTGTTACTTCCCCATCACAATAGCCCACAAAGTATTAATTTCTCAATCAAAATGGATGTATTTTATATACTTTGCTGACATAAGTGCTCAATTGAGAATGAAAACAACTTAGCAGCCTATTTAGTTGATCTCTTGAGAGGCCTCTCGGCAAAAAGTTAGATACCTCATGCCCTTGTGTTTGAGCATCGTTCAGAGGAAGATAAGACCTGAGCACTTAGTCATAGGTGACTTAGCAAATTGAGAAAACATTGCCGTGGACTGTGGCAAGTTTGTAGCTAGTCAGCATTCCTGCCATAAGCTTCTATTGATGTTGCAACCATCTCTTCAGGACTCCTACCTAAATATTAGTAATCTTTACTTACTTGCACTGTGCTTAGTGTCAGGTTTAATATTTACAGCTGATACCAAATGACAGAGATTTTTTTACTCGGGGAACTAAAAACCATGTGCAATAGCACCCTTCCCAACTACGTATCTCACAGATAGATCCAAGAATAGTAAATAACTGCTGAGAGTGTAATGTTATTGATTATTACATGGGCACAGAGTGTCCCAAAATTTTGCATCTGATGCATATGACAGTGTTAAGGGACTGCACAATGCTGAGCATTTTCAGTAACATCTATGAGAAAAATATATTCACAGAAGTGTTTACACTTCGTGTTCTTTCTTTCTCTCTGCACCCTTCAGCTATTGATCATTTAGCTTTTTTTACTTAGAAGTAAAACCTCTGTGGTAATTTTAAAATGCTTGTCATGCAACAGCGTTAATTTCTGAGTGCTCGTAAAACTAGGTATAGCACCCTCCCATAACTAGAGGTGGAAAGGAATCATTTCTGCTGACATGCCAGGAAGAGGTTTAACTTGGAAGCATGTGCAGTCAGAGGAGCATTACCGAGGGAAAATGTCTTGGGTAGGGAAGTAGCAAGTTGTTTTTGAGTTTCCTCCTGGGGGAAACAAAATAAGCTTTTATCTTAGGTTGCTAATGGATCTGCTGTCTTAATTCTTGCAGAATTCTGCTCATTCAAACCAATGCTTCTTAAAAAAATAATCAGGACTCAAAAATCTTCAATTTAACCTGCTTCTCCTCTTGCAAGGAGGGAAGTTGCTATCTCTTTTCTCCTTCTACAAATGTCACTGAGTAATAGAATAAGTAAGCCTCACAGTAGGTTTCTCTCTTACATGTGTGCATATTTCCCTCCCCTCTTAGAATATCGATATCACAAACTTCAGCAGCAGCTGGAATGACGGGTTGGCTTTCTGTGCTGTTCTTCACACTTACCTCCCAGCTCATATTCCCTATCAAGAGCTGAACAGTCAAGACAAGGTGAGTATTATACTGAGCTTTGTTGAATGTAGTTAAAACCATGCTGGAGACCAGAGCCCCTTCTCAGATCCTGTCATGGACCAGACTTGCACTTCTGCCACTATTCTGGTCACCAGCACTCACTGGCAATTGCAATTCCCCATTTGCAGTCCTAGTCACAAGCACACCTTCCTCGCACTTAGTCCATTGTATATTTGTTTAAAAACTTTGTGTGATGTTTTGTTTTTTGCATTCATTCATTGTCTTTGTCCACACATTACTTTAAATGAGTTAAAAACAAACCCAGTAGAGGGGTGCTTAAAAGAGTTTTGCAAGCCTGTGATCAACTCGCTGGACAAGTCCCTAAGGCAACATTGTCTTTTTAATTAAAAAAAAAGTTGTTTAGTAGATTTATTTTTGACTCAATGTATTTTTCAGAAAAGAAATTTCACTCTGGCTTTCCAGGCAGCTGAAAGTGTTGGCATCAAATCCACTCTGGTAAGTGTGTGCAAAGTTTAGGGCGATCTGACAAACTTTTACCTGGAAGACTAATTGCTAAATAGGCCCATGCAAGGATTGTGCTGTAGCTGTGTGTTTGAAATTACTGTACAAATAAATTCTGGGATAGAAATATCATAACTGAAAAACTAGAAGGCTCCTTTAAAGAGAGGGTGTGTGTTTGTGTTTGTGAAAATAAGGCTGGTGCGATTAAATTGCAAAACAAGACTATAAATTAGTGCCCTGCAAGTGCTCTCACTCTCTTGGCCAGATGAGACTCAACACTATATGCATTATTAGACAGCGCACCCAGTTTTGTTTTCCTATTTGGGGAGAGATCATCATGCAGACCACAGTGCACAGGGACATGAGTGTTAGGTTAACCCTTCCCAGCTGTGATCTTTTCACTTTGGCATCCAGTGGGGCAATCCTACAAGAAGGGATTTTGTCATGATTGCAGCTGGGTAAGGGAGCGTTAAACCTGCCCACATACTGCAGTCCCAATGAAAATTGTGGGACCCTGTGCCAGGGCCGGATTTAGGTTTGATGAGGCCCTTAGCTACTGAAGGTCACGGGGCCCTTTATATGTCCAGCTGTCCTTTGTCAACAACAAATTGTCACTGTTTTTTGTGTTGAATATATGCTATATGGTAATTTATGGACCTAATAGGTATCTAAAGCCACAATGGGATCAAAATAAATAAATTATGTATTGCATGAAATCAAATCAGTAGGCATAAGACTCATATCCTTAGTCTATGCTGCCTGATCATCAGTCTACAAGCACTCTTTAATATTAGATAACAGATACAACGACATTCAACTGTGCTGCACTGCAGTCTGCAGCTGCATGCTACATGCTGCCATGCAACCAGTCCATGCAGAATATAGGCACCCTATATATAGAAATGAGCAAACCAGTGATATTTTAGGGAGCAGGCTAGCAGGCGGGGCCCATTACTTAACATCATAGGAGCCTACACAACACAAAACACTGTTGCTATATGTAGGGTTTTTTTTGTTTTTTTATCATCTTATATTTGGGAAATGGACATCTAGGGTTTTTTTTTCTTTAATTTTTTTGGAGGCCCCAAGAGAGTGGGGCCCTAAGCTATAGCTTGTTTAGCTTATACGTAAATCCGGCACTGCCCTGTGTCTCTTCTTAACAAATCAGCTCATGAC
Source organism: Podarcis tiliguerta (assembly GCF_965153285.1). Taxonomy (NCBI): domain Eukaryota; kingdom Metazoa; phylum Chordata; class Lepidosauria; order Squamata; family Lacertidae; genus Podarcis; species Podarcis tiliguerta. Next base: position 27,165,563 of record NC_139549.1, read on the forward strand.
TGTTGGAAATCGGTTAAAACCGGTGCCATTTTGTACTTGTCATGGAGGTCAAACCTTTATTCTGCTTGGTGGTTCAGAGGAGGCAAACCTATAAAGCAAATCTAAAAATAGCTCTCCTTGCTCACGGTCAAGTCTCTGCCAGCCATTGTCTGTGAGTTCACAATGGGGAATGCTACTGTGGTTAATACTTCTAAACTATGCAGTAGCCAGCGAAGGTGGAACTGGCTTGGACCCAAGAGGGCCATGGATGGCAGCCTTAGGGGCACTGTTGCTTCCCTTCTGCAGGTAAGGGCTGAAGGGCAGAGGCTCACCTAACAAGTCCACGGGACCCACCGACAGACATGGACGGCCAGAGCTAAAAGCAGGGTGGGGTGCAGAATGGACAGCCTCCAGTCCTGATCTCCTTTTCTTTTTAGACACCCTGGTTCCCCCTCCTCGCAAAAAGCCAGCTATATGACTTTCCTCTTGCCTTTTCACACTCCCATTTATCATCTCTGTTGACCAGAGAGCACAATGCAAGCAGGAGAGCAGCAGATATGCAGCAAATTAGTATCCAGTAATGCAATTAATACCTAGGTATTCCGAAAGCAAGGCAGGACTTGTACTTTAAGCTACACACAAACTGTTCACATGTGGAACTACAATTCCCAGCTATGCCTTGCTCCCCACCCACCCCCAGGATAAGCTGAGCACTACAGAATTAGAAGAAGAGCCTGCAAGCTTTTGCTTATTAAATGTCTATCTTACAGATGACCAGTTATAGATGTGATTATGATTAACAGAGTACAAGAGTTATTGCAAGGTGGATATCTGTTTATATATATATATTTCTCTTTCTCTCTTCCTTCCCTCTGGTAGGACATTAATGAGATGGTACGAACGGAACGCCCAGACTGGCAGAATGTCATGTTGTACGTTACAGCGATTTACAAATACTTTGAAACCTGAGAGCTGGAACAGCAATAGAAAATGTTGGGGAAGCACAATCCCAGCACCACACACTAAGCTCAACCAACACCTCTTGACTTTGGATGAAACTCTAAAACGGCATTCTGAGTGGCTTTGGTGAGCAAGGTTTCGTTAACCCAGCACTTGGGCAAACCCAAATAGCTAAATGAGCTGGATTAAATTATTAGCCTGTGAAGCCTGAACTTTACAAATGACCCTGTAAGGCCAAGTGTCAAAAAGCTTCCAAACTTCCGTTGGTGAAGAGTGAACTGAATGAGATGCCACTGAATCGACAAGGCTGAAACGTAAGGGAAGGAAGTCTCTAGGACTGTATTGCAAGACTTTTCTTCATGGAAATCACCTCTGGCGGTTGGGTGGATGTTCTGCTTGTTGCTCCTCACCTAAGTACAGGAAAAACTTTTAATCATCACCTAGTTATTGCCTTATTCTATCTCCAGCTCCTCAAAGTGCACAATTCTTATAGGAAGTACAAGGGTGTCTTCTCCCATTGAGTTCACCTGACTGAAGAATGGTGTCAAATCTTGGCCTACTCTCAGTGCACAAAATGAAGAGTCTGTGTTTAAGCCTACCTCTCTTCTCCATGGCTTCCAACTTTATTACTGGATGGATTCCAGCCTTGCACATTTGATTCCCAACTTTGAGGATATTACCATGTGCAGTTGATCAGACACACTGCAATTTGTTGTGCTTCCAAGAGAATTTAGTTTATATGGAATTTACTTTTATTTGGCAAAGTGTAACCTTTCCTTTGCAGGAGCTCAGATGATGCATCACCTGAGATTAAACTGGTTGAAATGATTGTTTTGATCGTTGGATAGGTTAAGCTCCTATTCAGAAAAGAACTTTCTGCAGCTAGCAATAACTGCTTCTTGCCCCTACGGCCTGCAGGTAGCTTTGCGGTGTGTTCTGATCTGATTGTCTGCCAAAAGCAGCAGCAGTAGCTGCTGCCTGTTCCCAGGGTTTATCTAAAAGGGCCTTCCATGGGCCTCCCTTTCAGGAATGACTTAAATGAATGGAGCATACATAGGAGCAGCAGCCATGATTCGTAGATTGTGCCTGTGAGCTGAAAACTGACCTCCTATAAGCCTAGTTTAAAATATGGGATCAATGCTGGCGAGAGAAGAAAATGCAGAGTTCAGGACGTTTGTACTGTGGTGTTGAGTCCACTTGGCACAACTCTCTGGGAGAAAAGCATTAAAGCAAGTGCCTTACTTGGCTCTGAGGTCAGAGGAGCTCTAATTGCAAGGCAGTGCACAAAAGACTTCAGACATTTGGTGGTAGCAGCAGTGAGGCTTCTATGGTTCTGTCCTTCTCTAAGAAGGCCTCAGCGCCTACCATCTTTTTCCTAGATGCAGACCTGTTAGTCCCCTCCAAGTGGAGACCCAGTTACTGCTGAGGAATAGGGATCTTTTGAGTACCCCATTTTGATGAGCCCCATATCCCTGTTACTTATAGATGTATTTAGCTTTCATTTTTCCCTAACAGCCCAACTAGAAATAATCCTCTTTCTTTTTTTCCAATCCTTTCTGTGTGCCTGGAACTCTTAAAGGACACTTTTTGAATGTCATAGGTATATGAATGGTCACGAATGTAGCCCCGGTCCAAGGTCTGCTGTGGAAGAGTCACTATGACAGGAGCAGGTGCCAAACTGAATTTTGGGACAAGTCGGAATAAACTTTGAACCTTTCATTGTGCCTCCAGTACCCCCTGCCTTGTACATGGTTTCATAGCTCAAGGAATGCAAGCAAAACTTACATGTGGCTATAAAATGGCTGGTGAGCTCCCATTGCAAGTGTTTAAATCCAACTCCTACTTTCCAATGGTTTTTTCTCCTTCGTCTCAAATTGTGAGGCTAATATCAAAAGTTCCTGCAAATACCTAAATGACTTTGGCTTTTGAGTGAACAGTTAGCATTTACCAGTTAGGGACAAAGAGTTGCAGATTTTTTAGATGGAACTCGCCCTTCAAAAAAACCCCAAAAGTCGTCCCCCCCCCCCAACTTTTTGCTAGCCCTAAAATGAGGTACTAAAGATCATCCTCGCTGTGTTATGCTTTACTGTTGTGGTACAAAGGAATTTGCTTGTGAACTTAAGATGTATTGCTCTACAGGTGCACCTCTCTTTATTTATTGCATTGCAATTGAAGAAGCATTTTTTTTCTAGTGAGCTGTCTTCCTCCTACACTCGACAGCATCTTATTTTATGGACTTTGCTTGAGTCCAGGGGTGACGAGACTCATCTTCAGCGGAATCCTGCTTCTAAACTCTTCCTCTACAGCCACAGGGGAGAGCTGATCAGGAGGGCATTGATGAAAAGAGGACTGAGTTGTGCAAGGAAGTGAAGGGCAAAGGCAAAAGAACCGAAGAGTGGGAAACGTTCTGCAGATGGAGCACAAGGAAAAGAAAAAATGTGTTTCCTTGCATTGATTATCCAAAACCTTTTATGGTAAAGACTGAACTACCAAGGGAGATGATTTCATCAAGACAAGAAGCACTCAGAGGGATGAAGGAAATTAAGTTTTAAAAAACACACATCCCATTTTGCAAAAGAAGAAAATCTTTGCTCTTGGTTAGATAACAAGCTACATAAGTATTCTTCCATTCTTTATTCACTTTTTAAAGACTGATTAACATGTTACTGTAAAGTACATTTCTTGCTGGTTTTGTTTTTGTTCTATTAAATATTTTTAATATACCGTAAAAACAGCCAACAGCGTGCCTGGGTTTTTTAATCGCATTTCTTTAGAATCCTGCAAATGTCCCCGCATTTTAATGTGTCTGCTTTATAAAAAGAAATTAAAAGGAGCTCATGGTGTTAGAACACAAGCAAGTGAAAACAATACCTGGCGGTTTGGGGGATTCTCTCGCAGACACTTTAGTGAGGTCGTACCTGGAGTTTTGTCTTGGTCTTTGTGTTAGATGAGCAAAGGTGCTTTGAAGGCATAGCTATCTCTAACCTCCGTCTCATCAACTACACAGGAGGCAGCAGGGTGAGGTGCTTTTGTTCAGGGTTCCAACCACACTCATCCCCAGCAGTCAGCATACTCAGTACTCATTTGGGCAGGAGGAGGAGTGGGCACACAGTCCCTGCTGACCATATTTTTTACTTCTCTGGACAGCTCTCACTTCCATCCCTGGGATCATTTTTTAAATTGCTTCTCTGTGCGAACCTGTGCCTATCCAGACCCTAAGTTGGTTCTTGATTCCTTTCTTCTTTCAGTCTCTCTTCCTCTGGTCTCCTGTTCCAACCCCTCCATTCTTCACACCCAGTTTCCAGATTTTTTTCCCTCTCAACCATCATTCAGCATTCTGTCAGCATTGAGCATGCTCACATCGTGGGATGATGATGAGGGTACTCAAGGTTGTTCTATTCCTCCAAGGCAGCGATGCTTCCAAATACCAATTTCTGGAAACCTGGGGAGGGAAAAGTGTTCTTGGGCTCATGTTCTGCTCCCTGGTTTCCCACAGGACTATGGGGTGGCCACTGTGAGAACAGTGCTGTACTAGGGCCATTGGCCTGATCCAGCAGGCTGCTCTTATGCTCTTAAATCTCAGATTTCTGCCAAGCCTACTGGTGCCTCCCTCTTGTGAGTGCTATTTTGGCTCCGTGGCAAAAGGATTTAATTGGCATTCGACTCAAGGGTTGCTTATCACTCAAGGAAATATTCGCACACCCCACCAAGGGAATAGCCACTTCTGCAGTGCTTAGTATCAAGGCCTCACTGTTTATTTTTTATTCCATATATATATATATATATAAAGATCTATATCCTGCCCTCCTAGTGCTTACACAACACTCGTGGCAGCTAGAAACAATTAAGACCAGCTGTAACAATAATATTACTCAAATATAGCAAAATGGAGACAGGTGCAGCAGATAATAGCACCAGGTTTTTAAATATCTAGAAAAGCCTACCTAAGCAGGAAGGGGGTTTGCCATACAGTGGGCAAAGAGTCCTACTGGTTGGGTTTGTGCACAGAACAGGCTCCTTTCATCCCCATCAGCTGAGCCTCCACCAAAGATCTTAGGGCATGGGCAGGAAATGGGTCTGTAAGCCATCCTGCACCTAAGCCAATTAGTTCCTTAGAGGTCATCACCAACTCATGATATGTGCCTGGAAAGGAATTTATAACCAGTGCTGTCCTTGCAGGAAAACTAGTGTGATCCCACCTGGTGGACTGCGAGGCACTAGGTGTACTTCACATCCTTATTGGGCACTGATAAATCTATCTGTGCCTAGCAGACTCTGAACGCAGAAGCCATTAACTTATTTTTAGATAGGAGATCCTAAATGTTCTAAAGGGAATCCACCCATAATCCATTCTCTTGTTGAGAATGTACAGGACTGAACCAGAGTGGCTCAAGTTGTCCCTCCCTTCATAACCAGAAAAGGCCTTCATGCAGAAGTCTAGTATTTTTCCAACTTCCCAATTTTCATCCTCCATGCTTGCCAGCCAGGTGCCCATCAGCTATTTTGAACTACAAATCCCATCACTCCCTGCCAGAGCCACCATGCTCCTGTCAGCCCTAGCACACTGGGAGTTGTAGCCCCAAATAATTGGAAGGTACCAAGTCGGCAAAGGCTATTTTAACAATATTCACATCACCACTCAAGTGCATGTGTGACCTGGTTCCTCGCTGGGCCATGCTGTGTGACTTGAATAATTATTCTTCCAGTTCTTTGCTTAGGAAAGGTATCTGTGGTTAAATAACATCTCTTCCCACAGAGATCAAACACTGCGGCTTATTGGGGAGGAAATAGGACTTCCTGCTAGGAGTTTACTAGCCAGACTCCATTATACCTGTGTGTAATAAATATTGAAAGTGCATTGAAGTTATTCTCTGGGAAACATCAGTGAGGCTGGAAGCCAAGCAGGCCTTGATGGTGGGACAAGTTGGATTCCCATCCAGACTGCAAAACAGCAACACTCACACCTTGGCAAGTCCCCTTTCTTCCTTAATGTGAAGTGGTAAAGTTTTAAATTGCTCTTTACCTACAGCTACCTCCCCATTTGTGAAAATGAGCATTTTGCTGGGATTTCATTTCCTTTCTGTTCAGCACATCTTCTCTTTTGCATATATTCATTTATTGTTTTAAAGTAAGATACAATTCAAAAATTACCAAAATAATACCAAATCAGCAGGTAATTTTTACAATGGAAAAATAAGACCAAACACAAAATCAATCCTTTTATGCCAGGACATCATAGTTAAAAGGCAAAGGAAAATATCAGAGTGACGTCAATTAAGACTAATTTTAAAATAAAACTGAATAGGTGACAAGGTAAAAGGAGACGACCACCAGCAGCTATTTACATATATGCATTAGGAAAAAAAGTGGCGTTATTTGCATTATATACAGAGAATACAGACTTAATTAAACATAAAATATGATAAGGTTAAGTCTTCCAAATTTTTGTAATGTGAATGAGGATGCTGACTTGTTAGCACGTCCGTTATTCTGAGATCTAGATGTTTTCTTTATGAAATGAGGAGCAAGTCAGCCAGGACTCTCAAATGTGTGATTGCAATTAGATTTGAGTGGGTTTGGAATTGCTAGGCACCAGACAGGCATGGCCCATCCTTGCCGACAATGGCTTTATACTGTCTCCATGCAAGTGGTGTTCCAGGCACTCTGCCTTTGTCCCAGACTGGCCCGGAATACATAAACCGGAAAATGGGAGCAAACCACATCCGCATCAGTGAGAAGACCAGCATGTGAGGCTGTTGGTATGATGTGGCCCAGTGCCAGCTCTATTACTGGAAAGCAATGTTCAAAAAACCTGAAACTGCTGCTTTTCATGAAGCCAGGGGTGGCTAACTAGTGGTTCTCCAGATGTCACACGACTGGTCTTCATCAGCCTCAGCAAATGGAGCTAGCAGTCAAAGATTAAGGGAGTTGGTAGTCCACAAGAAAAAAAAGAACTTCATCTGTCATTTATATATAGACAATTATTCAAAACATTCACTCCAAGATAACACCCAGCAATTCCACTTTCTATAAACCAATATTTTCTTCCAACCTCAGACCCAGATATCATCAGTTCATTTTCTTTCTCATGCAAAAAGTCCATTAGGGGCTTCCAATCTTTAGTAAATATCGACTATGATTTTTCTCTGATTAAACACGTCAACATCTGTCAAGCACAATCCTGTTAATGTTTGCTCAAATCAAAGTCCCCCTGTATTAAACGGAGCTTACTCTCAAGTTTAAGTCTGTTTGTTACAATTATTTATATCCCGCCTTTCAGGATACAAATGTAGTTTACAAGAAACTTCATTTAAGAACAGCAACAGCGTCAAACAATGGCCTGTTTTGCACATAACAGTAAGCCATGCTTAAGTTTCACTATAGTTAAAGCTGAGACGCCTGGCAGATGGTCACTTAAACCTTGGTTTATTATTTTCCCCACCCGTCTCATTAAAAGAGACATTAACCAGGAAGAATTACTCTTCTATTGCAGCCCTGTAGCTTTGCAGCTCCTTAAACGACATTGAGGAAGAGATGCACACTGGCACATAACACTAAGGTAAGGTTGACATTAACCAAGGTTTGTAAAGAAGTCACAAACCTTGGTTAACAACCTTTAAGAATAGCTAATAAAACATAGTTAAACTGCCAGGCTGGGTTCACACATCAAGCTAAGACAGAGTTTAATAAACCATTGTTTGGTGTTATGTGCAACCCAAGTCAATATCGGCATATAAAAAGCCACCAGGATCCTTCCCAAGGAACCGTTGCTGGTATAAAGGTCCCTGTCGTTGGAAAAGGATAGTCCAGTTTAGAGCAGACCCTGAGGCTGTCTTTGCTCGTCTGTCCTCTTCCCCAATCTCATAATCCTCCCCCAAAGTCAGCTGTTGATGACAGATGGTCATGTGGGGAGGGAGAGGAAGGTTCAGTTGGAGCTGGCTGGCTCCTATTGTGTCTTTTGCTGCAGCCTTCTTTTTAAGATTGCAGCGCAGTGGCGTAGTGTGAGGGGTGCAGGGGGGCCCGGCCGCAGCAGGCGCAACATCTGGGGGGGGGCGCTCGCACTCGCAGCTCTCTGCCCCTACCTGGCTCACTCACTCTCTCTCACTGCAGTGCTGGCTGTGCGAATCCGATCTGAGCCGCCGGGTCGCCGCCCACTGTGGAGGGGAGGGTGCCAGGCGTGCAGTGCGGTACGGAGAGAGAGCGAGGGACTATCTGGGGGAGGGACAGTGCAGTGGGGAGGGGGCGCAAATTACTTGCCTTGCCCCGGGTGCTGACAACCCACGCTACGCCACTGTTGCAGCGTAAAAAGATATTTGCTCCATGGCAAGTAGGCCCTGCTAAGTCCAATGTATGCTGAATGTATTCTGAAATGCCAAGAGTGAAATTAGGTGAAAGGCAACATTCACATCATTTGCCTGTGTTAAAAATAATTTTATAGCCCACATATTATTTTCTGCTGAGTTCCTGTCATGATGCAACTCTCTTCCAGGTTAACAAAGGATGCCCTCTTGGTGCTTCCTTAGATAACAAATAGAAACATTGTCTTAGAAAAGTCAGATGATCCTGACTGCTGATGTCCTTCTTGTGGCTTTCAACAGTTCTGTCATTGTGTAAAGGTAAACTCTTAGGCATTGTTGAACGTGTGTGTATATATATGCATATATCACATGAATATATGATAAAGCGGCCTATAAATCTTGTAAATAATAAAAAGAGCCGTGGCGGAGGTGAGCTTCAAACGGAGGATCCAACATCGCTTCTCTGCTGAGCCAGCTGCAAAGGAGGCTTGAGTTGCGGCGAGGCTCCCCTCTGCTGCTGAGGAAATCCCTGCAAGTAGAAAGCCAGCCCTACAGGCCACGTCCCGCCTCCTCTTCCCCGCGTGCCCCTTTCGCTTGCGCGGTGCTAGACTGCTAGAGGCGCTATTCTGGGTCCCGGCCCGGTCGTGGCTGCTCCGTGGTAGCCAACCTCCCCGCCCTATAGAGAGCCAGGAGCGCCGTGGGGCGCAGGCACCTCTTGCCAGGCGAGGTCCCAAAGGGCGTCGCAGCAGAGCCCCCACCACCGAAGCGCCGGTCTGCCTGCAGGGGGCGCCCTCGGCGGGAGGAGGCGCGCCCCTCCGAGGCGGACCAGGGGCCGCGTGGTGCGGCGGCGGCGGGCCGGCAGGGGGCGCGGCGACTGCGCCTCGGCGGAGCGAGTGGCGGGCTGGTCCCGGGCGGCGGCGAGGCGAGGCGAGGCGGGCGGAGTCGGCGCGGAGCAGCGAGCCGGGAGGAAGCGGCAGGTGAGCGGGCGTCGGGGCTTCGCGGGACTTTTTATGCCGGGGAGGGGGCGCCGTCTCCTGCCTTCCCAGGCGAGGGCCGGACCATGCTCTCTATAGGGGGGGGGCAGTTTGTGGGACCCCGGAGACAAAGTTCCGCGGGGAGCGTAGCTGCTTCGGCTGCTGCCTCAGTTTCCCCCTTGGCGAGGCCAGCTCTCGCTGGGGAGAGGCTTCGCTGGTTGGGGGGGGGGGCTCCTGGATCTTCCCGCACAACAGCCCGGCGAGGGAGGCTAAGTTCAAGAGGGGGAGTAGCCCAAGGCGAGCTTGCCCCCCCCTTCCCTGTCGATATGGGGGCAAGAAAGACCAGGGCCCCCTGTTTGCCGACTGTTTCTGAAGGAGCCTCAGTCCGGAGATCCGCGTAGGGCGATCGGTCCTCAGCACCAAGGGGCCCTATCCTGTGAGGGTCCAGAGATCTAATTCGAGAGGCGATGATGAGTAGGAAGCAAAGCATGTGAAGAGAAGTCTTCTTGGGGGGGGGGGGTGTCTAAGGATGCTCCAGGGCCGGGACCCCCGCATGGTCCAGGAAAGGGCTGCTGCTGCTGCTTCTTGGTTTTGGCGCAGGGCAAGTTCCTGAGACCACCCAAGTTCTGGGTCTAGAAGGGGACCTACAGGGCAGACCTTGAGGGCATCCCTCCTTGAGGAGACCGTGGGGTGGAGTGGGATAGGGGAATATCCGAGCAGGAGAGCCCCTGCTTGGCATGCAGAAGGGTGCAGGGCAGTGGCGTAGCGTGGGGGGTGCAAGGGGGGCCGGCCGCACCGGGCGCAACATCTGGGGGGCGTGCGCTCGCACTCGCAGCTCTCTGCCCCTACTAAAATCCACGGGTTTGGTGGGCGCAAATTACTTGCCTTGCCCCGGGTGCTGACAACCATGCTACACCACTGGTGCAGGGTCTTCCCAGCTTAGAGGACATCAGAGCCACAAGCCACAAGTGGAGCTGTTCTGGGGCCAGGATCCTGCAAAGCCGCTTGCTAGGCCTGGATAGGAGGCTTCCTCAACCAGGGACCATATAGATCATAGAGTTGTAGAGTTGGAAGCGACCCTGAGGATTATCTAAGTCCCTTTCAATGGAGGAATATGCAGCTGTCCCATATAGGGATCAAACCTGGAACCTTGGCATTGTCAGCACCCTCTCTAACCAACTGAGCTGTCCGGGCTGATCTGCTTTACTAGCCTTCAGAACATATGGAGGCACCATTTTGATGTGTAGACAGTACTGATTTATGTGGGCATCATGGGCTTGGCCAGGGGAAAGGCAGGGAGGGGCAGCTGACCCCCCCCCCAATCAATAAAAATGCATAGCAAACTGAGCTTCTGCCCCACCTAACAAAAGGTCTGCGCCCCCCAAAAAAAATCCTGGCTACATCCATAGTGGGCATGAGACAGCTTTTTCTGCTTCCAGCACCAAGAAGCAGCAGCTGCACAATGGTCCCCATTTCAGGGTCCAATCCTGGGTTGCTCAAAGTTTAGGAGCCTTCCTAGCTCAGTGACAGAGGGTCTCAGGGTTCAGGACCCTGTGGCATCTCCACGTAGGGCTGGGATAGGCTCCTTGCCTGAGAGCTGCTGCCAGTCAGAGTAGGTAACAGTGAGATATGCAGAACAAAGGTAGGAGGTGCCTTCCTGCGTTCCATTGTTCAACACTTCGCTGCTTGCGTATGGCAAGCCTCAATGCCATTGCTCTCCATCTGTGAAATGGGCACATTTGGGGACAAACCTGGCAGGGCGGTTGTGAGGGTGAAGCTTTGCAGAAGCTTTGCAAAGTCCCATGCATCATGCTCATCATAATAAGGAGACATCCATGGATCCTTTAGGGGAGGAGGGAGTCCAGTTGGTACATTGCCCTGAATACATTACTCAGATTGAAGCATAAAGTGCCTAGGGTTCTAGTCTAGGGGGTTCTAGACAGCTGCCTTCCAGCAGACACCCCCACCCCTTTTCTCATGGGTCTTCCTCATCATCCTTCCAATTTCCTTGCAGAAAACGGATCCTCCCTCTGCACAGTGCTTAGCAGGCTAGAGGAGACCTGATATTCACCCAGCAGCCCACTCTCCTGTTTTAGTTTCTGCTATATTTTTGTAAAGTAAATTTCTTGGTAAAGTTGGCTTTTGCTTGTCTCCATCCTCAGTAGCCTGAAAGTTTCCTAAAACACTGGTGTGTGCAATGATGCCTTTTGCTGTTTGGTGAAGCTCTTGGCTTAAGGGAGGAAGAGGATTGATCCTGCAGAGAGGCGATCTGGTGGCTCAGGCCAGGGCCATTGGTTAAATCAGGTGGATAGGAAGCCAGGGCTCTCACCACCCTTCCTGACTGGTGTGTGTGCGTTTGTGTGTTTGTAGGAAGACCAGGAACCAGGGGGAGATGCGGACAGTAAGTAGAATGTATCTGGAGCACAAGGAGTTCTGTGCTTGTCCTGGGGAAGCTGGAGATAGGCAGAATGGATAGAGCAAAATCTTTTACTGGACCCGAACCAAAGAGTCTAGTGGCCCCTTGAAAGATTAATGTGTTTATTGTTCTCTGAACTTTTTCTCAGCAAAATCCTTCTGCCTAGAGGTGCGGGAGAGGGAAGATGCATTGTATAATAAATCAATTAAATAGGATTTTTTGGGGGGGTTGCAAATAGTCTTTTTTCATGAAAGAAGCCCCCTGCCCCCCGCCAGCACCACGCTTGCCACCTCTTTCGGATCGTGTTCCGCAAATGGATTATGCCAGGCAGCTGCAGACAGCAGGAAATGGGGACGAGGCTGCAAAATTGGATTAGGGTGGTGGAAGAGCCTCTTGGATTGAATCTCCATTAAAAGATCAATGCGCTTAACTATCATTTTAATATAATTTGTTTAAGATTAAGAAACCCATTTTAATGTGGCAAATAGATTAGGCTGCAAGATGCCAAGCAGGCTGGCCCTGGGCTGGGGGGGGGGAAAGCTTCTGGGCTGGGGGGGGGGAAAGCTTCTGGGCTGGGGGTGCCTCATAGGGGAGGAGAAGGCTGTTTCCTTCGCCCATGGTTCAGACAAGGTGCGGATGTTCGTTTATGGCAGGGGTGGAGAGGCTCAGAAGCAATGTTGGCCCCCAGGCATCTCTACCCTTCCCAAAGCACTCTCCCAAGAACACATGGCCTCTTTGCCAAGCTATACCCTTCCCTGGCAGTGTTTTGCACCCGCCTTGGGTGCTTGTGGCTGACTGATTCACACATGGGTGGAATGTTGTTGTTGTTGTTGTTGTTGTTGTTGTTGTTGTTGTTGTTAATTACCTATCCATCACCCTAAGGTCCCAAGGCGGGGTGCATAAGTTAAAATACAGCAATACAGTGGTACCTCGCAAGACGAATGCCTCGAAAGACGAAAAATTCGCAGGAGGAAAGAGTTTTTCGTTTTTTGAGTTGCTTCGCAAGATGAATTTCCCTATGGGCTTGCTTCGCAAGATGAAAACATCTTGTGCCTTTTTTAAAAAACCATCAATACATTCCTATGGGAAACCGTCAATGCACAGTGGTGCTTCACAAGACGAAAAAACTCGCAGAACGAATTAATTTCGTCTTGCAAGGCACCACTGTAATAAAAAAAAAACCAACAATTTTTCAAAACTTACAATTACTAGAAAAAGCCATCACAAAGCATAGGGGCAGGTCCTGAAAATGCACATCTCGGGTGTCAGAGGTGCACTGACTATACATCAGGATCGGCCTTTCTGACAGTAAGACCTGTTTGACAGTGGAACGGACAACCACAGTAGGTGGTGGACTCTCCTTCCTTGAAGGTTTTTAAACAGAGCTTGGATTCCTCTTTCGCTGTGATTCTTGCATGGCAAGGGGTTGGACTTGATGACCTTTGGGGTGCTTTCCAACTCTACAATTCTCTGCTGCTGTGATTCTCCTCCGCCCCAGTGATTGATTTAGGAGAGTACGACTGGTTTGGTTGCACTGGGCACTGAGCCTTGGGGGTGCTGCCGGGAGCGCCACAACTATGATGTAGAATGGAAAGCGAAAGGTGGGGGGGGGGGCACCGGATTTTGGCATCACACAAGGCGCTTCTGAAATAATAATAATATGAATAATAATTTATTATTTATACCCTGCCCATCTGGCTGGGTTTCCCCAGCCACTCTAGGCGGCTTCCAACAGAATATTAAAATACAATAGTCTATTAAACATTAAAAGCTTCCCTAAACAGGGCTGCCTTCAGATGTCTCCTAAAAGTCTCGTAGTTGTTTTTCTCTTTGACATCTGGTGGGAGGGTGTTCCACAGGGCGGGTGCCACTGCTGATAAGGCTCTCTGCCTGGTTCCCTGTAACTTGGCTTCTTGCAGCGAGGGAACCGCCAGAAGGCCCTCGGCGCTGGACCTAAGTGTCCGGGCAGAACGATGGGGGTGGAGAAGCTCCTTCAGGTGCATTTGAGACCCCAGATGGCTTCATATGCAGAGTCATGAACATTGGCCCTCCTTCTCTGCCTCCACCTGTGGGCCGAAAGGCGAAGGCATAGCTGGCTCTCCGACAAGGGTGGCTTGCTTTTTTTTTACCCAGAGGGGCTGCTTACCAGCAGTGAAAGTGGGCATGCCACACTCACCTTGAAAGCATAGAATCATAGAGTCATAGAATCATAGAGTTGGAATAGACCACAAGGGCCATCGAGTCCAACCCCCTGCCAAGCAGGAAACACCATCAGAGCACTCCTGACATATGGTTGTCAAGCCTCTGCTTAAAGACCTCCAAAGAAGGAGACTCCAGATTAGCTGCTGGCCATGTTTGTTTGCTTGTTTGGTGGCCTTCCTTCTGCTCATCAAATGATCCACCTGATGATTGGGGAGTGGGCAGTTGTTGTTGTTGTGAATTGCATTTATATCTCACCTTTTCCTGCAAGGAGTTCAAGGTGACATACATGCTTCTGTCCCTCCCCACAAAAACCCCTGGGAAGAAGGTTAGGCTGAGAGGCAGTGACTGCCCATGGCCACCACCCAGTTTGCTTATGGCTGAGTGCCAGGATTAAACCCTGCTCTCTCCCACGTCCTGGGCTAACACCCTAACCGCTACACCAGTTTGCATCTCTATCTGGGTGTTGAGCTAGGTGGAGAAGGTCTACTTCATTTCCCCTCCCCCCCCCTCCTGCCCAAATTGGTGGGGTCTTCCAGGGTGGAGGCAGAAGCATTTACCGTATTTTTCGCTCTATAAGACGCACCAGACCACAAGACGCACCTAGTTTTTGGAGGAGGAAAACAAGAAAAAAAATATTCTGAATCTCAGAAGCCAGAACAGCAAGAGGGATCTCTGCGCAGTGAAAGCAGCGATCCCTCTTGCTGTTCTGGCTTCTGGGATAGCTGGGCAGCCTGCATTCGCTCCATAAGATGCACACACATTTCCCCATACTTTTTAGGAGGGAAAAAGTGAGTCTTATAGAGCAAAAAATACGGTATTTGGGACCCCTGCACCATGAGTTAGGCACCCCCATGTCCTAAAGCCCTGTGGATGTTCCTTTCATTGGAAACAATAAAAGCGGATTAAACTTTAAGCCCACAGGGTGGGGGCGGGAATTGCCGAAGTTCTAATGTTCCTGAAGTCGTTCCAGTAGAAGGCTAAACTCAGGTGGAAAAAAACAATTAAAAAGGACAGTAAAAGTGTAAAGAATATTTAGGCAGCCTCAGGTAGCTAAGTGCCCACATTGCAGCTGAGAAGCTGGTGGTGCAAGGGTGAGGCTTGTGCAGCCTGTTTACTCGGGTGTAAGCCCCTCTTCTTCTCTCGGAATTTACTCCTTGGCTCATTGCAGGGAAAATGCCTAGTGTGTTTCCTGCGGTCTCTGAAGAACCATCAGAGAGGATCGAAATTGTGGCTCTGCAGGGGGCCCTTTGGGAGAACATTCCTTCCCAGTGTCCAGTGATGAGGCCACCAGTTAGTCCCAGTATTGGCAGGTGGTGGTGAGAACGGAGAGAGCTTGAACCCAGGGAGGCCACATCTGCAGCTCGCTCTCCTGAGGAAAGCTTGGCTGCTTGTGTTTTTTACCCCCCAAACATATCCTCTCTCATAATCCCATCTAATGGCTTCTCTGAGAAGCTCAGGCGGGTGGCCTGAACCCCAGTGAAGGTTGGTGGGAAAGAGGGACAAAACTGCCCTCCTGGTGGGGTGCTGAGCCCCTGGGGAAGGAGCAGGAGCCCCCCTGCTGCAATGGCAAAGCGGTATGGGGGCTTGCTCAAGGCTGGGTGATGTATCTCAGCTGCTTCTTCCTCCCTTAAGATGGGGAGGAAGCAGCAGCAGCCGAGATACATTCCAGACATGGTGATATACAGTGGTACCTTGGTTCCCGAACAGTTTGGCTCCTGAACAAATCGGTTCCCGAACACCGCAAACCCGGAAGCAAGTGTTCCGGTTTGCGAACATTTTTTGGAAGCCGAACGTCTGTTTCGGCTGTCGGCATTGTTTCCGGGGCTAATCAGCCAATCAGAAGCAGCGCCTTGGTTGGCGAACGTTTTGGAAGTCGAGCGGATTTCCAGAACAGATTGGGTTCAAGAACCAAGGTACCACTGTATCAGCATATTATGGTATTTAGCTGCTGATATATCGCGATGTTAGGGACGTGAGTGGTGCTGTGGATTAAACCACAGAGCCTAGGACTTGCCAATCAGAAGGTCGGCAGTTCGAATCCCCGCGACGGGGTGAGCTACTGTTGTTCAGTCCCTGCTCCTGCCAACCTAGCAGTTCGAAAGCATGTCAAAGTGCAAGTAGATAAATAGGTACTGCTCCAGCGGGAAGGTAAACGGCGTTTCCATGCACTGCTCTGGTTCACCAGAAGCGGCTTAGTCATGCTGGCCACATGACCCGGAAGCTGTATGCCGGCTCCCTCGGCCAATAAAGCGAGATGAGCGCCGCAACCCCAGAGTCGGTCACGACTGGACCTAATGGTCAGGGGTCCCTTTACCTTTACCTATATCACAATGTTGAAAACCAGATATCACCCAGCCCTACTTGAATCCTGCTTGTGGGGCATCTTGTTGGCCATTGTAAGAAGAGGATTCTGGACTAGATGGGCCATTGGCCTAATCTTGTCGGCTGTTCTGATGAGATGGGAGCTACTTCTGCTGGGGATTCTGCCAACCTCAGAAAGCCAGTGGGGTTGGCACTCTCCTCCTGCTCCTCCCTTTCCTTGCATTGAAAGACTCAACAGAATACTCATCGTTTGGGGCCACGCTTCAAATTGTACATTCTGCTTCCCATCCATCATGGCTCCTGCATCCTGTTTCTGAAGGGTCGGCTCCTCTTGCTGTTATTCTAGATTTGTTGCAGCCAGTGGCGTAGCATGGGTTGTCAGCACCCAGGGCAAGGCAAGTAATTTGCCCCCCCCCCGCTGCACTGTCCCTCCCCCAGATAGTCCCTCGCTCTCTCTCCGCACCGCACCGCACACCTGGCACCCTCCCCTCCACAGTGGGCGGCGACCCGGCGGCTCGGATCGGATTCGCACAGCCAGCACTGCAGTGAGAGAGAGTGAGTGAGCCAGGTAGGGGCAGAAAGCTGCGAGTGCGAGCGCGCCCCCCCCAGATGTTGCGCCCGGTGCGGGCGGCCCCCCCTGCACCCCCCACGCTACGCCACTGGTTACAGCCTCCACGAACTTGATACCGTCAGGATGTTTTGGACCACAAAGTCTGGAGGGCATCTGGTTGACAAAAGCCAAGCTAGAATGTAGGAGGCCGCCTTATACTTTAAACCTGTGCATGTAAAAAGGGGCTTTCCCTAAAAACAAGACGTTTCTAGCCCTCAAGGTTATGAATAAAGGAAGCTGCTTTATACTGAGGTCCATTTAACACAAGTGTTGTCTATAATGACTGGCAGCAGTGCCTCTCCAGGGCTTCAGCCAAAACCCTCACCCAGCCCTACCTGGGAGATGTCATTGGGGATTGAACCTGGGACCTTCTGTATGCAAAGCAGCAGCTCTGCCACTGAGCCACAGCATCCTTGTGCCTTGCTCTGCCCTGAGCTGTGGAGAGCTCCCCTTGCATTGCAGAACCCCCCAGGAAATGGGCACCACAGCAGAGTTTCGTCCGAAGACACAGGAAGGCACGAAGTCAGCGAAATTGTGGGAATTTGGACAGCTAAAACAAATCCTCTCATTTGTGCCTCCTCGTTTGCATCTGCTTCCCGAAGTGTTGCCGCTGTGAGGGTTAATTCCAGCACATGGCTGCTCTCTGTGTTAATTTGAGGGAGGATCCTTGCCAAAATAATCAGGCTGTACAAATCCCTGCCGCGACGACGTAGCATTTATAAGTGCTAAAGGGAAGTAGCGAAGGAGCGCAAATTGCAACAGAGCTTCGGGCGGCATCCAAATCGTCTGCAGGCTTCAGAAGCTGCCTTTCCGAAATGTGGTGTTTTAAAAGTCTCTGTCCAGGCTGAAGTTGGCAGTCAGCTGCAGGAGACTGCTGTGGCCATCAAGCCTGGCTCAGTCCATACATGCAGTGTGGGGAAGAGAGGGAGCAGGACACCTGGGGCCTGAATGCGGCCCTCGAGAGCTGGGGTGTACCTAGGGGTTTGCCAGGCTGGCTTCTGCCAAGGGCACAAGCCCCAGGTGTATGGGTGTGTACAAAATCATGTCTCCCCACTCTGGCTTGGAGTGTTTAGGAGCCTGTCCACATGCTCCCAGGTTGCTCCTTCCCTGCTCTGGGAGTTGCCTAGGGTTGCCACCTGTCCTGTATAATACAGGATTGTGCCTTATTTCAATGTAAAATGCTACTGTTTTGTCCCATGGTCTTCTCTCTCTCTCTCTCTCTCTCTCTCTCTCTGCCAAGTTAGGGATCCTCTCTAAATGCATGCGTTTGAAAAGGTATGCGAAACGTCATGCATTTAAGCTCTGGGTAGCCAAGTGCAGACAGATTTACAAATTACCGTATTTTTTCATTCTATAAGACGCACCAGACCACAAGACGCACCTAGTTTTTGGAGGAGGAAAACAAGAAAAAAAATATTCTGAATCTCAGAAGCCAGAACGGCAAGAGGGATCGCTGCGCAGTGAAAGCAGCAATCCCTCTTGCTGTTCTGGCTTCTGGGATAGCTGCACAGCCTGCATTCGCTCCATAAGACGCACACACATTTCCCCTTACTTTCTAGGAGTGAAAAAGTGAGTCTTATAGAGCAAAAAATACGGTAACGTGTATGTATGTGACAAATTCCAAACGGGGCATCCTGTTAGGCTGTAATCACAGAATCGTAGAATTTGTAGAGCTGGAAAGGACCACGAGATGCCATCGAGTCCAACCCCCTGCAATGCGTAAATATTTTGCCCAACATAGGGCTTGAACCCACAACCCTGAGATTGAGTCTCACACTCTACCGACTGAGCTAGAGAGAATACTTTGCAATGGATTGGTCTGAAGTCACTTCTGCACCATATAAAAATCATCCACCAACTGCCCTGCCTCGCCCTGTCCTGTATTTTGCCAGAACAAAAGTGGCAACCCTAGAGCTGCCAGGCTTCAAGGGCACAAGGGATGGGGATGGGGGCACCCACACAGCTCCTTGCCAAGCATGCAAAGGAGCCTAGGTACACCTCTGCTTGAGCATCTCTTGCCAGCATTCCCCTGTCCCCTCCTCAAGGGCTGGAATGTGTCCTTGAACTATGCTGGTTTCCCTGGCTTACACTGACAGAGGATGCGGAAAACATGTGTTCAGAAACATCTTGCTTTTGTGTGTCCTACTGGCCCACCCACTTTTTCCCTGGCCTCGCCCACCACCTGCACATGGCCCCTGAAAGGTTCCATGCGAGGGACTGTGGCCCTCAGGCTGACAAAGATTTGTTTAGTAAGTTCACTCCAAGGTCAGCGTTGCTTCCTGGGTCTTTTACCTGCCAGCAGCAAGCACCTTACTGTAGGAACCTTGATTTTTTGGGAAGAAACACCTGCAAGGGAAATGGTCTGTGATTAATACTTCATTTCCTCTGACTACTGGAAATAGGCAGGTCACCAAGACGCCTCAGAAGTGCACCCAATGGGAGAGGCAGCCATAGGGTTTTCTGGGCTTCAGTGACTGTGGTGCTTAACAGCCACAGTTTCCAAAGCTATCAATCAAGGCATGCTTGAGGTTTTGAAAGGGGGCTGCTAGGTCTGCACCCTCCCAGCCACTCCGCGCTTCTCCCGACATCAGCCCTGCCCTTGCAACTTGTGTGAGAGGAAGCAGGTTGGTGTTTTGGAATGGTCTCTCTAAAAGCACATGGGGTCAAACGACAGAGGAACAGTTCTGCACCTGCTCTGAGCTCCTTTAGGGGACAGCTCTCTGCGGCACCCGGGACTTTGAAAGGTCCCGAATGTGTTTCATTTGCTTGATAGCCTCTTATAATAATGATAATAGTAATTTATTATTTATACCCTGCCCATCTGGCTGAGTTTCCCCAGCGACTCTGGGCGGCTCCCAATCGAGTGCTAAAAACAATACAGTGGTACCTCGGGTTACAGGTGCTTAAGGTTACAGACTCCGCTAACCCAGAAATAGTTCCTTGGGTTAAGAACTTTGCTTCAGGATGAGACCAGAAATCGTGCTCTGGCAGCATGGTGGCAGTGGGAGGCCTCAGGTTAAGAACAGTTTCAGGTTAAGAACGGACCTCCAGAACGAATTAAGTTCTTAACCAGAGGTACCACTGCACAGCATTAAATATTAAAAACTTCCCTAAACAGGGCTGCCTTCAGATGTCTTTTAAAGATAAGATAGCTGCTTATTTCCTTCACATCTGAAGGGAGGGCATTCCACAGGGCGGGCACCGCTACTGAGAAGGCCCTTTGTTTGGTTCCCTGTAAGAAGGTCGGCGGTTCGAATCCCCGCGACGGGGTGAGCTCCCGTTGCTCAGTCCCTGTTCCTGCCAACCTAGCAGTTCGAAAGCACGTCAAAGTGCAAGTAGATAAATAGGTACCGCTCTGGCGGGAAGGTAAACGGCATTTCCGTGCGCTGCTCTGGCTTGCCAGAAGCGGCTTAGTCATGCTGGACACATGAGCCGGAAGCTATACGCCGGCTCCCTCGGCCAATAAAGCAAGATGAGTGCTGCAACCCCAGAGTTGGCCACGACTGGACCTAATGGTCAGGGGTCCCTTTACCTTTCCTAACCTCTTCCTAGTGGCAAGTGCACTCAGAGCAGAGTAGGGATAAAAGCATCCAGATTTGAACACCTGACCCCATCCATTTGCCTTCAGGGGCTTGGGAGCACCTGTTTCTCATGGGCACAAAATGGAGAGCATTCCTTAAGAATGGGGCCAAGCCTCCTAAAGCACTCTGACTGTGACACCTCAAAAGATCTCTTGCTGTGTTCCAGGGAACCTGTTGAGGGTTTTTTTTTCATAGAATCATAGAGTTGGAAGGGACCCAAGGGTCATTTAGTCCAACCCCCTGCAATGCAGAAATCTCAGCTAAATGGCAGACAGCCATCCAACCTCTGCTTAAAAACCTCTAAGGAAGGAGAGCCCACAACCTCCCGAAGGAGACTGTTCCACTGTCAAACAGCTCTTACTGTCAGAAAGTTTTTCCGTATGTCTAGTCGGAATCTCATTTCCTGCAACTTGAAGCCCTTGGTTCAAGTCCTACTTTCCAGAGCAGGAGAAAACAAGCCTGTTCCATCTTCCACGTGACGGCCCTTGAGATATTTGAAGATGGCTATCATATCTCCTCTCAGTCTCCGCTTTCCCAGGCTAAACATACCCAGCTCCTTCAACCGTTCCTCATCCGGCTTGGCTTCCAGAACCTTGATCAACTTGGTCGCCCTCCTTTGCACATGTTCCAGCTTGTCAACATCCTTCTTAAATTGGGGTGCCCAGAACTGGACAAGGTATTCCAGGTGTGGTCACCTGTTTTTTTGCAGAGTTGTTGCAACGTTGGGGGAGAGCAAGATGGTTACTTGTAGGTTCCCCCCGCCTCTGCTCTTTTAATGCCCGGATGCCCAAATGCCCGGATGGATATCTTTGTGGTCGGCAGTGGCGTAGCGTGGGGGGTGCAGGGGGGGCCGGCCGCACCAGGCGCAACATCTGGGGGTTAGGGTTAGGGGGCGCAAATCCACGGGTTAGGGGGCGCAAATTACTTGCCTTGCCCCGGGTGCTGACAACCCATGCTACGCCACTGGTGGTCGGTGACTTGTTTCTTGTGAATGGTTCCCTGCCCCACAATGGCAATGCAGAATAAATTACCGCCCATCTTCTGCTGCAAAACATGTGCCACTTTAGCATGCATTTTAACCCGACAGTCCTTGCTTTGCATTTCGTGCCCATTCAGTTGGTCCTCCCCCCTTACACTTTACATACCTGCCTACCAAGATTGCCCTTGTGGATCTGATGAAGTAAAAGCCTGAGGGATGGCTCAGTCAGCAGAGCAGGAGGCTCTTAATCTCAGGGTCATGGGTTCAAACCCCACATTAGATGAAAGATTCTTGCATTGCAGGGGATAAGACTGGATTCCACCCCCCTTTAAAAATATATATTAAAATTTTATTAAAAGAATTTCAGTTATAAAAAACAGAGTGATGAGAAGGGAAAAGGTGCACAAAGTACATTAAGAAAGGAAGATATACCATAGTACACTAAATATACTACACTATATTTATTTGGTACACTAAATATACTACACTATATTTCTTTGGTACACTAAATTACAGGGTCAGATTTAAGGTGCTGCTTTTGACCTTTAAAGCCCTTCATGGCCTAGGACCCTCGTACCTACGGGACCACCTCTCCCGGTATGCCCCACGGAGAGCCTCAAGGTCCATAAATAACAACACCCTAGTGGTCCCAGGCCCTAAGGAAGTTAGATTGGCTTCAACCAGAGCCAGGGCCTTTTCAACTCTGGCTCCGGCCTGGTGGAACGCTCTGCCTCATGAGACCAGGGCCCTGCAGGATCTGATTTCTTTCTGCAGGGCCTGTAAGACAGAGTTGTTCCGCCTGGCCTTTGGCTTGGAGCCAATTTGATTCCCTCCCTCCCTCTCTTTCTTTTTTCTTTTCTTTCTCCTCCTGCAATGAGGCTACATTTTAATATTTTAATGTTCCATTATTTTAATGCTGTATTTTACTTTTGTTTTTAAGTTGTAATCATTCATCTTGTTTTTATTATTGCTTGTAAGCCGCTCTGAGCCCGGCCTTGGCTGGAGAGGGCGGGGTATAAATAATAAATAAATTATTATTATTATTATTATTATTATTATTATTATTATTTATACTGTACTACATTTATAGTATGTGATTCTAAATATATAGTATATTACACTATGATAGTATATCACTAGAGTTGGAAGGGACCCCAAGGGTCATCTAGTCCAACCCCCGGATGTGCATTTTATGCTCATCCAGACTCCCTTTTTGTGCTGTGTTTCTAGGCATATGTCCACATTTTAAAGTGTTGTTATTGGTTTCCCCCCGGCACTTTCCCTATGAAAACTGCTCTTTACTGCTGGATCGGAGCAAACAGAAATCCGCAGAAAACCCGAATTTCCCCATGATTCAACAATAAAGAGAGAGTTTTTTGCAGAGAAAACACTGCAGCGGGGGCGGGGGGGCAGGGGAGAGAAGCACTTGGATACAGCACTTTAAAGTGTGGACCTGTGCCTAGAAAGGACGGGGAGGGCGGGCGGTAAGTCGAGAACCCTGAGCATTTTTGTTTTTATGTTACAAAGGGACCCTGCTAGGCTGCAGACACACCGTGCATCTAAAGCCCATAAAAGGTAAAAGGACCCCTGACCATTAGGTCCAGTCGTGACCGACTCCGGGGTTGCGGCACTCATCTCACTTTATTGGCCAAGGAAGCCGGCGTACAGCTTCCGGGTCATGTGGCCAGCACGACTAAGCCGCTTCTGGCGAACCAGAGCAGCGCACAGAAACGCCGTTTACCTTCCTGCCAGAGTGGTACCTATTTATCTACTTGCACTTTAACGTGCTTTCGAACTGCTAAGTTGGCAGGAGCAGGGACTGAGCAACGGGAGCTCGCTCCGTCGCAGGGATTTGAACCGCCGACCTTCTGATCAGCAAGTCCCAGGCTCTGTGGTTTAACCCACAGTGCCACCCGCGTCCCTTTTTCTAAAGCCCATAGCTTCCCCCAAAGGCACCTGGGAACTATAGTTTGTTAGGTTGCTGGGAATTGCAGCTCTGTAGCGGGACGGGATACAGATCCCAGGATACTTTGGGGGAAGAAGCTGTCTTCTTTAATGGCAATGTGTGTATGCAGAACCTCAGTAGGGCCATGCAAGGAGCTGGATTAGGCCAGAGGGCTATCTTAGAATCATAGGTGCCAACTTACTGGGGCCCTGGCTGCCCGAGCACTCACATAATTCCCCATAAAGGGGCTGGGCACGCACAAATTTTTTGTACCAGGGCATGGCCCCAGGCATGCACGGCCGCGGGGCCAAGTTGGCACTCCTAATTTCAGAGTTGGAAGAGACCCCAAGGGCCATCTAGTCTAACTTGCCCAGCACCCTGTTCTTGCAGTGGCCCCTAGGGATCCTGCCAGCAGGGCCCAGATGCAACAGCAACAGTCTCCCCCACTTGCGATTCCCCAGATAACTGCCATGATTCAGATGCCGTCTGACCGCGGAAGCATCTGGTAGCTCCTGGTCGCCTGATCAGTGGCGTAGCGTGGGTTGTCAGCACCCGGGGCAAGGCAAGTAATTTGCGCCCCCTAACCCGGGGCAAGGCAAGTAATTTGCGTGCCCCCCGCTGCACTGTCCCTCCCCCAGATAGTCCCTCACTCTCGCTCCGCACCGCTCCGCACTGCACCGCACCGAACGCCTGGCACCCCCCCCCCACAGTGGGCGGCGACCCGGCGGTTCGGATCGGATTCGCACAGCCAGCACTGCAGTGAGAGAGAGTGAGTGAGCCAGGTAGGGGCAGTGAGCTGCGAGTGCGAGGGCGCCCCCCCAGATGTTGCGCCCGGTGCGGCCGGGCCCCCCTGCACCCCCCACGCTACGCCACTGCGCCTGATTCCCCACACACCTTGGCTGGGCTCCTTCGCCTCCTGTCCTCTGTCTCCAGAGGAGCTGCCTCCTGCCAGTTGCATTACCCAGTGGAGAGGAGACAGTTTTGTTCTCCAGGGCCCAGCGCAGCCATAGAACAGCCTGTTCTAACCGATGAAAAATGGGCAGGGCAGGGGCAGCGGCAACAGGTTTGCGAGGAGCACAGGAAATGGATTTTAATAATGAGAAGTAGGCAAGAACATTGCCCAGGGTAACAAGGAAGCCTTAACCGCATTAAGAAGGCTGGAAGAGGAACGCTCTTGCCAGCTGCTTTCTGGCCTGGGATGATAACAAGGTCGTTCCCTCCCTTCACCTCGCTCTGTGAGAAATGTGGGGCCCTGTTGGAGCAGGCATCAGTTGTCAAGTTGTTATGAACTGAGCCACCGGACCATTTCGATGATGGCCACATGCCACAAAACTCTCTTGCGTCTCTCTTCCCACCCTATGCCATGCTTGGAGCAGCGTTAGAAACTCAGGTATATAAACTAATCGCCAAATGGCACCGTAAACCAGGTTTACGATTGCTGCAATGGAATTGTCTAGGCGCCATTTCCCCCTTATGAAATTGTTTATTACAGTGGTACCTTGGGTTAAGAACTTAATTCTTTCTGGAGGTCCGTTCTTAACCTGAAACTGTTCTTAACCTGAGGTACCACTTTAGCTAATGGGGCCTCCTGCTGCCGCCGTGTGATTTCTGTTCTCATCCTGAGGTAAAGTTCTCAACCCGAGGTACTATTTCTGGGTTAGCAAAGTCTGTAACCTGAAGCGTATGTAACCTGAAGAGTATGTAACCCGAGGTACCACATCATCATCATCATCATTATTATTATTATTATTGGTGGTGGTGTTGTTGTTGTTTCTATACTGCTTTATATTTTAAAGGGGGGGGGGAATTCAGCGTGGTTTACAACAAATTTGAACAGCAAATCAATAAAAAAAATTCAGGCTTCGAGGGTAATGTTTCAGATCCTTCTCAAAGTGCCATTTTGCTCTCCCCATATTTATTGACCTACTTAAGTCATATAGCTGCCCCATGGCAGAAGTACTGTAGGAAGGCAGTATGATGTAGTGGTTAGAGTGTTGGACTAGGCCCTGGGAGGGGCCAGCCAGGTGGAGATGTCAGTTGCCAGCCTGGCATCCAGGGATCTCCACGTGGTGGCAATTGGACCCGCACCAGTCACAAAATGTGCCTGGCCCCTGAACACTAGCTTGAAGGTGCCGGGTTTTTATTTTTAACTCACAGACTTCTAGATATGGAGAATTGGTAGGTACCCTTAGGGTCATCCAGTCCAGCCCCCTGCAATGCAGGAATCACAGCTCATGGATGTTAAGTTGTGGGTGAACATATCAGACAACACAGTGATTCTTCAAACAGCTCTTGTTTATTCACAGGCCAGGACAGAACTGAACTGAAGGGCTCAGTCAGCCTGCTTATATAGAGCTCCAGTACAATGTAACTGTAACCATTTTCTAAAACTATCCAATCACTGAACGTCACTTTCGATCCCTTATTTGCATAACTATCTACAGTATCCCCCTGCTGGCCCAGGGTGAGAACTTCCAGTACATAACAATGGATATTGTGGAAATGGAGTCTGCCACGAACTAGAATCTTCCCGACTGGTTTTTCTGCAGTAGATATGAGATTAAAAGTAGATACGAGTTTTAGCAGAGCATAAACACCACAACTGAGCTTGCTCCTCGTTGACTTTTATGTTGTGCTGAAATAGCAAGACTCAGCGGGTAGTATGACCTTGCTAGCCCTACTCGGAGTAGAGCCATCCGGGTCTGTTGATTTCAGTGGTTCTTCTGATGTCGGATGCAGCCCTAAACAGAGCTTATTTATGAACTCAAACAACTTTTTATATCCCGCCTTTCCGCAGGGCTGGAGGTGGCTTGCAACATTGACAAATGTGAAAAGGAAGGAAGAAAATCTAAGAGTAAAACAGTATGCAGGGGATAATATCTGTTCTAGTTAAGCAGCATTTGGTTTGTGGAGCAGGGAGAGGAGTCCCTCATGCAAATTAAGCACGTCTCCATATTCACAGATACTCTTGGATATACAGTAGTACCTCAGGTTACATACGCTTCAGGTTACATACACTTCAGGTTACAGACTTCGCTAACCCAGAAATAGTACCTCACGTTAAGAACTTTGCTTCAGGATGAGAACAGAAATCGCGCAGTGGCGGCGGTGAAGTGGTGCTTCAGGTTAAGAACAGTTTCAGGTTAAGAACGGACCTCTGGAACGAATTAAGTACTTAACCCGAGGTACCACTGTATTTTATGTCACCCTAAAAACTGAGGCCAGCCAGTGGAGTGTTTGAAGAGCCCCAAACCCTTGATATGCCTCGTGCTGTTTTTGCAACTTCTGCCCAATTTTCCATACGTACAGTGGTACCTCAGGTTAAGTACTTAATTCGTTCCGGAGGTCCGTTCTTAACCTGAAACTGTTCTTAACCTGAAGCACCACTTTAGCTAATGGGGCCTCCTGCTGCTGCCGCGCCGCCGGAGCACGATTTCTGTTCTCATCCTGAAGCAAAGTTCTTAACCTGAAGCACTATTTCTGGGTTAGCGGAGTCTGTAAACTGAAGCGTATGTAACTTGAGGTACCACTGTAAACAGAATAAGGAAGCAATGTAGCTTCTGCAGTGGTGGCCATTCTCTGCTGTTGCCAAAGAGCACAATGATCAGGAGATCTTCTGTCTCCAAGAGGGATTAAACTTCAGGCCTAAACTGCAAGGACAGCCTCCCAATGAGTTGAGCTCCCAAAGATCATGACCAGGTCATGGCGATTTCTCTGTTTTCAGACAGTCCAGACGAGTCTGCCATTGGCAAAGCCAGCATAAGCATTAACTTGGTGAGGTGATGATGATGGCACCATCACGATTTAAATATATTTGTCGCTTTTTACCCTCCAAAAAGCAACTTACCAAAATACTATAAAATATGCAAAAACACTACAATACAGTGGTACCTCGGTTTAAGTACTTAATTCGTTCCGGAGGTCCGTTCTTAACCTGAAAGTGTTCTTAACCTGAAGCACCACTTTAGCTAATGGGGCCTCCTGCTGCTGCTGCGCCGCCGGAGCACTATTTCTGTTCTCATCCTGAAGCAAAGTTCTTAACCCAAGGTACGATTTCTGGGTTAGTTAGCGGAGTCTGTAACCTGAAGCGTATGTAACCTGAAGCGTATGTAACCCGAGGTACCACTGTATTGGATGCTTCCGGACTGTCACTGTGTTAGGGTGGGATTCAGTGACTTATCAGAAAATTGAAGTTGCGCAATTAATAGTTGAGCTGGAGCTCTTGCGCAACAAACCCACTCTTCCTGCCCCACCCACCCCAAAGATCAGACTTTTATGATATGTAAAGTGAAGGGGGAACTGCCCTAGAAAGTGTGGGATAGGGCTTGCTTGACGCAGCGTTGTCTAACCTCCCTGCAAACAAATCAGGTATAAATCCTCAATAAGCTGGTTGTTTGTTGGTGAGCAGTGTTGATGGCAAAGAGCAAAGGATCCAGGGTGAAGGGAGCTCCCCAGATTCCTGGATCCATCCTTGAGCAAGGCCCTAGAAGTGCAAGGAAAGGCCCCTTGATAACCCAGATCACAGGGATGAAAGAGAGACAGGAATGGGTGTGTGTGTGTGGGCCCCTGTGTCAAAATTCACCCCCCCCCCACCATACACTGCAGGTGGTTGTGCTGGTGGAGTGAACTGTGTTAGACATATTTGTCATCCCATTTTACGTGTCTTAAAAACTTTGCTTTTTTCATTTAAAGCAGCCGACATTCTTATAACCAACCACGGCAGCTCAGAAACTGTAGAAGTTTAAACACACCAACACTGTTGCCATATCGATAACAAGATTAACAAATAAGCGCTGATAAAAGCAGTAATTGGCAAACAAGATTAAGGGAACAATATTAATACAAGAGCAACGGAGGTAAAATGCTGGCAAGAACAGGAAAAGGTTGTCTGGAAGGATGTGAGGTCGGGTTGTATGGCCCTGGGGTGAGAGGAGGGCAAGACTAGTTTGAGCTCAGGTCTTGGCAGGGTAAATCAGATGCGCCGAGTTTTCTTCTTAAAGGGGATTCTGGAGGGGCTGCGGAAACCTGGACTATCCCGCCATCTCTTTTGGGAGTCACTCTGCAATAAATTCCAAAGTGATGAGAGCTAAACAGATGTGCTTGACTCATTGATAGGTACAGCTGAACGACAGCAGAGTGTTGTGGCATTTGGCGCAATTCTGTGCAAACCCACAGAGTCTTGTTCTGGGCAAAAATTCCATGCTCCTGAGATGCTCCGCTTGGCTTATCACAAAAGCAAGTTTCCAGCCCTCGTGGTACACAAGGCCTTGGCTCGTGGCTGAGTGGTTTCCCCGCTGCCTTGCTCTTTTCCCAGGGGAAACCTGCTCTTTCTCTCTAAATCAGAGCAAACAGCAATCTGCGGGGAACCCAATTGCCGTTTGCTCCAGTTGAGCACTAAAGAGCCTTTCCCCTCGGGGAAAGCAGCGGGACAAGAAGACGTGTGGATAAACCCTCAGAATAGATGAAGTATTTCTTCACGTAGTGCGTAGTTTCTTCATTTATTTTTATTTAATAGATTTATATGCCAGCCTTCGTCATAAGATCTGAGAATAAAATACAGGATCAAAACGAGTAAACAAGGGAAACAAACCAGCAAAACAACCTTTCCACAGACACATTTAAAAAGCTGTAGAATATTAATCTTACGAAACTATGGAACTCCCTCCCACAGGAGGAGAGATGACTTTAAAAGAGGATTGGACAAATTTATGGAGGAGGAGGAGGAGGAGGGCTGTTGATGGCTATTCCCCATGATGCCTATGCTTCCTCCTTCCAGTGTTGAAGGTGATAATAATAATAATAATATTTATACCCTGCCCTCCCCAGCCAAGACCAGGCTCAGGGCGGCTAACACCAGGTACAAAAACAATTGATTAAAATACAACTTAAAAACGAGATTAAAGTACAACATTAAAATGCAGCCTCGTTTCAGCAGAAACTCAAATCAAAAACTTTTGGGGGATGGAAATGTCAAATCTTCACCAAGGCCAACTATCCAGACTGGTCCTACATGGGCCAGAAAAAAGCCAGGGAAGTCCCCAACTAGGCGTTCAATCACAGAAGGAGAAAGGAGAAAGGAAAGAGGGGGAGGGGATCAAGTTGATTCCAAGCCAAAGGTCAGGTGGAACAACTCTGTCTTACAGGCCCTGCGGAAAGAAATCAGATCCTGCAGGGCCCTGGTCTCATGAGGCACAGCGTTCCACCAGGCTGGAGCCAGTGTTGAAAAGGCCCTGGCTCTGGTTGAGGCCAGAACTCCAGCTGCTGGGAATTGCAGGGGGGGGGGCGAGCGCTGCTGTTGTGCCCACACCCTGCTTGTGAGAACAGGAGTCCCCTTTGGCCTGATCCAGACTCTTCTCAAGTTCTGTTTTACTTTCTGTATTATTTGTGTCTCCACTAGAGAGAATATGACCTCAATGCGTTACTCCCTTTTCCAGCAGTCTCTCTCCTTTCCGATGTGGGAGGGGACACACCCCACCAGCTACCTAGAATAAGAGATAAGTGCCCCCCCCCCCCCGAGGTGTCGTTACATTGGCAGGAAACGACTGCGAAAGCCACAGCCTTTCGACAGGAAACTTAATTTTCACACAGATGTTTCGTTGTTGAGCTGCCCCCACAAAGAGAAAAAGTGCCCATCCTATTGACTCTCTTGGAGACTTTTGCCCATGTCTTTTGGGGCCTGGGCTAGCTTTCCCAACTTCCTGGCACCTGGGCGACTTGAGATCTGTGCCTGCTCGCTGTGATCCTGCAGATATGGACACTGGATTCCCCGGCACCCTCTTGCCCGGCTCTCACCATGCTAATTCGTGGGCATAAAGACTTCCTGGCAGATGTGGTCTACATTGTCTTGGAGCTACTCATCGCAGTACTGGCCATCTTGGGCAACGTCCTGGTCTGCTGGGCCGTCTGCCTGAACAGCAACCTGCAGAACGTCACCAACTACTTTGTGGTGTCTCTGGCGGTGGCCGACATCGCGGTGGGCGTCCTCGCCATCCCCTTTGCCATCACCATCAGCACCGGCTTCTGCGCCTACTTCTATGGCTGCCTCTTCATCGCCTGCTTCGTCCTGGTCTTGACCCAGAGCTCCATCTTCAGCCTCCTGGCCATCGCGATCGACCGGATTATCGCCATCCGGATGCCCCTCAGGTAAATGTGCAGTTGATGACAATGACGACAAGCTGTGCTTTTTTTTCTAGGGGTAAAAGGTAAAGGTAAAGGACCCCTGGACAGTCCAGTCCAGTCAAAGGCGACTGTGGGGTTGTGGGGCTCATCCCGCTTTCAGGCCGAGGGAGCTGGCGTTTGTCCACAAACAGCTTTCCGGGTCATGTGGCCAGCACGACTAAACCGCTTCTGGCGCAACGGGACACTGTGACGGAAACCAGAGCGCATGGAAGTGCCGTTTACCTTCCCGCCGCAGTGGTACCTGTTTATCTGCTTGCACTGGCGTGCTTTCAAACTGCTAGGTTGGCAGGAGCTAGGACAGAGAAATGGGAGCTCACTCCATCACGCGGATTCGAACCGCCGACCTTCTGATTGGCAAGCCCAAGAGGCTCAGTGGTTTAGACCACAGCGCCACCCGCGCCCCTTGTGATTCTAGGGGTACCCAATGGTACACATTACTGGCACCTTTCCACACCCCCAAATGTTAAAAGTGTGGCACTTGCTGTAAGAACTTCATCATGAATACCGGTGGTGCTAACTTCAATAAAATATGGGGGGCAGGTAGGCCCCACCCTTCATATTAGATCACATGATGCGGCACATGCACACCATTTGAATGGCAATGCCCATCAATTGGGGTGGGGGCAGCTCCCTTAACAATTTTATTGGGGTGGGAAAGAACGCTTGGCCCCTAGGAATTGGCTCCTAGGGTGAGTACCAGCACCATGTCTTTTCTTTGGAAAAAAAGCACCGGTGACGACAGACAGGGCTCAAGGAGCACAGCTTCAGTGCAGACAGTGGCATAGCGTGGGTTGTCAGCACCCGGGGCAAGGCAAGTAATTTGCGCCCCCTAACCCGTGGATTTGCGCCCCCTAACCCTAACCCCCAGATGTTGCGCCCGGTGTGGCCGGCCCCCCCTGCACCCCCCACGCTACGCCACTGAGTGCAGAGCTTATTTCCCTTCTCCAGAACTAGCAGAAGCAGAATAAATTTGCTGCTGGAGGAGTCTGAAGTCCGTCACCAACTTTTCATCCGTTTTAAAAAGCCAGCGGGTGATGCTGGGATCTGCACGGCCGAAATCCCAGCTGGAGTTTTTGCTCCCCGCCACCCTGTCTGTTTGAGAGAAAAGTCCGTGTTTCATAATTTCGGCTTTTCCCAACCCTCTTCACTTGCTCTGAGCATGAGTCCCCTGAGAGCAGCGGCAGTCAGTCAGGGGGGCTGTTTGTAATGGCACGAAGCAGCCCCCTCCAGCGTGGGATAACAGCTGGGCAGCCTCAGAAGTCCACTTCACAGAGACTTAGCCCGCGCTGGGTCTTCTGTCCAAGTCTCTGAGTGCCTCGGGCTCAATCTCTTCCTCTCCCCCATTGTGATTTTTTAAATTTACAGTGAAAAGCTCAAGTGGAGTTTCCTGCCCTCTGAGTTTGAAGAGCAGCAGCAGTGGCTGGAAAGGCATATACAGTTCCTAAGGGCCAGGGAGGGGAAAGGGAAGGTCTAGCCCTTTGCCGTCTGTCTGTCTCTCAGCTGGGTTGACTCTCACTTCTCATCCAAACCACCTGGGCGGGAGAAACTTCTTCAGCTGCAGGTTCAGGAAATCGGCTGCCACAGGTTCCATCCTCTCAATGGGTGTAGCCAGGATCTATGCTATTGGGGGGCGGCGATACTCACCTGTCACCATCCTCTGTCCAGCTCTGTCTAGCAGATTTGGAATGAAATGTCTCAACAACAGTTGTTTGAAATTACTTTCTTTAGACCCCAAGTGCTCAGAAAAATCTGTCAAAATCTTCAGCCGTTTGAAAGCTAGCAAGTTTTTTTTTTAAAAAAAACAACAACACACAAACACCAGGGAGCACCTTTTGTGCGATTAACGAGTATGCTTTGCGAAATTACAAAGAGCACACATTTTTCCATATTATTTTTTTTTTTTTAAATCTAAACTCAAAACAAGTTTTCCTGGATTTGCTGGAAACCTTTTCAGCACTTCCTTCTCAAGTTCCTCCTTTTCTTTTCCCCAAGGCAGCCCTGTTTAGGGAAGCTTTTAATATTTGATGCATTACTGTATTTTAATATTTTGTTGGAAGCCGCCCAGAGTGGCTGGGGAAGCCCAGCCAGATGGGTGGGGTATAAATTATTATTATTATTATTATTATTATTATTATTATTATTATTATTACTAGTATTACTAGTATTACTACTATTACTATTATTATTCTGTTTATACACTGCCCTGTCATTGTCGACTTTAGCCAGGTCTTCATTCTCCGCAAGATATGATCTACAGTAGATGTAGTGCAAGGCTAAGCAAGAGAGATGACCAGTTAGACCCACTGCTGTAGTATCCTAAATTCTGATGTTCTGTAAAATAATGTCTCGCACATTTCCACGAAGGATGAAATGATATGCTACATTGCGTAGGTACAACAAATGCAAGCACAGACCTTTTCTAGGGAAATGCTCGCTAGGTAGGGAGATTGTGGTATCTCAGCAAACATTTCAATTTCAAATATTCTGATTATTTCTACTTTTAGTTAATTATCTTTATTTATTTCCTTGATTTAGTGGGGGCAGCTGCCCTCCCTTGGCTGTGCCCATGATCCTCTCTGCAACTGACTAGGCAGAGGAGAAACTGATCTGCTACGTTTCAACCTGCAGTTTTGTTTATAGCTCCTATAAAACCCCAACAAATGCAACAGGAGTGAGAGAGGAATTGGGGGTGAGGATGGGGGCTCTGTGCTCAGAAAGTGGACGTTCCCATTACACACATATGTGTGCATTGATTCATTCACCTTGTTCACACACCCCTGCCCTGCCTTTGCAGGTGGGAGAAAAGCAGCCCTCTTTGCAGGGTCGTCGTGTAGGGAGGTGAAATCTCCACCCCCTAAAATTTATACACCATTTGATTGCGGGGGAAACCTCAAAGCGGTTTACAAAAGATAGAACAGTGAAATCAAGACGGAATCACAACCCCGCTTTAAAACGCACAAAAGTGGAAATGCTAAAACAGATGAAAATAGCCTCAGCTTTATGAGCATCTGCTTAGGTTTGTCTGAACAGGGATGTTTTTAGCAGGAGCCAGCAAGAGTACAGTGAAGGCACCTTAAAGGTAAAGGTACCCCTGACCGTTAGGTCCAGTCGTGGACGACTTTGGGGTTGTGGCGCTCATCTCACTCTCTCTCTCTCTCTATATATATTTTAAATTATTAGATTTTCCACAATTATAACAAAAACCACAAAGCAGAATGACACACAAAAACAGAGAAAGAAAGAAAAAGAAAAATACATCAATAAACAAAAGAAGAAAAAAGGAACAATAAACAGATAAACAATAACAAACTTAATTCTTTACAAATCCAACCTTTTAAACATCTTGGTTGACTTCCTCTAGTCCCTCCCTTCTGAGTTTCCTCGTAGTTAAAAGTAACAGCTTTCCAATATCATTATTAAACCAAAACAATTTCCAATTATAGTCCATCTTATTCACTCATCTCGCTCTATAGGCCGAGGGAGCCGGTATTTGTCCACAGACAGCTTCTGGGTCATGTGGCCAGCATACTAAGCCGCTTCTGGCAAAACCAGAGCAGCGCACGGAAGCAGAAAGGCCCCTTACTGATCTCAATAGGCAGGGAGTTCCAAATTGCAGGTGGGGCCACACTAGGTATTATGTGCCAATTCACAACCACAGCCTGTTATTTTGAGCCTTCAGAATGCTAATGTTAACTTGCCCTGGGAGAGAAGTCATCAGTGCAGAGAGAAAGAAGGAAATCCAGGAAGAGGGATGAGGATGATGACTGATGCTTTATTGGCTGTTTGTGAAAGGAATTTGGCCTGCAGATGGGGCAGGGAAGGAGATGCAGACCAGGCCTGTAACATCACGGAGACATCCTCTGTCTCCTCCCTTCCGTAGGCAAAGGGTGGAGTGCATCTTGGTTGAAGCCCTGGTGGCTGCTGGAGAGCCTCCTTGGGAAATATAGCCAAATTGCCCTTTTGCAAGCCCGTGCTTTGGGGCCGAAACAGTGACTCGTACATTTATAAATAACAACTACAGCAATGGCGGTCCCGGGGCAGGGAAGTCTTTGCAGCTCCCCTCAAATGTGACCTGTTGTTTTTTGGCACACTGCAGATTTTGCTTCAGAGCCTCCCCACTGTGGCTTCTGCACTGGCTTGTGTGGCTCTAGGCAAATCAATTCAAAAGGCTCCCGCCCCCTCTCTCACACAAGCATCCTTCCTTGGGGTCATAGGCTGGGCTGCGGCGATGTCACGGAATGTTCATAAGTAGTCCAACTGCTGAGTTGAAGGGAGCTGTCTGTAGCAGGCGGGACTAACACCCTATTCAGGGGCCTGGTCTGATTCCTTGCCCCACAGCCAAGAAGTCCCTCCCACCCCGCACAGCCCCATTGATTTTGGGGGTGGCAGCAAAACCAAAACAAATTAAACACAGTTGTGGGATGGGCTGAGCCTAGCACTCTATTGGTGGATGCAAATCGCCCATACCTGGTCACCAGGTGGTCAGTTGATAAGCAGAGCTGGGACAGCAAACTCCTTGCTCTGGAGGAATCAGCCAAGGAGGGGGTGCTGTTTGCATATCAGAGTGGGCCAAAACAAAGAGCCCAGGCACCCCATGAAGCCTAGCTGTATGTTGCAGGGGCTGATGGGATTTGTAGTCCAAAATAGCCAGGCAAGCCCAAAGCATCTGGAGGAAAGTAGGTGGAGGAATTTAGACTTTCCTTACAAGATATTTTCCTTCCTTTAGGGATGTTTCAGATGAGGAGGAGGAGGAGGAAGAGGAGGGTTGGGTTGAGTGGACTTTGGATGCCCTCGGTAAACTGAGGGGCTTTGATGCCATCACCTGTGTTTAAACTAAGAGGCAGGTCGGTCCTGATAAATATTGGCAAATATTAGCTTGGATTGTGTCCCTCCTCTCCGGGTGCTCTCTTTCTCCTCCTCTTACCAAGTTATATAACTAATGCTATTAATTAAATAAACATTGTTCCTTAATGGATGGATTAAGTGCTGGCAGCTCTTGGCTGGATCTGAATCGGAAGTTGCAGAGGACAAAGTCAAATGATTGGTTTTCAGCTCTACATTCCCCACCACCAGAAAAAGCATAAAGTGCCAATGGGATGTGGTCCCTTTACCCCACTTGTGCTCACCTGATGTCAAAGAGTTAAAAAAAACAACTATGTGGCTTTTTGTCAACGTCTGAAAGCAGTTTTGGGAAGCTTTTAATTATTATTATTATTTCTTATACCCCAATCATCTGACTGGGTTGCCCCAGTAACTCTTGGCAGCTTCCAACAAAAATACACACAGAGAGAAAAAAGCACATCAAACATTAAAAGCTTCCCAAAACCGGGCTGCCTTCAGATGTTTACAAAAAGTCACATAGTTTTTTAACTCTTTGACATTTGACAGGAGGAGGTTCCACAGGGTGGATGCAACTACCCAGAAGGTTTCCTGCCTGGTTCCCTATAACATACCCTCCAACATTTCTCTGATGGAAATAGGGCCGTCCCATTCCATAATGACAATTTTACTGTTTATACCCCACACATCTTACTGGGTTGCCACTCTGGGCTGCTTCCAACATTTATAAAAACATAATCATTCAACATTAAAAAAACAACCCACTTCCTTATACAGGATTGCCTTCAGATGGCTCTGGGGTCGGATAACTCCATACCCTCCAACATTTCTCCAATGAAAATAAGGGAAAGTGGGACATTCCAGGATCAAATCAGAAACCGGGGCGGCTTCTCTAAATCAGAGATGTCCCTGGAAAATAGAGACACTTGGAGGATCTGCTGTAACCTCACTTCTCACAGTGAGGGAACCACCAGAAAGCCGTCAGAGATAGACCTCCGTGTCTGGGCTGAATAATGGGGGTGGAGATGCTCCTTCAGGTAAACAGGACTGAGGCTGTTTAGGGCTTTAAAGGTCAACACCAAGCATTTGAGTTGTCCTTGGAAATGTACTGAGAACCAATGTCGATCTTTTCGGACCAATGTTACGTGGGTCATAGCCTTTTTTGCAAGTCGCAACATCTCCAGATCCTACTGTTGACTTTCCTTGGCTCTTCTCCTTCCAGGTACAACGCTTTGGTGACGGGCTCTCGGGCGAAAAGCATCATTGGCATCTGCTGGGTCTTGTCCTTCATCATTGGCCTGACTCCCATGCTGGGATGGCACAAGCCTGCCTTGGGCAACCAGGGTTCCTCTTCCTCTTCCTCCTCCTCCTCCTCCTCCTCTGCTGGGGTGTGCACCAACGAGTCCTCTTCCTCCTTCTTGTCCTCCCCCTCCACTACGACCCCTTCCGGCAACTGCAGCAGCGACATGTTGGCCTGCCTCTTTGAGTCTGTGGTCACCATGGAATATATGGTCTACTACAACTTTTTCGCCTGCGTCCTCACCCCGCTGCTCCTGATGTTCGGCATCTACCTGAAGATCTTCATGGCCGCCCGGCGGCAGCTCAAGCAGATGGAGAACAAGGCGACGCCCGGGGAACGTTCCCGCTCCATCTTGCAGAAGGAAGTCCACGCGGCCAAGTCGCTGGCCATCATCGTCGGGCTGTTTGCCTTCTGCTGGCTGCCCATGCACACCGTCAACTGCTACATCCTCTTCCGACGGGGCTGCGGACGCCCTCCGCTCTGGCTGATGTACCTCGCCATCATCCTCTCCCATGCCAACTCCGTGGTGAACCCTCTGATCTACGCCTACAGGATCCGGGAGTTCAGGCTGACTTTCCGCAAGATCATCGGGCAGCACATCCTGGGCAGAAAGCAACGCTTCAAGGGGACCACGGCCAGCCGGAGGTCCTCTGCTCACGCGGAGGAAGACGGCGAGAGTGCCGGCATGCAGATCACCAAGTACGCTCTGAACTTCTACCCCGGAGGGGACTTGGATGGCATCCACAGGGACGGGGATTGGGGGAAAACCAAAGTGGGCTTGGAACTGCACCAGAGCAAGAAGGCTTTGGCTGGGGAGGCAAATGGCCACACAGCCCACCCCTGCAAAAACGGGGATCTCTCCCAAGCCTGCAGAGACATGGACCTGCTGAGCCAAGAGCTGCTGGCGATTCGGGACTCCTATGCCGCTGACCTGGAGACTTCGGCCGTAGAAGCCTCTGATGGGTCCTGAGGCCCCCTCAGGATGCAACGCGGCTGGAATGAAATCTTCCCTCCCCCCAGTGGTCTGCTTTCCTCGCAGCAAGAAGGAGAGAAGGGGAGGGCAAAGGTTTGGGTCCTGGTGATAGAAGGGGAGGGGTCCCTGACACAACTGACAGAAAGACCTGAAGCGGCCTGGGGAGAAGGCAGGAAATGGCCAGGGGGCTTTTTCCCAGCCAAAGGTCAAAGGTGAAGATGGGCGGGACACAGAGACACACTTCTTGTTGCCTTTAGAAGACTGCTGGGGGAGGGCCCGCGGCAACATCCGATGTTGCTTGGGGCATCTGTGGCTGCCTATGGCCACAGCCCAGTTGTACCAGGAGAAAATGAAGGGGTCAATGGAAAGGTGCTTCATAGTGCCAAGAAGCCGTGATTCCTGCATTGCAGGGGGTTGGACTAGATGACCCCTGGGGTGCCTTCCAACACTACAATTCTATGATTCTGTGAGGAGCAGAATGGGAAGTTTTTTGCTGGGCACCCAGCTAGGGTGATACCAGGCTCGTTCCTGGAGCTGGCGAGAGAGAGAGAGTGTGCAAGAGCGCATGGTTTGGAGGCATTAGAGACACATCCATTTGTGTAAAATCTTGAATAGGAAGCTTTATGATGCGATTTTGATTTTCCTCTGGCTGCCATAAGTCTTCTTGGGGACAGGGCAGGGCAGTTGCCTCCTTAGCCTCTTCCACCAGGCCGTCTCCTAGGTAGGGTCTGGCATGATGGAAATTAGTAGGTGCCTGTGCTCCAGTTTGCTCCCAGGGCACGGGTGCCTTTGAGATGATTAGGGGGGTCAACTTGCTCAGCAAAGAGGTAGCTTCCCAAGGGACCACCTGCCTGCAGCTGGCAAGGAGAGCCTGCACGGGTCACCCACAAAGCTGGCCCAGCACAGATCTACGCACTGAGAGAGTCCCTGGGACTCAGCCCTAGAACCGTATAGATTTGAACTCAGTGCCCAGATGAGAAGCAACCCAGAGGGTTACTGCTTTTAAGGCCCAATGCCAGATTTCTCCCCAGAGTGTGTCTGCTAGCCAGAAACATCTTGGCAACCTTTCCAAACAGCTCCCAGATGGAAAACTCGTCTCCACTCCACTCCACTCCACCCCACCCCCACCCCGCTTGTGGTCTGGCACCTAGCTGAAATCTGCCAGGCAAACCTGTTTCACAGGCGACTGCTGTTCTTCTCGGTGAAGGCGATGGCACCACGGACTGTTGTGCATCAGTTGAGCAGTTGTTGTTATAGCGGCAAAGCTCTGACATGACAAGATGGCAGCTTTGCATTGAGGGACGGCTGGGCTTGTCTTGGGGTTTTGTACATAGAGTCAGAACGGGCCTCTCATCTCAACCAAAATGGTCACCCTTTGAAGAAATGTGAAGGAGGACCTTCGGCAGGTAGGAGGAGGAGGCAGAGATTGTGATGACACAAGGAGGGCTGTTCAGTCTGGTGCGTCACCCATCCTTCTGAAACCGTCCATCTTCTAGTGTACACTGAATGTTTGCCCTTTGTTATTGTCATAGATCATGCTCTGTGCCCCCCCCCATTTTAATAAGCTTTTGTTTCTGTTTTCAAGCAGCGTAAAACTGTTTTTTAAAAAAATAAAACTAAAACAAATGGTGACGTCTAAGTTTTGAAATTTCCATTAAAACCATCTCCCCTTGAACGCATTCTCTTGTTCTGGTTTCTCATGGCTGTGCCTGGGAACAACTGAGGCCTGTGGATAGAGGGTGGTATACAAATTTAATTGACAACAACAACAACAACAGATTCATAGCCTCTGCCATGGGACTTTACAAACTTCCTCAGTGTGGCTTGCCAGGCTGCCTTTGAGATCTTAACCACTTCCTCTGGTGGGCTGGAGAAGGAGCTGGTGTCTTGCTTGGGGATCGGGCCCTAGCCCAGCATCCTTTGCGAGAATCCCAGCAGATAAATGGTGGGCCATTGAAACTTGGGCAGTGCCCTGCCTCCCATCTCTTCCCCCCCTGTCTCGCCATGCAGGAGAGCTCATATGGTCACAGCAGCTGACCAGGCCCAAATCTGTCGCTTGTGATGTAAATAAACACACATCCAGCTAAAAATACCTCCGAGCTGATCTTAGGCAACTGAAAGACAGTTTTCTGAAAGAGAGTTGGTTTGTTTTTGTGTGCCCATGTGTTTGCTGTACAGGAGGCGGCTGTTTGGGGCTAGGTGGTGCCCGTTCAGTATCTGTGATGATGGTGATGCCATCAGCCACACCACAAAGTGACCAGGTGAGGAATCAGACCTAGTAGTCTCAGCAACACTCTCTAGGTCTTGCCCCAATGAAGCAGTTTTGAGGACTGAAGCTCCCTGCCTTCCCAATATCCACTAGGACTCCTCCTCTCCAGGGTCTTTCCCATGCAGTCTCAGGCTGTGTCTGCACACAAGCACGTTCTGTTCTTTCCTTTTTATTTATGCATGTGTTCTCGGAGACTAGTGGGGAGGGGAGATGGTTACAGCAGGAGGGGGAGACTTCCTGGATTCTTCAGCGGCCTTCATGTTCCCTCTCCTCTCCTCTTCAGCCTCCGCTTCTGATTCCGTTTCTGGAGTCCTCTCTGCCACAGCCTCTTCCTGCTCACTAAACCCTGTTGCCTTTTCAGCTTCCCACACCACCTCCTCCCAGTCTGCTCCCTCTTCTCCCTGTGACCGCTCATAGTCATCACCTCTCCCCTGGTTCTGAGTTTTCTTCCCCTGGGAGTTCCTTGACTGGTGCCTCCCACCATCCTCTGCATCTAGCCAGTCCAACACACACACACACACACCCCATAATCCTGCTGCTAATTTCACTTTCCCCAGCCAGCTAGTACAAGATTTACAGTAAACATCCTGGCCAGACAAGGAGCTGCCAAAAGAAGGAGGCAGGCTTGGGCACAAGGGATGAGATGATTTGCCTTGCTGTGTGGCTTGCTAGGTTGAGCTGCCTCTGGCAACTCCCTTCCCATCAGAGGAGGGGATTATGCTCGGAGGCACCCTCAACCTCCACCAGGCCTCAGCTGCCTTAGCCTCCCTGGCACTCTCTTCATGAAGCTGTTTCTAATGCTTTTTTGTATGTTGTGTGGGGAAAGACGCCTTCACCACTTGGTTTTCTGCAGAGCAGGCCTGCCCAGCTGAAGAACACACCCAGAGCTGTGAGGCTCCTCCACTCACTCCAGAGCACAGAGATCTCTGGGTCAGTCACCCACAGGACCACACGCAGCAGGAAGTGTGGGAAAATACCAGCAAAAGAACCTCGTCTGCTGACAGAAGACTCCCGCAAATAAGAGTCTCGTGGTGAGCTGCTGGAGGCCTCTGCCAAATACTGTCCCAAAATCAGGCTACAGGAGACCCTCAGTTCCTCAGCTGTCCATCATCCCCATCACTTGTGTTGCCCACCTGCCACGACCCTCACTGAGGGGGGTGGGGAAATACCAGGGTAGTATTTTTGCAGAAATCTTTGCTGTTTCCAGCCAATTTGTCCCATTCATCAGATTCTGGCCTCCTCCAACCAGCCAGTTGACATAGAGCATCCCTCCTAATTGTTTTGCACAAAGTTCACTGGGAAGTTAGACCATGTTACTCAGTTGCTAAGTAAGGAGTCTCCTCATGAGTAAGCAATCCCTGAAACACACCCGTCACCAGCTCATGATGTGGTCTCTGCCTCCTTGCCCTTGGTTTGTGTTCCCCTGCCTTGCTGTGTTATATTTTGCCTGAACTCCCTGCGAGGTTGACCATGGACTTCTCACCTAACCTGGACCCATCCTAGACGGAGTCTCTGTGGTAAACAAAATCTGCCCTTTTCCCCATATGGCATATACAAGAGCCCGTATAGAGTCCTTACGTGGGTTCCCTATCAGTAGGAGAAAATAACAGAGGCCGACCAGAGAATATTGAGAAGCAAAGCAGCTAGTAAGCCTGATCTTTATTAAAGCTGTTGCAACAGGGTGCTCCCCTCACCCGCAGGAGGACGGAGGGGGACCCAGAACAAAGGTGTGCCTGCCCTTATACAGACATTTTAAATTCCCTGCCTTGGAGCTCAAGACCACCCCTCCATACATCATACATACAGTATGTCACAGAAGGGGTGTAACCCAAGACCACCCCCCACAAACACCATACCTACATCACAGAAAAGGTGGTCTACAACAGAAATTTGAATGCTGCTGTTTTTCCTGTCTGCTAGGTTATATGATAATGCCTTATCTGATTGCCTTTCCTGGTAGTCCGCCCATTCCTTTGAAATGGTGATTACTAAATTCCTGTAACAAGGAAGGTTTTTTTCACCTCCTCCCTCCTTGCAGAGAAACATTTGGTCAGCTTGGGAGTCAAAATGGTTTCTGGATGGCCTTCCTGTGCTGATCTATGTACGTGCTTGGTTGGTACATTTATGAACATTTATTATTATATATAAGACCTTAAATTTTATTATTACATCTCCCTGTTGGACCTTGGATTTATTCGGGCTGCGCTCCACTAGAAACCCTCTTGCTAAGGGTTTGTCTTGCCAAAGGGCAAGTGTCTTGCTAAGGAACTCCTGTCTCCTGAAATTGGGACCCTCGTTCCTGAGGTCACCCACTTTAGCGGGACAGGTATCCTGAAATGGAAGTATGGAGGTTGTTACCCTTTACATTATTAGAAGGAAGAGGCACCTGGCCACACAACTGCAAGGCCCAAGGCTCCTGAACCTGCACTTCTTTGGCCTGAATTGGGAGATGACACATCATTTAAAGCCAGAATCTCAGACCCTCCAAGTGTCCCTATTTTCCAGGCACATCCCCGATTTAGATAAACTGTCCTGGTTTCTGATTTGATCCCAGAAAGTCCCACTTTTGCTTAAGGTAAAGGTAAAGGTACCCCTGCCCATACGGGCCAGTCTTGACAGACTCTAGGGTTGTGCGCCCATCTCACTCAAAGAGGCTGGGGGCCAGCGCTGTCCGAAGATACTTCCGGGTCACGTGGCCAGCGTGACATCGCTGCTCTGGCGAGCCAGAGCCGCACACGGAAACGCCGTTTACCTTCCCGCTAGTAAGCGGTCCCTATTTATCTACTTGCACCCGGGGGTGCTTT
Organism: Podarcis tiliguerta; assembly: GCF_965153285.1. Classification (NCBI taxonomy): domain Eukaryota; kingdom Metazoa; phylum Chordata; class Lepidosauria; order Squamata; family Lacertidae; genus Podarcis; species Podarcis tiliguerta. The sequence continues at coordinate 27,208,193 of NC_139549.1, forward strand.
CGAACTGCTAGGTTGGCAGGCGCTGGGACCGAACAATGGGAGCGCACCCCGCCGCGGGGATTCGAACCGCCGACCTTTCGATCGGCAAGCCCTAGGCGCTGAGGCTTTTACCCACAGCGCCACCTGCGTCCACTTTTGCTTAGGATGTCCCTATTTTCATTGGAGAAATGTTGGAGCTGTCTGAAGACAATCCTGCATAAGGAAGGTTTTTTTTAAATGTTTAATGATTTGTTATGTTTTTATATATGTTGGAAGCTGCTCAGAGTGACTGGGGCAACCCAGTAAGATGTGTGGGGTACAGTGGTACCTTGTGTTACAGATGCTTCAGGTTACAGATTCCACTAACCCAGAAATAGAACCTCAGGTTAAGAACTTTGCTTCAGGATGAGAACAGAAATCGTGTGGCGGTGGCGGGAGGCCCCATTAGCTAAAGTGGTACCTCAGGTTAAGAACAGTTTCAGGTTAAGAACGGACCTCCGGAACGAATTAAGTTCTTAACCAGAGGTAAAGGTAAAGGGACCCCTGACCATTAGGTCCAGTTGTGACAGACTCTGGGGTTGTGGCACTCATCTCGCTTTATTGGCCGAAGGAGCCGGCGTACAGCTTCCGGGTCATGTGGCTAGCATGACTAAGCCGCTTGTGGAGAACCACAGCAGCACATGGAAACGCCATTTACCTTCCTTCTGGAGCGGTACCTATTTATCTACTTGTACTTTGATGTGCTTTCGAAGTGATAGGTTAGCAGGAGCAGGGACCAAACAATGGGAGTTCACCCCATCGCGGGGATTTGAACCGCCAACCTTCTGATCGGCAAGTCCTAGGCTCTGTGGTTTAACCCACAGCGCCACCCGCGTCCCAAAGGTACCACTGTATAAATAGTAAAATTATCATGGAATGGAACGTCCTGTTTTCACCGGAGAAATGTTGTAGGGTATGGAATCTCTAGGCTGAATCTGGGATCCTTCGTCATCCCTCCATTGTCCAGCCGAGTGTGAAGCTAGGAAACCTTCTGCGATACTGGATGTTTTTGTTCTGAAACATCAAAGAGGAGGCAGCACTGGGGAAACAATGGAGCACCTGAAGCCCAAGGGCTGCCCCCACCCATTGCCTCCTCAGGGAAACAATGCCTGGCAAGAAGAAAGGCCATTCAGCACCTCCACTGCAAAGACACTACCCCTCACCTGCCTGGGAAATCCAAGCAAAGTCAGTCCGGCAGGTCATTTGGAGGAAGTGAGAGAAGCAATTCTGGCAGGAGAGAGAGCAAGGCTGACCATTTTTCTTCTTCGCTGGCTTCTTCCTCGGAAAGCAAGCTTCTTTTGGAGGATGCTATGCAGGGGGATCCTATCTAAAATAAGCTAGTGGAAAGCCAAGAGGGCAGCGAGGTCATTAAGCTATTCGGGGGAATTATATATATATATAAAACAAACTGTGATGTGGGTGGCAGCTGTTAAGTGTCCACTACAGGAATGGTGCCTCTTGAACCCACATCCTGTTATTGAAGGAGAAGAGGAAGCCCCAGCCAATGGCAGTGAAGGGGGCAGGAAGATGCTGCAAGCCGTTCCAGGCTCAAAGGGCTTCCATGCTGCATCCCCTTGAGCAATGCCATGCTGGAATAATAATAATAATAATAATAATAATAATAATAATAATAATAATAATTTGTTATTTCTACCCCTCGCCCATCTGGCTGGGTCTCCCCATCCACTCTGGGCGGCTTCCAACAAAGATTAAAAATACATTAAAATGTCACACATTTAAAACTTCCCTAAACAGGACTGCCTTCAGATGTCTTCTAAATGTCAGGTACAGTGGTACCTCTGGTTAAGAACTTAATTCGTTCCAGAGGTCCGTTCTTAACCTGAAACTGTTCTTAACCTGAAGCACCACTTTAGCTAATGGGGCCTCCCGCTGCCGCCGCACCGCCGGAGCATAATTTCTGTTCTCGTCCTGAAGCAAAGTTCTATTTCTGAGGTACTATTTCTGGGTTAGCGGAGTCTGTAACCTGAAGCATATGTAACCTGAAGCGTATGTAACCCGAGGTACCACTGTAGTTGTTTATCTCTTTGACATCTGATGGGAGGGCATTCCACGGGGCGGGTGCCACTACCAAGAAGGCCCTCTGTCTGGTTCCCTGTAGCTTTGCTTCTCACAGTGAGGGAACCGCCAGAAGGCCCTAGGCCCTGGATCTCAGTGTCCAGGCTGAACGATGGGGGTGGAGACGCTCCTTCAGGTGTACTGGGCCCAGCAATGTGCACCTGTTGATTGGTACAGTCCATAGGCACATAACTGCGCTTGTGGACTGTTACTCTGTTATTACTGTTATTTTTATTTATTAGATTTATCTACTGCCCTTTGTCACATGATCTCAGGGCCAGTGTGGTGTAGTGGTTAAGAGCAGTGGACTCGTAATCTGGTGAACCGGGTTCGATTCCCTGCTCTTCCACATGCAGCTGCTGGGTGACCTTGGGCCAGTCACACTTCTCTGAAGTCTCTCAGCCCCACTCACCTCACAGAGTGTTTGTTGTGGGGGAGGAAGGGAAAGGAGATTGTGAGCTGCTTTGAGACTCCTTCGGGTAGCAATAAAGCGGGATATCAAATCCAAACTCTTCTTCTTCTTCAGGGCAGTTCACGAGATAAAAACACAAGGCGAAAGCACAAATGAATAGCTAAGACAGAAACAACAAGACAATAACACACACCCATTCCCACAAACATATTTAAAAGGCCGTAGGATACTAATCAGCGAAAGGCCTGGCTGAAGAGGAACGTTTTCGCCTGGCACCTAAAGATATGTAATGAAGGCGTCCGATTAACATCCCTGGGAAAAAACATTCCAAAAACAGGGAGCCACCACAGAAAAGGCCTGTTCTTGGGTCGCCACCCTCTGGCCCTCACGTGGAGGAGGCACACAAAGAAGGGCATCAGATGATGAACGCAGAGTCCGGGTTGCTTTCTATGGGGAGAGGTATTTGTGTGCACTGATTGAATGTCATGTGTGAGCATTCTTTCTGCCAAGGACAGTTCTGAGCCCCAGAGCCCATCACAAGCCCAGGCCACTCTTGCTAACCCCTCCTGCTTTCCAGCCTCTGAGCTATATTCAGTTCTGGCCGCAGAGACATTGCTGCACCTGAAGCAAATAGTCAAATTGCCACCTGCTCATAAACAAATAAAAAGGATGCCTCGTTGAAGGCAGGGAAATCACAACTTTGTCAATTCTGTCACCCAAGCCGACTGCTTTGCCTCATTTCCTGACCCGGGGGGCGGCCCTTGGCTAGGCGGAAGTTTCACTGCCAAGTTGCATGTGGCAGAGAGAGAGAGACACGCAAATCTGATATCTTAAATTTCAGAGTCTGATGGGTATGGCTGGTTCTTCATATTTCCATATATTGCAGTTGGAACTTTGTTCATCTGCCTCTGGCAACAGACCAGTTCAATAGGCTCCTCTGTTATGGAGAACAATATCAAAGGATTCTTTAGTGATTGTTTCTGGTTCTTTGGGAGTCCATGTTTATAGCCAGCAAAATGTTTGATTAAAAGTGTGAAAAGTTGGTGGCTTGTCATCCCCTTTGTTTTCTGTTGTTCCCATTTTACAGGTGAGACTGACTGATAGTAATTTGCCCAGGCTCCCAAGTAATTCCATCACTGAGTCTGGATTTGAACACAGCTCTCATACAGGGCAGAAGGAGCTGCCTCATACCAGGCCAGACTCTCTCTCTCTGTCTATTCTAACTGGCTGGGGCTTTCCAGGAACTCTGGAAGAAATCATTCCCATGACCTATCCGGTCCTTTTAAGTAGAGAGGCAGTCTTCTGGATGCGAGCTCTGCTGCTGGGGCCCTCCCCCCAAGTAGCCTGCTGTCTGTTTTTAGGGGATGGAAAACACACACACACACACACACACACACACACACTCCCAAGGGCGCAATCGAAAAGGAAAGTCTCCTGCATGGCCCTGATGGAAATTACATTAAGCAGCACTCTGTACCAGTGCACAGCTCCCACCAGGGCTCAATTTTGGTGTGGGTGGACCAGGTCTCTCTTGAAGAGAGCTATGGAGACTCCGACAGCGAGATTAACAACAGAACTGGCCTCAAAACTTCTGATGGCTAATGACAGGTCCTAAGAAATTGGCTCTTTACTGTTCCTAAATTTGCCGAGAAACCATGGGCAAGGATGCCCCCTGGTGTCTGCAAAACTAACAGGTTCATTAGCCGTTATTAATAGTGCCCTGATGAATCCACGCAGAACTGTTCCAGCGAGGAAGAAAGTGACAAAGAGATTTGAGCTCATTTTAAAAAGATTGTTTTGCTTTTATTTCTGTTATAAGCCACTTTGACTGTAGGATGGCGGAACCCTATGCATTTGAGGAGGCTTGCAAGCCCCAAAGGAGCCCTGTGTTCTTTTATTTCGCCAATCCCAATCAGCTCGCTCTTCCAATCCAGGGCAGATGTGGAGTTGTGGGGAGCTCAAAAAGGTCCCGGCTGAGCCAGGAGGTCCTTCCAGATGGCCCTATCTACCGAGCAATCATCTGAATCTGTTTGCGCAGAAAGCCTGTGAGGGGTGAGATCAGTGGCGTAGTGTGGGGGGTGTAGGGGGGGGGGCCGGCCGCACCGGGCGCAACATCTGGGGGTTAGGGTTAGGGAGCGCAAATCCACGGGTTAGGGGGCGCAAATCCACGGGTTAGGGGGCGCAAATCCACGGGTTAGGGGGCGCAAATTACTTGCCTTGCCCCGGGTGCTGACAACCCACGCTACGCCACTGGGTGAGATAATGTAGCATGAAGCCAACGTTATGCCACGACGCTTTCCATGGCATTTCCCCATCATCGGCACAAAATGTGCAGGTTGCCTTGGGGGCAGAGAGATAGAAGCTGATTTGTTGCATCGGCGCTCCAGATCAACTGTATTTGCACAATTGGAGCTGGCCGGGATGGGGCCGCGTCCCGCAGGAATCACGAGACTGCCGTGTCTTCGAGGAGAGGCCTGCACTCTGCGAGGAAGGAAGCCTTTCCTGCTGGAGACCTTTCTGTGGCCAGACCCTCCGTTGCTGCCTCTTTCCAGTCGAGGCTGACATGTTAACGGTACTCTGGGGAGGGAGGGGGCAGGTTTGGTGTAATGGGATAATAATATCGGCCTCCCATGCAGAGCGCTTCATCGCTGAGGCAGGCCAGCTGCTAGGGCAGCATGCTTGTTGGCAAAGGGGAACGCATCGGTCATTTTGATGGCAGGAGGATGCGGGGAAAGTGGAAATGATTTATAGCATAACAAGGAGAAGAGACACTGGGCCTTGTCAGGGTGTCAGGCTCCTGCCTAAGGCAAAGTGGGTGGGGGGGGCAGAGTGGGAGAGATGGAGTCATAGGATCATAGAATTGGAAGGGACCCTGAGGATCATCTAGTCCAACCCCCTGCAATGCAGGAATACGCAGATGTCCCATACAGGGATCGAACCTGCAACCTTGGCATTATCAGCACCACACTCTAACCAACTGAGCCATCTTGTTAGGGGTCTCTGGTCTCTGGATTAAACACTTCTCCATTAACTCTTACCAGGGTCTTAAACGTAAAACGACTGTATTTTCTTATTTCTTTATTTATTAAATTTGTTTACCACCCTTCATCTCTAGATTTCAGGGCAGTTCACAGCATAAAAATACAAGATAAAAACACAAGATACACAATAAGAACAAGAACAAAAACGTAACAAACTCATTGTGTGAAATGAATGTCGTCGTCCTCCCCCCCTTTTTTTTTAAAGAAAAAAAGATCTGCCTCCTTCTGACCCACAGGATATTCTTTTCAGATTATTCATTTTAATTGCATGGACTCTGCAGCTCCTCCTGCACGTACTACAATTTGGACAAGGCCACTCTGCAAACAAACAAGCCATCAGAGGAGACGCTGCTGAAAGTTCATGCTAAGAATAGACAAGCGACTTGAAGAGAAGAGTTCAGCTATGTGACCCCTCCGCCCCCCGTTCGGAAGCTGGACACCAGAGCCAGACCTGCAGCCTGCTGCCTTTCCTTTCTTCCTGCCCCCCCGAGTGTGCAGTTTGTACGGGGGGCGGGATGACCCCCCAGAGCACAGAAAGATTCTCAAGGTCTGTTCCCAGCCTGAGAATCACGCTTGGAAATGATCGGATGCTGGAAACGCCCCTGGGGACAAGATCGGCGAAACAGTCAAACTGGAGCTCAGTAACTAGATAACTAAGACTGCAATCCCATCCACACTTACCTGGGAGAAAGTCCCGCTGAAATCAGTGTGACTTAATACCTTGGGATCATAAGGAGTTTTGCTTGGGCAAATATGCTGGGCCACTTTTATAAAGCCCTGAATTCACTCCTCTACTAACGGCAAGTTAGGGTTCATCCACATTTTCGCTTGACGCATATTGTATTGTGTACCAATTGATGCCCCAGGGTCTGAGACCTTTTCTCATTGTTCTTCAGCTGTGCCTTGCAAAAATCTGATCTTACCCGCCGAATGGAATCTTGGTTAAGCAAAATCTCTCTTTGAATTTTCTGTGTATCAGCAGGTGACATACGATTTTCACAAGGCATAGCCACAGAGCAACGAGAAAAGCTCTCAAACCTGGGGGAGAATTAATTGGTAGACAATAATGATAAAAATGACAAACCTAGACAGCATCTTAAAAAGTAGAGACTTCACCTTGCCAACAAAGGTCCGTATAGTTAAAGCTATGGTTTTCCCAGTAGTGATGTATGGAAGTGAAAGCTGGACCATAAAGAAAGCTGATCGCCGAAGAATTGATGCTTTTGAATTTTGAACTTTTGAGGAGTCTCTTGAGAGTTCCATGGACTGCAAGAAGATCAAACCTCTCCATTCTCAAGGAAATCAGCCCTGAGTGCTCAGTGGAAGGACAGATCCTGAAGCTGAAGCTCCAGTACTTTGGCCACCTCATGAGAAGAGAAGACTCCCTGGAAAAGACCCTGATGTTGGGAAAGATGGAGGGCACAAGGAGAAGGGGATGACAGACAGAGGACGATATGGTTGCATAGTGTTCTCGAAGCTACCAGCATGAGTTTGACCAAACTGCGGGAGGCAGTGGAAGACAGGAGTGCCTGGCGTGCCCTGGTCCATGGGGTCACGAAGAGTCGGACATGACTAAACAATAACAACAATGATCAAAATACGGGTGAAGCGAAAGTCTGGATGACCCCTTAGTGAGGATGGACAAGGGCAGGGAGAGTTAACGCAGTGCCCTCCAGATGTTGCTGGCATACAACTGCCACCAGCTCTAGTAGCCAATGTGGCCTATGCCCAGGGATGGATGAGACTTGTTGTCCACCACGTTGGCTACTCCGGACTTGAGGGCCACATCTCTCCCCAGCCCCCTGCTCCTGAGCCACTTGTACATGAGAAGGTTTCTCTCTTCATCCTTTTCCAGGGTGTGCCTGCCTACCACAGAAGCCACCAGTACTGTTTGAAAAGCAACTCCCTCTGTGAGAGCTGATCCCATGAGGGCTTGTAGGGAACATCAGGAACACAATGAAAAGCTGTCTTGCTGCCTCTCCTGATTTGCAGAGGAGTCTGTGGGTCTCTTTCAGGGGTCAGAATGGTAATAGCTGTTTTCCCCTTAGTTTGGTTAAGAGGATGAACAGGAGTGAGCTTCTCTCCAGAGCCGGCCCTACTACTGGACAAAGTAAGGTGACTGCTTCAGGTGGCAGGTGCTGGGGGGGCAGCAGCCCCCTTGCTCTTCCTCCTTGCTCTTCTGGCCATTTCCTCCTGGCCATTTCCCCCTGTTGGAGGACAGAGCTGTGTTAGATCAAATGACTCTCCTCTCCTGAAAGCTAAGGAACCCTCTCATGGTTACCCCATCAAACTGCCCTCTTTTTATGCTTTATACTGTGGCAACAGAGGAACTAAAGCTTCCATTTCGAAGTCATGCTAGAAGAGGAGATTACTCGCAGAATTTTTTTTTAAAAAAACTTCAATTAAAGTTAAATATTACTCATTCTTCCTCCGACACAGTTTTATTCAGGAGGCTTAATATTTAACTTGAAGAGCTTGTCAATAGCAGGCCCGAAGTTGCCACTGTCCACCATCTAAAGAAAACAGGAAATCCTATACATAGAAACATCCTATATTTTACCTTGTCAAACAAATAAAATCCATGTGTTTATTTAATAACCTTCTCCAGAAACAGAAGTAGTTACTGGCACGTGGAAATAACAAGGTTTGGATTAGCCATTGCAAACCGGGTTCCTTTGAGATGTTTAGAACTACGACTCCCAGAAGGCATGGGCTGATGGGAGTTGTAGTCCTAAACATCTGGAGGGCACCCAGTTGGCATAGGGTAGCTTCTCCTTGTACTTACTACAGGGTACTACCCTTTATTCACAGCCAATGTTCCTGTCTAAGATCCGTGTCTAAAAGGGAGACTGCTTTTGTACAATGGCTCTTCACTGTGTTTGATCGGTCCCTTTGTTTGGAAGATTGATTCCTGTTCGCTCTCGGATGATTTTCCAGTGATAACCGGGCACTCAAAAACCAACTTCTGAAAGCATGGTTAATCATTATGGCTGCTGGCGCTTGTAACGTGTCATAGCGCCGTTAAAGATAAGGTTCACGTAATGGCAAACATGACCTTGTATGGAAAACTTGTCTTGTTTTCGCCCTGATTTGCCTTGGTAAAAATGTTATTAAAAAGGACCTTTACTGTCAGCATCAGAGATATTTTGAAGTGGGGGTTATGGCATAAAAAATACCACCAAGTTAGAGTAGATCTACTAAAGGTAACAGAGTTTTACGTCAACTCCTGCCAAACACAGCATCATACAACCATATTGATATGTTGTCACCCAAGGAGACCATTGTAAACAAATCAAAATGTAGGCTGGACTCTAAGAATCACTTGTAAAGTAAAGAAGTATATGGATAATTAAGAAAAATTGAAATTATGGAAAATGTACTGATATGTAGATTTGGAGGGAAATTGCTAATAGGATCCATGTGAGGGATGGGGGGAGGAGTCAAGAGATTCAGAGAACCTCATGAAGTGATTATAATTGGTTGTAAACGTTTATTTGTAAAAAACAATAAAAAATACCCCCCCAAAAAGGTATGTTGTCGCCCAAAATATCTGAAATGCACCAGGTTGTGGGTAGATGGCTCTGAACAGAGCATCACACTGCCCCTCCCAAAACACTCTGCCAATGGCAATTTGGGTTTTCTACAGATTGCTGTTTGCTCCAAATTAGTGGTAAAGAGTAGGTTTTTGCGGGGATGGCACTGGAGTAAAGAAAAGGCACTCGGATGCGGCACTTTAAAGCACAGATCTGACCTTAGAACCGTGCTACAAAAGGAAGTCTGAATAAGCCCCAAGGCAATCAAGCAGAAATAAGAGCCAAAAAGCTTAGGAGTACGTCATAGGAGTACCATAGGAGTGCGTCATAGGAGTACCAGACACTTAAAGCACTTTTAAAGCTCATGGCATCCTTAGCAAACTACAGTTCCTAGGATTATTTAGGGTGAATCCATGTGCTTTAAATGAATGCTGAATGCATGGTGTGGATGTGACCTTAGGAGGGAGGGAGGCAGGCCACACATTCACATCATATTTAAAGCATTATGACAACACTTTAAACAGCCATGGCTCCCTGCAAAGAATCCTGGGAGCTGCAGTTTGTTAAGGGTGCTGAGAGTTGTTATGAGACCTTTTCTTCCCCTTGCAGAGGTGCACTTTCCAGAGTGGTTTAACAATCAATCCCCAGGGAACTCTGGGAGTTTTTGGATCTTGGAGGAGAATGGAGAGTCTCCTAACAGTAAAGGTAAAGGTAAAGGGACCCCTGACCATTAGGTCCATTTGTGACCGACTCTGGGGTTGCGGCGCTCATCTCGCTTTATTGGCCAAGGGAGCCGGCGTACAGCTTCTGGGTCATGTGGCCAGCATGACTAAGCCGCGAACCAGAGCAGCGCACGGAAACGCCGTTTACCTTCCTGCTGGAGCGGTACCTATTTATCTACTTTCACTTTGATGTGCTTTTGAACTGCTTGGTTGGCAGGAGCAGGGACCGAGCAACGGGAGCTCACCCCGTCGAGGGGATTCGAACAGCCGACCTTCTGATCGGCAAGTCCTAGGCTCTGTGGTTTAACCCACAGCGCCACATGTGTTCCTTCTCCTAACAGTAGTAGTATTTTATTAAATTATTTCATAAAAATTATACACCGTTTGTAGAAAAACCTCCAAGCAGTTTACAAAAAGATAAAACAGGGAAATTTTACGATACATGCAGAAGTCCTTAACTCACAGAGGATTTGAGACCCATCAGCTACCCTCACCTGGTTTAGCCGACTGGTCAAAGCTGTTTCCCAGAGCATGGCTTCTGTTGCATTCTGACAGCTTCTCGGAGCCACAGGTGAGAGCTGAGTGCAGGGTGGAGACCAAAGGTGGTCAAACAGCCCCAGGAGGAGCACAACGTGTCTCCCACCAGGGGTTTTTTGCTCAATTTTTGTATCCCAAAATTGGGGGTTGTCTTATATGCAGATGCTGAATTCACAGGGTTAGTTGCGGTTTGTTTGCCCCCAAAAAACTTTGAGCTCATTTGCCCCACCAAAAAACTGATTTTTAAATTTTGGGTTTAAAAAAGTCTTATACATGGGGTCGTCGTATACATGGGAAAATACAGTACTATCCCCTCCCCCTAACACCTCACTTTAACATGGGCGTAGCCAGGATTTATGTGGGGGTGGGGCAAGACACCCACCTTGGCTCTGTCTAGCAGATTTGGAATGAAAACAGTTGCTTTAAATTACCTTCTTTTATTACATGTAATAAAGAATTAAGTAAAAGTGGATTGATAATGGGATAAAATGAAAAAATTAAGGTTAGGCCGTTAAGATAAATTATAGAACAAAAATTGAGTAAGATGGAAAGAATTTGCTGAAATATTTAATTGAAGCGTTATTAAGAATTATATGAATATTAATTGTTAGTGTGCTAAAGTGGAAAATTTAAAGTTAAATTGTGTTAGGATAAATTACAGAACAAAAATTGAGAAAGAGGGAAAGGATTTGTTGAACTAGTTAATTTGAACTAGAATACAAAAAAGGGAGGTGCGAGGAAGTCGAGGAAACAAGCATATGAAAGATAATGAAATGAAAATTGGATGTGTTTTTAAATGTTTTAATTTTTTCTTGTTGTTTTGTAGTATTGTTTTTTTATTTTATTTTCGATGTATTGTTTGTTAAACTTTCATTGTTTCTTTTTCCTTTTTTCCTTTTTCTTTTTGTAACTATTTTGTGACAATTTTTCTTTTTCTATTTGTAACTATTAAACATTTAATAAATATCATTAAAAAATGAAATAGTTAATTGAAACAGAATACAAAAAAGGGAGGTGTGAGGAGGTCGATGAAACAAGTTAATGAAAGGTAAAGATATGGAATATTGGATGTGTGTGTCTAATATGTTGTCTTTTTTTGTATTGTTGTATTGCCTTTTTATTGTAATTGCAATGTATGTTTTGTTAAACTTTTTATTGTTTCTTCTTTTTTCTGTAATTTCCAAATTTCCAATAAATATTTTTTTAAAGAAATAAAATAAATTACCTTCTTTTAACCCCAGGTGCTCAGAAAAAAAATCTGAGTCAACATCTTTCTACGATTTCTACTTTTAGTTAAGTATTTTTATCTATTTGCCTAATTTAGGGGTTGACAGATACACACTAACCCCCCCCCCCCCCGCTTCGCCCATGCACCTTATATATATAGTGTGAATGTGGCGTCAATTAGACACAGTCTTCCCTCTTTCCTCTTAGCCGGTCGCACATGTTTATTTCAAATTTAAACTTGACGGAGGGTGGGAAGCCCCAAGCCCAACTCTGATTGGAGAGCCGCGTCGCCTTTCCTCCAATCACGACCGAGCGCGCGCGCCCGGGGGTCCTCCTACCCTTCCCCCTCAGAGGCGGAGTCCAGCTGTTCGGACGGGCCAACGGTCACTCCGTGTCCGACGGACTGACCGCTTGCCGTCCGGAGTCCCTCCGTCTTCCCTCGTCCCAGCGCGGAGTCTCTCGGCGAGGATGGCGGCCGGCCTGGACTCTCTGGAGGAGTGCTTGGAGCGGCACCTGCCACCCGCCGAGCTGGCCGAAGCGAAGCGGATTCTTTACGGGGAGGCTGTCAGGTGCGCCGGGACTACAAATCCCAGCAGGCTCTGCGTCAGCTCGGGAGAGGAAGGGGAGACTGATCCCCTCCTCCCGTCTCAGGCTTCTTCCACCTGGCGCCCTCCAACTGTTTTGTATGCGTGACTGCTGGGAGTTGTAGTCCAAAACATAAGGAGGGCACCTGGTTGAACCCTATGGGGGGGGGGGGCGCAGATTTATTCTCCTCTTAGCAAGTGTGCGGCAGGCAGAAATGAAACAGGTTAAGCTTTCCCCCTGCAGTTGTGGGGGGGGGGAAGTTTGTGGATTCCTGCTTGTTGCACAGGTGGAGAAGGCATATTCACACACCCCAAATTATAAGGTCGACCCCCCCCCCTTCTCTACTGCCTCTTGGGACTTGGCAGCAGTCAGTTGGATGGTTGGCCATTTCAGGATTTGACATCAGAGCAGGGAAAGGATGGGCAAGTGTGGCCAAACTCCCAAAAGCATCTGATTCTTTTCAAGGCAGCTGGTAAAGTTGGACTCCCTGCTCTCATCAATTACAGGATCCTCACTGTAAGCCAGCCCTGTTGGCTGGAGATGATGGGAGTTGCAGCCGAAAACAGCTACCAGGAACCAGGTTGGGGGGCAGGGGCTGGTGATCTAGGATTTGGAGAAGGAGGGTGCTCATGGGTGAATGAGCTTCCCTCAGGATGATCTGTTTTGGTTTTTTAAAGGTGACATGACAAAGGCAACCCCATTTTTTAAAAGGATTAAATTGGAATGCTTTTTGCATGCTGAAAAGGGCTGAGAGGCTATCAAGCCTAACTCCCCATTGTAAGGCCCATACGTGAACCCACATGCAGCCCCCCTCAGCCAGAGGCTTCAACAGAGTCAGCTGCCTGCAGAGCAAAGGACTTGCAGAAGTGGCCTTAAAAATTTATCCAGTAATATACAATATCCTTAGAACAGCAATTCCAAATGTTGGTTCAGGAGTCCACAAGCCGATTACCAAGCCTCTGCTTCTAGGTTCTGTCATGATGTGTTGCATAAGGAATGTGATGTCCGGATCAAGAGAGAGGCCCATCAGAAGGATATCATGGCAGAGTAGAAATGCTGTATTGCATTTAAGTTCTCATGAGATGAAATATTTTAGGTTAGTTTGATGAGGATGGCTTGCTTGTCATACAGAGAACCTGCCCACGACAGTTTGCATCTAATGGAATTTGAGTAAACCAGCCTGTCCAGATCATTGTTCCAAAACAGTTTTGTGTGACCCCACTAATTGGTGAACAGAGTGACTTGCTCAAGATTATATAAGAGGTGTGGGATGGGGAAGGTCTTAACCTTTAACCTTCCTTTTCCTCCACCCCTAAATATTTCTTGGCTGTCAAGGTGCATTGACCTGATATAAATAGCAGATACATAAACCTGCCATATTGCTGTTTCTTATTTTGTACAGGACCGGAGGAAGATTGTTGTATTTTTGTGTTCTTACTTTTCCAGGCAACTGGATTTGCCTTCTGCTGCTTTGTCCGCTGCTACAGAAAGGGAGTTTGACCTACAGGGTTATGTATTTGGAGCTGAACCAGAGCAGTTGAGGCCCCCGCGAATTGTCAGGGTGGGGCTGATTCAGAATAAGATCCAACTTCCTACAGATGCACCGGTTGCTGAGCAGGTACAACTGAAGCTTGTAAAGGAAGTTCCTGCATGTTTCCAATTGCTGGCTCTTGTCTTTCCAAAGGGAGAGCAGCCCCAGCTTCTTTGTATCATTATGCTTTGTCAGAGACTCAAATCTTTTGTGTTGGCCATATTGTGGGGTAGGAGAGCTGGGGGGGGGGGGAATCACATGTAGCAAGCAATGTGCCCTTTTAGTTTCAGATAGTACATGGGTAAACAAGTCTAAAAATCCCAGGACACAAATGTTAATGGCCCTCTAACAGCTGTGGTGGCTCATTTAACAGAAGTAATGTTTTTGCGTTAACTCTGGCAGTATATACAGTCAAACGTTGGTTCCTGAACACCTTAGTTGCCGAACAAATCGGCTCCCGAATTCTGCAAACCCGGAAGTAAGTGCTCCAGTTTGTGAATGTTTTTCAGAAGCCGAACATCTGACACAGCTTCTGCTTGGGTGCAGGAAGTTCCTGCAGCCAATTCGAAGCCGTGCCTTGGTTTTTGAACAGTTTTGGCAGTCGAATGGATTCGTGGAATGGATTAAGTTTGATAACCAAGGCACCACTGTACTTGATTCTGACCAAACTAAGACTCCTAGAGGGCCATGAAAATTGGTGTCCCTGGTTTTTTTAGGCTCATTTACCCATGTACTAAGGAACGTGGGTGGCACTGTGGGGTAAACCACAGAGCCTAGGACTTGCTGATCAGAAAGTCGGCGGTTCGAATCCCCGCGATGGGGTGAGCTCCTGTTACTTGGTCTCTGCTCCTGCAAACCTAGCAGTTTGAAAGCACAAAGTGCAAGTAGATAAATAGATACCGCTCCGGTGGGAAGGTAAATGGCGTTTTCGTGCGCTGCTCTGGTTCGCGAGAAGCGGCTTAGTCATGCTGGCCACATGACCCGGAAGCTGTACGCCGGCTCCCTCGGCCAATAAAGCGAGATGAGCGCCACAACCCCAGAGTTGTCCGCAACTGGACCTAATGGTCAGGGGTCCCTTTACCTTTTTTTACCCATGTACTATCTGAAATCCAAGGGGTGCATTGTTTGCCAGATGTGAAATATATTGGCATTATTTTCAGCTCTCCTACCCCACTAATAAACCCATTTAATTGTCAAAGTTTCTTCACTCATCATTGTTAAAGCTGCTGCTTCCTACAGGCAGGGTTTCTTGTCAACCCTTTTTCTCTCAGTATTTTGTACATGGTTGAGCTTGGGAGGCAAAATGAGAGTAAAGGTAGTTTATTTAAATGACCTTTACAGCTGACCTTCTCCCTAGGTAACCGCACTACACAAGCGCATAGAAGAAATTGTGGAGGTTGCAGCAATGTGTGGGGTCAATGTCATCTGTTTCCAAGAGGTCTGGAGTGAGTAGTGTTTTGTTCTGCCTATTTAAATCCTCTCTGCTGCTATAAAAGTCAATCTCAGTTGCGTGCGACTCTTGAATAAAGTCAGAGCAGAAACCAGACTCAAACAGCAAGGTGTTGGTGAGCAAGCTGCATTCTCTGGGCACAACCCAGGACATCTTTTGTTTCTGTAAAATATTTATGCAGGATTCCCACTAAATATCCACTGTGGCTAACAACATCTCCATTAAAAACCATCAAAACATTAAAAATTCAGTTATGAAACCTAAAAAGTGAGATTAAACGATCTGTAAAAGTAGCGACAGATGATAAAAGTACAGTGGTACCTCGGGTTACAGACGCTTCAGGTTACAGATGCTTCAGGTTACAGACGCCGCTAACCCAGAAATAGTGCCTCGGGTTAAGAACTTTGCTTCAGGATGAGAACAGAAATCGCGGCGCTTCAGGTGGTGCTTCAGGTTAAGAACAGTTTCAGATTAAGAACGGACCTCCAGAACGAATTAAGTTCTTAACCTGAGGTACCACTGTATTACAGTTAGGACCTCATATCAATAGCACAAAATAGTATGAGAAAGACAGGCCCACCTCAAAAGCAGATCTCTGTCACATGCGGAAATATCTTATGGGAGTGACAGGGCGAACTTCTCACATTTCTTATGATGCCATTTTGTAGCGATGCCTTTTGCTTTCTGTACACGAGAGAGGCTTCCTTGGACAGAATTTGCGGAATCAGCGGAGAGCGGCCCAACGGCAAGGTTTTGCCAAGAGGTAAAGAGCCAGATTCCTGTCCTGTCTTTTTACAAACCTCCTCTGCACCGCTGTGTCAAAACAGACTGTGTGCATTTGGACTGTCCTTCCTCCCTGCATGCAAACTTCCAAGAGTGGAGGCATTTTTCTAGAGCTGGGCCCGGCAACCACATTTGTAACCCAGGGCTGCCACCCTGGGCAGTGAAGCTGCTTCAGTTGCATTTACCTTGCAATCCTGAGTACATGTTTATTCAGAAGTAGCTGTTATTCATTTATTAATTACATGTTGCACAATCATCTCAAAGCAATGTACAATAAAATGGCAAAAAAGCTACAAACATGAACAACAGAGATATTTAAAATGAAAACAATACAGAATGGACACTCAGGACACAGACATTGTGAAGCAGCCTAACCACCCCTGTGGTTTTGCTTTTGTGTGGCTCCTGGTCATTTCATGGAGGCTTGCCTTGGAGAACATCTTAGTGGATTGGGCCCCGCTGATAAGTAGTGCGTGAGCTGTGCCATTGGTAGGGATTGCAGGTAGATGTGTCTACAGAGGACTTTGGGGAAGTACAACTTCAGTTCTTTGGCTTTTCAGCAAATGCCTGACTTTCTCCTTTTTTTTGGCAAAGAGACAAGTGTTTGTTGTTTCCCCCCTCGTCTGAAATGATTTCCCAACCGTCTGTTTCTTGTTGATCCTGAAGGGACCGTAGTGGCTTGCTGTGCATCCCCTTCCATCCTGCTGCCTTCAGTTTAGCACAGGTCAAGCACGAAGTGATTGTAAATGCCAGATTAATTGCATCTTGGTGGATGTTGTTGTGGTTAACATTCAAGCATATGGGAAAGTAAAATGCCATAAGGGGAAGGAAGAGAAAACATAATTGGATCAAAGGAGACATGACTTATCAGTACTGAGACATAATGCAAAATACACTCTTCAGGGACCAAGGGTAATAGGAGACAAGCTGTTATATCTTTGTTCTAACTTCTCTGGGCAAGACAGTTCCCAGATTCCTTTTTAATGATCTTATGGGACACGTTTCCCAGGAAAGGCCAAGGCTTGGATCTGGAAAAGGTCAAGAGGAGTTTGCGGTTCCCCCCAAAATGCTGGCACTGAAGGGTAGTCCATGGAGGCCTCTAGAACAGCCTGGGGTGGGGGATGCTCTCGTCAAGACCAGAGGTTGTTCCCTCAAGGTAGTTGGAGCATGGATCTGGGAAGGAAGCAGCACTTATGAGTCAAAACCTCCACTGTTATGGGCAGAAGTGGCTTTGCAGGGAATTCAGTGGTTTCTGGTGTTATTGAGGAATCATTTCTTCCTTTTTTTATGAATAATACTGTTATTAGATTGGGCATAAATAGGATCTGATTCAGAGAGTGCTTTGCATTGCCACCCATGACAGTAGGAAGAAGTTTCTGGCAGTAAGAGCCTTTTGACCGTGAAATAGACTACCTCGGAAGATGGCGGCTCTTCTTCATTGAAGGTG
This sequence comes from Podarcis tiliguerta, assembly GCF_965153285.1. Taxonomy (NCBI): domain Eukaryota; kingdom Metazoa; phylum Chordata; class Lepidosauria; order Squamata; family Lacertidae; genus Podarcis; species Podarcis tiliguerta. The sequence goes on from NC_139549.1 coordinate 27,225,555, forward strand.
TTCAAGCAGAGCCTGGGTGGCTACCTGTTAGGGATTCTTTAGCTGTGATCATTGCAGGGGATTGGATCAGACGACCATTCCATCTCCATAATCCTTTGATTTTTTGACCTCACTCTGTTTTAGCTATTCAGTCAGAGTCTTCTGTGGGCATTTTTTTCTTTTCTCTTGGTCTTGCAGGCCTCTTGCCAACTGGCAGATCTCTTGCGAAAACCTAATCAGAAGTCTTTTTATACTGTTCTGCTGCTTCACCCTGCTTTTCTGATATTTGATGTTACTATTTATTTTTTATTGTCCCAACTGTTCTGATTCGGTAAGTTGTTCCAAGATCGTCTGCTGAAACGCCGCTAGTACATTTAATAAAATGTGGCATCATTTCCATCATGGCTGCAGCTGGCCAGGAAGCACAACATGGTGGTGGTGTCTCCAATTCTGGAAAGAGATACTGCGCATGGGGAGACCTTGTGGAACACAGCGGTGGTGATTTCGAACACTGGTGGTGTGCTGGGCAAGTCTAGGAAGAATCACATCCCAAGGATTGGAGACTTCAATGAGGTGAGTGGTAGCTGTTGCATTATGGGAAAACAGAGCACTCTTGCTAATTCAGGAACAAATTCCTCCAGGAGCAGCTTTTGCAGGGCAGGGTGGGGTGGGGGGATGGGGTGGGGTTGTCATGCACACATCCAAATCAAGCGAGCATACAAAAAAATATGAGTGTCCTTGTACTTCTGGTTTCACTTTGAGGGTCCCTGGCTCTGTGTGTCTGGTTTTTCAGGCTGAGGCTCCCAAATTGTTTGTTTCCTGGCACCAAGGAGCAACTCATAGGAAAGAAATCCTGTCTGAAACCCTGGCAAGCTGTTGCTGTCATTCAGTGTAGACAATATTGAGCTAGATGGATCTAGATGGTTGTTTTCTGCTGCTCCAGAGAAGCAGACACGGAGCAATGGATCCAAACTACAAGAAAGAAGATTCCACCTAAACATTAGGAAGAACTTCCTGACAGTAAGAGCTGTTCGACAGTGGAATTTGCTGCCAAGGAGTGTGGTGGAGTCTCCTTCTTTGGAGGTCTTTAAGCAGAGGCTTGACAACCATATGTCAGGAGTGTTCTGATGGTGTTTCCTGCTTGGCAGGGGGTTGGACTCGATGACCCTTGTGGTCTCTTCCAACTCTATGATTCTATGATTCTAAGGATCTGACTTGGAAGAAGGGAGCTTCCTAGGTTCTCCTTGTGTCTAATATTGCTTAAACCTGTTTGGTATTTGGGGATACTTCCTTTAGCTTGATCACCACAGATATGCCCAGCTCTCGTCATGTCTTCTGCTGCGAGATTTCTATTAAGGCAGCTGGTGTTTTGGACTCCAGGAATCTCATTCAAGTGTAAGTCTGTGTGTTTTGCAGTCAACATACTACATGGAGGGGGACATGGGGCACCCGGTGTTCCAGACTCAGTTTGGGAAGATTGCTGTAAACATTTGCTATGGGCGACATCATCCCCTCAATTGGCTCATGTACAGTCTGAATGGAGCAGAGATCATCTTTAATCCTTCTGCCACTATTGGGAAACTCAGGTACCATTTGGAATCTTGCTTATTTGCTGCAGAAAGTGGTCTTAATTATGACCTGGTGTATGTGCAAGGCCATTACCTTTGATGAAACCCTCAGAAAATTTGGAAAGCTAAATTGCGGTCTTCTGGAGAAGTTCTCTGTTGTAGCCCTGCCTTATCTCTATGCAGGGGCCAAATTGAGAGGGTCCAAGCAAAGCACATGAAGCTCATGAGCTCTCCTAGCCAAAGGGTTGGCAACAAGGAAGACTACCTTGGAAGTCAGTACAGTGGTACCTCGGGTTACATCCGCTTCAGGTTACAGACTCCGCTAACCCAGAAATAGTACCTCAGGTTAAGAACTTTGCTTCAGGATGAGAACAGAAATTGTGCTCCGGTGGCACGGCAGCAGCAGGAGGCCCCGTTAGCTAAAGTGGTGCTTCAGGTTAAGAACAGTTTCAGGTTAAGAACAGACCTCCGGACCGAATTAAGTACTTAACCCGAGGTACCACTGTAATTGGAAGTCTCAGGTAGCTGATGTAAGACAGTGTGAGGTAACAAGGGAGAAATAGGAGAGGACCATTCCTCCAAAGCCCTCAGTGCCCAATAGCCTTGTCCCGCCTGTCACTCCATTGGGCACAGAAGGTTACAGTCAGGTAGCTGCCACCGCCACCCCTGAGTGACTGTAAATATTTTACGCTAAGAGCTCAAAGGGTTTAGCCATTAACTGAGCTGAGACAACAGACAGGCTCTGAAAGGGCGGGGGAGCTTTGGCGGGAGGGTAGAGGTTCAGCAAACCCTGCATAAAACGCCTCGCTAATGGGTGAGGAAAGAAAACAACTCGAAATAAGAGACAGCTTCCAAAAAAGAGAAGAAAACAAGAAAGAGCCAGTAAAGAAAACAAGGCATATGGGTATTGGGTGTGTCTGGGCATTGAATCCTCTGTGGGATTGAAGCTGAACAGACAATGTGTGCACCACTCTCAGGACCTAGACTACTCCATTAGGAACGCTGGCATTTGTGATCTAACCTGGCTTGAGAGCTTTGTTCCTCTTTGCAGCCAGAGCTGGACTGGCTATGGGCACTGCTGCCAGCAAAAAAGAAGGTGGCGCCTGCCTGGGATGCCGGCCAGGTTCCAAGGTCCTCTTACAGCCAGAGTTGCCATTTGCCAATGCAGGAGCCTGGGTCCCCTTGCCTGCCAAATGGAGGAGAAGGCTGTCTTGTCGGGAACACTGACTTGGTCAAGCAAGCCTGGCAGCTCTGCCCTTCTCTGTGGCCAGGCCTGGTGGTCTCTGTGGGGCAGATGCTTCTCAGCGCCACATAAAGAGTTGAATAAAACATGCAATCTGGCTGCTCCTACATTAATACAAAAGGTTCAGGGAGCTAGAGCTCTGTGAAGGCCCAGTTGCATAGGCCTCCTGCAGGACAGGAACTGGGGTGGAGTTGCATAGTCCTGCCTCTGAAACAAGACTCACCCCTCCCTGGATAACTTTCATTAGGAAGAAGGACTTTCTAAGTGATGGAGTGCAGCTGCAAGTTGGAGGCGTTTTGTTACAGGAGCTGTTCACTTGGATTGTGTCATGCCCCAAAGAGCATCACGAGGGAAAAGGGCTAGCAAACATCTCCTCCTTTGTAAGGGGTTATTAGATTGTCCTCCAATGGCGTCTGCTTAGCTTGGAGGCAAAGTTCAGGATATTCCTCATAATGTATGACTTTCTGCCCGAGCTAATGGAGAGGCTGAGAACGGGGTGTCCTGTTTGTTTAGCTGTTCTGTGTCTGTCGGAGGGTCACGATAATTGGGTGGATGTGAAACATTTAATTTTTACCAGGCAAAGAAAATAAGTGGGTGGCTTACGAAACTCACCACTTAAGGGTTGGCCAAAACATGCTGAACGATTTCTGGGACTCTTGTTTGTAATTGCTGCATGGGGGCCATTGTGACCATGCTTTTATTTCCAAAACTTCTTTCTTTGCCCCACAGTTTTGTTTGTTTAAATATTTCTGTAACCCCATTCATATGTGATAAAAAGGTGTGGGGTGGGGTGGTGGAATAAAATGATTATTCAAAAGAAAATGGCAGATAAGAAACCAGTGGCTAACAGGTGGGTTTTCAGCAAAGACCAGAATTCATGTGGTCCTAGGGCAGCACTTGCCTCACGACAGAGCAGAGGTAGTTCCACCAAGAGAGCACTACAAATACATCTCTTTTATTTGTATTTTGTGTAGGTTTGTTGTGGCCCTCTTATAATCAAAGTGAAGCAAGTTTGAAGCCTGATTTTAAGGTAGTCCAGGTTTTTCTCAGTTAATTTGAGGAGAGCTTTGGAGAGCTTGCCCAACAGCCACCCTTAGTTGATAGTTATTTCAAAATCCACCTTGGGAGAGGATGGACTTTGCTTGGATTGTGCCCCACGTTATTTTAAAGGGCATGCTTAGGGCCATTAGAGAGGCAGGCGGCAGGTGAGTGTGTGACCTTTTGGAGGCATTTCCTGCTTTCTCAGGGTGGTTTTAGTGAGGCGGCATTATTGACTCTTTCCTTGGTTGCTTTATTGCTTTGTGAGAGTATAAACTAACTGGCAGGAAGAGATTTCTTAGATCCCCTGCAGCAGACAATTTCTGCAAATGATACAAGCAAGCACTTGCTGCCCTCTCTTCCCTTCCCCACAACATGTCTGCATTTCCTGTTTCTCTTCCCTCTGCCCCCTGGTATCATTCGAATCAGGGCCTGTCCCCAGAAGCTGCTTATTGCCAAACTGGTCATTTTAGTGATTGCGCTACACCTTTAGAACTCCCTGCTGGAGATCTCCATTACCACCCTCCCCCCGCAGCCCGCTAGGAGTCCTTTGTATCTTCGTCTTTCTTTCTTGCTACACATCTACTATAGAAGAGAACAGCGCAATCTGTTATCGTATTTGTCAGGTGGAGAGATGTAAGGTATCATAAACAACATTAGCTTCAATCTCCAGACGCTTGAATTGTTTTTCCAAATTGCCTCATGTTGGGCTGGAAATGTCCTTCTGCAGTCAGTCATATTCCTCTGAAAAATAAAGCTGCTCCATTCTACAAAAAAAAGTAGGAATGAAAAGCAATACAATAAAATATGCAACAATACAAATTAAAACATAGAATCATGGAATTGTAGAGTTGGAGGCATCCCAAATGGTCATCTAGTCCAACCTCCTGCAATGCAGCATTGGTTAAAACAGATAAACAGATAGAGTGAAGGGAGAGTCTTGACACAATAAGAAACTTCTTTAGAATCCATTTATATACACTAAAGGATTTGTGGCGTGGAAAGCACAGCAATCTAAATGAATCCCAAAGAGGTTCCCTGTCTCCCTGCCCCCCACAGGCATATTAAATAATTCACCCTTCTACGATAGTGCAAAATGGAAGACAATTTAGGGACTTGGAAGGGGAAAGGCTGTGCAGGAGTCGGGGAGCTGTGGAGGTGAGAGCTGCAGTTGCCAAAGTTGGGAAGCAGCCCCTGAGCGCTTCCTTTGAGCTGCCTGTCACAAGACGACATCGTGAAGAAGGTGGCCTGTTAAAAAGTGGTATTTCAGGTGATGTAAGAAAGGCTCTGAGTTCTGCAATCATGCCTCTTCCTTTATTATTTCCAGTGAATCCATGTGGCCCATTGAAGCGAGGAATGCAGCCATTGCGAACCACTGTTTCACCTGTGCCGTCAACCGGGTGGGAACGGTGAGGCCTTTCAGCTCTCTGTGCTTTGAGATGCCACCAGTTAGGGTCCTGCTCACTAAAAACAGAGCCCTGTGTGGAACCGTAGGGTGTAGCATCAAAATCCTCTTTTCAGCCATCTGCCCTGCCCCTCTAAGTGGCTTTTTAATGCTACTCTCCCCCGTTCTGCATCTTCTCAGCTGCCCTGCTGGCTTCTCTTCCCCACAGCAAAGAAAGTGAGTAGGTTTGTGAAGGTGTTGCTGCTTTGGGATAGCCCAGTGTTGTCAGAAGGTTCTGAGTAGCCAGGAGATGTTGTCTGGAACTGTTTTCCCTGCGTCTCTGGTGGGCCTTTGGCCACCTTGCTCTGGGAGCCAGCTCCTTGAAGGTGGTGAGGACATGCACACTTGCTTTCTGCTGTCACGGATCGGGAGAAGGCATCAGTAGAAGGTGAGGCTGCCAAAAGCCCTTCCTTCACTGTTTCGTAAGGAGCGAAATAACCCCCATTCACAGATGGGATTTGCCTTTCATCCATCAAGGAAATCAATAGACTGAATGTGGAGACAGGCCGCTCTAGAGGATGCAAGCAATACTTTGCTTGAAAGCCAGACACAGCTGATTAGATTTAGAATGATAACAATGGCTTCTGTGTCTTGCATTGTTCATTTCGAGTTTTTTCAGGGCGGGTGGGGAAGTGGAAGAGGCTGCCTGGTGCGAAGCAACAGTGCCATCTTCCTTTCATTTTGCACTCTTCTGCTGCCGTGAGGGTGGCTTGATGAAGAATTCCTTCTGGGTGATGACTCTTCTGCTTCTTGCAGGAAGTTTATCCAAATCCTTTTACATCAGGAGATGGTGGAGAGGGTAGGTGCCTTTGTTTTCTTTCGTATGGAGAGTGATGCTTGTGGGGAGTCTCTTTTGCGTGGGGTGGTGACAGCATGCCAACAAGGATAGAGGTTCCTCCTTCCAATCTGGTTGTTCTTTTCTGTGGTGGGAAGAGGTTTGTCCAGCACCCTGGGAAGCTGTGAAATGGTTTGTGGTATAGGCCAAAAGGGCCAAAAAAATTAACTCTTTAATGTTGAATTCTGCATTTATATCTAATAATGCGTTTGTTCTGAGGTCACTGAAGACAAGAACCAGAATAGACAAATAACAGATTCATTAGACAGTTGTCTTGAACATTGTGAAACTGTTTGTGAGCAAAAGGGTACATTTTAGGTACCTTTTGCTCAAACAGCAACTTGTTGCCCCCCTTTCCCCTTCAACTCAACAGGACAGCAAGCGGCTTTTGAAAGCTAAGGCCATTTGAGATGGCACAGAATGGGGAGGGAGCGGAGGGCAAGCCTCTTGGAGTCCCTGCAGCACCTCAAAGCCACCTATAGTTTCCATCCAGCCACACTGGCAAGTAATTGGGGAGCAAAAGGATGGGAGAGGCCAGTACAGCCTCTCCTTCCTGCTGGCCAAACTTCACTGGGAAATGTTTCCTTATCTGGCCTCCTCCTCCTGCCACCCTCTGGCTTTAACAAAAGGGATTTATGTTGTAATAAATTTGTTGGCCATCTCTTTGTTGCTTTTCTTTGCAAAGGAGGATCATAGGAAATCAGGGTGCAAATGTCAGATTGGTCTAGGGACCATGGGTGTAGCCAGGATTTTTTTAAGGGGGCGGGCAGGCATTTTGTTAGAGGGGAACAGAACCTCAGTTTGCTATGTATTTTTTGTTTTTATTTTGTTTTTACTGCCCCTCTCTGCCCGCCCTCCCCTTGGCTACACCCATGCTAGAGACACAAAAAGTGGTCTGCTACGGAACAAAGACCTTGGTCTATCTAGTTCAGTAACAGCTTCACTGCAGGGAGCTCCCTAGCACACCTCAACACAGCAGAATCACTTTCCCTTCACATCAGCCAAAGCCAGGGGTGGTAGTGGTGCTGCCTAATGCTGGGTTTGGTTGCTATGCATTTAAGCCCAGCACCAAGCGAGACCAGTCTCCCTTTTCATTGGCTGATGTGAAGCAAGAGCGATCCTACATAGCCCTGCGTTCTTGCTTTGCATGGTCCTTCAAAGGCTCCTGACAACCAGCTGGTTGGAAGCTTCACAAAGCAGGTTTTGGGCAAGTTTTGTCCTTTCTGTCAAGGTCTGCCCTTACCTGTATGATGCAGGTGTAGGGCCAGGTGGGTATGGTTTGCCCCAATCAGTCAAGCTAGAGTAGGGCGGGGGGAACCTCTGGCCCACAAGCCTAACTGTTCCATCACCCTGGTTCCCATTTTGCTATATTCATTTTGTTTCTCTTGCTTCTTTGCTATTTATGAAGCCCATCGTGACTTCGGTCACTTTTATGGTTCAAGTTATGTGGCTGCTCCGGATGGGAGTCGGACCCCTGGCCTCTCCCGCACCCAGGATGGGCTTTTGGTGACGGAGATGGATCTAAATCTTTGCAGGCAAGTTGGGGACAAATGGAATTTTAAGGTAAGTCTTTTTGTCACTAAGCAAACCCTCTTGTTTCTATCTGATTTCCAGGGAGGCTGAATTCTGCTGGCATTCAGTTGAAATGCCAATTGGCTTCTACCTCTAAGTATATTCTGGAGGAGAGAGACTGTTCTGGAATGGTTTAAGATTTTTCTGGATCTGAGGCTGTGCAGTCAACAGCCCCTGAATTATACCAGGCTGCTGCATCTGACCCAAGGGAACCAGAAAGTTACCTTTAAAGTCTACACACTCTTTTGACATTAATGAAATGACCTCCTTTGGGGAGGGGTGTTGCGGGAGAGGGATAGTGCAGTATGTATATTTTACAGCATCTTTTATATGCACGTTTTAAACTCTCCCATTGAAAGTGGTAGGTGAAATTGCATAATGGACACCTACCTGCAATGTCTCCTGCATTTCACCAGCTTTCCTTGTTGGCACAGTGAATGCCACACCCTGGGGAGCCAGTAACCACAAAAACGGCAGGTGTCTCTTGAAACAATGATGGTCTTTATGCTCACATTAGCAAGGAAGTCTAGATTTCTTTGACAGGAATGTGACAATCTTGAAGCTGCTTAAGTGAAGATCTTGTTCCCTCTCTCCATCTGCAATTCTGTACCCACTCACCTCAAAGTATGCCCCGTCCATCTCAATGAGGCTTGCCTCCGAGTAAATATTTTAAGATTCACTGGTTGCTAGCTTGAAGATCTCAAATAGTTTTCTGTAGCAGCTACCCTAATTGCTTAGGATTATTATTATTATTATTATTATTATTATTATTATTATTATTATTCCCATCAAATGTCAAAGAGATATGACTTTTAGAAGACATCTGAAGGCAGCCCCGTATAGAGAAGTTTTAAAAGTTTGATGTTTTATTGTATTTTTATATTTTGCTAGAAGCCACCGAGAGTGGCTGGGCAACCCAGTCAGATGGCCAACATATAAATAATAACATTATTATTATTACGAGTCAGAATTTCATCCTAGCAGGCAAAGATAGCTGTTCTTTTCAGCCATGAATGCAGGCTAGATAATATTGATGTCAGGGAACTGCCATCGGCTCAGAGGTGAGGAATAGAAGGGCAGTTGTGTTACAGGGAGCCTCCGAAAATCTTGCGAAGCAGTTCCTCTTCTGGGGAGGAGGAAAGTCCCACCTCGGGGAAAAGGTGCAAGGACCAGAGGATGTGTGTGGGAGCCTTAACACCGCTCCTGGGCAAGGCAGACAGGAGTGCCCAGGAGCGAAACATGCCCTTGCCATTGCCCTTGCCCATCCTGCACAGTGGCCTAAGGTGCAAAGAGAGGAGGAGAAGGTTGGGGGTAACGAAACTCTTATGTTGGGGGAGGTCCAAGAAAAGACCACTCCTGGATTCTGCTAGCGTTTGAGCCAGACATGAGCTTTGGGGCTCTTCACTATGAATAGTTTGCACCAAAATAAAAACCTGTAAAACACAGGTCCTGCCTGGTTACTCTTGAGCAACCGCAACAGCCATCTGACAATTAGTAACATTTTTGGCTTTTTTTTTGCAAAACTGTAGAAATGTATTCATTTCTTTAAAAATGGGGCTTATGTTTGACTTGCCATTCTGAAGGTCTTTTGCAGTGACAGATGGCCAGTGGCAGGGAATGCTGAAGTCCCTTTACGTTTTTTTCCAGATGACCGGGAGATACAAGATGTATGCCGAGGAACTGGCTGCAGTTGTCCAGCCTGACTTTGTTCCCAATGTCATCAAAGAGTAGCTTGCCTCTGCTGTTGCTCAGGAAGGTTGGGAGAGAAACATATTGTCCTTCACATGTGACATGGCAGCTCCCCCCCCCCCCCCCCGATGTAGTGCCTCAAAACACAAGGTCTGCCTTTTTAGGAGTACTTTGGATGGGAATCAAATAATTCCTTTGGGCCTGCCCACTGGGACTTTGGGCTTTCTTTGAACCATATCCATTCCCTCCCTGCCTCTCTTATAGCAGAAGTTGCTTGAGGAATGCACAACTGTTTGGCTGTGAGCCATTTTTTTTAATTTTTTTAAAAATATAGCTTCAACTACTTGATCACTTGGCGCAGTCATGAGGAAATGCTTTGATTCAGGAGTGTTTTAAGTCAGGTGTTTATGAGGGGGTGTGCTTCATACAGGTGGACAGATATGCAACAAAATTATACACCTTTCCTGTAAATGAATCAGAGGAGTGAATCACAATGAAACCATGTTTTGTATTCCATGGCTGTAAAAAGGCCCGAGAGCCAAGACCACAAGAAGAGTCCTGAAGCTGGAGCGGGCTAGAGGACCACCTAGTCTAGCTTTCTGTTCTCACAGTGGCCAAGTGAGAGAGTCACTTAATCTTCAGCTGCCCTGTTGCGTCAGTTGCAACAACAACAAAATCACCCCTTGTTTTCCCCTGCTAGAAACTAAGTTTACTCTTAAAAGAGAATTTTAGATTGTGAGGTCTTCTGGGCAGAGATCTGTGCTTTTCTGTTTTAAAGCGCTTGGCCCGTTGATGGAGCTGCTGTAATAATAATAAAAAAACAGTAGATTGGGAAACCTTGAAAATGTGGTTCTTTGCTTTTCCTCGCCTCCAGATGAGGCAGGTGCTTGAGGCTGAAGTGTGTGCTTTCAGTTCTCAGAGCTGAAACTGTAATTACCGTACTTATTCAGCATTTCCTTTTCAAAAATTATCAGCTTGCAATGGTCAGCAAAGAAAGTTGGCACACACTGTGCACTTGCATTAACCACTTAAAACCTTTATTGAGAGTGCCTCAATTACAAGCAAAATATATTTTGCATATAAAATTTCTCTGCAAGTAAAATATCCCTTTTGTTGTTATGGACAAGAATTATGCAGGCTGTTCTTCTGGATCAACTGGGTGAACCAGAAGAGGATGAGATTTGGGCCCATTTACTTGACTGGACCTGTTTCTACCCATCTGTAGCTTCCTTGGTTCTCATGGCTTTGGGCACCAAGAGAAAGGCTCCTTCCCTCTCATGCAGGGCCATGTGCCCTCTGCCAGCAAAGCTGCATCTCATCACCTTTTCTGCCAGCAAAGCCCTCTGCCAGCAAAGCCAGCAAAGCTGCATCTCATCACCTTTTCTGCCAGCAAAGCTGCATCTCAGCACCTTTTCTCTGCTTGGGATGTTCAGCCGCTCAGCCACAGCCAACCACCATTCACATCTCCAGAGGAAAAGCTAAAGCAGGTCTCTTAATGAAAGGGGAGTTGCCTGGGCTCTTCTGCTGTGGGAATCTGCAGAGAATCCATTGCTTGCTCTTTGCTTTGCTCTTTCTCTTGCTCTGCACATGGTCAGGCACTCAGTGGACTACAGAGATGCTGCACTGCAAGAGCCTGTTTGCATCCCAGATAAATACAAGACAAGCAGCTGGTTACATGACACCCGTTAGCAACTGCCACATTCTTTGATTGCTTCCTCCTCCTTTGCAGTAGTTACCGGTAAGAATTTGTGAGGGCTTAATCTGGGGGCTTAATCTGAGACGCTTGAGAGTTCCATGGACTGCAAGAAGATCAAACCTCTCCATTCTGAAGGAAATCAGCCCTGAGTGCTCACTGGAAGCACAGATCCTGAAGCTGAGACTCCAATACTTTGGCCACCTCATGAGAAGAGAAGACTCCCTGGAAAACACCCTGATGTTGGGAAAGATGGAGGGCACAAGGAGAAGGGGATGAGAGGACGAGATGGTTGGATAGTGTTCGCGAAGCTACCAGCATGAGTTTGACCAAACTGTGGAAGGCAGTGGAAGACAGGAGTGCCTGGCGTGCTCTGGTCCATGGGGTCACGAAAAGTCGGACATGACTAAACGACTAAACAACAACAATCTGGGGGCAGGGACACAGCTCATCCATGTGCCAGCACCACCATTCCTGGGCACGTGCCTGTTTCAGAGTGTCCTATTCAAGATGGAAAAGTCAGGGAGGATTGTGTGTTTGTGCCTGCCTCCTCTGCAGTTTAAGCCCCTGTGCGTTCTTTTGAATGCTTGACTAGAGCGCCTGCCCCTGCACTCACACAGCCCTCCTATCTCAAGCCCGCCCACTACAGAGGTGATAGATTTAACCCTACAAATCCTCTGTTTAAAATCTGAGTATGTTAAGAATCCACAGTAGCTCTACTGGCATATTTGGACAGGCGTATATAAGTTCCTACAGCATTACAATCCTGTGGTGTAAAATGATACAGTGCCCTTATTTTTGACACTAATAGGTTTGTTTTTTGCACAATGGGCTTAGTCTACTTTATGATGAAAGTTGTGACCTACAGGGCAGCATAGCTCTCAGCTGTCCCACTGCAAAAATGAGGGAGAAGGGGATCAGCTCTCCAAAGTTGGAATCATACAGTCATCTGTAATGGAGGTGCTGCACAAAGTCCCTAAGTGGCATAGAGAACTCTGGGTCCTGCCATAAGGAAAAGCCATTAATGCACAGACAGAAATGTCATGTTAATCTCTACTTCTGGGTGCAACAGGATACTTGCTTTTGCAATAATTCAGAGCAGGTGTGGGGAGCCTGTGGCCCTCTAGATGTTGGACCACAGTCCCCAGAACATCTGGCCACAGTGGCTGGGCCTGATGGGAGCTGGAGGGCAACATCTGGAAGGCTGCAAGTCCTTTCGAGTGCTGCTCATCTCACTTTCAGCTCCTATTTAATGTATTTTAATGTATTCTATTTTAATGTAACTTCACCAATACTCCTTTAAAATGTTCTTGCTGGAGTTGAGAAATGACAGTCTCCCTCTCCGGCACATCTTTAACACATCACTCATAACTTTCTGCCCCACAATAGGACCTCACAGTACTTTAAATGAAACACAAAGTGGATATTACAATATCAAAGTTTATTTTTGACCAGCAGGGAAGCCATGTACATCCCTGAGTTGAATCCAAAAACATGAGTGCAGTGTGATGAGGTAGAACAGTCTGGACTCCGGCTAGAATTGTCCTGAACTGCAGCCAGGAGAAATTTCCCTGCCACCAATTATATAAACAGCAGTTCTGAGCCAAGCTGCTGGGTTGTCTTGGAAGTCCTCAAGCAATCTTCTTATCAACACAATCCCGGCCTCAAATTACAGCTTTCGAACATGTAACAAAGTTTCCCTCCCTAGCCAGACTTTGGAGTCATGCTGCTGCCAGCTGCACTTGCTTTAGCAAGTAGTTCAGGTCTGCTTTCTAGGGCCAAATGGGTCTGACCCAAACCTAGGTTTTTATCTTAAAACACTAGCCTTAAGCCTGAGGCTGTGAAGAGCTGTCACCAGTTCTCACTAAAGAGCGCTGGTGATGGAGGATACTCTGAGTTCCTGGCTGACAGCTGTTTGCAACTGATGTGTTAAACAAAGGTTAATTGTGCTGGATTGGGGTCAAAGTTATCAAGAGATTCTAACCAATCTTGTATTTTAAAACCTTTAATTTCTTTAGAGAGGACCTAGTACAATCACGATTTGGCGGCCCCTCACTAAAAAAGAACGCTCAACATGACAGCAATCAAACTGAGATTATCTGAAAACAAACTGATGGTATGCAAAGAACTGATTCATCCAACCACTTTGGAGGGTCTGCAGTTACAACTGCAATGCCTTTTAATTCCCTGCTTTCAGAAAGAACCACCTGACCGCATGAAAAAGGCCCTGGCTACCACAAACCCTTTATGCGTCAAAAGTAGCTGTGAGAATCCACACATTGTGGTTTGCAGGTGATGCTGGTATACTTATGTGGACTACTTCCTCTTGTTGCTCCTTCCCCCAATGTCCAATAATCCTAGGCTGTTTATGTGACCTGTTCCCTGATTATTAGACGCCCAAACTGGGTGAAAGATCAGCCCTTACAGTATAGAAAGGAGGACTGACTTTTGTCCCTTTCTGTGTTGAGCTTCTCTTGGGCGGGGGGAATTCATGAATTTGGCGTGGAAGAGAATACTAAGACTTTTGTTCCTGTCAAAAGGGGCCAACAGGAAAAGAAGTCCAAGTCCGCATTTGAAAACTTCTCAAAATGTGCAAATTGTAAAAATACACACATACATTTAAATATTACAGTCGCTATACATAAGCTATTTTCATCTTCATTATCATCATCAAAACTAAAAAGATGGCAACAGGACCGCCATGCTGCTCTCTGTAGGTTTAGAGACAGGGCAGGGCAGATTTCACGCTTGCAGGATCTACTTTTTATTTCCAAATATAGCCTGGAGGCCCACCAACTGGAGCCAGATGTAAAAACCCACTCCTGGCCTTTTGAGTCTTTCACATTGCTGCAATTACAAAATTGGGAATCTGACATCCTTCTTGATCTACTGCAACACACCCAGAGATCTAGGAGTAGATCCCAATCTAAAATGTATTTATTTCAGCCAATCTGGAGCCTGCCTTTCTGGATACATTCCCTCCCCTGCCAAGGTGGCTCACACCAAAACAATTTAATACCAGTTTAGATCCTAGTCTAAAGCATCCCTTCTTTGTGGTACTGCTGCAGTGTGGGAGCAAAGTCTCTTGCAGCCCTGAGACAAGGCTGCTGCTGCTGCTGCTGCTGCTGCTACTGCTGTTGCAAGCTGGCCAGTGATGGACGTGGAAGCCCTGGCAGCTCCAAGAGGTCAGCTGTCTCTGTAAACAAACAGGATGTCCTCATCGGTGCCATAACTGGTTCTGGCTTCCTCAAAGTTATTGATGCTGGTTCGGCATGTTCCTGTGGGGCAGGACCAAAATGGGCTCAGAGGGGGCCAAGGGGTTAAGGCTCTGTTGGAAGGAAGGCAGGGCCATTGACTCAACAGCCCCAACCCACTCACCTCCACCCCCACCCCTCCGCACAGTCATGGTCTTGCTGCAGAGACAAAAGACAAGACAGACCCACCTGGCATGGCTCATGCTCCTGAGGCAGGAGCCAGGAAATGGCTAGGACAACATCAACCCAGAATATTGTACAATGTTGCAGAGAGGAACGAGCTAACATGCCAGAGTTGTCGGGTTACCACACTTCCCCTATTTGAAATAAAGGGTGGTGGCTACTCACGGTCAGCATAGGCAGGATTGTTGTAATAAATACTCCCTGAGGCTTTGCTGTAGCCGCACAAGACAACGAAATGGCCCTGGTAATCAGGACTTCTGCAGAAGCACTTCTGGCCGGTTGGGAGAAAGCAACAATATTTGACCGGGTTGGAGCAGAGGTCACAGAGCAGCAGGACGGCGTTGACCAGCACAATGGCCACATGGCCTTGGGCAAGGTGATCCTGGATGTCCCGGACAGTCACTGTGCTGTGGAGGAGAACAGATGGAGAAGTCAGTCCACTGGGGTCTCTTGGGGATATCTTAACAAGGAAGACACCAACTCTATCAGGACTGGAGGTTTGGAACAGGTCACTAGGTCCAGAGCCCATTTGGACAGGATGGCTGCTTGCAACACCCTTCCCCAACCTGCTGCTCTCCAGATGTGTTGGATCTCATCATCCTACGGCTGGGGCTGATGCAAGTTGTAGCCCAAAGCATCTAGAGGAGACCCAGTTGGTAAAGGCCTCTGCATTAAAACAGCTGTGGCATCTGTAAAGAAGTCCATGGGGTGGGGAGATAAACCTCGACCGAGAGAAAGAGAGCTCACCGTTTCTCTACCAGCACTTTACAGGCTTTGGATTGTGCAAACAGCTGGTTGACTCGGTTCTCCTCTGTGTCAAAGTGTTTCCTGTAGAACGACTGAAGGAGGAAGAGGACAAGCTTGGTCAGAACAGATTCCTCTCGGGGTAAGAAACCTAAGAACATAAGAAGAGGCCAGCTGGATCAGGCCAATGGCCCATCTGGTCCAGCATTCTGTTCTCACAGTGGCCAGCCAGATGCCTGTAGGAAACCCACTAGCAGGGCCCAAACACAAGAGCACTCCTGTGATTTCTAGCAATGGATTCAGAGTAATGCTGCCTGCCACACTGGAACAAAAGGACAGCCATCATGGCTAGTAGCCATGGATAACCCTCCTCCTTGAATTTGTCTAATCCTCTTCTAAAGTCATCTAGATTGGTGGTCACCAACTATGTGCTGCATGGATAAGTTTTCTTTTTTCTTTTCTCGGTCCTGAATCTTCCAACATTGGATGTCCACAAATTCTAGTGTTAGAGAGAGGAGAACTTTTCTCCATGCTATGCATAATTTTATAAAACTTCCATGGTGTTCCTTCTTACTTGCCTCTTTTCTAAACTAAAATGCTCCCAAAATGGCAGTGTTTCTTCACTGGGTGGGTGGGAGGTGGGTGTTGCTCCACCTCATTGCTTGCCCTCTTCTGGACCTTTTCCAACTCTACAATACCCACCCAGTGAAGAAACACTGCCATTTTGGGAGGATTTTAGTTTAGAAAAGAGGCGAGTGGGTGTTGCTCCACCTCATTGCTTGCCCTCTTCTGGACCTTTTCCAACTCTACAATATACTACACAGCAACCTAGAGAAAGGGCTGCCCAGGTCCCAGGTACAGCTTGCAAGAGAGTCCCCCAGGACTGAGGAAGCAGGGCAAAGTTCACGGCCAGAGAGCAACGCAAAAGAACATTGGAAACATCATCTGGAAAATCAACATGGATCCTGTCCCATTTTTTAAAAAATAAAAAAATCTAGCGCTTGCCTTTTCCAGACACGAACAAAGCACCAAATAAAAACAGTGAGTAAAAACAATTAAACAAAAATCACAATCTAATTAAAAGGCACAAGTTATCATAAAATGCCATTGGGTACCTTGAGAAGCCTGTATGTCAAGCTCCAAAAATCAAACATGCTGGAAAGGTTCATGAGTGCCAAAACACAAACCAATCATCATCATCATCATCCTTAGAGAAGGAAAAAAATCCTGCCCTCCAGACTTGGTCAAAGCACCAACATTTGAGTGAACCAGGAAGCTGACCTGGTTCTTGTAGCCCTTGTCCACCCCCAGGGTCTGTGTGCAGAAACGATGCTTCACCCCAAAATGACGCATCAGGTAGGCCAAATCGATGGTCCAGATGCTCTCCGTCATCTGGAGGTCCTGAATGGCTTTCTGGAACTCGTCGTCATTCAGGAGGTTCAGGTACCTGGGACGAAACCGGAGGAAGTGGTGATGGTGAAGAAGAGGGATCAGGAGAGAACAGAGCACAGCTTAGAATGTGTCGCCTGACAGAAGGGAATCTGGACGCTACAGGGCCTGCCTGCACAATGGACAAACTTCAGAGCAAGAGAAATGGGTGGAGAATGTCCCCCCTGGATTCTATTTCAGAGATGAAACAATGGTTTCCTTTTGTGAGTTGGCTCATATCAGCATATTGGGGGAAAGACCCTCTTCCAGCTATTTCAAGCAGATTTGTTAATGCCAGTGGTGGGGTCAGAGATAATGCGAGCTGCAGTTAAGCAACCTCTGGAGGGCCCCAGAATCTCCCTCCATCCCCGCTTATGCAAATACAGTGGGTCCCACATAAGAAGGAATGGCATCTACAGTTTGAATTTTCTCGCAACAGGCCAGGATTTGAAAGGAAGAAGGGAAGGATCTTGATAGGCATCCAATGGAAAGTCCCTTGGACACCAACGATGTGGTCTGGTCCAGGCGTAAGGAGATAGGAGGGATGGTTTTGTGGGCTTGCCTACTCTCTCCCACCACCCCCTTCCTAAGATTTGCTTTGCCCTTTACCTCTGTTTTGGGACTAACTCCAACTTCAGCTAACTAGGACTGCATTGTAAAGTTAGTCTGAAGCTGTTCTGCAAACTCTGGTTCCTGGCAATCCTGGCTAGCTCTCAACACAGCTCTAATAAGGGTGTTATACTAAGTTTTGGTTAAACAATGGAGGCATTCATGCACAACACAGGGAAAGGAAGAGAAGATGAGCTGACAGCAATCTCCAAACCAGGGTTATGCCTGAGCCAGACCTGTGCAGAGGCGGATAGCGCAGACACAGAAAAAGGAGGTGCTTTGGGGAGAGGGGCAGCTCATTCATGGGATGATGGGAAGGGGCTACAATAGAGGAGAAATCACTGACATTCCATGATGAACAGGGGAGTGGGGGGAGAGAAAGGCTTAGATCCACAGGGCAAGAAGTTCACACTTGGAAATTCAGTTTGGTACAGGAAGGAGAGAAGGAGGGGGAGTTACAGTAGTCAAGATGGGAAATTACCAGCGGGCAGGCTAGCGTCTTGGCAGAAGGGATGGAGAGAAATGAAAATCTTCTGCTTCATATCTACTAAGTGGCCCTCTAAAGAGGCATTTCACTCTCCTGCACCTAAAGCTCGTGTTCCTCTGTGGAAGGAAAGACGAGTTCAGCAGGAAAAGGGGGGAAAAAGACCGAGAGCCAGCAGGCAGTACAGCAGAGGCAGATGGAAAATCGTAGTGGCCGTTATTCATGGAGCACAAAAGGCAGGGTGGCTTCTACGGGAGTCATACAAGAGCACGGAAACAGACTCAAAACACCCAAAGAGGAAAAACCCGCCAGTGGCTGGCAATTACTGTATTTTTCGCTCTATAAGACGCACCACACCATAACACGCACCTAGTTTCTGGAGGAGGAAGACAAGAAAAAAAATATTCTGAATCCCAGAAGCCAGAACAGCAAGAGGGATCGCTGTGCAGCGAAAGCAGCGATCCCTCTTGCTGTTCTGGCTTCTGGGATAGCTGCGCAGCCTGCATTCACTCCATAAGACGCACACACATTTCCCCTTACTTTTCAGGAGGGAAAAAGTGAGTCTTATAGAGCAAAAAATACGTGAGTCTTATAAAAGTGAGTCTTATAGAGCCAAAAATACTTGAAAAGGAAGTCAGCTGAGTGGCCCAGTCAAGAGTGTCTTCTATTGGGCCAGAGTTCTTACATTATGAATATAACCACCTTTGTACCCATTCTTTGTCACAGTCAGACATTAATGCCATTTCCTCCACAGTTCCTTTTCTCGTGCTTGAGAAGCTGCTGTTGTGGTCAGTTGTGCTGCACTCACTGGAGGGCCAAGGCAGCTGGGTGAGGTCTAGGGACCTTCCCACCTTGGAAGCAACTTGTTGCAAAGTGCCACCAGCCACCTCGCCTCCTTCCCCACCCCCAAGAAGCCCCAACCAAAAATGGACTTACTGCAGAACCATCCTGGAGCAAGCCAGCCCACAGTCCCAGTGGTACAGCTGCTGAAGGATTGGCACGTCCAGCTGCACATTGTCCACTGCAGGAAAGAGGACACCACCGTCAGAAAGACAGTTTTTGGCACAACTAAGGTTCTTCTCTACATTCACACCCATCCTTTAACAGGAAAAAAAAAATATTATTTTGTTCCATGCCAAAGACATCCGTTTGCAACATTTTAAAACAACTCCAGGGGGTCTAGTTTCATCTGGCCCAAGAACTTGGTTTCACAGTAATATACCATGGGATCATAACTGCCCCTGGATATATTGGACTAATTTATCAGTTCTGCACCCACACCATCTGCCAAAACCACCTCCCAGTGGTGTAAACCAAAGATGAGAAACGTGTGGCCTTGCAGATGTTTGTCGTACCTAGTCCTGAACTGGTACAAGCCATGGAGCTCTTGGAAGGATGAACCAGGCACCCCCACAGGATAAGGGCCTTGAGGAGCAGGCACGGGTCCTGAAACCCAGTCTGAGGATCCCCTTGAAGGGGCCGTCTGGGTTGATACATGATGAAGAACCCCAGGAAGGTGCCTGCCCCCCAGCCTTTGAGAGAGAGACAGCACCGAAAGCTTGACCTCTAGGCAGAAGAGGAACACCACAGTATGCATCTATGGGCCCAGGGTCTCCTTGTGAGTAGGAAATCCCTGATGCTCCTTCACTGGCAGCAGCTGGGGTCAGAGTAGATAAGGCTCCCCCTCTTGAGCCTTCCAGTTGCTGGAAACAACACAGGTCTCTGGCTCCTTTTTCCTATGTTGTACCTGGCCTGAACTTCCTGAGACTGCTGCCTAATTTCATTTCTGGACTGCATTTGGACCTAGGTTGATTCTCTATGCATGACCTTGGTTTGTTTGGATTGTGCTGTGCCTGAACTCATTGGGAGTGCTTTAGTGAAGGTTTGTGTCTTCGGTAACTGGGACCCCTTCCCCCAACCCACAGAACGCATCTCCTGGAAGTGACAGGATTGTGGACTACACCTCCCATAATCCCTGGCCAGTGGCTATGCTGACTGAGATGGATGGGAGATGGAGTAAAAAAAAAAATGGAGCACCACAGCTAGTCATCCTGATTACTAGGTTAGCTGCTCTGTTAGAGGAGAAATGCAGGGTATTGTGAACAGCAAAGGATGTCACAGAGGTGCTGATGAAAGACTTGGATGTTTCTGGTTTTTACAGAGGCCAATAGCTCAGCACAATAATTTCTAAATCTTCCTGGCAATGAGCCCATCATTTCCTGGGTAAAAAAGCATCAATAGAGCCACCCACTTGTTGTGTTTGCAAACTCCTTGCCAGTTATGCCCTTAGCAATGTCTAGTCATCAGGACTCTTGCTCAATTGAGTCGTTGCTCTTTGGGGACAAAAGTCTGTGTTGACAGGTTACCAGGACTAAAGGTACAGGAAAGGCTAGAGCCCCAGGACAGGGGGGGGGGGGGGACTCAGTTGGCTTCTTTCCAACCAACTGAGGCTGGCTCAAGGGAGCCTTGAGGGAGGTCAGGACAGTTCTGGCCCTCTGGCTCTGGACATGCAGCGCATTCTTCAAGGGTAAAAAGGTAAAGGTACCCCTGCCCGTACGGGCCAGTCTTGCCAGACTCTAGGGTTGTGCGCCCATCTCACTCAAGAGGCCGGGGGCCAGCGCTGTCCGGAGACACTTCCGGGTCACGTGGCCAGCATGACAAGCTGCATCTGGCGAGCCAGCGCAGCACACAGAACGCCGTTTACCTTCCCGCTGGTAAGCGGTCCCTATTTATCTAATTGCACTTAGGGGTGCTTTTGAACTGCTAGGTTGGCAGGCGCTGCGACCGAACGACGGGAGCGCACCCCGCCGCGGGGATTCGAACCGCCGACCTTTCGATCGGCAAGCCCTAGGCGCTGAGGCTTTAACCCACAGCGCCACCTGCGTCCCTTCTTCAAGGGTAGCCTGGTGTATTTAGGAAATAATACTGTATTTCAAAAGGACCAGGGGCAACACAAAGACATTTCAACTGATCCAGTTTGAACAAAGGCAGCTCTCTTGCAGAAGCCTCCCTAGCCTGCTTTGCCTGATCTTCAGCCAGACTCCGTTAGCAGCGAGAGAGCAGTGACACTTGCCAGCCGGCGGCATCAAGGCCCAAATTGCTTTGAGGGCTCTTTAAAAAAAAAAACAGTCAAGTAGTGTATTAATTTAATGAAGCATGTAGTAAGTAAATTGGAACAGAGCCCAAAGCAATTGGGGGGTGGGGGTGGGGTTGTCCAAGGGAAGATGTCATCGCTTGTCTCATGGTCCTATGGAGGAATCTTTAGAGCTTCTGTAACTCTGCTTTCGGTCATGCAAAACGTGCTGGAAAATATGACAGCGGATGTGTGTTTCTAACAGAATGCTGCGATGGAGACAACTGGAATCCCGAACTCTTGAAAGTGGCCTAACCACCAGAAAGATATAAGTTTGCAGGAGCACTTTGGGCGGGCCCACTCCTCTCAGCCTGGAAGCAAAGTATGAGATCCTTGCTCTAAAGGCCACCTTCCCACGGGGGTCCGCTGAGATTTCAGAAGCCCCGACATTAGCTGGAAATGGTCCAGAGAGCCACCAACACCAATAGCACTAGTAGCTGCTGCTGCTGCTTTAGGGCGGCTGTCACCGTACCAGGTGCAGCCCGACCTGGGAGCGTCCGGCGGGGCAGTAAGCCAGCTCCGGACTGCGCAGCCCGACCCTAACCCCACACCCTGGATCAGGCTGCGCGGCGGCAGAGGGACCCTTTCTACTGGGCTCCGACGTGTTTCCTCGGAAGCCCCCCACTCCCCAGCACTCTGCACATGCTCGGACGCTCTTCCCAAGGCGGCAGGGCCCCCACCCCACGACCTGACGGACCTGCGGGCGACTCGTGCGCGTCTTCCTTGGGGCTCTTCATGGTGGCGAGGCGGGCGACGGGGAGCCGCTCACGGGCCAAGGGCGGCCGCGGGGCTCGGCAGGGCGCGGGCCGGCATGGTTCCCCCGGCGGCGGCGGCGGCTCGTTTTCCTCCTCCTCCCGTCCCTCTCGGCCCGGCGGAGGCGGAGCCCGCAGCGGAGGCCTAGCGCCTGCCTCCCTCCGGGCCCGCCTCGCTCCTTCTGCGGTGGTCGCCGAGCAGCCTTCCCGCCAGCGGGGCCAGGGGTGAGGCCCGGCAGGCACCGGGACGGGAGGACGTACGGGGCGGGGGGGGGGGGCTCCCTTTCCCACCCCGCAAGGAGCGACCAGGGGCGGTGGCGGAGGAGGAGGCCGGGCCTGCCAGGGGCCGCTGGACTACAACTCCCGGCAGCCTCAGCCAGGCCGGCCAAGGCTCGGCGCTGATGGGAGTCGTAGTCGCTGACAGGATCCCAACGGGGTGGCCCCCCTCTCGCCTCTCAGTAAGCGCCCAGGAAGTGGGAAGGGAAGGGAAGGCGGCGGCGAGGAGGCTTCAAGCGTGGCGGGGTGTCGCCGGTAGATGTACCCCCCCCTCACGGGCAGGGCAAGCGGAACTGTCGAGCACGGGTCTCGTTTCCCGGGCGGCGACTCAAGCGTGTAACACAAGAGGCCCAGACGGGCTCGGGGCGACTTCCTTTATCCGAGGCGCGCTGCATGCTGGGACACCGGCGGGCGAGGAAACGGAGGCACGCCGTTGCGGAGAGCGGGAGCGCCTGACGGTGAGTTGCAAAGGGAGGCCGGCCTGGCTCGGCCTAGCTTAGTCCAGCCCGGCCCGCGAAGCGAGGTTCCCTCCTTCCCTCCCTCGCGGTTTCTTCCGCTCGACCCGCAGAGCTCCCAGGCCCCGCTTAGGACTGCTGCATTCCTACTCAGAGTAGACCCTTCTCCCTAATCTCCCGTTGGAATTTAGTCGCTCACGTCTGTTTCCGCGAGTTTACTACGTGGGACTTAGTTGGATGCAGCCCAGTGGAGGCAGGTCACTGGAGTGCGTTGATTTCAGTGGCCTACTCCTGAGTAGTACCGACTAGGGGCTGTCAGTTTCCCCCCCAGAAATGCCTTCAACCGGAAGGGGGGGCGAGGGCACGATCCAAAAGCACCCCACTGATTTCACAGTGTTAGTGTATGGGGGGGGGCGGGGATATTTTTGCGTGTGCTTAACCGAGACCCTTTGGTGCATTTCGTCGAAGGTACGGGCTCCTGGCTTGGCCAGGCCCACCAAGTACATAGGCCCGATTCATTCTCAGCCTTCCCTAGCCTGGTGTCATACAGCTGTATTGGACTACGGCTTCCATCTGGCCGCAGAATTAGCCTGGCATACTGGGCTGGATCTGATGGGAGCTGTAGTCCTAGGCACCTCGAGGCTGGGGGAGGATGTAATAACTGCTTTATGATCCCTCTGATCTCTGGAATGCTCCTCCATCTCAGGTGAAGCTAGCACCAACATTTCCCTCCTTTGGATGGCAATTGAAGATGAGTCTTTTTGGCCAGACTCTGGGCAGTGGAGGGACGCGGGTGGCGATGTGGGTTAAACCACAGAGCCTAGGACTTGCCGAGCAGAAGGTTGGCGGTTCAAATCCCCGCGATGGTCCCTGTTCCTGCCAACCTAGCAGTTGCTCGGTCCCTGCTCCTGCCAACCTAGCAGTTCAAAAGCATGTCAAAGTGCAAGTAGATAAATAGGTACTGCTCCAGTGGGAAGGTAAACGGCATTTCCGTGTGCTCGTCTGATTCGCCAGAAGCGGCTTAGTCATGCTGGCCACATGACCTGGAAGCTGTACGCCGGCTCCCTCGGCCAATAAAGCGAGATGAGCGCAGCAACCCCAATGTCAGTCATGACTGGACCTAAAGGTCAGGGGTCCCTTTACCTTTACCTGCGCAGTGGGTGAGCTGAGTTCCAGTGGCTCTCTTCTGAACACCAGCTGTTTGTCAATGTTATTGGTGTCTGTGTTAAAGTTTAGTTATCTTTAATGTTTTATAAGCAGCTATATTATTAGTATTTAACCTGCCTTTGCATTGTATGGAGGACAGGATTGTAAACTGAATAAACAGCAGCAAGAACAACAACAATAATAATAATATTTGGTGCTTACATGAAGCATGCCTTGCTCTTCTGAGGAGCACAATATAGCCCGACAGGCAGATTTGCACCTCATTCCCCCTGCTAAACTTCCCATTATACCTCTGGTTTTGGAAAAATTTACCACCAACTCCCTGCTGTGGGTTTGTTTTCTGCTTCAATCACACTGGATTTGACTCTATTCTGATGATCCTCAATGTTGGTGAGTTTTGTGATGCTTCCTCAGATGCCCTATAGATGTCATTACCCTTGTACCTTACTTCCTGGGAGTACAAGACACTCTTAAGAAGGGGCAGCCATGGAACAAAAGCTGTAAATACGATGTTGCAATTCCCCCTTCCTCTCTCAGGTTTGAACACACCCAGCTTCAGTCATGTCTATTGGAGTGCCAATTAAAGTCCTGCATGAAGCAGAGGGTCATATTGTGACCTGCGAGACGAATACAGGAGAAGTATACCGCGGAAAGCTCATTGAGGCTGAGGACAACATGAATTGTCAGGTAGGTGTGCTTTGAAAAGTGGTGATGGGTGGCTAGGAGGATGTGGCCAGAACAAAATGTGCCGCTTTGGGTCTTAATCTGTTGTGGCAGGTCTTAGCTTTGTCTTTAAAATAATCAAGAAAACCGTAATTGGGGCTCCCCTGATAGAGAGAGAATGCAAAGACATGACTTGGCCACCAAAGTGATTGAGTGATTGGTCATTCCCCCTTCACCCTAAGTTCCCAGAGCAGGTTATGACAATTAAAAATACAACATAAAAAAGAAATTCTACAAACCTACAATTACAAAAATATACAATCACAAAAATATACACCTCAGGTGTTGAAGGCAAGGGTCAAGAGATGTTTTCTTCAACATTCACAGAAAACTGTATAATGAAGTTGCCAAGTGCACCTCTACAGGGAAGGAGTGTCACAGATTAAGGGCTGAGTTCGTAGGCTCCTCCTTTGTGAATTAGTCCTGTCCTCTTTCAAAGCCATCCAAGTTGGTGGTGATTGCTGCCTCCTGTGGTAGCTAGTGCTACAATTTAACTCTGCACTGCATGGATAAGTCCTCCTTTTTTTCAGTCCTGAATCTCCCAACATTTGGCTTCGTTGGATACCCCCAAATTCTTGTGTTTTGAGAGAGAGAGAGAGAAACTTTCCCCTTCCCGCTTTCTCCATGGCATGCTAAATTTTATAAACTTCTATGATTTTTTTTTAATATAAAACCTCTTACCTTGCCCCCCCATCCCAACTATTATTTAATTTTCCTGCATTGCAGAGGTACGATTAGAGGACCCTCGGGTTACCTTCCACAATTATGTGATTCTATGGCTGCCACAGATAATACCTTCTGTCACCTATCCCTGGGCTTATCTCTCCCTGGAGCTTCCCAATGTTGCTGGACTACAGCTCCCATCACCCTTGACCATTGGCCATGCTGGCTGGGACTGATGGGAGTCATAGTTTATCAACATCTGGTGGGCACCACATTGGCTACCTCTCCTTTTAAAGGGCTCCAGTCGCCCTCAACACCAGTTGAGTTGATGCAGAAGAGGTTTTCAGAGTGGGCAAGGACTCTTATCTGCTGAGGTGGGCACAAGCGCTTTTAATAGTACAGTGGTGCCCCGCAAGACAAATGCCTCGCAAGATGGAAAACCCGCAAGACGAAAGGGTTTTCCATTTTCAGAGGTGCTTCCCAGGACGAATTTCTCTATGGGCTTGCTTCACAAGACGAAAATGTCTTGCGATTTTTGAGGTTTTTTTCCGCTCCCCAACCCCTTTTTCTAAAGTGCTAAGCTGCTAATAGCCTTTTAGCAACTAATCCGCTAATCCCTTAAGCCTTTAATAGCCGTTAATAGCCCTTAAACTGCTAATAGCGCTAATCTGCTAATGGGCTTGCTTCGCAAGACGAAAAAACCGCAAGACGAAAAGACTCGCGGAACGGATTCTTTTCGTCTTGCAAGGCACCACTGTAAAAGGAAAATCCTGAGCCTAGGTTGCTACTCCAGAAAAACTCCCTAAACAAAGCAGAGCTCTCCTGGTATATCTTCTTTGGCAGTTTTCGCCAACCTGGTGCCCTCCACCAGGAGTTTTGGACCACAGCTGCTTTCAGCCCCAGCCAGCACCGCCATATGATGCTGGCGCTGATGGGACTTGCAGTACAAAACAGCTGAAGGGCATTGGATTGTCAATGGCTGCGCTCCAGTATGATATTTTGAAACATTTGCTTCATTTACTCCACAGGCTGTTAAACATTGAGGATTTCTTAATGCTTTTTAAAAAAAATTAATTGCTGTGACTTCTTTGTCCTGTGTCATTACATTTGTATTTTTAAAAAACATTTTCATAATTGCCCTAGGAATTTTGATTAGCTTTTAAAGGGTGGGGATAAAATTTAAGAAATAAGGCTTGGAGAACTGAGATCAACATACAGGTGCTGGCAACGTTGCTGCTTCGTTTGTTCCTGCACCTATCCTGCTGTTCTCAAGCTAATCTGAAAACAAGGGCTGTACCTTGCTGCTTTAAAGACACATCCACAGAAATGGGAAAGCAAAATGCTTTTCACTCGTCTTAACTCGCCAAAATGACGTACTTGGCCAGGCAGCCTTTCCATTTTAGGAACCAGCTGGCCTTTTTGCCATTGCGCTTCTTTTCTCAAAGGCTCTGTCCTGTTCAGCCACTCATTCTCTCTTTCCAGATGTCCAACATCACAGTGACCTACAGAGATGGGCGTGTGGCGCAGCTAGAGCAGGTGTACATTCGGGGGAGCAAAATCAGATTCCTCATCTTGCCCGATATGCTGAAAAATGCACCAATGCTGAAAAGTATGAAGAACAAAAACCAGGGCTCTGGGGCCGGAAGGGGAAAAGCTGCTATCCTGAAAGCCCAGGGTAAGTAGTGGGGCAGGCGCAGGCTGCGTGCTGCATAGGAAGCCAACTTAGGCTATGTCAGATCATTGGGGTCCATCTTGCTCAGTATTGCCTACACTGACTGGCAGCAGTGGGTCACCAGACCAGAATTTCTCTTGCCCATACTGAGAGATGGGACGCGGGTGGCGCTGTGGGTTAAACCACAGATCCTAGGACTTGCCGATCAGAAGGTTGGCGGTTTGAATCCCCGTGACGGGGTGAGCTCCCGTTGCTTGGTCCCTGCTCCTGCCAACCTAGCAGTTCAAAAGCAAGTCAAAGTACAAGTAGATAAATAGGTACCTCTCCGGCGGGAAGGTAAACGGCATTTTCGTGCGCTGCTCTGGTTCGCCAGAAGTGGCTTAGTCCTGCCAGCCACAGGACCCAGAAGCTGTACGCCGGCTCCCTTGGCCAATAAAGCGAGATGAGTACCGGAACCCCAGAGTTGGTCACGACTGGACCTAATGGTTACGGGTACCTTTACCTTTATACCGAGAGATGCTTCCAAGGATTGAATCTCGGACCTTCTGCTCTCCATTGCTGACTACGGCTGGGTTTTCAGCATCATGATATATCACCAGCTAAACATCGTGTTATACCGAAACAGTCAAACCTTGTTTCCGGAACGGCTTAGTTGCCGAACAAATCGACTCCTGAACGCTGCAAACCCAGAAGTGTTCCGATTTGCAAACTTCCGATGCGGCTTCCGCTTGAGCGCACGAAGCTCCTGCAGCCAATTGGAAGCCGCGCCTTCGTTTTTGAATGGTTTCGGGAGTCAAACGGACTCCCGGAACAGATTTAAGTTCGAGAACCAAGGTACCACTGTATATCACAATGTCTGAAATAAGGATGGAGCTATGCAGAGGCATAAGCTAACTTCGGGGTTTCTCCCGCATCATTATTTTTGCATAACGTGCACATCCATCATGATTCACAATAAATTGCCAGGTCAAAAATTGTGAAGCTGCTATCTTGCTATGGACTTCAGTCAGTTTTGGACAATATACCACCCAGCCCTATTACTGACTTAAAGCCCTTATCAGAATGGAAGGCCTGGCTCTTGGCAGCAGATGCTGCAGGCTGAGCTGACCCCTTTGGAAGGTTCCAAGTTGATTCAGGATAGTCAAAAGGTAATACTTCCTACAATGCACAAGCAGCTGTGAAATGTGCTGCCACGGACATAGCCCGTGGCTTAGATGCCTTTTAAAAGTGGGGTGGGTTTGTCAGTGGCTGCTGGTCCTGATGGCTGAAGCAAAACTGCATCTAAATCCTGTTTGCTTCGGAGAAGCAGCAGAGGTGTGTTTATGTGATGGCCATGTTTTTCTCCTTGAGATCATCTCAGAAGCAGCAGTTTGCAGTCAATGGGCCTTTGGTCTGGCTCAGCAGGGAACCCTTCTTGAATGTTCTTACAGGGTTTGCGCTTCCCCTGTTCAGTTTATGGCATTGTTTGCTGTTGTTTCCCCTGCAGTGGCTGCCAGAGGAAGAGGGCGTGGCATGGGCCGTGGCAACATTTTCCAGAAGCGGCGGTAACTTCGGACACAGCCTTTTCTCAATGAATTGAAAACTGTAGTTGTAAAATGTGGTGGTGATGGGCTTTTGTGTTATTCAATAAATGTGTTTCTTACAAAAATGGAGGG
This sequence comes from Podarcis tiliguerta, assembly GCF_965153285.1. Lineage (NCBI taxonomy): Eukaryota > Metazoa > Chordata > Lepidosauria > Squamata > Lacertidae > Podarcis > Podarcis tiliguerta. The sequence goes on from NC_139549.1 coordinate 27,253,814, forward strand.
ACAGCTTCCGTTGTGTGGCATGAACTTCGTTGCGGGGGGTACTGCTTTGATGTTGCCACACAAGGTGAATAAGCCTGGCCCAGGAGATGGGGGCAAGCAGACAGACAGACAGAAAGGCTACCATCATGCTGTACCTGTTGTTTCTGCACCAGTTCCAGACTGATTTTCAGCAGCCAATGCTACTGGTCAGTTGAGGCGGCTTCTTTTTTTACCTTTGCCTGTGAGTCAGCTATGAGCCTGTTGATTTTCAGTTCAGATTTTTCACCCACCATTTATAACAGCAACTTAGGAGATGGTGGTGTTTTCTCCCGGGCTCAGCAGATGGGTTGTTCCAAGAACTGGATGGTAGATGATCTTAGAAAGACGTTTTCAGCACTGGGGGGGGGGGGGGGGGTTAAGACATCGCTTTAAAACCAAGACCAACAACATAGTAAGAAATAAAACATTGTAAGGTGAAACCACACTTTACCTTGATTATTTATTTAGGTTTGAAGCGGCGTCCTTTGCAAAAAGCTTGCACATTCAGCGAGTAATGTTTGCGTGAGCTTGCATCTGCAGACTGAATTCAGGCTGTTCATTTTGCCAGAACGTTGTTCTGGGTGGGGTCTTTGGAGGGGATTTTTTCAGGCACAGAGGAGAGGTAGATGAGCAACAGCTTTGCCAGTGCAGATGAGGCCAGTGTGCTGCATATTTGATATTAGAGGTATCTCCTTTTAACCTGTAATGTGACCCCTGAGCATGTTCATTGGCAGCCTTCTGAATCATCCCAATGGCCCAGTGAGGGAGGCAGCAGCTCTGGAAGTTCAAAGGCAGAGACCATTCCCAGCTAGGCTACCCGAGATCCTTTCCAAGGGAAATCACAGGCAACACATGCCTTCTACTAGTGCAATGCCACTTGCTAGAGGTCGGATCTTGGCTCCTGATAAAACCCAAAGATTTTTAGAGCAAATATTCTCCACGAGCTGCCTGGAAGCTTTGCAGCATCATTATGTGGCTGGGGAATGCGCCAGTCATAATTCTGCCTTCACACACAGCCTGGAGAGGGAGGGAAACCAGAGGACGAAAAATCTGCTGCTTCGGGAGAGAGAAACGTTGCAGCCCAACATTGCATGGGTTTGTTCAGATCAGAAAGTGGAATCCAGTCCCACCTCCCAGCCTGTCCAAATATTGCCAGACCCAGTTCCTTGGAGGGCTTTTAAGGCACCTCCCAGCCATGAAACAGTGCCATCACCACAATAATATTCAGGGTGGGGGGGGGTTCCCATTACTAATGTGGAAAAACACAAGGTGGGAGAGGGCATCTCCCAGTAAAAGTTTGCTTCAGGGCAACTGTTGCTGCTTCAAGTGGGTTAGCCTGCAGGTGTTTTATGTGCTGCAGATGTTGGGAGGACATCATTTTAAATCTCTGGATTTTTAGCAAAATTACAAGTAGCTCAGAAAGCAAAACACCTACTAGGGACAAATGTGGGGTTTGCTACTTAAATTGTAGCAGGTGGAGTTCGGTTTTAGTGTAGCAAGCTTTTAAACTTTTCTGGGATGCCTACCTCTGCTTTTTCTTTCTTTTCCCCTCCCTGCATCATACGGTTTGTGCGTGAGCCCTTTCATTTGTCTGCATGCAACCCCCCTCCTTCCCACTGCGATGCTTTTGCCTCTTATTCCAAGAAGACCATTTATTATCATTCGCCACATACAGCAATGGTCAACACTGAAAAATGCACAGGGGAGGTTTTCCAACTCTCCCTTCGGTTTCCTTGCCGGCGTCGGAAGCGGGGCCTTGTCAACACTGCTTCAAAAATTGTCAGGTGATCCTTTACAAGCAGCAAGCGGTGCAGAACTTTTGCATGTTGTTTTTGTTTTAAAAAAAAATACATGCACATTTGTATCTCCATCTCAAGCAGCCCATGCAGCAGAGATGCTCCCATCAGACTCCTCCACCTGCTCCAGTCTGGTCCAAAGCTGAATCTGAAAAGGGATATCATCTCTGCCTTTGCTGCAACTCCCAGTCCCCTACCTCACATATTCTTAGCCTTGAAATATCCTGACGCTGCAACACAGTCACATGTCCTTGGCTTGCACACTCTGTAGAACGTTGCATTCCATTGCCCTTTTGTCTGGAGACTGGAACAAAAAAAAAAAACCAAAACAAAATACCAGGCTTGCAGCAGCTGCCACCGCCTCTCCTTTCTAAGGTCTGCAAGCCATGGCCGCTCAGCCTTTAGATGCAGCCTCCATCCCACCACCACTTGGGGGTACAGGCCCCCACCTGCAAGCTCAGGGAGGGGGCAGGAGCTGCTGCTTTTTGTCCCAACGACTTGTGGTGCTGCTCGTTTTAAGTTCTCTACCTTGCCCACTGCCTCCTGATGCCTCGCTCTTCCTAGGTCTGCATTCATGGCCACGGTAAGTGACTAGTCCCTGTTGGGTGGGGGCGTGTCTGTGTAATGCAAACAGTGGTTAGGAGGAAGCTGCTCTGGGGAGCAGACGGCAGCAACGGGCCCTGGCTGGAAATCTTCCAAGCTGGGCAGGCTTGCTGGTAAAGGCAAGAGGACCTCTTGCGGTCTCGCTGCCAGGGCTTCAATCTTGCAGAGAAGGCCTCGCACGCCCAATCACCTTTCGCAGGACTGCGGAGGGAAGCCGTGGGACTTGCTTCCAGCTGCTGCACCTTCCTCTTCCTCCGTCTGGCTGGCCTCTGCTCCACTGGAGAGTTCGGCCTCGCAGTCAAGGACCTCGTGAATGGTGGGGAGCGTGGTGTGCTGGCCCAGGCGCTTCCGCAAGCCCACGAGCAGCGGCTGGGGCATGGAGGAGATATCCACGTTGTTGCCGAGGTCGATCCACGCCAAGGAGGGGAACTTGCTCGCCTCCTTCATGGCGTCGGTGAGGTCCTTCACAGTGGCGCGGGTCAGGCGGTTCCCATTGAGGGAGAGGTGAGTGAGGTTGGGCAGTGGCCACAGGAAAGGCAGCAAGAGGTGCATCATCTCGTCCGTCAGGTCGGTGAAGCTCAGGTCCACAGTGCTCAAGTCCTCGCCTTTGTTCTGCAGGTAGTAAGCCAGGCGGTGGATGTCCCTCATGGAAAGGGGGATCCCTGATAGATCCATCGTGTCCGGGCTCAGCTTCTTTTGCAAGCTGTTTTTCAGACTGAGAGAGAGAGAGAGAGAAAGAAAAAGACAGCTTTTAGAAGGAGGCGAGCTTGAGTCTAAAGCAGCGGTTCTCAACCTGTGGGTCCCCAGATGTTGTTGGACTACAACTCCCATCATCCCTGAGCTCTGGCCTTGCTAGCTAGACATGATGGGAATTGTAGTTCAACAACATCTGGGGACCCGCAGGTTGAGAAACGCTGGTCTAAAGACCATCACCTCCTGGCAAATAGAAGGGGAAGAAATGGAAGCAGTAAGAGATTTTACTTTCTTGGGCTCCATGATCACTGCAGATGGTGACAGCAGTCACGAAATTAAAAGACACCTGCTTCTTGGGAGAAAAGCACTGACAAACCTAGACAGCATCTTAAAAAGCAGAGACATCACCTTGCCAACAAAGGTCCGTATAGTTAAAGCTATGGTTTTCCCAGTAGTGATGTATGGAAGTGAGAGCTGGACCATAAAGAAGGCTGAAAGCCAAAGAATTGATGCTTTTGAATTATGGTGCTGGAGGAGACTCTTGAGAGTCCCATGGACTGCAAGAAGATCAAACCTCTCCATTCTGAAGGAAATCAGCCCTGAGTGCTCACTGGAAGGACAGATCCTGAAGCTGAGACTCCAATACTTTGGCCACCTCATGAGAAGAGAAGACTCCCTGGAAAAGACCCTGATGTTGGGAAAGATGGAGGGCACAAGGAGAAGGGGACGACAGAGGATGAGATGGTTGGACAGTGTTCTCAAAGCTACCAGCATGAGTGGCCAAACTGCAAGAGGCAGTGGAAGAGAGGCGTGCCTGGCATGCTGTGGTCCACAGGATCACGAAGAGTCGGACATGACTAAACGACAACAACAACAAAGACCTTCAAAACATGGGTTGGTCATGCTGTATCTGACAGGTCTGGTCCTTAAGGGCACACCCCTTTCATGAGCAAACGTAGGGGATATTTAATCTCCAGGAAGAGATTCCTTGCCTGAAATCTGCACCCAGACTCCCCACCCCTGACTCCAGCCCAACCCTCATCCCTCACCTGGCCTGGGACCTCCGCCGGGGCAGACCTTGCTGGTGCCACTTGGAATGAGGAGTCAAGTGGTAAATCAGCTGCCGGCAGATCCGGTCTGAGGACTTCCAGGGGTCGTATTCCTGAAAGCAGAAGACCTGAAGTCATTGGCAGGGACTCAGGCACTGGTCTCCTCCGTTTGTGCAGTGCCCACCCCCCCCCCTCCTGCGCCGCAGCTCTAGAGTTTCCTGCAGATCAATGCAGATCCATTTCCCCCAAAACATCCTGTCCTGGTGCTCAGGCGTCAGCAGAGCCAGCTCAAAGGGGAAGAGCCTGGTGGAATAAGACTGCTGTGAAATAATAAACGGCAAAAGCAGCCATGTTTTTCGGGGCGTACATGGCTTCCTCGGGCCTACATGGCTTCCTCGGCTTTTCATGTCCCTGGAAGAATACCGAATCCGGCCATCCAGGGTAGACTCTGCAACCGCAGCTCACCATGTGAAGGCTGCTCTGAAGAAAGGAGAGCTGGAACCCAGAGGAATTTTATGGATGCTGGTTTACCTCATCTTAGCAGAGATTCTGGACTATCAGCCAGGCCACAGAGGCTCACCTGGTGCCATCCTTACATGTATTTAGGCGCCAAGCAAAAACATCCCTTTTTACCCAGGCCTTCGGCCAATGAACAATCTATGGCCTTATAAAATTGTGGGAAACTGCTGTTATGGTTTTTCTTCCCGTGGTTGTTTTATTTTGTTATTATTATTATTATTACGCCATGTAAATTATGTTTTAAATGTTGTACACCATGCTGGGATGTTCAGATAAAGGATGTAATAATAATACAGTGGTACCTCGGGTTAAGAACTTAATTTGTTCTGGAGGTCCATTCTGAATCTGAAACTGTTCTTAACCTGAGGTACCACTTTAGCTAACGAGGCCTCCTGCTGCCGCCGCACTATTTCTGTTCTCATCCTGAAGCAAAGTTCTTAACCCGAGGTACTATTTCTGGGTTAGTGGCGTCTGTAACCTGAAGCATCTGTAACCCGAGGTACCACTGTAATAATAATAATAATAATAATAATAATAATAATAATAATAATAATAATAAATCGTGCCCATCTAGCTGGGTTGCTCCAACCACTCTGGACAGCTTCCAACACAAATAAAAACATAATGAAACATCAAACATTAAAAACTTCCTGATAAATAAATAAATACAGTGGTGCCCCGCAAGACGAATGCCTCGCAAAATGGAAAACCCGCAAGACGAAAGGGTTTTCGGTCTGCAGAGGCGCTTCGCAAGACGAATTTCCCTATGGGCTTGCTTCGCAAGACGAAAATTGACGAAAAATTTTGAGGTTTTTTTTTGCTCCAAAACCCCTTATTCTGAATCGCTAAGCTGCTAAAAGCATTTTAGCAGCAAAACCGCTAATCCCCCAAGCCTTAAAAAGCCGTTTTTAGCCCTTAAAGTGCCAATAGCGCTAATAGCGCTAATCTGTCAATGGGCTTGCTTCGCAAGACGAAAAAACCGCAAGACGAAAAGACTCCCGGAACGGATTCTTTTTGTCTTGCGAGGCACCACTGTAAAGGTACAAATCTGCAAAGGCCCTCAAGTGATGTTGAGGCAGAATAATCTTTGAGGCTGGCTGGCCTTTTCCTCTCCCGTTCCCCCACCCCCGTGACAACAGCTTCTTCCTGCACAAGCCTAGCTCAGCTGCATTAGATGTGGCCCTCTTTGCTCTGAAAAGGCAAGGGAGTGGCTGTCTGCAACTTCAGAGTGCTTGCTCTCTTTTTGTTTTTTGCAGGGGTGGGTTTGCGCGTGATGTTCTTTCTTCTGCATTTTTGGGGTTCTTCAGTGCCAAGGTACTGGACACGGAGCCTCCCCCGAGGGAGCCCCTTCCCCAAAACCTCACCACCACCCTGCAGTGCTTGCCTCAACACATTACATCCTGAGCTGATGCAAATGCCCAGAGGAGACTCTCTGCCATGATAGCTTTTTTTTTTAAAGCCTCCAAGTTCAGGAGCAGTCTACCTCTGAGTAAGTAAAGGTAAAGGGACCCCTGACCATTAGGTCCAGTCGTGGCCGACTCTGGGGTTGCGGCGCTCATCTCGCTTTATTGGCCGAGGGAGCTGGCTTACAGCTTCTGGGTCATGTGGCCAGGTTGACTAAGCCGCATCTGGCGAACCAGAGCAGTGCGCAGAAACGCCGTTTACCTTCCCGCCGGAGCGGTACCTATTTATCTACTTGCACTTTGACGTGCTTTCAAACTGCTAGGTTGGCAGGAGCTGGGACCGAGCAACGGGAGATCACCCCATCGCGGGGATTCAAACCGCCAATCTTCTGATCGGCAAGTCCTAGGCTCTGTGGTTTAACCCACAGCGCCACCCGTGTCCCTACAACTTCTGAGTACCAACTACAATAAGAACAGATCAGGAGGGGAGGGGCTACCAACATCTCCAAAGATACCTGGACAGCCACAGAAAGATGGGCGGAGGCGGCCCCATTATGGGGCTTGAGCCAAAGAGCCATGGCATAGCATGTGCCTGCAGATAGAGAGGCATCACGCCGCTTGTGAGTGAGGGAGCTCCTTGTGAGTAAGCAACCCAGAAACACCTTTATCACCAGCAGCTGTGGCCTATATAAAGCCTCCCTCTTCTTCCTCCCAGTTGCTGGAAACAACATGGGTCTCTGGCTCCTCGCTTCTTCCTTGCCTGAGCTTCTATGATATCAACCTCGGATGGCAGCCTGTCCTTGTTTGATTCCCTGCATTTGACCTTCGCTGGTTTAGACTGCGCTGCCCCGGAAACCCTGCCGACATCTGTGAGTGCTTTGGGGAGAGGCTTGTAGGATGGATGGCGGCTAACAGATTGAGGTTGAATCCTGACAAGACAGAAGTACTGTTTTTGGGGGACAGGGGGCAGGCGGGTGTAAGGGATTCCCTGGTCCTGAATGGGGTAACTGTGCCCCTGAAGGACCAGGTGCGCAGCCTGGGAGTCATTTTGGACTCACAGCTGTCCATGGAGGTGTAGGTTAATTCTGTGTCCAGGGCAGCTCTCTACCAGCTCCACCTGGTACGCAGGCTAAGACCCTACCTGCCCGCGGACTGTCTCGCCAGAGTGGTGCATGCTCTAGTTATCTCTTGCTTGGACTACTGCAATGCACTCTACGTGGGGCTACCTTTGAAGGTGACCCAGAAACTGCAATTAATCCAGAATGCGGCAGCTAGACTGGTGACTGGGAGTGGTCGCCGGGACCACATAACACCAGTTCGGAGAGATCTGCATTGACTCTCAGTATGTTTCCAAGCACAATTCAAAGTGTTGGTGCTGACCTTTAAAGCCCTAAACGGCCTTGGCCCAGTATACCTAAAGGAGTGTCTCCACTCCCATCGTTCAGCCCGGACACTGGGGTCTAGCTCCGAGGGCCTTCTGGCAGTTCCCTCATTGCGAGAAGTGAGGTTACAGGGAACCAGACAGAGGGCCTTCTCGGTAGTGGCGCCCGCCCTGTGGAACGCCCTCCCTTCAGATGTGAAGGAAATAAGCAGCTATCCTATTTTTAAAAGCTATCCTATCTTTAAAAGGTAGCCCTGTTCAGGGAAGTTTTTAATATTTAACGCTGTACTGTTTTTAACACTTGATTGGGAGCCGCCCAGAGTGGCTGGGGAAACTCAGCCAGATGGGCGGGGTATAAATAAATAATAATAATTATTATTATTATTATGGTGCCCCGCAACGCGAATGCCTCGGAAGACGAAAAAGTCGCAAGACGAAAGAGTTTTTCGTTTTCTGAGTTGCTTCGCAAGACGGATTTCCCTATGGGCTTGCTTCGTCTTGCGCCTTTTTTTTTAAACCGCCAATGCATTCCTATGGGAAACCGTCAATACACATTGGTGCTTCGCAAGACGAAAAAACTCGTAGAACGAAAAAACTCGCAGAACAAATTAATTTCGTCTTGCGGGGCACCACTGTATTATTATTATATTTCCTGAGAGAGGGACCCTAGGAGAAGAAACTTCCAGGCACCTACTGCCCAACTAGCAAAACATGCACACCCCATAATGGGCTCACCTTTTTGGGGCACTGAAGGTCTCGGGCAAGGCTCATCAGGAGATCGTGGGAGATGGGATCCACAAGGTTGAGGAAGGCTGCGTTCTTGTAGAGAACTTCACTGAGGAATGTCCCTTCTAAACCAAGGTCCTGCAGGGAAAAGCCAGAAGATGGAATTGAGGGATCAGAATCTGGGCAAGGTTGTGGAAGGGGGGTGAGATGCTGCAGCTGGGGGGGGGGGGCTTCTATAGAGGAGAGGAGCAGAATCACAGCCTCCTGGGCTAAATACTCTGCTCCTTTCTCAAGGAAGGGTTTCCTGGCAAAATCAGTCCCTGACGGAGCACTTGAAGGATAGCTGGCGACTTCCCTTAAAAATAAACATGGGGACCCAAGACCAACAACTGAGACAGACAACCATCCATTAAAGAGGAATTTGGTTCTGTTTCAGTATGAGGTGGGAATCAATTGGATGCTGAAAGGCTGGATGAAGCTCAAGCGCCGCAATGGGAAAGGAGCCTTAAGCCACCAAGTCAGGTTAAAACTGGATGCCCTCCATCTTTATAATAATAATTTATTATTTGTACCCCGCCCATCTGGCTGGGTTTCCCCAGCCACTCTGGGAGGCTTCCACAAAGACCAAAAATACACTAAAATGTCACACATTAAAAACTTCCCTGCCTTAAGATGTCTTCTGAATGTCAGGTAGTTGTTTATCTCTTTGACATCTGATGGGAGGGCGTTCCACAGGGCAATCGCCACTACTGAGAAGGCCCTCTGCCTGGTTCCCTGTAGCTTTGCTTCTCGCAGTGAGGGAACCGCCAGAGGGCCCTTGGAGCTGGACCTCAGTGTCCGGACAGAATGATGGGGGTGGAGACGCTCCTTCAGGCATACTGGGTTGAGGCCGTTTAGGGCTTTAAAGGTCAACACCAACACTTTGAATTGTGCTCGGAAACGTACTGGGAGCCAATGTAGATCTTTGAAGACCGCTGTTATGTGGTCTCGGTGGCCGCCCCCAGTCACCAGTCTAGCTGCCGCATTCTGGATTAGTTGTAGTCTCTTGGTCACCTTCAAAGGTAGCCCCACGTAGAGCGCATTGCAGTAGTCCAAGCAAGAGATAACCAGAGCATGCACCACTCTGGCGAGACAGTCTGCAGGCTCTTTTTGTTCTACCACTTTTGGTAGAACAACTCCCATGAACCCAACCTCAGGGCGTTTGCACCCCTACATTTTAGCAAGGATTGCTCACCCAAAGGTGGATGCAGAACCTAGCTGGAGCTACATCTCAGCCTGTCCTCCCCCCCCCCCAAAAAAAAAATGCTGGACGGACCTTTAAATTTGGACTCAGTCTGACCCTTAGGTCGCCTCCCCCCCTTTATGGTTTTGATCTATGGGCTACTTTTAAAATGATGCTGCATTTTAAATTGCATTTTAACCTGTATTTTAAATTGCCCCCCCCCCTATTATGTTTTTACTGTGATTTAACTGGTGTTAGCCACCCTGAGCCTGGCTCTGGCCGGGGACGGTGGGGTATAAATAAAATTTATTATTATTATTATTATTATTATTATTATTATTATTATTATTATTATTATTAATCTGCCTGCCCACTACTGATTGGCTGGCAGCCAGACGGGCCCCTAAACCTCCATCCAGAGGAATCCCCCCCCTCAAAAAAAACCCCTCCCCAAAATGCTTCTCTTTTAAACGGCAGGGAAGTCCACCAAAGCTGGAAGGATCCCTCCCTCACATGTAAGAAGGGTGGGGGAAAGAGGGAAAAAATTCAGGCGAAAGATAAAGGATTCCGAAATTCTGAAACACAATTGAAGCATTGCCTTGATTTTACCACGAATAGGATAAAATGCTGGCTATTTTACTTTTTTTATTCCTTTGCAAAGAGTTAAGCTGACATGTATGAAAGACTTACAGCTCCTCCTCTGCCTTTTTTTTTTTTAAGGGATGGTGGGTTCTTTCTTTCCCCTTGTCCTGTGTTTATGTTGCACAAGCTACTTGGGTTTACTTTGGAAGAAAGCCATAAATCCGTCCTTCATAGGCTAATGATAATTATCATCAGTTATAATTGACTTCTCTGGTCAAAGGAGCGCTGGGTTTGGGGCAAAGGGGTTCCGAGGGTGTCGCTGCAAATTGCGCTTGAGTTATTTTAAATTTCTTCTGTTAAATATATGACCTTTCTCTTGTTATTTCCAAGAGGTACAGTAAGATGGTCTCGCTAGGTTTGCAAAGAGGGCTTAACAGTCAGAGGTCCCTTTACCTTTACCTGTAGAGCATTGGAGGTGGAGGAGACAAGGAAGCCCAGCTGAGTTAAGGGTTAAGAGTATATACTTCCTTCCAAGTATATAACCAGAACTGCAGTCTTGATCAACTACAATGATTTGTATATATTTAATGAAGTAATGGTGCTTTCATTTTTAAAAAATTGTATAAATTATTGTTTGCTGGCCAGGGGTTTATTGGGAAGAGGAGGAGGGAATATACTGTATTTTTCGGTGTATAAGACTAGGGCTTTTTCCTAAAAAATAATGTCAAAAATTCGGGGGCGTCTTATACGTGGGGGAGTCTTATAGACGGGAAAATGTGGTAAATTTAATACTGATGAGGCTAATGACGATAGTACAGGCAATTCCCCATTTACGTGTGTTCGAAGTACACACAACCATGCGAGTATGCAACTGAGAACCCAGCAGTGGCACGAAAAGGAGAAAAAAGGCCCTAAAAACCCCAAAACTGCATGAAAATAGTGTCTAGCAATCCCATGAGCCTTTGCATTGACCTTTGAGGCCTGTGCAGAGTTGGAGTTTTAGCAAGGAGATTTGGAGGGAGCGATTTCGGTTGTTTTTTTTTTAGGGTTTCCAGAGATTTAGAGGGTGTTGCAGACTTTTTTAATGGTGTTCCCAATATATGCATTTTCCCTTAAACAGGAGGTGCCTCAGAATGTAACCCCCGTGTAAATGGAGAGAGGAGTGTGAAAATGCCACGCATCCTCTTAGGATCTCTTGTTCTCCAACTCACCTTGGGTGTGGGATCTAAAACACTTATTTCCCCACAACCTGGTGCTTTCCAGGACTTTTGGAGTACAACTCCCTTCAGCCCCCAGCCAGAACCACTCTGAGATTGCTGCTTGGTTATTTCCCACTTTTAAAAATTCTGCTTTTATTTCAAAACGTCCTTAGTTTCAGCCGAGAGCGTACATCTTCCTACAGCGCCAGCCAGCTATGAAAGTATCATAAAGGGGCGGGCGGGACACGGAGATGACTCGCGGCAGCGACGTTACACCGCCCGGAATCCCCGACGGCGTGGCGCAAACTCCTCGCCTCCCTCCACCGAGGACCCTCGGGCGACCTTGGAGGCCGCGGGCAAGGGCAGGAGGCACCTCGGGCAACTCGCGACGATGCCCGCTGGGCAAGGCTTCTGCCCCGGGCCGGGCACCAGCTCGGGGACTCGGACGCGCCGTCGGATCCTGGCCAGGGGACACCCGGCGGGGCGGCGTCGCGTCCCTGCGGGGCTCGCCTGGCCCCAAGCCCGGCACGCCCCCTTGCCAGCCACGCCCTGAGCAGGGAACAAAGCCTTGCACGTCGGTGCTGCCGCCCCTTAGCCGCCCAGCACGACGGCGCCGAGTCCGTCGAGCTTCCCCGGCCCGGCCCGGTGCCCCTCGAGCAGCCGTCTGCCGGCAAGTCTCGAAAGGCTTCGCGCGCCGCTTGAAAAGAGCAAAACGGCGGCCCCGGGAGCTCCGTCGAGGACGCCGCCCCGTCGGGCCGTGTTTACCTTGCGGAGAAGGCGGAGGGTGCGCGTCGCCTGGTCGCGGCGGCGCTGGCGGAGGGCCGCCTGGATGTCGCGGATCCAGCCCACCCGGCGCACGTAGGGGGGCGCCGAGCTGCTCTTCCGCAGCACCCCGGGCAGCTTCTCGGAGCTCAGCAGCCGCGAGGCCAGCGGGAAGCCCGGACGGCGCCGCGGCGGGAGCGGGGGCTCCTTCGGGCCCCGGCAGCCCTGCTTCTTCTGTTGCTGCTGCTTCTTCTTCTTGGGCCGGGGCGGCTCCCCTGCAGCCGCCGCCTCTTCCTCCAGGCTGCTCTGCCGCCCCAGCCGCGAGCCCATCGCCGGCCGGGGCTCGGCTCCGCGGGCAGGGCCTGGCCCACCGGGGTCCCGGCGTGATCGAGGGGTGCCTGTTGGTTTGGGGGGGGGGGTCTCTTTACATTCCGGCTGCTGCTGCTGCTGCTGCCGGCGCCGCAGTGCCGGGCGGGCGGCGGCGGCGGCGGCGGCGGCGTCTCTCCAGCCCGGCGCGGTCCCTCTGGAGCTCCGGCGCGCTCCCGCCCCGCCCGCGAGATGCGGCTCTCTTTCGGCGGCACGTGCGCGCGGCGGGGAGGGAGCCGAGTCTGAGTGGCGTCCGGCAAGGCGGGCGAGCGGGAGGGAGCTTCTGTTCGGGGCACCCCCTTCCTTCATTCATTCCCCGCCGGGCTCCGGGCGTTTGCTACCTGCCCGGTCCCCCGCTTGTTCCGTCGGGACTTTGCCTTCTGCTTCTGCCTAGTCTTTTGGAACCACCTCCTGGCTGGGGAGGGGGGGGGGACGTTCCTTTTCCCACCCCCGTTTCTCGATCTGCTTCTCCAGCGCAGATAACGCGCCCTCCCACCCGCCTGAAACATCGCCAGGCCCCGATCCCAAGGCAGACGATCATCATCGCCCCTTCCTTTTTCCATGCCCGATTTGGGAACTTTTCACGTAGCAAAACAACAACAACACTGTGTGATGATGGATTTTTTTGGAGCTAGCCGACCTAACCGGAGGAGTCTGGGACCAGAAGGAGGAGGAGTATCAGGAAGAATGGACAAAATTTAACGATTACTTAGCTAAATTTGTTTGTTGTTGTTTAGTCCTTTAGTCGTGTCCGACTCTTCGTGACTCCCTGGACCAGAGCACGCCAGGCACTCCTGTCTTTCACTGCCTCCCGCAGTTTGGTCAAACTCATGCTGGTAGCTTCGAGAACACTATCCAACCATTTCATCCTCTGTCGTCCCCTTCTCCTTGTGCCCTCCATCTTTCCCAACATCAGGGTCTTTTCCAGGGAGTCTTCTCTTCTCATGAGGTGGCCAAAGTATTGGAGCCTCAGCTTCAGGATTTGTCCTTCCAGTGAGCACTCAGGGCTGATTTCCTTCAGAATGGATAGGTTTGATCTTCTTGCAGCCCATGGGACTCTCAAGAGTCTCCTCTGGCACCATAATTCAAAAGTTAAACTAATTGGAAATAGCTTGCAGGCAACAGATTGGCTTAGGAATTTATATAAGTTAAGTGATGTTTGACATGTACAATTTTGAATTGAAAAGATATAAGGATGTTATTGGACTAAGTTAAGTTTATAAGAATTATGATTTGGAAAGCCGTTATAAGGATATGCATGGAAATTCAACCAAGGGGAAGCGAGGAAGTCACTTAACAATGTCAATGTGTAATTTTAATAAGGATATGGTTTATGTTTGTTTGTGTGTTTTGTTTGTGTATAATTTTGTGAAACTTAATAAAAAAAATTGAAAAACAACAACACTGTGTTAAAGCGAAAGTTAGCACACCGTTTCCCACATGATGCTGGAGGGCTTCCAGAAGGGGGATTGACGTTGTCAGTCAACAGTCAACTTTCAATATTGGGTCCTCCGCTGCTTCCCCAGAGTAAGGGGGGGGGGAAATGGGCTGGCCTCTTGATACCAAAGTGTGAACTCTGCAAAAGAGGTGTGAGCACTCAGACCCTGATAAATACTTGAGAAGTGAAGATATTTTGCACTTCCTTCTTTCTTACAGAATTGTAGAGTTGGAAGGGGTTCCAACGGTCATCTAGACCAACCCCCTGCAATCCAGGAATCACAACTAAATATACCCTGGCGGATGGCCACCCCATCTCTGTTTAACAGGACATCCAATGAAGGAGAGAGTCAGTCCACTACATTGTGAGGTAGTCTGTTCCTCTCTTAAACAGGTCTTACTGTCAGAAAGTCCTCCCTAACGTTTAGTTGGAATCTCCTTTGGTGTAACTTGAATCCGTCGGTTTCGGTCCTACAGTAGGAAACAAGTTTGCTCCATCTTCCATGTGACAGCCCTTTTGATATTAACATCAGAAGAGCCTTCTGGATCAGGCCAAAGGGGTCTATTTCAGCATCCTGCACTCTCCCCTCCAGTGGTTTCCACGATCTAGTATTCAGAAGCATTGCTACCTGTTGCTCCCTCATAGTATTGAAATGCATTTGCCGTTTTTTTTAGTACCCATTCAGCCAGTTTGGAGAGATGCTTTTCCGGGGATCTTCGCACCTTTTCTCTTTTACCACCCTGAACGTTTGGGCTTCATTTGCAAACTTGTCCAGCTCATTCCGAACTCCAGGACACTTCTGAACAAGTTATCAAGGACCAGGTCTGCTCCCAACGCAGTTTTGTGGGGGACCCCAACTTCTCAAATCTCTCTATTTTGACAATGGTCCAGCTTTCACTTGCTGCCTAGGGTGCTCTGAGCTCCTCCTCCCAACAACAGTTTTTAGCTTTGAGGCTTCCAAGAAGAAGAAGAAGAAGAAGAAGAAGAAGAAGAAGAAGAAGAAGAAGAAGAAGAAGAAGAAGAAGAAGAAGAAGAAAAGAGCTGGCGGGGAGCAGTCTAAGAAAACTGAGTTGCCTGCTGAGGAGTCGGCCCCTTAATCTTGGCACAATGTCCTCTTTCTCTCTGGAAAACGGGGGTCTTTAAAGCAGGAGACATTGGGGACTGACCCTGAGACCTTCCACCCACTAAGGCTAAGCACACACTCAGCTTCTGAGCCCTCTAATTGCACCAAGCCCTGGAGGCCAGAGGGTGTCTCCACATGCTCAAGAAACCTGGGCTGCCTTTGGTTTCCTTCCTGACTGCCTGCTTCTCCCCTGCCTGCTATTGTTGTGTAGGAGGATCTAGCCAGAAACGCTTACTTCTCCTGTTAGTGGTGCTAGTCCACATGGAACTTGCCTGTGATGCTATCATGAAGCACCTTCAAGGGTTCTGCTGCTGCTAATGCCTTCAATTCAGTCCACGCCCTACAGGTTGTGAATCCACCTCCAGCTGCAAAGAGTCATGAAGCAAAAGAGCTCCCTTTTTTTTGCTCGGCTGCTGTCTGGCACTACCGGAAGGCGCAGAGGTGTCACCTGTTCTACAAAAGCAGATCGTGAAGTCGTATTGCCAGTGAGAGGGCTGTGGCGTCAGAGGAGGGCTGAGGCGATGGCGCCTGGGCCGTTGGGAGCTCCTGAATATCAGCTTCAGGAAACTGGAGGAAGGCAGAGGGCTGTAGGGCGTGAATCCTGCCTGATGGCCCCCTTTTTGGGCCTGATCTGGTTTCAGGCTATTCTGTTTTTAGTCAGGTGTGGGTGGGTGGAAAAACACCTTCATATGCTATGAAAGAGCCAAAGTGTGTCATTCAAGGGGCCTCATCAATGATGGGTTGTTGTGGTGGTCAATTTGGAGAGCCATAGGAACCAACTCCAAGTAGAAGAAGAGTTTGGATTTGATATCCCACTTTATCACTACCCGACGGAGTCTCAAAGCGGCTAACATTCTCCTTTCCCTTCCTCCCCCACAACAAACACTCTGTGAGGTGAGTGGGGCTGAGAGACTTCAGAGAAGTGTGACTGGCCCAAGGTCACCCAGCAGCTGCAGGTGGAGGAGAGGGGAAGTGAACCCTGTTTCCAGATTATGAATCTACTGCTCTTAACCACTATACCACACTGGCTCTCTTTGCCACCGCCCCAATAAAATATTTGAGGAGAAAGGGGTGGGGTAGGGGGGAAACACCATAGAAAATGGGGTGGGAAGTCAATAGGACAAAGGAAAAAATTACGATGTATTGGAATTTTGTGTGAAATTTGGAAATTGACAGGAACTTGCTTCATGGTTTACTTCTGAAAGAAAAGATGAGGCATTAAGACAGAAAATAAGAACTGGTTGATACTTATCCTCTGATCTGAATAAATGCATAAGCATTAAAGCAATGGTAAAGGGCATCACCCAGCCCTCAATTGCAGCACCCTGAGACCTTTTGTACAGTGGTACCTTGGGTTAAGAACTTAATTCGTTCTGGAGATCCGTTCTTAACCTGAAGCACCACTTTAGCTAATTGGGCCTCCCGCTGCTGCCGCGCTGCCACCATGCGATTTCTGTTCTCATCCTGAAGCAAAGTTCCTAACGCGAGGTACTATTTCTGGGTTAGCGGAGTCTGTAACCTGAAGCGTCTGTAACCTGAGGTAAAAGGTAAAGGGACCCCTGACCATTAGGTCCAGTCGTGACTGACTCTGGGGTTGCGGCGCTCTTCTCGCTTTACTGGCTGAGGGAGCCGGCGTACAGCTTCCGGGTCGTGTGGCCAGCATGACTAAGCCGCTTCTGGCAAACCAGAGCAGTGCACGGAAACGCCGTTTACCTTCCTGCTGGAGCGGTACCTATTTATCTACTTGCAGTTTGACATGCTGTTGAACTGCTAGGTTGGCAGGAGCAGGGACCGAGCACCCCGTCGCAGGGATTTGAACTGCCAACCTTCTGATCGGCAAGTCCTAGGCTCTGTGGTTTAACCTACAGCGCCACCCGCGTCCCTTTAACCTACCACTGTATATAAATAATAAATAAATAAATAAAATATCAACAGTGGCCAGCCAGGCTACAGGGGAAAGGGGTCTGTGAAGCCGGTAGGCGGGGTGTTCTTCCATCAACCTACTTCTGAGTTTTAAGTTGCCTTTAGTTTTTGCTCCTTGGTTTTTTCCTCTTGGGAGAAAGAAAGGGGTGGGGTCTGAATATAATTGGTGAAATTGGTTCATGGTGCAAGCTGGCCATCCTTCATCCCTGGCACGTGGCTGGCCCTGTCCTTGAAAGCATTTCTTGCAGCCCCCTCTGCGTCCTTGATGGAGTGCTCATCAAGAGGCACTTTGAGCAAAAGGAACCGGACATCTCATCCTAATAACAGGATGCCATTCAAACAGCCAGCTGGTGAGTCTGGGCTGTCCAAGTGTCGGCCTTGCCTTAGAGGCGAATGCCAGCTCCGGCAAGCTCCACGGTGTCTTCACATTGTGTCCTAGTTCCAGCTTCACAGGAATGTTGCATCCCCTCCGTAATGATAATGTTGAGCTGGCGGGACTGTAATTAGTGGTTGAGAAAAACACTAATAAGTCACTTAATTGGCTCTTCTTACAGAAGAGGCTTCCTGAAAAGAAAAACTGTAATTAAAGCTCCCTGCTGGAGCAAAAGCCAGAAGTGGGATGCATTTCTGGGGCATGTGAGATGAAGGCATTTACACACATGACACGGAATTGATGCCGGTTTGTTCAAAGAGCTTGGCACCGAAGCTTGACATCCTGGTTCGCATCTCAGGAAGTTTTGTGTTGAGGATTCATTGCAGAGCAAGCAAACTGTTTGTACCAACGTGTCTAGAAACCAAAGTTTCACGGACACATTCATTGTTTCTGACAAAGAATTTGGATGTCGTCTGACATTCTTAAGGTGGAGACCACCACAAATGGGAGCAACTTAAGCTGGTGAGCGGATGAGTCACAGACATATTGCATTTTTATCATGTTGGTCGCCAGATATTATTTTTTGTCTAACCACCTTGTTTCGATGCAGGTGGAGCTTAGACGGTGATTCATGCTTTCGTTGTTTTTTTCTTTCCACCACAGACGACTGCATCATTTTAAAGGTGTTTCAGCTGGGAAGATTTCTTCCAAGCATTTTAGAAAGTTTCCCCATTTCCTTGCCTAGTCCAGAGTTTCTCTTCCCACACATTCTTGAGGACTGGGAAACCGCGGCAGGCAGGCAGGCAGGCAGACAGGTCTATCCCCACTCACCCAGCAAATGAAATGGGAGCTGCCTTTTAGCCCTGTGCTTGTTTGCTGCTTTTCAGAGAGTGGTTGCTTCCCAAAGCAAGGTAAAAGTACCCCTGACCATTGGGTCCAGTCGTGGCCTACTCTGGGGTTGTGGCGCTCATCTCACTTTATTTGCCGAGGGAGCCAGCGTACAGCTTCCAGGTCATGTGGCCAGCATGACTAAGCTGCTTCTGGCAAACCAGAGCAGCGCACGGAAACGCCGTTTACCTTCCCGCCAGAGTGGTACCTATTTATCTACTTGCACTTTGACATGCTTTCAAACTGCTAGGTTGGCAGGAGCAGGGACTGAGCAACAGGAGCTCACTCCATCATGGGGATTCGAACCGCCAACCTTATGATCAGCAAGTCCTAGGCTCTGTGGTTTAACCCACAGCGCCACCCGCGTCCCTACTATTCCCAAAGTAGCTCACATCAATTAAAAGAGGAGAGAGAGAATTGCAAACTAAAGAAACCCACAAGGCGTTGGAGGGTGGAGGGCAGGGCAGAGGGGTGAGGTTTTAAGGAGAAGGGAGGAGGAGATCATGTCTTCAAGGCCAGACCAGAAGTGGTGAGCAGGTGATTTTTAACCAGTGAAAGCCAGGCTGATTGTGCCTTGCTGGCATTCTTGGCTGAACAAAGGCTGGTGGTGTGGGTCGATGGAGGGGGTAAGCAGCCCCCTGCTTGCTCCTGCATTCCCTAGGACAGCTGGCTGTTGGAGCTCAGCCTTCTTTCTGGTGGGACAGGGGAGGAGAGGGAGGAGGGGAGAGAAATTCCCTGGAGCTCCTCCAGCCAGGCTGGACTTCCCCTTCTGCCATCATGAAACCCTCTGGCCACTGGCATGTGGCATCTGACTGCAATGAGTCAGCACCAGGGACGGACTTTGGTAATCGTTGGCAGTCTGGAACCATGAGCGAGCCCAAAACTTGGCGCCCCCAAATGAATCTTCTCAGTTATGGATCTTCTCAATTCTGTGCCCCCTTGGCTCAGCGCCCTGTGCAGGGGAATTGCCCTAAATCCGACACTAGATAGCACTCTGGGTAGGGCACTCTGCACGCTACTGGGGGCACTCTTGCCTCACAGCAGTTCCCTTGTATGTGAAATCAGAGACTTAAGTTTAGAAGTCTCCGCCAGCACCCATCTCCAATGCAGATTTTGGCTGCCAAATGTTGGCTGGCTTAGCTCAAACACTAGCCTGACTCTTGCTTGGCCGCTCTCTCCAAAATGGAGTAGCCAACGTCAATATATTAAGGATTTTAAAGGTGGGGGAAGTGTGCAACGGAAGAGTATCATGTTCTCCCCCGCCCACCAATTTTATTTTTCTTTGTGTTTATAAAACCACGCTATGTTGATTCGGATCCCATGGTGACAAAACAGAAGAGTGGTATAAAATGTTGCTGGGGAGAATGAAACAATAGCCTGTTAATCAGATCGAAAAGCCAAGAAGCTGCCATTGCCCAAATGCACTTAGGCATCTCCTGCAAAGGCTGGCAGAAAGAGGTGGTGCTTCGCTTGCCCTTTGAAAGACGGAAGAGGCACCCCAGCCAGCAGAACTCGGAGGCCACAGTAAAGAGGGCCGTATCCTGGCTCACTGCATAATGAGCCGTGCCCATTTACAGGACTATCACAAGGGTTACCGTCAGCAGTTCTCAAGAGTCTGGGCTGTCATCATAAAAACAAAGCTACAAGCAATTATGTTTTGACATCTGTTGAAAACCTGTTTATTCAACCCACCACTTGCTGATTTTTAACACCTACCTTTAAGTGATAATGTTTTTTTTATTGAAATGTTTCCTGCTATGGATTGCTGTGCTCATGGCTTTAATTTATTATTTTAATCTAGCTCTTCCTGGTGGGCTGAAACAGGACATGCTCATAACTAGCAGGTGCACATTGCCTCGGATCAAAGCTCAAATGCAGGTGGGAAGATGAGAGATCAAAGTCATGTTCTCCAGTGGGAAGTGGGCTACCAGTCTTTCAGGCTGTGCCTTGTGACTCCTTCAGAAGGATGACTCTGCTGCTCAACAGCATCACCTTGAACCTGCCCCATCACCAGTAGCAACATGTGGGCAGCCCAGGGTAAATCCTTGGGCTTTGGGGGGGCTGCTTCGCCCAGCAACTGAGCCACTGAGTCCTGGTCAGCCTCGAAGGAAGCTCATGCAGAGCGCATGGTAGTACAGTGGTACCTCGGGTTACATACGCATCTCTGTACTGTTTAGGTAGTTCTACCCCTATAATTCCCAAAAGGCACTACTGTGTTGTTGTTGTTTTTAAGGAAGCTTTTATCTCTGCAAAACGCCTTTCCTCCATTTGTTTGCAGCTTTTATCTCTGCAAAACGCCTTTCCTCCATTTGTTGTTTCAAAGCCACTTTTTAAAGAGAAGGTTCCCTTTGCCATTATCTGTTCATTTCCCTTTGTGTTTGCAGCCTATTATAGGGAGCAGGTGGCGTTGTGGTCTAAACCACTGAGCCTCTTGGGCTTGCTGATCGGAAGGTCAGTGATTCAAATCCCTGCAATGGGTGAGCTCCCGTTGCTCTATCTCAGCTCCTGCCAACCTAGCAGTTTGAAAGCACACCAGTGCAAGTAGATAAATAAGGTAAAGGGACCCCTGACCATTAGGTCCAGTCGTGACCGACTCTGGGGTTGCGGCACTCATCTCGCTTTATTGGCCGAGGGAGCCAGCATACAGCTTCCGGGTCATGTGTCCAGCATGACTAAGCCGCTTCTGGCGAACCAGAGCAGCGCACAGAAACGCCGTTTACCTTCCCGCTGGAGCGGTACCTATTTATCTACTTGTACTTTGACGTGCTTTTGAACTGCTAGGTTTGCAGGAGCTGGAACCGAACAACGGGAGCTCACCCCGTCTTGGGGATTCGAATCGCTGACCTTCTGCTCGGCAAGTCCTAGGCTCTGTGGTTTAACCCACAGCGCCACTTGTGTCCCAAGTAGATAAATAGGGTTCCCCCCCCTTTTTTATAATAATCCCCTATGTAAAATCGCATAGACAATTTTTGTGCTCTACAGTGCCATCTGGTGTCGTGTCTTTACAACGGAGTTGCAATGATATAACTGACTGAGTGTAGCTGAGTCTCTGTCCTCACAGTGGCCAACCAGATGCCCCAATGGGAAAACCTACAAGCAGGTCCCTAGTACCACCCCATCCCCGGTGGTTTTCAGAAGCCTTGCTGTCTCCAACCATAGAACCAGAGCACAGCCATTCTGACTAGTAGAGATGGATAGCCCTCTCCTTCAAGCATTTGTCTAATTCTCTTTTCAAGCCATACACGTTGGAGACCTTCATAGATAGGTATGGAGCAAGTTCCATACCTTATCTATATGTACTGCATACATAAGAATCTTAACCACACATGTCCTGTGCTTCCACAGACGTATACTTTGACCCTCCGCCGTGTGAAGAAAACCATAACAGTGTTTGGACAAACGGAGGAGAACTGGGAGGATAGCAAGAAAAGCGGAGAGGATGGAAGGTCCTAAGATTAGAGGGGAATGCCAAGAGCTGCAAATATTTGAGAATGGAGGGAGATAAAGGCCTCTATGGCTTTGAAGGAGGAGATAAGGCAGAGGGGTTCGCTGGCTGGCTGGGATGGAAAATGCCTATATTAGATATCTGAGAGGGAAATGCCTTCTTATCGGGAAGTGGGCTACCAGTCTTTCAGGCTGTGCCTTGTGACTCCTTCAGAAGGATGACTCTGCTGCTCAACAGCATCACCTTGAACCTGCCCCATCACCAGTAGCAACATGTGGGCAGCCCAGGGTAAATCCTTGGGCTTTGGGGGGGGGGGGGCTGCTTCGCCCAGCAACTGAGCCACTGAGTCCTGGTCAGCCTCGAAGGAAGCTCCTGCAGAGCACATGGTAGTACAGTGGTACCTCGGGTTACATACGCATCAGGTTACATACACTTCAGGTTACAGACTCCGCTAACCCAGAAATAGTACCTCGGGTTAAGAACTTTGCTTCAGGATGAGAACAGAAATCATGCTCCGGTGGCGCAGCGGCAGCGGGAGGCCCCATTAGCTAAAGTGGTGCTTCAGGTTAAGAACAGTTTCAGGTAAAGAACGGACCTCCGGAACAAATTAAGTACTTAACCCGAGGTACTACTGTAATCCAGTCTCAAGGGTGATCCGATGTGTGAGTCATTCATTGTGGCAAAACTATCCCTGTCCTGGAATGGCCGGAGCAACCATCTAGCAACAGTGGCCTCTTGGGCCATCAGCAACAACAGTTCAAGAACTTGGATGTTTGTGGGTTAGGGTTAGGCCTCTGCCTAATTCCTCTGGCTATGAACCACCCGCCCACAGAACCTCAAGCTCGCCAGGGTTCAGACTTGGCTTATTAGCTTCCAGGATGTGCACTGAGTCGGACGCCGCAGAGAAACAGATCTTGGGATCCTCTGTGTTGTGTCGCCACTGTGCTCCGAAATCCCTTCAGGGCTGCCCCCAAACGGCTTCTCACAGTTGTCAAACAGCACCAGGGAGAAGATGGCACAAGCCGCAGCAGGTCAAGATACCTCTGCCCGATGCCACTCTCTGAAACTGGCCCTGCAGACAGGAGGGGAACCACTTAAACATGGCGCCTCCCACTCCCAGCCTTCAAAGATGGACTGGGGAGATGCTTTCGGCCGATACGTTTTCTGCAAAGGATTGCTGTGCTTCATTTGCTATTTCCGTTTAGGTTTGTTTTAAAAAGAAGATGGTGGATGTTGGCGCCACCGTCTCAAGCAGGCTTGTGTTCTGCCTCCCCACCTCCCATTCCTGTGACCTTTGATTCTGCTCTGGGAGGAATCAGTCACCCATCAACTGGCCTGGTGAGCTTTCTATTAAACTCCGGTTCCCTTTGGTGGTTTCCGTAGTTTGGTCTTCTTTTCCAATTGAAAGCAATGTGTCTGGGTATTCAATGGGAAGATCGTTTCCCCCCATCGCATTTTACACCATCATCTGACTAAAAACCTGTCAGAGGAAGGAGGGAAAATGGACTCCTCACCCTGCTAGGAAGGTCCCTATATTCCAGCAAATGGCCAGAATTTTTAAAGCAGATCCTTCTTAGCGTGGCCCCAATGGGAACATCAGGAGAACCATATTGTAGCAGAAGAAGCAAGTTAGGGGGACGAGACCCTTTGGAGTTCAGGGTGTCCTGATTGGCCAATTCTTCTGCTTCTGGGGCAGAATAGGTAAAAAGAAAAAGCTAAAATCAGCTTTAAAAACAAAACAAAACTTCCAGAACTGCCAGAAAATGTTAGAAGAGTCTGAAAGATCACTGCTCTTGCATTGCTGTTGTTCTGTCTTTTAAAATTAGCCCTACAAATTTCTTACCAAAAAATAATAATAATGTAGCCCCAAGGCAACTTACAAAGTTCAGAAGGTTACCAAAGCACATAAAACACAAACCGTAGCAACAGTATAAACAAATGTAAGATTAAAAAATATATCATAAGCCCCTAAGCAAAAAAGATGGCCATCGGTCATGGATGCTTTAGTTGAGATTCCTGCATTTCAGGGGGTTGGACTAGATGACCCTTGGGGTCCCTTCCGACTCTACAATACTATGATTCTATGACGTCACTCTATAAAAATCCACCATAAAACCTATTTGGCCTTCCCAGCCCAAACAGAAGAGAGCTGGCCAGTAAGCCACCATCAAAAGCCTGGAGAAGAGGAGGTTAAGGGGTGATATGATAGCCATGTTCAAATATATAAAAGGATGTCACATAGAGGAGGGAGAAAGGTTGTTTTCTGCTGCTCCAGAGAAGCGGACACGGAGCAATGGATCCAAACTACAAGAAAGAAGATTCCACCTAAACATTAGGAAGAACTTCCTGACAGTAAGAGCTGTCCGACAGTGGAATTTGCTGCCAAGGAGTGTGGTGGAGTCTCCTTCTTTGGAGGTCTTTAAGCAGAGGCTTGACAACCATATGTCAGGAGTGCTCTGATGGTGTTTCCTGCTTGGCAGGGGGTTGGACTCGATGGCCCTTGTGGTCTCTTCCAACTCTATGATTCTATGATTCTAAATGCCTGGAAATGAAGGTGGGTATTAGCCTGGCACCCAAAAGATGGGTGCCCTTCGGGTGACCTTCGTGCCTCCCTGGCGAGCTAACTGTTGGCGCAGATTCTCTTGGTGCATCTTGTTCCCTGGCACACCTGTTTCCCTGCCTCCTCCTGCACTTTCCTAAACACGTAAGCAGACCAGGTGTTCCGGCAACCTGGGCACTTTAGAAATGGAACAGGAGGAACAATCAATTCCATTTTCAGTGCTCCTAATTTACACAAACAGAAACAGAGAAACAGCCTTCAAAATTTGCACAGTGTAGGTCTCCAGCCCAGTACATTATTATTATTATTATTATTATTATTATTATTATTATTACTATTACTATTATTTATTATTACCCCGCCCATCTGGCTGGGTTTCCCCAGCCACTCTTTTGCCCATGGTTTCACTGACCTGTAATGTTTGTTCTGTGGGACTTCTGTTCTCATTTCCATTTTTTTAGGATGACTTCCTGCGCCATCGCTGCTTGACTGGGGCACCGGGCATCAAGAAAGGCTTTCCTGATAAGAGATGGGTGAAACTGGCAGCATTGGTTTCTTGTTTTTAAGTTGAGTTCTCTACATTTCCACATCAGTTGTTTTTTTTAAAAAATGAATATACTGTTTCTAGTCCTCATGAAAATTCAGCAGCCATTTAGAGCATTTCCCCCCTATATATATATATATATATAAGCCACTTCCCCCTAGTAATACATTTCTGTATTTAAAACAAATGAATCGATACCTTTTTATACACCCCTTACCTTAGAACCCACATGTTTGAACATGCGGGTGTGGAGGACTCCCTGGTCCTGAATGGGGTAATTCTGCCCCTGAAGGACCAGGTGCGCAGCCTGTGAGTCATTTTGGACTCACAGCTGTCCATGGAGGCGCAGGTCAATTCTGTGTCCAGGGCAGCTTTTTATCAGCTCCAACTGGTATGCACGCTGAGACCCTACCTGCCTGCAGACTGTCTCATCAGAGTGGTGCATGCTCTAGTTATCTCTTGCTTGGACTACTGCAATGCGCTCTATGTGGGGCCACCTTTGAAGGTGACCCAGAAACTACAACTAATCCAGAATGCGGCAGCTAGACTGGTGACTGGGAGCGGCTGCCAAGACCATATAACACCGGTCTTGAAAGACCTACACTGGTCCAGCGCCGAGGGCCTCCTGGCAGTTCCCTCACTGAGAGAAACCAAGTTACAAGGAACCATGCAGAGGGCCTTCTCAGTAGTGGCACCCGCCCTGTGGGACGCCCTTCCACCAGATGTCAAAGAGAACAACTACTAGACTTTTAGAAGACACCTGAAGGCAGCCCTCTTTAGGGAAGCTTTTAATGTTTAACAGACCACTGTATTTTAATACTTTGTTGGGGGTTGGACTCGATGGCCCTTGTGGTCTCTTCCAACTCTATGATTCTATGATTCTAAGCCGCCCAGAGTGGCTGGGGAAACCCAGCCAGATGGACAGGGTATGAATAATAAATTATTATTATTATTATTATTATTATTATTATTATTATTATTATTATCAACCTAAGCTGATAACGGGCCAGCTTTGCCACAGGGCCTACCACCAGTGACAGAGATGGAGGTGGGAGCACCCCCAAACTGCATCCCTGTTCTTCCAGAGGGAGTGCAGCCTCCCTCCAGAAGTAAACTCCCCAGCCTGGGAACAGCTCACCCACGAAGTCTTCATCTCACTTTGATTTGGTCTCAGATTGTCCACCCTCCATCCAGCTCTCCTCTACATCCAGGTCCCTGTCTGGAACAGTTGCAGCCTCCCCTGGTTAAGAAACAGAAGGACAGATCCATTTGCAATTCTAATGAGCAATTTAACAGAGGAAGAATGCAGGGGAGCGATTTGTGAGCACAAAGAGAGGAAGAGAGGGCAGCCCTTCCAAATCCAACCCTGGGCACCCTGGCAGGATCTCTCTCCCCCCCCCCCCAGCCATTGGCTCCCTGTCTGGCTCTCTCTCTGGCCACTCCCCTTTATAAAGTCCACCTGCTGTTGCTCAGCCTCACCTAACGGACCGAAATCCCTGCAGGAGAAGATCCGAAGAGCAGGCAAACATCCCTCTGTGGATTCCAAAGCCAGCCCCAGCTAGTGCCTCAGTTTCCCTAAAGGTATGTGAGACGACTGCCTCGTTGGCCAGGGGAAAGAGTGGCTTAGGCGGCCTCTGTCTCTCCCTTGAGCAGAGAGAGACCTGTCTCCCTTTCAGGTACATAAAAACTTGCTTTATTTAATGACGCTGAAATATCCTGATAAGCAGGCTCAGGGACGCTGCCTTCTCTGGCTCCTTCAAAGCCAGGTCATTATTTATCCGCGCACACCATGATTTCTTCTAGGGATCTGCATAAACATTTCTCGTTTCGTATGCGAAGTTCCTCTTGGCTGGGCTCCAGGGCTCCACACCAAGGGTGTTCTTGCGTGTCCTGAGGACTTTGAGCTTGTCTTTCTCAAGCAGTCATCCGATGGCACCTATCACAAGGGTGGAGTGAGGAGGTGCTGCCTCTCCAAGGAGCTGGGGAAGGTCCCCAGTCTGCCTGGCCAGACCCTTGAGAGTGCTGAAAGTGACTGTTTGGACCTTGGGCAGTTGAAAACAAAGGCTGCTTCTGAGATCAGGAGGAGCCTTTGCCCTTTCTAGGGCTCTGGGCACCACAAGCACGCCAGTTCCTCCCTGTGTTCAGAAAGGACGAGGGGGAGGGTGGAGCAAATTGAGGGGGACCACCTCATATGGTCCCCCTCAGGTGGTCCTACCTGGGCAGGCAGTCCTCATCTTCTCCACAGCCAGCCAGACACCCAAACATGCCGATGTTGGCTCCAATGGGGTGAAGGTGATGTCTGAGCTGCTCCGAGGATCCCTGAGTCATAATTGCTGCCTTGCCTGCCTTCCCTGAATGATTAACGCCTTTAATGTAAATCTCAGAAATGCCTTCCTGTCAGTCAGGCTCAGGAGTGGCCATGCATGCTTTGAAACCAAAGCCCATGAGTATTCCAGGGGTCCTGCGAGCCCCTTCAGAAGAAGATTCCCTTTTCCGCGTCCTCCTCAAAGCCATGCAGCCCATGTAGGGTATATGACTTGGGGAGGGGGACAAAGTGTTACCCTACTTGCAGGGCGCCTTCATTCCCACTGCTTTTGTTGGGAGACAACAACAAGAAGAAGAGTTTGGATTTGATATCCCACTTTATCACTACCCGACGGAGTCTCAAAGCGGCTAACATTCTCCTTTCCCTTCCTCCCCCACAACAAACACTCTGTGAGGTGAGTGGGGCTGAGAGACTTCAGAGAAGTGTGACTAGCCCAAGGTCACCCAGCAGCTGCATGTGGAGGAGCGGGGAATCGAACCCGGTTCACCAGATTACGAGTCCACCACTCCTAACCACTACACCACACTGGCTCACAAGGGGTCCTGGTAGGCTCAGCCTCCTGGGAACGTCTCTCGCCCTTCACTGGGGTCCCACTGAAAGAAAGGGTGCTGCGTCTGAGAGCAGAGATGAGGGTTAGTGCCCTAGAGGCATCTGCTGCCCACAGAATCAAGGCCTGCACTTGTGCCCACACGTCAGGTGAAGGCAGGTGGGGTGCTCTGTCCCTTCCCAGGACTTCTGTCCTCTGACAGCCTCTTCACTGGGAAGCCAGGTTTACTGGCAGGAAACGGTTTCAATCTTCCCCTTTTCCTTGTCCGCTGTGCATGCGGCAAGTTTGGAGGGTGCTGGTTAAGCCAGGATTAGCTGCTGTGATCACAGGCTCTGATGCCAAGCTGAGTCACTGGATCATGCCAATAACCATGTCATGCCAAGAAGCATTTGTTCCCTAAGACAGACAGACAATGGCATTCGGAACTGAAACCCACCTGTGGCTCCTCCTGATTCTCAGATGCTTGCGAGCCGCATCAGATGATGTGATTTCACCTCCACAGTTTGCAGAAAGGGAGATGCCCCTCTGACAAACACACAGAGGCTGCCCAACCTGTGTGGAGCCAGACTGGGGCCCCAACTCTTGCATTTGTCTTCGTGTGAAAGGAGCAAGCTTTTTGCAAGGCCTGCCTTGAGGTAAAAAGGTAAAGGGACCACTGACCATTAGGTCCAGTCGTGGCCGACTCTGGGGTTGTGGCGCTCATCTCACTTTACTGGCCAAGGGAGCCAACGTACAGCTTCCGGGTCATGTGGACAGCATGACTAAGCCGCTTCTGGCGAATCACAGCAGTGCACAGAAATGCTGTTTACCTTCCCGCCAGAGTGGTACCTATTTATCTACTTGCACTGGTATGCTTTCAAACTGCTAGGTTGGCAGGAGGAGGGACCGAGCAACGGGAGCTCACCCCATCACGGGGATTCGAACCGCCGACCTTCTGATTGGCAAGTCCTAGGCTCTGTGGTTTAGTCACCAGGAAAGAGCTTCCCTTGGCATGGGTGGGTCAAACCCTGCCCAGAAGAAGCCTTGGATTGCCACTGCTGCCGCCGCCACTGGACTCAGATGGCCTGGCCAGTGTCAGGAGGAAGCTCTAGAAGAGATCAAACTATCCATTATGCAGAGTGTGGCGCCATGACAAACAAGGTGCCCCAAGACCTTTGCAATCCTCTGGAGCCCCAGGCATATTGCAGGCCAAAGGTGGATCCCCTGCAGCCATCCAGCAATAAGTGGACTACAGCGCCCATATTTCCTGACCATTGGCTGCCCTGGCTGGGGCTGATGGGAGCTGGAGTCCAACAACATATTGGTGAAGGAGGCAAAGAAGCTTGAAGCACTGGGCTTCATTCACAGGCAGGCACGGTTCCTGACGCAACCCCTGGCTGTGGCATTACATTAGAAAGGAGAATTGCATGGTGTAGCTAAGACCTAACCCTGTGCAAGCCCCAACAGAACAAGCCAAGGCTGCACAAGAGTAAGAGACATCTGCTCAGTCCCACTGGAGATCTAGACCGGTTTTAGGCAGACAGAATAGGGCATAAGCTGGGCAGGCAGGTGCTGGCTTAGAGTCGGGTGCGTCTCAGGCGCAGGCCAATCTCACCCCAGCAATGGCATAACGGAACTCCAGCATGAGAGTTTGGGCACCTCTCACCAGAGCAGTCAAGGGGGAACACAGCATAGCACCCCCTCAGGCAAGAATGAGAGCCAGCCATTTCTCACTAGCAGCAGCCTGGAAGCCTCAGGCAAGGGACCCCACATCCCAGAGAACCATGAGTCCATCTTGGAGCATGCAAAGTGATGGGGACTCTGGTGCTAGAATGAAGTCCATCAAATGTTCATCACCACCACCACAAGCGATGAGCACCACCAAGCTGTGAGGTGCATTTTAGCCCTGGTCGCCCCCCCAACACCATATGTTGGGGACACTTTTTGTTTGTTTTTTTAACTGAATAGCAACAGGGAGTCAGTAGTGGGGATGGTGAGGCAAAAGATCCTGGGCCCAAGCACACATGCATATTGTATAAAGGTGCAAAGCCCTTCTTTCGCACCCTGTGAAATATAAATGTGCAGAGTTTTAAAAAACTGGGCAATGGCCGGCTGCCCATGACTCCCGAGCCTCCCCTGATCAGTCAAAACAAAGGGGGAAGGGGGCAGGAGATCTGTACCACCAGACATCCTTGGCAGTGGCAGTCAGCCACCTGGAGCCAACCTGGTAGCGCAGTTGGCTCTGTCTGGCTTCAGGAGCTGGTGGCTGGTCGCTGCCGTGGAGCCCGCCATTTTTCCTCTTGAAAGTCCCCATATGATGTGTCTTGTGCGCAACACATCACATGGGGACTTCCGGCAAGGAAAAATTGGCGGGCACCCAGCAGCGGGCAGCTCCTGAAGCCAGCCAGAGCCAACTGCGCTACCAGACTGGCTCCAGGCTGCTGAGGCTGCCGCTGCCACGTTTCCCAGGGACAGATTTGCAAATCTGGGGACATTCCAGGGACGGAATTTGTCCAGGGACAGATTTGCAAATCCGGGGGCTGTCTCCAGGAACCAGGGACGTCCGGTAACCCTACCGTGGACCCTGTTTTATTTATTATTACAGTGGTACCTCGGGTTAAGTACTTAATTCGTTCTGGAGGTCCGTTCTTAACCTGAAGCACCACTTTAGCTAATGGGGCCTCCTGCTGCTGCCGTGTCGCCACTGCACAATTTCTGTTCTCATCCTGAAGCAAAGTTCTTAACCTGCAGCACTATTTCTGGGTTAGCGGAGTCTGTAACCTGAAGCGTATGTAACCTGAAGCGTATGTAACCCGAGGTACCACTGTACTTTGTTTATTGCATTTATCTCCCACCTCTCCCTCCAAGAAGCTCCATACATGCTTCTCCTTCCACCCTGCACTTCCTACCCAGCATCTTATTTAAGCTCCACCACAACCCTGTGAGGCAGGCAGTGGCGTAGCGTGGGGGGTGCAGGGGGGGGCCAGCCGCACCGGGCGCAACATCTGGGGGGGGGGCACGCTCACACTTGCAGCTCTCTGCCCCTACCTGGCTCACTCACTCTCTCTCACTGCAGTGCTGGCTGTGCGAATCCGATCCGAGCCGCCGGGTCGCCGCCCACTGTGGAGGGGAGGGTGCCAGGCGTGCGGTGCGGAGAGAGAGCGAGGGACTATCTGGGGGAGGGACAGTGCAGCGGGGGGGGAGCGCAAATTACTTGCCTTGCCCTGGGTGCTGACAACCCACGCTACGCCACTGGAGGTAGGTTAGGCTGAGAGGTGGTGGCTGGCCCCAAGGTCACCCAGTGAGCTTCTTCACGGCCGAGTGGGGATTTGAACCCTGGTCTCCCAGGTCCTAGTCCAGCACTCTAACCAGCACACCACACTGGCTCTGTCTTTTCTGTGTGCTATGTTTTTGTCCGATCCGCTTGTCTGCTAGAGCAAGCCTAATTAAAAACCTCATATGTGATATATTTACACTCACCAATAAGTAACAGATTTTCTTTGTTACTGTTTTTTGGGGGGAGAGCTGCATGAAGAAGCTCTTTCCAAAGCCGCCTGATGGGGAGCAAGATCACCTGCCATCACTCCTTGGCCACAAATGCATGTAAGCAGTGGCGTAGCGTGGGGGGTGCAGGGGGGGGGCCGGCCGCACCGGGCGCAACATCTGGGGGTTAGGGTTTGGGGGCACAAATCCACGGGTTAGGGGGTGCAAATCCACAGGTTAGGGGGCGCAAATCCACGGGTTAGGGGGCGCAAATCCACGGGTTAGGGGGCGCAAATTGCTTGCCTTGCCCCGGGTGCTGACAACCCACGCTACGCCACTGCATGTAAGCAACCCTTTCCAGGTATTCCATCTCCCCTCTAAAGATGCCCTTTGCACGTGGTCAAATGGCAAAGAGCCTCTCTGCCCCTCTCCCTGCAGGGTTTTCTGTTTATCTCTCCACAGTTGCTGCTCCACGGCCAAGGAAAATGATATATATTATTTAAGAGGTTTCTGACCCTAACCTTTCGCCACAAGGTCCTGGGTTGTGTGCAGTGGAGGGTTACAAACATATGATTGTACAACATAAAAAATCTAATAGAACAATTTAAAACAAACCAAAGAACACGCGCAAACAAATGTGGATTGTCTGCTTGACAAGGCTCTTTGTTCCGGGACGGCTGGGTTAATTGCCAACAGATCAAGCGCAGAGATGGGCAGGAAACCGCAGTCAAGGAAGGCAGGTTTAATTCCTGGCGTGTGCCAAAGGTTGGCTTTGTCTGCTTTCAAGGGTCCTTGTGCTCTGCCCAGTTGCCCGGGAGCAGAAGAACTTTACTTGCCAGGGAGTGAAAGGATCTGCTCAGGTTACCTGCAAGTCTGGGCACAGAAGCGGAGACTCTCTGCTCCTTCGGACTGCGTGCATATTTCAAAAATAATTCTGGAAATACCAGTTCGGGGGCAGGGGGTGGAGGAAGCTGCCTTATCCCAAGTCAGACCATTGGTCCATTGTTTACACTGACTGGCGATGACTTTCCAGGGTTTCAGACAGGTGTTTCTTCCGGATCTACCTAGGGATGCCACTGGGAACTGAAGTTGGGACCTTCTGATGTGGAGCTATGCCACTTCCCCCAGTTAATGCAATTAATTGGCTCCATTCCACAGTCTGGAAGAGACTGCAGCTGGCAAAGACTGGCTTGTGGTATCCAGCAACCGTAAGATCATCCCTGAATCCTGCAGAACAGATTCCAACTGGTTTGCAGCAACCCTGCAGTGTTGTCAGACACCTAATGCGGGTTGGGAGTTGGGCTGAAGCAGAGAAAGAGAGAGAGAACAGTTTACAACAGCCCTGCAATGTAGTCCACTGTTAATATTGCAGGCGAGAGGGAGGCTGAAGATGGTTTGGACTCCCTGTCGGAAAATAAGTTCTAGTCTGATGAGAGATGGAGGGGAAAAAATTCTCTAGCCACTTTCTCCATGCTGGGCATAACTTGATGATGAACTTCCGCCATGTTGCCTCTTACTCATCTATTCTCTAATCTTTTTTCCTTATACGGTTCAGGACCACAATACCTAAAGGACTGCCTCTCCCAATATAAACCAACCTGGACTCTGTGTTCATCTTCTGAGACCCTTCTTCCTGTGCCTCCTCCATGAGAGCCTGGAGGGTGGCAACATGAGAGCGTGGCCTTTTCTGCAGTGGCTCCCCGTTTTTGAAATGCTCTCCCCAGGGCGACTTGCCTGTCACCTTCATTATACACCTTTAGTCAGGCGCCAGGGGGAAACTTTCCTCCTCAACCAGGCCTTGGACTGATTGGCACCCAATGCCCTTTTAAATGTGTTTGTGGAACGGAGGGTTATTGGTTTCTTTCTACTGTATTATGCATTTTGTGTTTTTATATTGTGATTTTATGTTGTGAGCTGCCCCTAAATCTACAGGTATAGGGGCAGCATACAAACCTAATAGTTAATAAGATGGAGTCGCTCCATCCCCTTGACAATTCTGCCTGCCCTATTCTGAGCTCCCCTCGTTTTCTCCTCAGAAACGGTCAAAATGAAGTTGCTGGTGCTGAACTCGAAACGCCTGCAGATTGGGGCCCTGACTGGGCTGATCCTCCTCCTCGCGGCTCTTGTTGGCCTTTTCTTTGGGCTCCGCTCTAAGCCATCCTTGGCTCCCCTAGAAGATGGACACATCTACAAGAGTGCCGCCGTGGCCACAGACGCAGGGCCCTGCTCTGTCATTGGCAGGTAGGCAGGTCCCTCCCTCCCCCCCCCCCAGGTGGCAGGAAGCCTAGTGAGGAGGAACGCCGCCCCTGCCTGCTGGGCTGTGACAAGGCTTTGTCTTCCACAGCGATATCCTTCAAAAGGGCGGCTCGGCCGTGGATTCTGCCATTGCGGCTCTCCTCTGCGTGGGCCTGATGAACCCCCACAGCATGGGCATCGGAGGGGGGCTCGTCTTCACCATTTCTACAGCGGACGGTAAGGATGGGCAGAGGGAGCTCTTTCTGCCACGGGGGGTGGCAAGACATGCCTGTCTGCCTGGGGCAGCTGCTAAGGCTGCCTTTTCCAACTGGGTGCCCCCAGATGTTTTGGACTGCAACTCCCATCAGCCCCAGGCAACTGGTGGGGTTGATGGGGATTGTAGTCTGGAACCTGGAGGGGCACCAGCTCTGGGGGAGGCCACCAGAGACCCCCCAGGCTTCGGTATGTTTTTCTTGAAAATATGTTGCACCCCCCCAAATCTCTGAGATTCCAGGGGTTATAGGTGTGCTTACTTAAGGTCTGAGTTTCCTTCTGGGAATGAGGCACAGGGGAGACTGTGGTGTCTTTATGATATATGGTTTATTTACATATCTATACAACCTGAGCTTATGATGGAGGGATTTGTGGCATTCACACTCCAAGAGGTTCTGGTTTCTCCTATAACCACAGCAGCCTTGGACTTAAGTAGACCCCAACCATTGCTCTCAAATGCTGCTCTTCGACTGTCACTCCAGCCTGCTGCTTATTATGTCCATTTTATAACTCCTAACTGCAATCCTAAAACACTTAAAAGCTAACTCTCATTTGAGGAAAGGGGGGAGAGAACCCACTCATTTGCAAATGAAATTTCCCCTTGATCTTTTGTTGTTCTAATCACTCCTTATCTCCAGGCTATCGCCTCCTGCAGAAGGGTAAAGGTAAAGGTATCCCTGACTGTTAGGTCCAGTCGCGGATGAATCTGGGGTTGCACGCTTATCACGCTCTATAGACTGAGGGAGCTGGCGTTTGTCTGCAGACAGCTTCCGGGTCACGTGGCCACCATGACTAAGCTGCTTCTGGCGAACCAGAGCAGCGCACGGAAACATCGTTTACCTTCCCGCCAGAGTGGTACCTATTTATCTACTTGCACTTGATGTGCTTTCAAACTGCTAGGTTGGCAGGAGCTGGGACTGAACAACGGGAACTCACCCCGTCGCGGGGATTTGAACTGCTGACCTTCTGATCGGCAAGCCCTAGGCTCAGTGGTTTAGACCACAGCACCACCTGCGCCCCGCCACCTGCAGAGGGCTAATTCGCTTTTGACACATCACAGGAAGCATGGCTTAATTAGTTATTGACACATGTTGATTCCATAGGGTTAGAAGCCCTTAGAACACAGCTCAAATACACACACGGGTCTAGCAGCCAGTTTTAACACACAAACCTTAATTAAATTCTAACACTAGCTTGATCCGGAATTTAGGGTGTCTTGCACCCACCCTGATTATGAAGTAAATATAGCTGGACGAAGCAGTCCTAATAATGAGGAATGCTTGCTCAGTGTGGATTACTCTAGATATAAGGTAACATTAGGTAAAGGTAAAGGGACCCCTGACCATTAGGTCCAGTCGTGACCGACTCTGAGGTTGCGGCGCTCATCTCGCTTTATTGGCCGAGGGAGCCGGCGTACAGCTTCCGGGTCATGTGGCCAGCATGACTAAGCCGTTTCTGGCGAACCAGAGCGGCGCACGGAAACGCCGTTTACCTTCCCGCCAGAGCGGTACCTATTTATCTACTTGCACTGGTGTGCTTTCGAACTGCTAGGTTGGCAGGAGCAGGGACCGAGCAACGGGAGCTCACCCTGTCGCAGGGATTCAAACCACCGACCTTCTGATCGGCAAGCCCTAGGCTCAGTGGTTTAGACCACAGCGCCACCTGTGTTCCTAAGGTAACATTACCAAAGTATAATACCAGTGGCAGGCAGCTTTCAACACAAAGAGCTTAGTTGTCCACTCCTGCTGTTGAATTGTTCACCTGTAAAGTTCAACAAGTGTATCGTCAGTGTGTACACAATGATTGAGCTGTAGAAATCAGCAACTGGGCACTTCCACACCGACTCTTGTACATGCTTGGAGAAACAGCTTGCCCCTCCCTGTGTTTCAACGTAATGTGCGAACCAGCCAGCAGCACTGCAGAGATGTGATCCTAGAGCGTGCCAGTTTCTGACTTGGCCAGATCCATCGCTGTGTTGACTCCCCCGACAATCTGTGGACAAGATGGTGAGACAGATTTTTTGCCTCTCGACAGGGAAAGTGGAAGTCATCAATGCTAGGGAGACGGCGCCAAGAAATGCATTCCGGGATATGTTTGGCAATGACACACAGCTGTCCAAGAAAGGTAAAGGGATGGGAAATCCTTCATTGGTGTTATTGGCAGGCTGGGATCCAAGTAGGTTGGCACCTCTAGAGTATTGTGGTGTAGGTAAAGGTGTCCCTGAAGTTGTCCTAAATGCTCCTCATCTACTTCCATTCCTGAGTCCGAAAAAATGGACCTTCCTGCTCAGGCTGTGCCATGTCTTTTTAAAAATATGTATATAATTTTTATTAAATTTTCTCTTTTACAATTTCATATAAACATTTTACAGCCTTAAGATGTCAATGACTTCCCTTCTCTTTCCAAGATTCATTTTATGTATCTTAAATCACTGCGTATTTTACAAAAAGTATACCAATCTGATTTCCACTATTGCATCTATCCAAACTTATTTACACTGTTGAATTTATCTTAAGGCTGCCAGCGTTTTCAGGTGTATACAATTATTTTCCAGCTATTCAGTGAACATTTTCCAATCTTCTTTAAACATGTGTTCTTCTTGTTTTCTTACTCCATATGTTAAGTCTGCAAGTTGTGCATATTCTGTCAACTTAAGTTGCCATCCTTCTTTAGTTGGGACCTCAGTGTTTTGGGCTAACAAAACACAGGCCGCAGTTGTTACATACATAAACAAGTTTTTCTGTCACCTGGGAATTTCAGTCTGAATTATCTGGGCTGTGCCATGTTTTCTTCTCCAAGGAAGAGTATGAGTAAGAAACTCCATCTTAGTTATTTTAAAAAGTCTCCCAATAATCTATTGAATCATAGAATCATAAAATGTGTAGAGCTGGAAGGGATACTAAAGGTCATCTAGTCCAACCCCCTGCAGTACAGCAATCTCGACTAAAGCATCCACAACAGATGGCCATTCCGTCTCTGCTTAGAAACCTCCAATGAAGCAGAGTCCACAACCTCCTGAAATCACTACCTTGCAAAGCACCTTGACACCAAGGGCAAGAAATCAGCCTGTTTGTTTGTTTGTTTAGAGTATTTGTGCCCTACTCTTCATCCTGAAAGCCTCTCAGAGTAGCTTGCATGCGATCAAAACACGACAGTCCTTGCAATCTGGGAGGGGGGGACACCACACGCAAGGAAAAGGTGACAGGGAGGGAAGAGGAAAACCAAAACTCAAGAGCCTGTTTCTAAAAGTTGATCCTATAATGACCAGTTGGCACGGTTCAGGAGCAGGTGCCTGATAAACCTAATACTGTACACACTTAGCATTTTGCTAGCCTTGATTTAAATTGGTTCATAGGGTGCCCTTGTCTGGTTTGCATCCCACCAGGCCTTACTCCGTTGCCTGGGCTCTAACCTAATTAAGACATCCCAAACACTTTCTAGACTGGTGACTGGGAGCAGCTGCCGAGACCACATAACACCGGTCCTGAAAGACCTACATTGGCTCCCAGTACGTTTCTGAGCACAATTCAGAATGTTGGTGCTGACCTTTAAAGCCCTAAATGGCCTCAGCCCAGTATACCTGAAGGACCATCTCCACCCCCATCATTCAGCCCGGACACTGAGGTCCAGCGCCGAGGGCCTTCTGGCGGTTCCCTCGCTATGAGAAGTGAAGTTGCAGTGAACCAGGCAGAGGGCCTTCTCAGTAGTGGCGCCCACCCTGTGGAACACCCACCTGATGTCAAGGAAATAAACAACTATCTGACGTTTAGAAGGCAGCCCTGTTTAGGGAAGTTTCTAATGACTGATGTTTTAATGTATTTTTAATCTCTTGTTGGAAGCAGCCCAGAGTGGCTGAGGAAACACAGCCAGATGGGTGGGGTCAAAATAGTATATTATTATTATTATTATTATTATTATTATTATTATTATTATTTATTTTGGCCACCTTAAAGAGGTCTGCAGGAGTACCCCCATGTCCTTTTATGAAGGCTAATCTTTACCAGCCCCCTGAATGTCACTCAGAAGTTTGCCAGGGTCCCCAGCACTGACCCAAGGGCCCTGACTGCCTTCTTCTTCTCCTCTTATGAGCCAGCGATTTAGGGGAGCCCATCTTGGCCCACAGGTGCCCCTCTGTTCACCTCACCTCCTTCTCCCTGAGGTGCAAAGAGGGAGTTGTGTGCAGCCCTTTGAATGTGGGCTGCCCTGAGGCAGAGCTTCCCCAAAGGTCCCTGCCCCTCAGATACTGGAATTTTGATCTGCTTGCTCTCTGATTGTGGTGTATTGATCTGCTTGCTCTCTCTGCCCGTTCCAGGAGGGCTGTCCATTGCAATTCCGGGAGAGATCCGTGGCTACGAAATGGCTCACAAACGGCACGGCAAGCTGGCGTGGAAGGAGCTGTTTCTGCCCAGCATTGAACTGGCACGGAAGGGTTTCCCGGTTGGGAAAGGCTTGGCAGGAGCCCTGGCGTATAGAAAGGAAGCAGTTGAGAGCAACCCGTCCATGTGGTAGGTTTGAGGGGTAAGGCACTCTGTGCATAGCTGTCAACTTACAGATTTGAAAATAAGGGATCAGCAGCCAAAATAAGGGATTTTCGGAGCACAGGTATGTTCAACTTCTGAGCCCCTCCGAGCCAAAGGCAGAAAGCCCAGCCAGCAGCCAAACAAAGCCTCAAGCAGTAGTTCCCAGAGCGCAGCAACCCAGCAAAGGGGATGCAGCAAGGAAAACCACTGTCACCTCTCCGCTGGGAAGCACTGAGGCAACGCGGCCGATTTGATCAGCACAAGGCATGCAAGCTCCACCCCCAGTCGTTCTTGGACTCCTTATTGGGTGAGCAATGCAGCCAAGCAACACAGCTGGAGCCTCCCTCCCCCCTGGCCGGCAGGGAGGGAAGGAGAGGAGCTGCTTCCTTTGAAACCCGGGAAATTTAAGGGACACCATCAATAAGGGACAGCAGCGGGACACAGTGCTGGGATAAGGGGCTTTCCCGCCAAATAAGGGACGGTTGACAGCTATGACTGTGTGGCACAGGGAGGTCAAAAGCGCAGTGGGAGCTCAACTGAGGGAGCAGTGATGGGGTTGGCTCCCTCACAGGGAGATCAGAGCCAAAGGGGGCCACCAAACTGTTGGCAAACCTTTTGGCCGTACTTTGGCTGGAATTTGGCACGGCTGCCAAGTGCCTGATGAAATGGCTTCAGGGGCCAAAGCTGCTCCACAGGCTGCCAGCTCTCTCTGTTTCTCATTTAGGTCGTCACAGTTGTTCATTCCAGTTTAATAAACCCGACGGAAAACAACCCTTGAAGAGATGTAGCCTCTCAACAAGGCATGTCTCATGTTTTAGGCTCAAAGGCCTTTCCATGGAAGTCTGACTGACCAGACATTTCGCTGACTCAGGCAGATCAAGTGGTGCCATCGCTCGCCGCACCTAACCCCAAGTCAACGTGCAGAGTTCACCTGAACATGTGCAGAGTTGGGCTCTCTTCAGGTGTTCAGTTGGGCTCTCTTCAGGTGTTCAGAAGAAAGGGAGAAGGCACACCAGCCTTCCCCAGCCTGATGCACCCCAAATATTTTGGACTACAACTCCCATCGGTCCCAGCATAATATGGCTGCCCTGGTTGGGGCGGATGGAAGTGTTAGTTCAAAACATGTGAAGGCTGCCAGGCTGGCGGAGGATGTCCTGCAAGCCTTCCCATCCACTGTAGACCCTGGAAGGTGACCCACGGTGCTGTCTTCTGCCTCAACATGCTTCCATTGACAGGGTTCCCCAAACCTGAGTCTCTAGCTGGTTTCAGACTACAATTCCCATCATCCCTGACCATGGTCCCGCTAGCCAGGGATGATGGGAATTGTAGTCCAAAGACATCTGGAGACCCAGGTTTGAGAAACGCTGATCTAGGAGGTTACAGGGCTGCTATGTGAGCTAGCACCCAAGCACCCATGTGTCCAGCTCTCCTTTTTAAAAAAAGTTTTTTATTTATACTTTTCAAATTTATACATTTCATTCATTTTACAATCCATTTAACATTTCAAAATTTGTCTTCCTTCCCCCTCTTTCTGAGGTTCCTCACATTTATTTTATAATATCTTCTGCATATCCAAGTTCATTTAACTTGCTCATTTATTCATATACTGTAAATATACAGTGGTACCTCTAGTTAAGTACTTAATTCGTTCCGGAGGTCCGTTCTTAACCTGAAACTGTTCTTAACCTGAAGCACCACTTTAGCTAATGGGGCCTCCTGCTGCCGCCGCGCCACTGGAGCACAATTTCTGTTCTTATCCTGAAGCAAAGTTCTTAACCTGAAGCACTATTTCTGGGTTAGCGGAGTTTGCAACCTGAAGCATATGTAACCTGAAGTGTATGTAACCTGAGGTACCACTGTATACTCTTATAAAACTGCAGGTTATTACAAATAATCCTGCTAATGTTTTTATCTGTTTACAATTTATCTTTAAATACTCAATAAACCATTTCCATTCTTTTATTAAAAAGTTTGTTATCTTGATATCTTATTCTTCTGGTAAGTTTCGCCATTTCTGCATATTCTGTAAGTTTTTGTATCCATTCTTCCTTTACTGGGACTTCTGCTTCTTTCCACTTTTGGGCAAGTAACATTCTTGCCGCTGTATAAACATGAATAAATTTCTATACAATTTAGGTAGTTCTGTCCCTATAATTCCCAAAAGAAAAGATTCTGGGTTTTTTGTTTTTTTTATAAAAGTTATTTTGAACATCCTTTTCAATTCATTATATATCATTTCTCAGTAAGATTTAACCTTATTTAACCTGTCAACTTACAGATTTGAAAATAAGGGGCCAGCAGCCTCGAAAATAAGGGATCAGCAGCCAAAATAAGGGATCAACAAATACATATTTTGTTGCATGCAAATGGCTTTAGATACTTATTAGGTCCATACATTGCCATATAGCATGTATTCAACACATGAAAACAGCAACAATTTGTTGTTGACAAAGGACAGCTGGACATAGAAAGTAGCTTATTTAAGGGACATCATCAATAAGGGACAGCAGCGGGACATGGTGCTGGGATAAGGGACTGTCCCGCCAAATAAGGGACACTTGACAGCTATGCTGCAAGACCGCCATGTAGCCAATTCTCCTTGTCTTCCCTCTCCCTCTCCCCCACCAGTGCGGTCTTCTGCAAAGACGGGAAAGTTCTCCAGGAGAATGAGATTCTCACCCTTCCCAACTTGGCCCGCACCTACGAGATCTTAGCCGAGGAGGGTCCGGATGCCTTTTATACCGGGAGCTTAGCTCAGCAAATTATAGCCGACATCACAGCAGCAGGTGAGAAATCTGGAGGTGGCAGAGGGCTTATATAGGAAAGGTCCACTGCCATTTCCAAACCCCATGAAAAGCTCACTGGCAGTTTGGCAGTCCTATGGACTAGCCACCTCTCCTTTATACACCCCAATTGTTTTTGCCACCCATGGCAGGGGTGTAGCCTTTAAAATCCATGCCAAGGCGTCCTGGGAGCTCTGGTTCAGTCCAAATCACAGGAGCCAACTCCTAGGGTCTGAGATTCCTTCACCCCACCCAAAGGTTGATGGGCATTGCTGTTCAAATGGCGTGCATGCCCCGTGTCCAGTGGTCAGTTATGTGGGGCGGGGCTTATCTGGCTGGGCCCCCCAAATATTGGGATCCCTGTCCCCATCTTCTCTTCCAGGAGGGAACATCACGCTGGACGACTTGAGAGACTACACGCCGATTCTAGATGAAAATCCTTTAAAGGTCCACATAGGGGAACTCACCATGTTTGCACCCAATGCCCCCTTTAGTGGTGCTGTGCTGGCCCTGGCGCTCAACATCATGAAGGGTAAGATTTCTCCTTCTCTTTAGGCACGAGAGGCTTAAAAATGGCTACTTGTTTGTTGTATTTATATCCCACTTTTCCTCCCCAAGGAGCTGAAGGTGGCATACATAGAATCATAGAATCATAGAATCATAAAAAGCCTAAAGATTAAAAAAGATTAAATATTTTAAGATATAAGGAAAGGTAATTATATTAAGATATTAAAATTATGACAAAATTAAATTAAGACAGAGGGAAGGAATTTGCTGACAAAATATATGATCTGGAATACAGAGAAGGAAGGTCTGGGGAGGTCGGAGACACAGGTTAATGCAAAGAATATAATGAGGATAAAAATTGTTTTTATTTTTTCTATTTTTCTTTTTCGTACTTTTGGTTGTTTTGTGTTTGTATGTCATGTTATTGTATTTTTCGTTGTGTTGTGTTTTATTTTTTGTTGCTTTACACTTATTGTAAAACCCAATAAAATATTTATAAAAAAAAATATAGAATCATAGAATCATAGAGTTGGAAGAGACCACAAGGGCCATCGAGTCCAACCCCCTGCCAAGCAGGAAACACCATCAGAGCACTCCTGACATATGGTTGTCAAGCCTCTGCTTAAAGACCTCCAAAGAAGGAGACTCCACCACACTCCTTGGCAGCAAATTCCACTGTCGAACAGCTCCTACTGTCAGGAAGTTCTTCCCACATGGTTCTCCCACCCACCCCATCTCAAATTAATCTCCTCAACAACCGTGCGAAGTAGGCTAGTGTCAGATGCTGATGGTGGTTGCTCGTGAGTCACCAGGCAGGACTCCAACCTGTCTTTTACAGGTTTTTGTTAAGTTGTGACTGAACATATCAGACGACACAGCGATTCTTCAAACAGCTCTTGTTTATCCACAGGCCAGAACAGAACTGAACTGAATGGTTCAGCCAGCCTGCTTATATAGAGCTCCAGTACAACGTAACTGTAACAATTTCCTAAAACTATCCAATCACTGAATGTCACTTTCGATCCCTTATTTGCATAACTATCTACAGTATCCCCCTGCTGGCCCAGGGTGAGAACTTCAGTACCTAACAGTTTTATTGTGCAAACTATTTACAGTGCAGATCTACAAAGTTCATGTCCGTCTCAGTCACTTGCAGAATCAGGGAGTGGTCCCTTCCGGCTTCTCCCCCAACATAAGAACTTCGGCACCCCAAGCCTCCTCCTCCCCTCCTTGCGTTTCACCCCTCTGCGCAAGCTGGGTGACGGAGGTGCTGTGCGTCCCTCTTGGCCAGCTGGGTGAGGCGAGGCGCTGGGGCTCTCAACAGCATCCTCAAGCCTTTTCCTCACTTGGCTGCAGTGGCATAGCGTGGGTTGTCAGCACCCGGGGCAAGGCAAGTAATTTGCGCCCCCTAACCCGGGGCAAGGCAAGTAATTTGCCCCCCCCCCGCTGCACTGTCCCTCCCCCAGATAGTCCCTCGCTCTCTCTCCGCACCGCACCGCATGCCTGGCACCCTCCCCTCCACAGTGGGCGGCGACCCGGCGGCTCGGAGCGGATTTGCACAGCCAGCACTGCAGTGAGAGAGAGTGAGTGAGCCAGGTAGGGGCAGAGAGCTGCGAGTGCGAGCGCCCCCCCCCCCGATGTTGCGCCCGGTGCGGCCGGCCCCCCCTGCACCCCCCACGCTAGGCCACTGCTTGGCTGGCCCCTTCCCTCTCTTCTCCACTGGAGGTATGGTTTTTCCCACTGCTGGAAGATGAATTGCTCCTCAGGAGTTTCAGAGGCTCTCTCCGGTTTGGCTCAGATTGCGCCCTTGCCAGCTTCAGCAGTGGCAGGGGCTCTGCTCCCCTGTCTGATGCCCAACCTTTTGCTTCTCTCTGGCAGAATTTAATTTCGCCCGCAGCGACGTGGAGACTCTGGAGAAAAAGGTCTTGACTTACCACCGCATCATTGAGGCCTTCCGCTTTGCTTATGCCAAGAGGACTTTACTGGGGGACCCTGCATTTGTCAACATTGCCGGGGTAAGTCCATCGCTGTTCTGTAATATCCGAGGAATAAAAGGGCTTATTTAACTCAGTGACAGAGGGCCAGCTTTCAATTGTTTTGCCTGTTGGGATGTGAATCGAAGCTAGGAGAGGATATATTTATGAGCTGTTATCCTTCCTTCCTCACGTTTGTGAGTTCAGCAGTGTGCCATCCCTTTACAGCTTAAAACAGAAAGCTAATAATAATAATAATAATAATAATAATAATAATAATAATTTATTATTTATACCCCGCCCATCTGGCTGGGTTTCCCCAGCCACTCTGGGCGGCTTCCAAAAGAATATTAAAATACTGTGATACATCAAACATTAAAAGCTTCCCTAAACAGGGCTGCCTTCAGATGTCTTCTAAAAGTCTGGTAGTTGTTGTTCTCTTTGACATCTGGTGGGAGGGCGTTCCACAGGGAGGGCGCCACTACCGAGAAGGCCCTCTGCCTGGTTCCCTGTAACCTCACTTCTCGCAGTGACGGAACCGCCAGAAGGCCCTCGGTGCTGGACCTCAATGTCTGGGCTGAACGATGGGGGTGGAGACACTTCTTCAGGTATAGCCTAGATAGGCTAGTTGCTTTGAGGCAGACTGGATTCTCCTGTTATTTCCCTCTTTCCTCACCCTTAAAACAGTAACCACACAAACAAGTCTTGTAAAAAAAACAACATTTACTCAGAATACTTGCTGAAACGTACCTGGCACAGCAGCTTTGTTCAGGCGGGCTTAAAGTGGTTATTTGATTACAAAGACATACTTAAATCTAGCTCATGGGTAGACAAACTAAGGCTCGGGGGCCGAATCTGGCCCAATTGCCTTCTAAATCCAGCCCGCGGACGGTCCAGGAATCAGTGTGTTTTTACATGAGTAGAATGTGTCCTTTCATTTAAAATGCATCTCTGGGTTATTTGTGGGGCCTTCCTGGTGTTTTTACATGAGTAGAATGTGTGCTTTTATTTAAAATGCACCTCTGGGTTATTTGTGGGGCATAGGAATTTGTTCATTTCCCCCCCAAATATAGTCTGCCCCCCCACAAGGTCTGAGGGACAGTGGACCGGCC
Organism: Podarcis tiliguerta; assembly: GCF_965153285.1. Lineage (NCBI taxonomy): Eukaryota > Metazoa > Chordata > Lepidosauria > Squamata > Lacertidae > Podarcis > Podarcis tiliguerta. The sequence continues at coordinate 27,298,165 of NC_139549.1, forward strand.
TCCTGCTGAAAAAGTTTGCTGATCCCTGGTCTAGCTTGAAACGTGGTCTGAGTTTGGAGCTCTGACTGAGTGGGCATTCTCACATTGCTGGCATGCTGGGGAAAGATGGAAAGAGCGGTTGTGCCCAGGCAGGTAGGAGAAAATAAAGATATGCCCTCCCCATGTCAGGGGGGCACAGTCTCTCACAGAGATCTCTCCAGCGAACTTACAGGAAAACTCTGCAACCTTCAGCTCCTATCATGTGCCCATCTAGCAAAACATGAATGGTTGGTTTGGCTGCATTTTAAATATCCCACAATGCCAAGTCAGGTCCCGGATTTGGCGATAACCGCCACTGCCTTTGCTTTCTCTCCTTCCATCCAGATCATCGAAAACATAACCTCGGAGCACTTTTCGAAGAAGCTGTGGGCCAAAATCACTGATGAGACCCATGAAGTCAACTACTACGAGCCAGAATATTACACTCCGGACGACTCTGGGACATCCCATCTCTCTGTGGTGTCCGCAGATGGGAGCGCTGTGGCTGCTACCAGCACCATCAACCAATAGTAGGAGCTCTGAGCATTGCTTCCCATGTAGGGGACTCTGCCAAGGGTGGCTGGGATGGGAACTTGCAGTGGAGAATTGGCTTCTGCTGAAACGGGCTGTGGGGGAAGGATTACCGTATTTTTCGCTCTATAAGACGCACCAGACCACAAGACGCACCTAGTTTTTGGAGGAGGAAAACAAGAAAAAAAATATTCTGAATCTCAGAAGCCAGAACAGCAAGAGGGATCTCTGCGCAGTGAAAGCAGCAATCCCTCTTGCTGTTCTGGCTTCTGGGATAGCTGCGCAGCATGCATTCGCTCCATAAGACGCACACACATTTCCCCTTACTTTTTAGGAGGGGAAAAGTGAGTCTTATAAAGCAAAAAATACGGTAATTCAGAGGAGCCTGGATAGCTCAGCTGGGTAGACCACGGTGCTGATGATGCCAAGGTTGCAGGTTCGATTCCCGTATGGGACAGCTGGATATTCCTACATTGCAAGGGGGTCGGACTAGATGATTCTCTAGGTCCCTTCCAACTCTACAATTCTGTGATTCTATGACAGTCTTTCCCCACCCATTGATGGATTACACTACTTTCCCAGGGTACGGACAGACCCTCACCACAGGATCCAAAGGAAACAAAGCTTTTTTATGACTGGATATGGACTGAACCAGATCTAAATCATGAAGGGACGTGGGTGGCGCTGTGGGTTAAACCACAGAGCCTAGGACTTGCCGATCAGAAGGTCAGCACTTCGAGGTGAGCTCCCGTTGCTCGGTCCCTGCTCCTGCCAACCTAGCAGTTCGAAAGCACATCAAAGTGCAAGTAGATAAATAGGTACCACTCCGGCGGGAAGGTAAACGGCGTTTCCGTGTGCTGCTCTGGTTTGCCAGAAGCAGCTTAGTCATGCTGGCCACATGACCCGGAAGCTGTACGCCGGCTCCCTCGGCCAATAAAGCTAGATGAGTGCCGCAACCCCAGTCTGCCACGACTGGACCTAATGGTCAGGGGTCCCTTTCCCTTTACCTAGATCTAAATCAGTGGTTCCCAAATTCCCCCCAATCCCCCAAAACCACTTAGCATTGCTGAGGGCCTAGGCGGACCGCATGATGATTTTTCTGCCTGCTATTGTAATAATAGAATCATAGAATTGTAGAGTTGGAAGAGTCATCTACGAATGACAGCTAAAGATTCCCTAGCAGATAGGCCATCCAACCTTTGTTTCAACCTCTGTTTAAAAACAATGTGTTGTCCTAGATACTGCACAATTTAAAATGGCACCTTAATTGCTTCTTTTATTTCTCGTACAGTGTATTTTGTTGTGTTCCACGTAATACAGTAAGAGAAGCAATTAAAACACTGTTAAAAAAATCAATATAAATGCAATAGTGCAATGGATTCAGGGCCATCTCCTGCCTTCATCCACAAATCCACAGATAACTTGAATGAAGGTTGTGGACTCCTGGAAACCCCTGATCTAGTTGATCCACATTATCCAGAAAAACCTCAATCTGAGATGTGCCTTAGACAATGATACAGTATGGAGACTGGCCCTGTATTGTCCTGGAGAAGGTTTTTTTTTCCCCTCAGCAAAGAGTTGGCCACTGCCTCCTTTAGGCTAGAATTGGCTGTCACTGCAGCCAGGGCCGGATTTAGGTTTGATGAGGCCCTAAGCTACTGAAGGTAATGGGGCCCTTTATATGTCCAGCTGTCCTTTGTCAACAACAAATTGTCGCTGTTTTTTGTGTTGAATATATGCTACATGGTAATTTATGGACCTAACAGGTCCATGTTGTTGTGTTGTCGTTTAGTCGTGTCCGACTCTTCGTGACCCCCTGGACCAGAGCACGCCAGGCACTCCTGTCTTCCACTGCCTCTTGCAGTTTGGTCAGATTCATGTTTGTAGCTTCGAGAACACTGTCCAACCATCTCGTCCTCTGTCGTCCCCTTCTTCTTGTGCCCTCCATCTTTCCCAACATCAGGGTCTTTTCCAGGGAGTCTTCTCTTCTCATGAGGTGGCCAAAGTATTGGAGCCTCAGCTTCAGGATCTGTCCTTCCAGTGAGCACTCAGGGCTGATTTCCTTCAGAATGGATAGGTTTGATCTTCTTGCAGTCCATGGGACTCTCAAGAGTCTCCTCCAGCACCATAATTCAAAAGCATCAATTCTTCGGCGATCAGCCTTCTTTATGGTCCAGCTCTCACTTCCATACATCACTACTGGGAAAACCATGGTTTTAACTATACGGACCTTTGTTGGTCCATACACAACACAAAACACTGTTGCTGTATGTAGGTTTTATTTTATTTGTTTTTTATCTTATATTTTGGAAATGTACACCCAATTTTTCCCCTTTAATTTTTTGGGGGGCTCTCAAGAGAGTGGGGCCCTAAGCTATAGCTTGTTTAGTTTATACGTAAATCCAGCACTGACTGCAGTTCCATGTCTGGGAGAAAATACTTCACCTGCAGGAATTCTGATCTTCACAGAATTGTCAAAGACGCAGGAGCTCTCTTTGGGTCAGGAGCATTGAGGAGGAGAACTGATCCCCTTACTGGAACCAGAAGACCCTTTGGGTCCCACCCTTTCCAACTGTTACAATTCTACGATTCTATGGTTTCGGAGGAAAATCTTGCCCGTTACATCTTTCACCAAGAGTAGCTGCAGAGGGAACATTTTCCACATGGTGTCAGCACTGGGTTATATTGGTGGTGGAGCAAACCAAACCCAACCTAACCCAGCCAAACAAACACAAACCATTTGTACTTTCCTGAAGAATCAGACCCTCTAGGTACTTGGATCAAAGCCAGGTTTCTCTCCCCTCTCTGCAAACCTGCTTCCAAGGACAGAGACGCTTCATCTGTTCATTTTGTAAATCTTATCACGGGCTCTTGAGTGTATGCAGGTGCACACAGGAGCCTCCTTTTCTAAGCATCCAATCCTTTTCCACGCAGGAGGAATGTTTGTAGCACACAAAACAGGAAGCATCCAATGATGTAAAGAAGAAGACGAAGAAGGAATAGTTTATCTTAGAGATGCTGGAAAGGATGAGTGTTTACAGACTCTCAAAGTGTCTCTATTTTCCAGGGACAGTTGCAGATTTACAGAAGCCGTTCCAGTTTCTTATTTAATGCCAGAATGTCCAGCTTTCCCCCAGGCCATCCCTATTTTAATGGGAGAAATGTTGGAGAGTATGGTAGGCCGTCCCTATTTTCATTGGTCATGGAGTTATGTGACCCCCCAGGCTAAGGAGCTAAGTAACTATACAACCTTTAGAAGACCTCTGACGGCAGCCCTCTACAGAAGCACACATTTTGTGCACAGATGTCCCAAACTGCTGTGTGTGAGGTGGTGATGCTGTAAGGTAAAAAGGACCCCCGGGCAGTTAAGTCCAGTCACAGGCGACTATGAGGTTGCGGCACTCATATCGCTTTTAGGCCAAAGGAGCCAGCATTTGTCCACAGAGAGCTTTCCAGATCATGTGGCCAGCATGGCTAAACCACTTCTGGTGCAACAGAGCAGTGTGACAGAAACCAGAGCACATGGAAACGCCGTTTACCTACCCACCACAGTGGTACCTATTTAACTACTTGCACTGGCATGCTTTTGAACTGCTAGGTTGGCAAAAGCTGGGGCAGAGCAACAGCAGCTCACCCCGTCGCGCCGAACTTCTGATTGGCAAGTCCAAGAGGCTCAGTGGTTTAGAACACATGTGTCTCTTTAGGCTCTCTTTGGCCACAAGCTTGTGTCTGAGACAGCTCTCTTTCTGGAGCCCACGTTTCCTGCTTCCACCACCAGTGGACCTGATGTTGTCTTTCTTGTCCGGCTCAGCTTTGGCTCAGACGTCCTTTCTCCGGTGAGCGGCATCCTGTTCAATGACGAGATGGATGACTTCAGCTCCCCACACATCGTCAACGGCTTTGGGGTCCACCCGTCTGTGGCAAACTTCATTGCCCCAGGTAAGGCCTCTGGGGTGTCTCTCTTGGGGGCTTTTCATTCTGGCCAACTCTCTAGGCAAGAGCTTGGCTCGTAGTCCTGCCCAAGGGGCAGGCCGCTTCTTCTCTGCCTCCGCTCTTCCTTGGCCGAAGGACACTGCAAACCCCCTCTGGCCCACACCAGCCCCGAGTCTCCTCCACCTCTGGATTTCCTGCTAAGGTCTGGTGGGTAAGCAGGCTTTTTAGCAAGGCTGAGGCCTAGGAATGCCTATCTAACTTCTCACCTCCCTGACAGGGAAGCGTCCTTTTTCTTCCATGTGTCCGTCTATCCTCATGGATAAGGAGAACAAGGTCCGGATGGTGGTCGGTGCTTCTGGAGGAACGAAGATCACCACAGCAACAGCAATCGTAGGTTGTTGGTGGGCTGAGGAGAAGCCAAACAGGTTTAGGAGCAAGGGGAGGACCCTGGGCGGTCCATTGCAGCCACAAGGCCTGCAGCAGAGGAAACCCTGCTATGGGTGAGAGGAAGAAGAGGCCTAGTCTGGAAGCCAAGGGGATTGAGACATTGGGTGGTAGTGGGGTCATGTCTCTCATGATGGTGCAAGGCATTAGCGATTAAAATCACCTAGCTCTTTGGGAGGGCTCTGGGAAGGCTCAATTGCCTTGGGGTAGAGCCAGTGTGATTAGGATGTCAGGCTAGGAGTTGGTTGAGGTCCCAGTTCCAGTCCCCAGCTGGCCATGAAGTTCTCTGAGTGGCTTGGGGGCCAGTCCCCCTCAAGGGAGAAGGTGGTGCGCCATTTTGGGTTCTTTGGAGTAAAACAAAATGGAGGGTGGGAAAGGAAATAGCCTGGTCGGCCTGGTTGGGGCCATCTTGAAGTGCCTTTGCTGGGCGTGTTGTGGAGGTGGATGAAGGGAGGGTCTCCCATACAGGGCAGAGAGCTGCTTTGAGTCCATATTCTAGGAACTGTTGTGCTCTACCTGGGGTGCCTTGTTTTTTCTCCTCATCCAGACCATTCTCCGCTCCCTCTGGTTCGGCTACAACATTAAGGAGGCGGTGGAGGAGCCTCGCATCCATAACCAGCTCTTCCCTTCCCTCACCGTCCTGGAGAATGAGGTGGAGCAGGTCGGTCTGCCTCAAAGAGGGGAAGGGTGGTGGGTTGGGAATGAAGAACTGAGAACATCAGGTCTGCTCAGGGAGCTGCCTTGGGCCGTTGAGTCCAGCCATTGGGGTTCATCCAGCTCAGCACTGTCCACACTGATAGGCAGCACCGGTTTCAGACAGGAGATAGTCTCAGCCCTTACCTGGAGATGCTGCGACGGCAGATTGAAATTGGAACCTTCTGCATTCAGAGCAGCTGCTCCACCATGAAGCTGCTACGATGGCCCTTGCCTGCTTCTGCTTTCAGGGCTGACTAGATATTGCTCACTTTTAGAAAATTCACAGACTATAGCAGTGTAGTTGCAGATTTAAGGTAGGAGGTAAAGGTTGCCATTCGACGCCCCAATTCTGGCCTGCCCATTTGCCGGCGTGCATTTGCTCACACCATGCACAGTGAATGAGCAGTATAGATCCGGAGGTGGCCACCATCTTAGATGATTTTAGGCCTTTTTGAGAGGCCATGGAACCTCCATAGGCCAAGGCACTCTACCTTTACCAGATGCCCAGGAAGATGGCTGCAGGGGAGGAGGCTATTTCACATGCACAAATATACAATTTTACTATGCAGCTATATCTATATTGCTGGTTTTGATACATTTTGTGTCAGAAACGTATTGACAGAAAAGGTATCAAAATAAAATCAGCAGTATATATATAGTCTGGTTTTATTGATATTTTACTTAATATGTTATTGTGTATTATTATTATTATCCGCTCTTCACTATAAGGTCCTAAAGCAAACAACACTATTAAAACAATATTTAAAACAATATTTAAAACAATTTAAAACAACTTGCAACCATAAAAAACAAGGAAGGGCCTAAAAACATACACCTCAGGTGTAAAGAGCTTTATATGTGACCCACTTAGAGGTTTTTGTTGATTAAATATATAAATTATTATCATTATTATTATACAAAATATATTGAATTACATTATAGCTTGTTGAATAAATAAATGATGTATGTGCATTGCACAGAAGTCAAAAAGTGCCAGCCCAGCACTGCCTGGCTGCGCTCTCCAAGGTCCTAAGCAGACCACCCCCTCACCCCTGCCCCCCACCCCACTTGAGACCCTCTTGACTGGAGCTGAGGGAGATCCTCTTGCACACCTAGGATGAGAGTGAGGGCTGTCTGACCACAGAGGCACCTGCTAGCCTTGCATTCTGCAACCTAGTGCCCTTCAGTTGTTTCTGACTACAACTCCCATCATCCCCTGCTGGCCAGCATGGCCTTGTGATTCTGAGTTGTAGTCCAGAACATCTGGAGGCTGCCATCTTGAGGAAGGCAAGGCTCAGCCACTGCTGGTAACAGAGAGGGCCGCTGGGCGGGGAAGGGGGAGCGGAGTCAACTCAGATTATTGGTGAGTGCGTTTATCTGCTTTCTGTGTCCAGGAAATAGAAGATGGATTGAAGAAGAGAGGACACGAGATTCAGAGGACCAGCAGGGGAGCTGTGGTCCAGGCCATCCTGCGGACAGAAGAAGGCTGGTCGGCTGCCTCAGACTCTCGGAAGGGGGGAGTCCCTGCAGGATACTAAACTGGCTCCAAGTTTGGATGGATCATGGACATAATTGCAGATTGATCAGTTTCTTCTGGCGACCCACTGAAACAAGTCCACCTGTACTGTGCTGTGGTGGATCACACATCAGCAGCAAATCCCATGCCTCTGAGATGTTTCAGAAACCAGGAAGTAACCTCCAACCATTGATCTATACTGCCCCAGTCATCATGGCATGAGAGGAAATTCATATATTGGTTATGACGAATGGAGAAAGCCACCACGAAAGGGCCTGCTTGCATGAGGATGATGTTCTGAAAATTGCCCTGGTCTTGAGGAAAGATCTATGAGAGGCAGTGAGGGTTATCTCCTTTCTCATTCTCACCACCACAATGAAACTCTTTTTTGGCCTGTCAGATATTGTCACCAAATAAATAGGATGGATTTGAGGGTCTTCCTGATTAACCTAGGAGCAAAGGGGGGAAAGGATTGCGATGAGAACAGTCACCTCAGCTGCAACATCTCACATCTTACAAGAAACAACATTTAAACTGGTCTGCCCGAGTTGACTGAGCGGTCGTTGGACTGTGGTGGATTTTGATGCGTTCAGAAACTGAAAGGCAGAAGTGGAGAGAATCTTCAGCTGCTGGTCCAGGAAGTAAACACTCTGCCAGACAGCAGGGTTTTAAAAAAAAATTAGGGTAATTAAAAAATTTTTAACTGGTTCTCAGGTATAATCTTAGTCCACCACATTTAGTAAAATGTTGTTTTGTTCTTAGTGTTGAACGGTTACAGCTTTCAGACCAAAATGCCTTTATATGTGGATTTCCCCCCAGTGGGAATATCTGGGGATGTTGACAATGCCAAAGGCTTAGATCCTGCCCCCTTGCAAAGTCATCTGGAGGAGGATGACAAGTTGTCTTTGGCCAAACTTCTAACAATAAAAATGAATATTTTACTTGGAATTTTCTTTTCTTTTTTTAGTCCCAAGCGTCTGTTCTCCTGCTACTGTTCTATAAAAAAATAAGACCGCAGAAACAGCTGTTTCATTTGGGAAAACTTAAAGAGGCCCATCAAAGCCAAGAGCATTGTGAAGGAGGTTTTTGTTTTTAGTGGGACTGGGGCTGTCAACTAGAAAGCTGGAACACTGTTGGCAACTCAGCTGAAAACCATTTTTTGACTTTAATAATGAAGAAGGTTTGTGTAAAGATGGTGAAAGCTTTTAAGGTTAGCCGGGTCTCAGTTTAACACCTGAAGAAAGAATGGCCTCATTACACCTGGGGTGGCTCACAATTAATGGTGGCCTCCCCCAAATGTTTTTGTACATATTTTGCTGCATCGGAAGGTGTATGCATCAAAGACAGAAGAAATGGCCTGTGATGCCCCCCCCCCCCAGTTTGAGAAACGCCCCTCTCTCCATCCTTGTCAGGGACTGTGTGGCCCTGAGGAGGAATAGTGGGAGCCTCTCCCTCCCCCTGCTCCTAATTAGGATCCTGAATCTTCCCATGAGCAGTGGGATAGTATAGATTTGGAGCAGTGGTTTGCAGAGGGACATAGTTCAGAAGACAGAAGTTGGGAAGAACTGGGGGGTGAACAGTTAGGAGAGGAAGAACTGGGAGAGAGAGAGTTAACAGACTCAATGTTGCTAGAAAGCGTCCATCCGATCAGCCCAAGGTCAAGGAGGGCAGATAAGGTGGCCGCACATAAGGCACAGTGGTTGCGAGATCAGGTTGCAGGATGCGGAAGTGCCGTGGATGACCAGGGGAGAAGTGGGTGGAAACCTTAATTGGGAGCACCTTCATTCCAAAGAATAGCTGCGTTGTTCTCTCGCTGTGTTCATTAAAATCTCTAACTGGTAAGAGACTCCTTTCTCTTTGTTCTGCTTATCTACTGTCAAAGGGTTTGAGGAGGGAGCCGAGTCCCTGAAGCCTGACACCTTATCAGGGGCAGTTTCAGAAACAGCAAAATTGAACCCAAACGAGGAGGGTGCCCTCCCACTCCAGTCCCTCTTGGTCTACAGTAAGTCCAAATGTGGGGGTGGTAAAATTGGGGCAGGGGGCAGCTAAGAGCTTGAGCTAGGAACTCAGAGATTTGGACTATATATAAAAGGAGACAATTCATTTATTAAAAAATATAGAACTCTGCACGTCAAACTTGCACGAAGAAGAAAACACAAATCCTGCGCAGCTGTCCTTTTGCTGAATGAAGCTCCTGGCTTGGCATCAACAATGCCCTCTGCACACACACACCCCTAAACACAACACAATTTGGAGCTGCTGATCTTGCCTGCACTACCTGTTGCATCGAGCAGCTCTCTCTTCACACAGAGCACTTGTGATCCCACGCAGGGAAAGAGTCTACCAAGTTTCCGCTCTTGGGGGTTTGCTGCCAAAGGGTCAAAGAGGCGTTTTTCATTTTCTGGCTGTGGGCCGATGAGGCAAGCTTCGTCCCCAGCACTTTGCAGCCCCCGGCATCATGAAATCTGCAGGCTGGCTCCTTCTCTGAGGAGCCAGAACCATCGCCTTATCCGGGGAGGAGACTCACTGCCTGCCTGCTTGCAGAAAATATCCTCAGGCAGGTTCTTTGCCACCAGCTGCTGCTGCTGCCACCACAACCCAGATCTTTCACAGAGCGGCAAACGCTGGCAAATGGTTTTCTCTTGTCTGCCACACACTCATGCCAGCTTCTCTTCCTTGCGAGGCTGCCCATCTTCCTTGGATCTCGACGCATAGCCTGGACAGAAGGTGCTAGGAGCTGGTGAGAGAGGCGAAGGTCCGTCCTGCACTCTCAGGCTGCAGCAAAAGCAAGGGCTGGTTTTTGGCTCAGTTCTTCCACAGTATAGCACTGCTCTTGTAAACACCTCTCACTCTCTGTCTGTCTGTCTGTCTGTCTCTCTCCCCGAGAAAAGGAAATATGTGATGGAGGGATCCAGCTGCAACAAGTTCGTGTTTTTTTCAGACCCAGAAGTGGCTGCAAAGCTGTAGCAGCTGCTCTGAGAGAGTGCAGAGGGGCAGGCAGGCAGGCAGACGGGTCCTCCAGGCCCTCTGGCTTTGCCTCAGGCCAAATAGCAGCTGAGCTACTAATAGCCAGAGGCTTGGCCATTTTTCCTTAGATCCGAGTAGGGGAAGAGGCAGGGGCCGTCCTTAGAAACAGCTTGCACCACGTTCAGGCTCCATGGTATCGTCTTCACCGCGTGGCCCTTTTGCTTCAGTGCCGCCTCAACTCTCTGCAAGGAAAAGAAGAGGAGGAGGGTAGAGGAAATACAGGCATCACTCTGAACATAGGAAGCTTCCTTAGGCAAAGCCAAATTAGTGGTCTGTCTGTCAGGAGCTCGTCCTACACTTGAGTAGGACCCTGGCAGAGATACATGCCCAACTGGCATGTTCTCTCCCTCCTGGTCAATCATTCGGGAGCTTCAAAAGCTTTCTTCAGCCCGAACATCACAGCGACCGATGCCAACAGACACCAGCACACTTAGGGATCCGCAGAGTCTTCGCAGCTTGCATGACAGACCTCAGCAGCTCAGCATTTTGGCTAATCTACTTTATTTACATTTGCACTGCAACATGACTCCCTCTCTCTCTAGCATCAGACAGCAAAGAGAAAGAGCAAAGGACAAGAGTCCCACTTCATGGAACACAGTAACACAAACATCCTGTCTCTGTCACTTCCCACTCTGTGGAGTCAAAACACATACTGTCATGTGATAGACGAAAATCCCATGACTGCAATCATGGAGTAGGAATTCTAACACCGTCTAGCTCAATATTGTTGCTGCCAACTCGCAGCAGTGGCTCTCCCAAGATTTCATGCCCAGGGGCCATTCCCATCCTTTCCTGGAGATGCTGCCGCCAGGGATTGACCCTGGGATCTGTACTGCAGGCTCCCCCAGGAGCTAGAACTCCCATCAGCCCCAGCCACACTGGTCATATGACACAGGAGGTGATGAGAGCCTAGTTATGCTTGCTGGGGCTGATGGGAGTTGTAGTCTGCAGCGCAGAGCTAAAACTGGCACAGGGCTGTCGCTTTATGTTTTGCACGCTGCAGGACTTGTGGCAATCACTGACATATCCCTCAACTGTCCCAATTTAATAGGGATGCCCCATTTTGGAGGGGGGGGTGTGCTGTCTTGTGAGATCACAGCCCCCAGAGACCTGTGTGCCAGTTTTCTTCTGGGACATGTTGGAGGTACGCCTCTGTCTCATGGCTCCCCTTGCGACCCCAGAGAGCTGCTCACACGTCTCACCTTGTCAAAGGATTTCTCTACTTCGATGCCGTAGCTGCTGTTCACGCAGAGAATCGGTGCCTTGATAGCTTTGTCCAAATCATACCCAAAAAACAGCTTGTTAGCGATAGTCTGCAAGAGAAGGAGCAGCCTGGCTTTAGACATGTTCATGGAAGAGAAGTCTCGCAGCAGGCAGACAGTGTGGTGTAGTGGTGTAGTTATCTCCCACTTGGACTACTGCAATGCGCTCTACGTGGGGCTACCTTTGAAGGTGACCCGGAAACTGCAATTAATCCAGAATGCGGCAGCTAGACTGGTGACTGGGACTGGCCACTGAGACCACATAACACCGGTCTTGAAAGACCTACATTGGCTCCCAGTACGTTTCCGAGCACAATTCAAAGTGTTGGTGCTGATCTTTAAAGCCCTAAACGGCCTCGGTCCAGTATACCTGAAGGAGCGTCTCCGCCCCCATTGTTCAGCCCGGACACTGAGATCCAGCGCCGAGGGCCTTCCTGCGGTTCCCTCATTGCGAGAAGTGAGGTTACAGGGAACCAGACAGAGGGCCTTCTTTGTGGTGGCACCCGCCCTGTGGAACACCCTCCCATCAGATGTCAAGGAAATAAACAACTATCTGACTTTTAGAAGACATCTGAAGGCAGCCCTGTTCAGGGAAGTTTTAATATTTAACGCTGTATTGTTTTTAATACTTGATTGGGAGCCGCCCAGAGTGGCTTGGGAAACTCAGCCAGATGGGCGGGGTATAAATAATAAATTATTATTATTATTATTATTATTATTATTATTATTATTATTATTATTAAAGTGTGGCACCAGCACCTGGGAGAGACCAGGTTTCGAATCCCGACTTGGCCATGAAGCTCACTAGGGTGACCTTGGGACAGTAACTACCCCTCTCAGCCCATCCTACCTCGCTGGGTTGTTGTGAGGATAAAATGGCGGGGGTGGGAGGTGAACCTTATATGCCACCTTCAGCTCCTTGGAGAAAAGGGTGTGTTATAAATGCAATAAACAAATAAGCGAACAAATAAATAGCAACAGATGCTGACCACGAGAGTGCAATCAAGCCTCCAAGTCGAGAGGCAGTCTACCTTTTCAAAACAAAACTTAAGCCATTTTCCCCAGGACAGAAAGCAAAAGGACAGATTTCACAGGTGTTAACTGTGCAGCTTCAGCTCTCCGTGCTAAAGCCAGGAATCCAGTGTTTTTGTCAACTTACCAGCGCGACAGCAGGGATAATGAGTTGCCCGCCTGACCCTCCGACCACCAGCTTCGACTGCCCGTCGTGGGAAATGAGGATGGATGGTGTCATGGAAGAAGGGGGCATCTCTCCTATAGGTGGGGGCACCAAGAAATGGGAGGGTGAGCAACCTATACAGTCACTTTTAAAACGGTGAGGAAAAACCTCGCCTTGTGCATTTGGATATTATTATTTCTCTCTCTCTCTCTCTTTAAATTTTATTTATGCTTTTCAGATATATACATTTCACTGATTTTACAATCATTTTAACATTCCAAAACTTGACTTCCTTCCCCCGCTTTCTGCAGTTCCTTAAATTTATTTTTAATATCTTCTGCATATCCAAATTAACTTATTTATTTATCTTCTTTAAATATTCAGTGGTACCTCAGGTTACATACGCTTCAGGTTACAGACTCCGCTAACCCAGAAATAGTACCTCGGGTTAAGAACTTCGCTTCAGGATGAGAACAGAAATTGTGCGCGGCAGCAGCAGGAGGCTCCATTAGCTAAAGTGGTGCTTCAGGTTAAGAACAGTTTCGGGTTAAGATCGGACCTCCGGAACGAATTAAGTACTTAACCTGAGGTACCACTGTATACTCTTACGTAACTGCAGGTTATTACAATAACCCTGCCAGTGTTTTTATCTCTTTATAATTTATCTGTAAATATTCAACAAACCATTTCCATTCTTTTATTTTAAAAAGTTTGCTATCTTGGTTTATTATTCTCCTGGTAAGTTTCACCATTTCTGCATATTCCATAAGTTTTTGTATCCATTCTTCCTTTGCTGGGACTTCTTCTTCTTTCCATTTTTGGGCAAGTAGCAAGTAGCATACATGAATAAATTTCTATACAATTTAGGTAGTTCTGTCCCTATAATTCTCAATAATTATTTTTCTCTCTCTTTCCTTATTGTTGGAGAGAAATCTTTGCGCCTTTAGGTTAATGAGCCGAAAGAAGACCCACAGCCAATTTGATCTCCTTTTTCTTCAGGGTGTGGGCGAGGTGTCCTGGAATCCAATCAACCCCCCATTGGGACTCTTTTATCATCCATTCATCTATCCATCCATCCATCCATCCTGCGATTAATCCAGAATGCGGCAGCTAGACTCGTGACTGGGAGTGGCCGCCAGGACCACATAACACCGGTCCTGAGAGATCTGCATTGGCTCCCAGTACGTATCAGAGCACAATTCAAAGTGTTGGTGCTGACCTTTAAAGTCCTAAACGGCCTCAGTCCTGTATACCTAAAGGAGCGTCTCCACCCACTTTGTTCAGCCCGGACACTGAGGTCAAGCGCTGAGGGCCTTCTGGCAGTTCCCTTATTGTGAGAAGTGAGGTTACAGGGAACCAGACAGAGGGCCTTCTTGGTAGTGGCGCCCACCCTGTGGAACGCCCTCCCTTCAGATGTGAAGGAAATAAGCAGCTATCATATTTTTAAAAGACATCTGAAGGCAGCCCTGTTTAGTGAAGTTTTTATTATTTAATGCTGTATTGTTTTTAACCCTCGACTGGGAGCCACCCAGAGTGGCTGGGGAAACTCAGCCAGATGGGCGGGGTATAAATAATAAATTATTATTATTATTATTATTATTATTATTATTATTATTATTATGCATTCCCTCCTGCCCATCATTTGTGCTTGCGATGGGCTTTCCCAGCAGAGGTGGAGCTCACCTGGCGAGATCCTGTCACTTGACTTCTTCATGCAAAAGTCAGCGAGTTCATTGTTTAAGATGATCCCAGTCTGTGGCGAATACACCATGGAGCCAAACCTGAGCATGGGGAGAGAAGAGGGACACAGTTCTCAGTGGCAAGAAAAATTGATGAGTTATGCATAAATGGCTAAATTGACATACAAACTGCGGGACAACTGTGACTTTAAGGAAGAACGGGAGCCAGTGGCGTAGCATGGGTTGTCAGCACCCGGGGCAAGGCAAGGCAAGTAATTTGCGCCCCCTAACCCGGGGCAAGGCAAGTAATTTGCGCCCCCCCCCCCCCCGCTGCACTGTCCCTCCCCCAGGTAGTCCCTCGCTCTCTCTCCGCACCGCACCGCACGCCTGGCGGCGACCCGGCAGCTCGGATCGGATTCGCACAGCCAGCACTGCAGTGAGAGAGAGTGAGTGAGCCAGGTAGGGGCAGAGAGCTGCGAGTGCGAGCGCGCCCCCCCCAGATGTTGAGCCTGGTGCGGCTGCACCCCCCACGCTACGCCACTGACGGGAGTCTTTTACAAATTGTCTAAAAAGACAACAAAATGAACTGGACTCCTTGGCAGATTTTGAATAAACATACACAAATTTATTGGTTGATAACATGACAGATAGATAACGTAAGGATATGTATAATTTTATAACATGCAGAGAACAATATGTGCTGAGAAATCAGAGAGAGGAAATCAGAAAGATTAAGCCCTTTGGGACTTAATCTTTGGCACTAAAAGAAACTTGCAGACAGGACTAGGAGAAGAGTTAAGAGCCTCGGACACAAGAGCACCAGGTTGATGAACTATATTGAATTGACAGAAAAGACTGACAAAATTGACAGAAAAGACTGATAAAATCCGAAACCAGGGAGAAGAGATGGTGGAAGAAGATTGGAAATTTTTAAAACATTATTTAGTATAATATTGTATAACTAAGGAATGTTGGGAGATGGTGGAATGAATTTATATGACTTTAGTTGAAATATGATAGGGACTTAAGATTTTAGGATTTAAGGGTATAAGATTTAAGGTTCTTTTCCCCCCTCTTTATTAGATTGAAGTATAGATAATTTTTAAGATGTTGATGGGAAGATAAGGTTTAAATGGATTAAGATAATTAAATGATAGTAAGCAGTGAAAAATGGAAAGAATTTGCTGACTTAATTATTAACTGGAATACAAAAAGGGAGGTGGGAGGAGGTCGAGGAAATAAGTCATTGAAGGATAGAAGTGTGAAAAATGGAAGGGTTTTTAAATGTTTTTGTTTTTTTCACTAGTGGGGTGGAGGTGTGGCTTTATGTATTTTTTAACTTTTTTCTATTCTTATTTTTCTCCTTTTTTACTGTATTTTGTTTTTTCTCTATTTCTTCTGTAATTATTAAATTTTTAATAAATAACATTTAAAAAAAAAGAAATCAGAGAGAGGAGCTGGGGGAAGTCAGGGGGGCGGAGGATTTGAAGCATAACTGTCAACTTTTCCCTTTTCTTGTGAGGAATCCTATTTGGAATAAAGGAATTTCCCTTAAGAAAAGGGTAACGTTGACAGCTATGGTTTGAAGGGGGGGAGGAGGGAAAAATAATAATGAATATGATATGTTTTGATAGTTTGTATGTTGAAATTGTTAATAAAAATATTTTCTTATCCTTCGGTAGGAATTAAAACAGGAAGTTTGCCAGACCTCTGTCCCTGCAAGAGGGCCAGGAACCACGGAGAAGGCATCCCGCTCTCTGCCTCCCACAGCCCAGCAGTTGGAACGTAGGGTGGTGCCTTATTTTGAGTCAGACCATTGGTCCATCTAATTCCATATTCCCAACACTGAGCGGCAGCAATGGTTATTCAGCATTCCAGACAGGGGGTCTCTCCCCAGCCCTGCCTGGAAATATGGCTGGGGATTGGACCTGGGGCCTTTTTGTGCAAATGCTCTGCCGCTATGTCCCTTCCCCTAAAATTAAAACAAGATTCTAGTCCTCAGGGCACACGGAGAGCTTGCCTGAAGGATCAAGCCAAAGGCCCATCTAGTCCAGCATGGGCATAAGCAAAGGGGGGCTGCCCCCTATATCAATCAAAATCAATACAAATTTAAGGTTCTGCCCCCTTAAAAAAATCCTGCCCCCCCCAAAAAAAATATCCTGGCTACACTAATGTAATCTAGCATCTTCTTCTTACAGTGGCCAACCAGGTGGCTCTGAATTAAGGTCTGATTTAAATAGGAAGCACAGAGTCAAACTGTTGATCCATCTAGCTCCATGCACAGCACTGGCAGCAATGGCTCCACAGTTTCAGATGGAGAAACTCCCAGCGCATAAAATTATTGCAATAAAGGCGGCTGTCTGGAGGCCCTGCTTTGGCATAGCTGTCAACTTACAGATTTGAAAATAAGGGACCAGCAGCCTCGAAAATAAGGGATCAGCAGCCAAAATAAGGGGTTTTCGGAGCACAGGTATGTTCGACCTCTGAGCCCCTCTGAACCAAAGGAAGAAAGCCCAGCCAGCAGCCAAACAAAGCCTCAAGCGATGGTTCCCACAGCGCAGCAACCCAGCAAAGGGGATGCAGCAAGGAAAACCACCGTCACCTCTCCGCTGGGAAGCGCTGAGCAAAGGCGAGTCCCCAGGCAACGCGGCCGATTTGATCGGCACAAGGCATGCAAGCTCCACTCCCCAGTCATTCTTAGACTCCTTATTGAGTGAGCAACGCAGCCAAGCAAGACAGTTGGAGCCTCCCTCCTCCCTGGCCGGCAGGGAGGGAGGGAGAGGAGCTGCTTCCTTTGAAACCCTGGAAATTTAAGGGACACCATCAATAAGGGACAGCAGCGGGACACAGCGCTGGGATAAGGGACATTCCCGCCAAATAAGGGACGGTTGACAGCTATGTGCTTTGGGAGAAAGCACAGAAGAAGCTTCTGTCCCGCCTTTGCCCTTGGGGCTCACCCGCTCCTACTTACGGGTAGTTAATGGTGCTGGTGGCTGACACGGCGCTCCCATCTTCAGCCAGGACAGAAACGTGGGAAGTGCCAAATGAGGTCTTTGCCACCTGGACAGCGTCATAGTGGGTTGCTGGGTGGTCTCCCCGCTCATCGATCTGCTTCCTGACTTGGCTAGCAAAGGAGTCCGAGATCAGCTCGCTCAAGACATCCTGAAAAACACAGCGCATCTCAGTGAGGCAGGTCCTGATAACCTCAGCCGCAAAGGAGGAATGGTGCCCTCTGGAAAAGTCAAAGCTGGGCTCAGTGGGATAGGAATGTAAACTGCAGGACGCAACGTCTTGCAGTGCTTATCTTCAGCTGCAGAGGGCAGCTATCTACCTGTCTTGCCCACTGGCTCCCAAACTTTTTCAGCCCATTGCCCCCCATCTTCCATAAACTCATCCCCAGCACCCTATGCCTGGGGTCAGCAAACTTTTTCTGCAGGGGGCCAGTCCACTGTCCCTCAAACCTTGTGAGGGGCCGGACTATATTTTGGGGGGAAATATGAACAAATTCCTATGCCTCACAAATAACCCAGAGATGCATTTTAAATAAAAGGACCCATTCTACTCGTGTAAAAACACCAGGCAGGCCCCACAAATAACCCAGAGATGCATTTTAAATAAAAGCACACATTCTACTCATGTAAAAACATGCTGATTCCCGGACCGTCTGCGGGCCAGATTTAGAAGGCAATTGGGCTGGATTTGGCCCCCGAGCCTTAGTCTGCCAACCCATGAGCTAGACTTAAGTATGCCTTTGTAATCAAATGACCACTTTAAGCCCGCCTGAACAAAGCTGCTGTGCCAGTTACTTTTTAGCAAGTATTCTGAGTGAGTAAATGGTGAAGAAGAAGAAGAAGAACAGTTTGGATTTGATCTCCCGCTTTATCACTACCCGAAGGAGTCTCAAAGCGGCTCACATTCTCCTTTCCCTTCCTCCCCCGCAACAAACACTCTGTGAGGTGAGTGGGACTGAGAGACTTCAGAGAAGTGTGACTAGCCCAAGGTCACCCAGCAGCTGCATGTGGAGGAGCAGAGACGCGAACCCGGTTCACCAGATTACGAGACTACCGCTCTTAACCACTACACCACACTGGTGAGGGTTTTTTAACAAGACTTGTTTGTGTGGTTATTGTTCTAAGGGTGAGGAAAGAGAGAAATAACAGGAGAATCCAGTCTGCCTCAAAGCAACCTGTATTGGATGAAACTAGCCTATCTAAGCTTTCTGTTTTAAGCTGTCAAGGGATGGCACGATGCTGAACTCACAAACGTGAGGAAGGAAGGATAACAGCTCCTAAATATATCCTCTCCTAGCTTCGATTCACATCCTAACAGGCAAAACGATTGAAAGCTATTCTATATCAGAAATCAGATTGTGAAATTGAATTGCTGAAACGGAAAATGTCTTGATTCTATTATTATATATACTGTACGTACACATGGCTTGATTGTAAAAACAAAAGTTAAAATGCTAAAACAGGTTAACATTACCTCAACTTTCCAAGCCTCTGAGTAGGCTCACCTAAACAAGAACGTTCTTACCAGGCGCCAAAAAGAGCACAGTGAAGGCACCTGCTTGATCTCAATTTTATGATAACTAGAATATTTGGTTACCTGAACAGCTCTGCAATTATGATCAAGGAAGAGAGTTTCTCCCTCTTGTCTTCTCTCCACAGCAGCTGCCCCTCAACTCTGTCCAAATTTGCAAAACTCCCTCCCCTTTCGGTCCAGACAAAACCAAAGCCCCAAACCCTTTCTTTTGGAAGCATGAAGAGACTCATTTAGCCATGCTAGATGAGGGTGGCATGAAGCTCCAGAGTTCCTTACATTCTTATCCAGTGCTTTTTTCTAGAAGAAAGATGTGCCAGGACTCTCCATGAACTCTTTCCTTGTCCTCTTACGATGGCAATGGAGGCCCCCTGAGAGGTGCCCTTACTGAGTTCCGGTAAATTCCGGCTGAAAAATATCCCTGTTCTTATCTGATTCCTTTCAGACTACAACCCTCATCAACCATCAGCAGGTGGGAGTTGCGGTCCAAAACATCTGGGGGGCACCAGGTTGATCAAGGCAGCTCTTGATGTACATATATATATATATATTAATGATTATCTGGAACCATTGGAAGGGGGGCACTATAGATTTTGCCCCCCCCCAAAAAAAATAAGGCAACAAAGCTTTTAAAAAGGATGAAGACCGACAGGCTCCCAGATCACCCACCTTTCCAGTTCTGGAAAAAACTGGGTCGTCCACTTTTAGTCTCTGGCCGTTGGCAAACTTCAGAGTTTCTGCGATGTAGTGGTAAGTCTCAGCACTCTGGCTAGGTGTGCTCATGGACTCTTTGGTGAAGTTGAAACCTGGAAGACAGGAAGAGCTAGCTGTGAGCACCCAGGCCTAAGGAAGAGCAGAAAGGACTCTGCGGCGCTCTTCTGAGACCCGGGGAATGACCCTCGGCTGTGTTAGAAACTCAGATAGGCACCAACTGGCTCCTTAAACCAAGGCTACAATTGCCAAAACAGAATGTCTACTTGCCATTTTGGGGCAAGTATTATTTATTCAAAGGATTGAGTGACTGTGATTGTCTTACGTATTCAGTGGTCTGTGTTTGCCTGAGCTTAAGTCTGGATTAGGGATTCTGAGCTCCTGTGTTCTGATTCGATACACAGAACATTTCAGGATTTGGGCCTCTGCCATTGGCCCTTGGACTCTGAGTCGTGATTTGCTGTTTGGAAGTTTAGACAGCCAATCACGTTGGGAGTGGGAGTGGCCCAGGCTTTCAGAAATGTATATAAGCAGTTGCTTTGCCTCTTGTTTCCCAGAAACGTAGTTCAATAAAGGTTTTTGCTGTGTCTTGCCTTGTAGGAACCCACCTACACTTCACATTGATTCTTGGTTAAACGTCTGGCTAGTTCAGGTGACAACTTTGAGCTAGGTTAAGAGCTCTTGAGAACTTAAAGAAGAAAAGGCACTTGGTCCAGGGAATACTCCGCATATCTATTGGCCTATTCTGACATCTTTTTCTTAATGGTGACGCGGGCCATTCATAAGAAGATTCTTCACACAGCCGTGGGGGTTGGAGTAAGTGAAGACAAGTTATGACGAGCAAATATAATGTCATTCACTGCTCCTGCTCAGGCTGCACAGAAAAGGCATTTTGGTTCCTGAAATTCAGATTGTGCAGATAAAATATAACTGATGGATCATTACCCAAGGCTAAAGGAGGTTGAAAGGGCATCAGATTGAAGCTACTGAAGGAAGTAGCCCTCTTCTCCTGGTCTGCAGTGTTTTTTTGGGGGGTCCCTGCCACTCTCCCCTTCTCCACCCACACAGCAGCACCGCAGAGCCAGAATCTCCCCATTCCTGATATAAGTAAAAGGTAAAGGTACCCCTGCCCGTATGGGCCAGTCTTGACAGACTCTAGGGTTGTGTGCCCATCTCACTCAAGAGGCCGGGGGCCAGCGCTGTCCGGAGACACTTCCGGGTCACGTGGCCAGCGTGACAAAGCTGCATCTGGCGAGCCAGCGCAGCACATGGAAACGCCGTTTACCTTCCCTCCAGTAAGCGGTCCCTATTTATCTACTTGCACCTGGGAGTGCTTTCGAACTGCTAGGTTGGCAGGCGCTGGGACCGAGCAACGGGAGCGCACTCCGCCACGGGGATTCGAACTGCCGACCTTTCGATCGGCAAGTCCTAGGCACTGAGGTTTTACCCACAGCACCACCCGCGTCCCTATTCCTGATATGCAGTGAACCAAATGGACCCCTCATTTACCTTTGAGGACATTGAGGATAAATAGGAGAATAGGCCCCGCTGCAGGACGCGGGGCAGAGTACACAGTGTATTCCCCCAGGGAGATGTTCACAGGGCTCATCACTTCTACTCGGTAATCCCTGAGGTCTCTCAGGGACAAGGTGCTGCCTGGAAAACAAGAGGAAGAGGCGTCAGGCCTTATCTGAGCTGCAGCAGGGGCAGAAAATAGCTCAAATCCCAAGCGCAAATGAGAGGAACTGCTTGCAGGAAGTCTCAGTGACCCCTAAGGCTAAGGAGGGAATGTGGTTTCTTCTCAAGGAGTGGGGAGGGGAGGCTTACACAGCAAAGGGAGCTGGGACTGCTTCCCTGGCAGCTGCCATCCCAGGAGAGGAAGGGGACAATGGAAGGAAGGAGTGGGGAGGGGGAAACAGCCTAAAACTGTCACTTGCAAGAGTGAGGCGGCAAAGCGAGGGCTGGGACGGGTCTGGAAAAGGGAACGGGGCGCCAAATTCTGATTAGGCTGCTGTGGAATCAGTAATGTTTTTCCAAGGTATTGGAAAATCAGCTTGCACCCTTCTCAGCAGGGCAGATAAAGGGAAGCAAAAACCAGAGTCCTTTCTGTCGGGGATAATTCAGACTGAAATTCCCAGGTGTCAAAAAAAAAAAAAAAGGTTATTTATGCATGCAACCACTGCAGCCCGTGTTCTGTTAGCCCCCAAATGGAAAACGAGCAAGGTCCCAACTGAAGAAATGGTTTGTTGAATATTTACAAATAAACTGTAAACAGATAAGAATATTGGCAGAATTATTGTAATAACCTGCAGTTTTATAAAAGAGTGTGTGTGTGTGTGTGTGTATGTGTGTGTGTGTAGTAGTTGAATAAATGAGCAAATTAAGTTAATTTGGATATGCAGAAAATATTAAAAATTAATTTAATGAACCGCAGAAAGAGGGGGAAGTTGAGTTTTGAAATGTTAAAATGATTATAAAATTATTGAAATGGATAAAACTGAAAATCATAAATAAAATAACAACAACAACAACAACAAAGACTGGTCACCTTCTTTCACTATGTCCTGCACCAACTTCTCTGCTGTGGTTCCCCGATAAAACTCATTGGCTCCTTTTTCTGCCACAGCCCTCAGGGTCTCCACCAGGGCTGGCCATCGAAGAAGGTCTCCAGCTCCCAGTGCGGCCCCCTGCTTGTTGTAAAAGAGTTGTCTGGAAGAGAGAGTGACCACCATCACTTCCTGAACCTAGATTCTAAGAGCAGAGGCTGCAGCAGGAATGGCTCCTAAGACCCAAATATAACCAGCTGTGAAGGGGGGTGGCGCTCCATAGCCCTTCCCCAAAGTCTTAAGCCTGGGGCGATTTAACTTCCAATTTAGCTTTCTTGCTCTGACGATTTCCTGGCCACCATCTCAAAGGCCACATTTGTACTGTTCTACACTGCAGGGGTCCTAAGGACACGGGTGGCGCTGTGGGTTAAACCACAGAGTCTAGGGCTTGCTGATCAGAAGGTTGGCAGTTCGAATCCCCGTGACGGGGTGAGCTCCCGTTGCTCAGTCCCTGCTCCTGCCAACCTAGCAGTTCAAAAGCACATCAAAGTGCAAGTAGATAAATAGGTACCGCTCCGGAGTGAAGGTAAACGGTGTTTCTGTGTGCTGCTCTGGTTCGCAGTCATGCTGGCCACATGACCCGGAAGCTGTACGCCGGCTCCCTCGGCCAATAAAGTGAGATGAGCACCGCAACCCCACAGTCGGTCATGACTGGACCTAATGGTCAGGGGTCCCTTTACCTTTACCTTACACTGCAAGGGTATCCATGCTGATTGTCAGTCTCAATGCAACTTGCATATTCAGTTCAGCAGGACACTAGGACTAACTTTTGATGGTCTCTCTCTGTGTGTGTGTGTGTGTGTGTGAGAGAGAGAGAGAGAGAGAGAGAGAGAGAGAGAGAGATCCACTTCCTGGTCTAACATGATGTGTGTTTCAAAGGGCACAGAGGCTGCTAGAGTCACCCTCAGCATTGGCTTCCCCCACTGCCTGCCCTCCACCTTGGCCAAGGGCTCTTCCGGGGCCTTCTTCCCACTGGGAGCCACCAAAGAAGCTTTGGGCTGCTGTGCCCTTTGACCTCCTCCCCTCCTTTTGGAATCAAGGACCCCAATGAGAAAAGCCCTTACAGGAGGGATCGAATGGAGCCCAGGGCTGCTGTCCTTTGTGCTGAAGATTTTGCCAGCAAAAGACTCTCATTGTCCCCATTTGCCAACAGTTCTCAAACCAAGGATCCAGGGGGAGAGGGCTGGCTCCTGATGGGGGAAGGGGCTTCCCAGAGGCATCTGGCTGCCCACTGTAAGAACAGGATGCTGGACTAGATGGGTTCGCATTTCTATCCCACAGGTGTGATCTGACTTTGTGCAGGTTTCTTGTACCTTAAGGACGTTTTGTTCAGATAAAACTGTATCACGGGTTCGCTGAGAAACCGACCCACCACCTCGGGGATCCGGATTCCAGGGTCGAGGATCTTGATGGTGGGCTCAAACAGGGTCTTCCAAGGCAATCTGCCGTACCGTCTGTGGGCTTCTTCATAACCACGCAGTTCCCCGGGGACAGCGATCCACCGTGACCCTACTTTGAAGCAAACCGGATGCGTCATTTTACAGCTTCCCCACAAAGGTTCCACTTCTAGGCGCCTTCCTCCTCACTGCAGTTACCAAATGGGAGCTCTGAGACAATTCTCTGGCTCCAAATAAGACTGTGGCTCAACTCCTTGCCAGCCTGTGAGGAAAACCTGGGGATCTCGGTTGTGCTTCAGAGCAGCAGGAGCTAGTCTTTATGCTTGCTGATGACAGCTTGGCATCATAGAATCATAGAACTGTAGAACTGGAAGGGACCCTAAGCATCATCTAGCCATGGGTAGGCAAATCAAGGCCTGAGGCCTGGATCCGGCCTAATCGCCTCCTAAATCCGGCCTGTGGACAGTCCAGGAAATCAGCGTGTTTTTACATGAGTAGAATGTGTGTTTTTATTTAAAATGCATCTCTGGGTATTTGTGGGGCATAGGAATTTGTTCTCTTCTTTCCCCAAAAAAATATAGTCCGGCCCCCCACAAGGTCTGAGGGACAGTGGACCGGTCCCTGAATATTGCGTAGGTCATGAGTAGGCAAACTAAGGCCCGGGGGCCGGATCCGGCCCAATTGCCTTCTAAATCCGCCCCACGGACGAGTCTTGGAATCAGCGTGTTTTTACATGAGTAGAATGTGTGTTTTTATTTAAAATGCATCTCTGGGTTATTTGTGGGGCATAGGAATTCGTTCATTTCCCCCCCAAAAAATATAGTCCGGCCCCCCACAAGGTCTGAGGGACAGTGGACCGGCCCCCTGCTGAAAAAGTTTGCTGACCCCTTTTCGAGTCCAACCCCCTGCAATGCAGGAATCTTTTGCCCAGTGTGGGGCTCAAACCCATGTCCTTGAGATTAAGAGTCTTATGGTCTACCAACCGAGCTATCCCTTGGTCAGGAGACCTTGTGGTCTTGCGGCACAAGGGCCATTGACCAGAAATGGGGTGGGGGGCTCAACACTTCTCCTCTTAAAGGGATCCTTCTCCTCTTCAAGGGAATGACTCAGTCGTTGCCTGTGAGCAGTGGGCAGAGCTGCCCCTCCCTCACAACCCTCCTCCCCTCAGCCTTTTTTATATACAAGGACTCTTCTTACCTGGAAAACCCTTCTTACTGCACTCAGCCATCAAATTGCCAGAGATATTCTGCGGGGCCCTCTCACGAGCATTGAGCACCTCCACTTTCCCTGGAGAAATCAAAGGGGCAAATGCCAAGGTGAAGATTGGAGGATGAGTTTAGAATTGATATCCTGCTTTATCACTACCTTTAAGGAGTCTCAAAGCGGCTAACATTCTCCTTTCCCTTCCTCCCCCACAACAAACACTCTGTGAGGTGAGTGGGGCTGAGAGACTTCAGAGAAGTGTGACTGGCCCAAGGTCACCCAGCAGCTGCATGTGGAGGAGCGGAGACGCGAACCCGGTTCACCAGATTACGAGACTACTGCTCTTAACCACTACACCACTGGGACCAATGACCTCAGGCAAACTGGCTTCTCCCATGGCTGTCCCATTTATGTAGTAAGCTGCCTTATTCAGAGTCAGACCCTTTGGTCCATCTAACCCAGTACTGCCTGCACTGACCAGAAGCAATGGCTCTCCAGGGCTTCAGACAGGATTCTGTCTCAAGCCTGGCTGGTGCTCTGAACCGCAGACCAGAAGGAGGGCCTGTGTGACTGGTTTGGTGCAGGGATACCAAAGAAGGATGTCAAAAACAGCAGAATGGCCTGTTTTAGTGATTTAAAAAGGTGTCAACTTACAACACAGAGTGCAAAGTCCTGCTGCCTTTACACAGGGCAAATACCGCAGCAGCGGACTTGTCTGCACCCAGGCAAGTGTTAATAATAATAATATTAATAATAATAATTGTTGCTGTTGTTGTTTTATTTATATCCTGCCCATCTGACTGGGTTGCCCCAGTCATTCTGGGCAGTTTCCAACAAGTATTAAAACACAAAAAAACCATTAAAAGCCTCCCTATATAGGACTGCCTTCATACGTCTTCTAAAAGTCAGATACAGTGGTACCTCGGGTTAAGTACTTATTTCATTCCGGAGGTCTGTTCTTAACCTGAAACTGTTCTTAACCTGAAGCACCACTTTAGCTAATGGGGCCTCCTGCTGCTGCCACACCACCACCGCACGATTTCTATTCTCATCCTGAAACAAAGTTCTTAACCCGAGGTACTATTTCTGGGTTAGCGGAGTCTGTAACCTGAAGCGTTTGTAACCTGAAGCGTATGTAACCCGAGGTAGCACTGTAGTTGCTTATTTCCTTGACATCTGATGGGAGGGCATTCCACAGGGCGGGCGCCACTACTGATAATCTGTTACTAGAGAAGACCCTAGGCTGGAGAAAGACAAGATTCCTCAGGAAGGACTTGCTAAGACTCTGATCCCTTGGGGAACTTGAGTCTGTTTTCCCGGGGGGGGGGGAGGTTGTGAGACTGGTGGGCTTGGGGGCTGTATCAGAGCCAAGGGCCTCTGACCCAATAAACCCAAAGTCCAGAACTTTCTTGTCCTTCATTGGGGCTCCCATTGGGGCCATTCCTCATAGGACCCATGCTTCACGGGACATCCTAGCTGCCAGTGGCGTAGCGTGGGTTGTCAGCACCCGGGGCAAGGCAAGTAATTTGCGCCCCCCACTGCACTGTCCCTCCCCCAGATAGTCCCTCGCTGTCTCTCTGCACCGCACCGCATGCCTGGCACCCCCCCTCCACAGTGGGCGGCGACCCGGCGGCTCGGATCGGATTCGCACAGCCAGCACTGCAGTGAGAGAGAGTGAGTGAGCCAGGTAGGGGCAGAGAGCTGCGAGTGCGAGCGCCCCCCCCCCAGATGTTGCACCTGGTGCGGCTGGCCCCCCCTGCACCCCCCACGCTACGCCACTGCTAGCTGCCCCGCCCCACAACAGCTGAGAGGTTTGTTGGGTTTCGGAGCACGTTTTGCTCAGAGATTTGGAGAAGGGGCCATTATCTGCAGTTTCAGCATTGCCATGTGCGTGTGTCAGGGGGAGATTGTGATGATCACCAGCGACTGTGCCACCTTCCCCTGTGCTGCACAAACTTGCCCCATGATCTCTCCAGCGCATAAAGCAAATGCAGCTTGCCACAAAGCTTCTTACTGATTTGAAAAGCAGGATAGGGGGAGGGCACCCTGTTTGGCTGGGCTGGATGACTCCCGAGCCAGAATTAAGATTGCCGAAAGAAATATCAACAACCTCAGATATGCAGATGACACAACCTTGATGGCAGAAAGTGAGGAGGAATTAAAGAACCTTTTAATGAGGGTGAAGAGGAGAGCGCAAAATATGGTCTGAAGCTCAGCATCAAAAAAACAAAGATCATGGCCACTGGGCCCATCACCTCCTGGCAAATAGAAGGGGAAGAAATGGAAGCAGTGAGAGATTTTACTTTCTTGGGCTCCATGATCACTGCAGATGGTGGCGGCAGCCACGAAATTCTTGGGAGAAAAAGCAATGCTTCTTGGGAGAAAAGCAATGAGAAACCTAGACAGCATCTTAAAAAGCAGAGACATCACCTTGCCAACAAAGGTCCGCATAGTTAAAGCTATGGTTTTCCCAGTAGTGATGTATGGAAGTGAGAGCTGGACCATAAAGAAGGCTGATTGCCGAAGAATTGATGCTTTTGAATTATGGTGCTGGAAGAGACTCTTGAGAGTCCCATGGACTGCAAGAAGATCAAACCTCTCCATTCTGAAGGAAATCAGCCCTGAGTGCTCACTGCAAGGACAGATCCTGAAGCTGAGGCTTCAATACTTTGGCCACCTCATGAGAAGAGAAGACTCCCTGGAAAAGACCCTGATATTGGGAAAGATGGAGGGCACAAGGAGAAGGGGATGACAGAGGATGAGATGGTGGGACAGTGTTCTTGAAGCTACAAACATGAATCTGAGCAAACTGTGGGAGGCAGTGGAAGACAGGAGTGCCTGGAGTGCTCTGGTCCAGGGGGTCACGAAGAGTCGGACACAACTAAACGACTAAACAACAACAACCCTGTTTGGCGCTGGTTTGGAAATCGAAGATCCAAAGGGGCCGCTTTTGCCACACCCTTGGATGCCTCCACCAATTAATCCTTCATGGAGAAATAGACTTGGTGCGGTAATGTGCACTGGCTGTGCCTACCTGTGGATGCGTTATAGATGGTGAAGATTACACCTCCGCCGAGGCCCATGCTTTGCGGGTTCAGGACAGCGGTACAGATCAAGGCAGCGATGGTAGCGTCGACAGCTGAGCCTCCCTGCTTCAAGATATCCCTGTTCAGAAGAAAGAGGAGGGGGCATTCAAAAGTCACAAAATAATAATAATTAATAATAATAATAATAATAATAATAATAATAATAATTTTATTTATAACCCGCCCATCTGGCTGGGTTTCCCCAACCACTCTGGGCAGCTTACAACACATAAAAAACTGTAAAACATTAAACATAAAAAAATTCCTGATACAATGGCTAAACTGACCGGAAAGCTCAGGAACCAAAAAGACAAAAACTTTTAAGAAAGGATGAGGGGGTAAAATTATAATATATTTAGGAGACCACTGTAAGCAGATGAAAATATTAGCAGGACTTTAAGAACACTTGTAATGTAACAATCACTATGGACAGATACAAAACGTGGATCACGAAATAATATGCAGATGAAAATGTCCGCAATGAGACCCAAGGAGGGGATGGGGGGGAAGTCGGGAGATTCAGAGAAATCTCAACATTCCTTTGGTATTGTTATAACTTTACGCTTGTAAAACCAAATAAAAATAATTATTTTTTTAAAAAATCCCGATATAGGGTTGCCTTCAGGTGTCTTCTAAAAGTCAGATAGTTGTTTATTTCCTTGACATCTGGTGGGAGGGAGTTCCACAGGGCGGGTGCCACTACCGAGAAGGCCCTCTGTCTGGTTCCCTGTAACTTGGCTTCTTGCAGTGAGGGAACTGTCAGGAAATCCTTGGAGCTGGACCTCAGTGTCCGGGTAGAACAATGGGGGTGGAGACGCTCCTTCAGGTATACAGGACCGAGGCTGTTTAGGGCTTTAAAGGTCAGCACCAACATTTTGAATTGTGCTCGGAAACGCACTGGGAGCCAATGTAGGTCTTTCAGGACCAGTGTTATATGGTCTCGACGGCCGCTTCTAAAGAATGGGGGTGGGAATGGCTCTCATTTTAAAAAGTGGGCAAAGAAGAGATTGGTGGCCGGAGGGCGGGGGGGGGGCACAGTAAAACCAGGAAGGAACAAGGGCTCCACCAACTATTTTGAGGCCTCAGAGTACATTTGGAAATCTAAGAAACAGTCATGGGTGCCACAAAATACCCATTTCACAGAAGAAAAACTGAAGACGATCAGAATGCCCCCCAATAACCCTGAACACACACTGGAAACAATTAAAACAGACCAAGAACAAATCAGTCCCTCCCACCCCCACAAATGACTCCCCTGAAAAGTCCAAAAACCTTGTTTAAAAAATTGAGAATATGGTCTGAATGTCCCCCCCCACACACACACACACTAGTGTTAATTTGTGAAAGGGATGTGTTTCCCACACCATGGAAAAAACAGGCTCCTTTGGGAGGAAGGATCAACTATGAAGAAATAATGAATAATTTTTGCACACCTTTGACATATCACCTCTGACATGTCGCCTTTCCTCCAAACTGAAAAGTCCCAAATGTCGCAACTTTTCTTCACGTGGGGGTTTCCTTGCCCTTTTCTGAACCTTTTCCAACTCTTCCATCTATTTTGTGAAGCGATTTCACCAGGACTGCAGGGACTATTCCAGCTGCACCACAGTTTTGAATTAGGGCTTTATGGTACTGGCAGTTTTAGTTTCAGTCCCTTAGCGTGGAATTCCCCCTTCTCCCTTCATTGAGCTGTCCAATACAACTCCAAGATGGATGTTCTTTGGAAACAGATACTGCCAACTGCTAAATGCCTCTCCTCTATAGATGCCTTTCATTTGCTTGTGATGAAGACAAAAGCTTTATAGATACATATACATCATCCATAGGATGGGGAGCTCAATTGTCTGCTGGTTCAGCTAGACTGAAATCTCCAGGTGGGCTGTCTGCTTTTAAGGTTTCAGAAGTGGCCACTGTGGTTCTTAATACAGGCCTAACTGTGTTGTTTTTTAATTTTTGATTTTTGATATTTGATTTTCAGTTATATACATTTCAATAGTTTTACAGTCAACATTTCAAAACTCGACTTCCTTCCTCCTCTTTCTGCAGTTCCTTAAATTTATTTTATATCATTTTCTGCATATTCTAAATTAACTTAACTTACTCTTATATTCATCTACAGTGGTACCTCTGTTCTGCGCATACTTGCTGCACGGTAGAGCGCTTCTGCACATGCTCACGGGGTGAAACCTGGAAAAATACTTCCGGGTTTGCCACATGCGTATCCCAAAGGACACGTAACCAGAGGTGCTCATAAGTAGAGGTACCACTGTAATTTAACTATATACACTTATGAAACTGCAGGTTATTACAATAATCCTGCCAATGTTCTTATCTTTTTACAGCTTATTTGTAAATATTCAATAAACCATTTCCGTTCTTTTATTAAAAGTTTGTTATCTTGATTTCTTATTTTTTTCTGGTAAGTTTCACCATTTCGGCATAGTCCATAAGTTTTTGTCTCCATTCTTCTTTCGTCGGGACTTCTTCTTTCCATTCTGGGGCAAATAACATTCTTGCCGCTGTAGTCGCATACATGAATAAATCTCTGTATTGTTTAGGTAGTTCTACCCCTATAATTCCCAAAAGGCACTACTGTGTTGTTGTTGTTTTTAAGGAAGCTTTTACAAAAGAAATCCCAGGGTCTATTGTGTCATCTGCTTTTAAAACTGAAGCTTGCTCGTTTCTAAAGTGCTGTTGGTTTTTAATGTTTATTTTTTTTTCTTTTGGGTTAAATTTTTGTGTTCTTTTAAAACGGTGCTAGTTTTGTATAAACCACCTTTTGTACTTTAGCAGGAAGGTGGGGTATAAATTCAACAACAGCAGCAGCAGCAGAACTGTCTCAAGGACTACATGTGGTTTTCTTAATCACTAGGAGGGATCAGGGAGGGCATTTCCATCAAACAGCTTCCAGTTTTTGTTTGCAGCTTTTATCTCTGCAAAACGCCTTTCCTCCATTTGTTGTTTCAAAGCCACTTTTTAAAGAAAAGGTTCCCTTTGCCATTATCTGTTCATTTCCCTTTGTGTTTGCAGCCTATTATAGGGAGCAGGTGGTGTTGTGGTCTAAACCACTGAGCCTCTTGGGCTTGCAGATCGGAAGGTCAGTGATTCAAATCCCTGCAATGGGTGAGCTCCCGTTGCTCTATCCCAGCTCCTGCCAACCTAGCTGTTCGAAAGCACACCAGTGCAAGTAGATAAATAAGGTAAAGGGACCCCTGACCATTAGGTCCAGTCGTGAACGACTCTGGGGTTGCAGCACTCATCTCGCTTTATTGGCCAAGGGAGCCGGCATACAGCTTCCGGGTCATGTGTCCAGCATAACTAAGCCGCTTCTGGCGAACCAGAGCAGCGCATGGAAACACCGTTTACCTTCCCGCTGGAGCGGTACCTATTTATCTACTTGTACTTTGACTTGCTTTTGAACTGCTAGGTTTGCAGGAGCTGGGACCGAGCAACGGGAGCTCACCCCGTCTTGGGGATTCGAATCACTGACCTTCTGATTGGCAAGTCCTAGGCTCTGTGCTTTAACCCACAGCGCCACCTGTGTCCCAAGTAGATAAATAGGGGGTTATTATAACAAAAGGGGGGGAACCCTATGTAAAATCGCATAGACAATTTTTGTGCTCTACAGCGCCATCTGGTGTCGTGTCTTTACAACGGAGTTGCAACGATATAACTGACTGAGTGTAGCTGAGTCTCTGTCCTCACAGTGGCCAACCAGATGCCCCAATGGGAAAACCTACAAGCAGGGCCCTAGTACCACCCCATCTCCAGTGGTTTTCAGAAGCCTTGCTGTCTCCAACCATAGAACCAGAGCACAGCCATTCTGACTAGTAGCGATGGATAGTCCTCTCCTTCAAGCATTTGTCTAATTCTCTTTTCAAGCCATACACGTTGGAGACCTTCATAGATAGGTATGGAGCAAGTTCCATACCTTATCTATATGCACTGCATACATAAGAATCACGTGCTCTTAACCACACATGTCCTGTGCTTCCACAGACGTATACTTTGACCCTCCGCCGTGTGAAGAAAACCATAACAGTGTTTGGAGAAACGGAGGAGAACTGGGAGGATAGCAAGAAAAGCAGAGAGGATGGAAGGTCCTAAGATTAGAGGGGAATGCCAAGATCTGCAAATATTTGAGAAAGGAGGGAGATAAAGGCCTCTATGGCTTTGAAGGAGGAGATAAGGCAGAGGGGTTCGCTGGCTGGCTGGGATGGAAAATGCCTTTATTAGATATCTGAGAGGGAAATGCCTTCACATCGGGTGATCGATTGGCCAATGGAATGTTGGCTTTCCAATCCAGAGTTGGATCACCTTCCTTGGGAGGTTTGTGAAGGAGACTCCAGGATGTAATCCACCCATTGGAGGGAGGGACGGGGGAAGCAAATCTGCCCTATCTCATTTTTCCCAGTCTTAAATTCAGCTCTCCACATTTCCATGGCAGTTTGCATTATTTTATATTACCATTTTAAAGAAAGTGTTGTAAACAAAAATTGCCCTTTTCCCTTATGGGGGTATCCAAGAGCCCATATAGAGTCCTTACATGGGTTCCCTATTGGTAGGAGAAAATAACAGAGGCCAGCCAGAGAATATTGAGAAGCAAAGCAGCTAGTAAGCCTGATCTTTATTGATTTGTTGCAACAGGGTCCTCACTCACCACACGAAGGAGGGAGGAGGAACCCAGAACAATGGTTTGCAAGCCCTTATATAGACTTTTGAAATTGCCATCCTATAGATCAAGACCACCCCCACATACATCATACATACATCACAGAAGGGGAGTAGCTCAAGACCACCACCTCAGATACATCATACCTACATCACAGAAAAGGCGGTCTAAAACAGAAATTTGAATGTTGTTTTTCTCCTGTCTGGCAGGTTACTTGATTGGATACCCTGGGGAGCCTGGCCAGTCTTTTGTAATGCTAAATACTTAGTAATGATAAATACTTAGTTCCTGAGTCAGGTCACAGGCTCACCCTATTCAAACAAAGACATACCCTTAAGACAGGATTTGTGAAGGAAAAGACAATGGGGAGGCTTTTCCATTTTCCTTTGACCTTGCAGAGAAAACATTTGGTCAGTTTGGGACAGTTTGGGAATAAAAAATGGTTCCGGGTCGGTCTTCCTGTGCTGATCTATGTACGTGCTTGGTTGGTACACTTATGAACATTTGACATATATCTAAGACCTCAAAATTCCTATCACAGAACTCAGCACCATTTTGGTGTCCAGTTCTCCTGACGTACATGCCCTCGTAAGAAATTTTCTCCTAGTACCTAACTCTTTTTTTGCAAGCTGTTTTTAACTAACGTATCTATTTTTAAAACGCAAGCTTTATCTAATCTTTCTCATGCACGTTGCTTGCGCTGCAAAATCTGGAGAAGTGCCAGTTTCAAACGATGGCAATAGATAATAGAATTCTAGAGTTGCAAGGGACCCTGAGGATCATCAAATCAAACCCCTTACAATAAAGGAATATGCAGCTTGTCCCATATAGGAATCGAACCTGCAACCTTGGTGTTATAACAGCACCATTCATTCCTCTACCCCACAGGTGGGGGAATCATAGAACTGTAGAGCTGGAAGGGACCCAAAGGACCATCTAATGCAACTAGATGCAGTGTAGGAATCCCAGCTAAAGCAGGTAGGAATATGCTCTGTGTCTCATAAGGGGTTCCTTGGAGGAAGGGGGGTACCAGGAACAGTGGCGTAGCGTGGGTTGTCAGCACCCGGGGCAAGGCAAGCAATTTGTGCCCCCTAACCCATGGATTTGCACCCCCTAACACTAACCCCCAGATGTTGCGCCCGGTGCGGCCGGCCCCCCCTGCACTCCCCACGCTACGCCACTGACCAGGAAGGAGGGGGAAAGAGAGCTGTTCTGAGCACTGGGGGTGGGGGAGCAATAACTTCCTGGGGATTTTCGCTTCAGAGAACTATACCTGTGAGATGAAATGGTTGGAGTATAGTGGAAGGCTGTCAACTCCCCCTGGAAGCAAGAGAAGGTCAGGTGGGGGGGCAGTGGTGGTTCATAGACCCAGCTCCCCAGAGACATGTCTGGGCCAACAATCCCCCATCTCACTACTTTCTGCCTGCTGCTTCTAACATCCAGCAGCTTCTGATTTGGCACCCCATTGACATACAGGTGGAATCTACACGCATATAAAAAACGTTGTGAAAATGTTTCTTTTTTAAAAAAAAAAAGCTTTGAAAAATACATTGGATTTGGCGTAGCTCACTGTCACCATCTAGTGTTGAATTTGTATATTGCACTTTACATTTAAAGCGTTTTATTTGCAGCTGTATAGCTGAGTCCACGGGATGCGGGTGGTGCTGTGGGTTAAACCAGAGCTAGGACTTGCCGATCAGAAGGTTGGCTGTTCGAATCCCCGCAACAGGGTGAGCTCCCGTTACTCGGTCCCTGCTCCTGCCAACCTAGCAGTTCGAAAGCACGTCAAAGTGCAAGTAGATAAATAGGTACCGCTCCGACGGGAAGGTAAACGCCATTTCTGTGCGCTGCTCTAGTTCACCAGAAGCGGCTTAGTCCTGCTGGCCACATGACCCGGAAGCTGTACGCCGGCTCCCTCGGCCAATAAAGCGAGATGAGTGCCGCAACCCCAGAGTCGGCCACAAGTGGACCTAATGGTCAGGGGTCCCTTTACCTTTACCTTCAGCTGAGTCCACAGTCTGCATAAACATTCTCATTCACGACACAATTATGCCTCCCCCGCCCCACAAAGTAATGGCTTGGTGGCCTGGGCCAGGATCCCTGAACCCTGTTAAAAGTCCCCTTCCCTCCACGCTTGCTTCGGGCTCCAGGGATGACTGTCATATGCTCCAAGGGCCCGAATTTGCCAGAGTCAACCCTCTCTTCTATTTCCCTCCTACTTTCTGGGTTGCTTAATTCAGATCGTGTCTGTGTCCAGGGTTCCCTTACCCCACTGAGGTCTCTATGAGCCCCTGCGTGGAGAATGGTCTTGTGTCTTGTATAGTGCAGTCTTCCCCAACCTGGTGCCCTCCCGATCTTTTAGACTCCAACTCCCATCAGCTCTGAGTGCTAGCTCTCCTCCTAAAAAGTAAGAGGAAAGTCTGTGTGTCTTATGGAGCAAATGTGTGGTCTCTGGAGCTGAATTGCCCAGGGGCGAAAAGCAGATCATCCTTTTTTTTTATTTTTAGAAAGAGGGAAGGGGGTGTTGAAATGAAGCCACTGAGCAGCTGGTTGGCAAGCCATCAGGAGGGAGATAAGGGACGCTAGCGATAAAGGAGGCTGCCTGGGAGGGGGGAGGTAAAAGCACATGGATCCTCAGGATTTTTGCACTAGGTCACCCCAAACTCACCATCAGATCACATAGCATGATCACGGCTACAGCCCGCACCAAAAAGACACACGCACCCACTGTTTCATGGGGCCGCAACGGCGCAAAAATGTGGTTACAAAGCACAGATCCGCATGGATCCTCAGGATTTTTGCATTGGGTCACCCCAAATTCACCATCAGGTCACATAGCATGTGTGTGGCCACAGTACGAACCACAAAAGTCATACATCCACTGTTTCGTTCAGAATTTTTTTTTTTTCTTGTTTTCCTCCTCTAAAAACTAGGTGCGTCTTATGGTCAGGTGCGTCTTATGTAGTGAAAAACACGGTGTTTAAACAACAACAGTCGGGCTGGTGGTTTCTATCCATGGAATTGGGGAGGTGTGCACCTTTTCAGGCTGCAAAATGATTGGGGCTAGCCCCAATTTTTGCAGGGCAAGGGTGATTTTTTAGCAGATCCCTACCCAAACAGCCTTCTTAGTTTAAGAACATAAAAGAATACCAGACGAGCCCGCTGGATCTGGCCAATGGTCCATGTAGCCCAGCATCCTGTTCTCACAGTGGTCAAACAGAGGCCCGAAGGGGGCAGGAGGGAACCCTCAAACAGGATTCAAGCACAAAAGCCTTCTCCCCTCTTGGGTTTGAGATTTACAGGTTGTATGGCTTTAGGGACGCGGGTGGCGCTGTGGGTAAAAGCCTCAGTGCCTAGGACTTGCCGATCATCAGGTTGGCGGTTCGAATCCCCGCGGCGGGGTGCACTCCCGTTGCTCGGTCCCAGCGCCTGCCAACCTAGCAGTTCGAAAGCACCCTCGGGTGCAAGTAGATAAGTAGGGACTGTTTACTGGCGGGAAGGTAAACGGCGTTTCCGTGTGCTGCGCTGGCTCGCCAGATGCAGCTTTGTCACACTGGCCACGTGACCCGGAAGTGTCTCCGGACAGCGCTGGCCCCCGGCCTCTTAAGTGAGATGGGCGCACAACCCTAGAGTCTGTCAAGACTGGCCCGTACGGGCAGGGGTACCTTTACCTATGGCTTTAAAGGAAAACCTACTAAAAATGATGTATAGATGGCACTTGACGCCAGTAAAATTAGCTAAAATGTATAGGAAAAAAGAAAGGAAATGTTGGAAATGTAAAAAGGTAGACGGGGATTATTTTCATATGTGGTGGACCTGTGACAAGGTTAACAAATTTAGGGAATCAATTTATAATGAACTCAAAAAAATATTTAGGTATACCTTCCCCAAAAGACTGGAAGCGTGTCTATTAGGCTTAATAGGAACAGAAATTAAAATGCGAGACCAAAATCTGTTTATGTATGCTACGGCCCCCGCAAGAACCCTCCTGGCCCAAAGGTGGAAAATACAAGACATACCAACTATCCAAGAGTGGCAGGTGAAACTGACAGAATATGCAAAACTTGCCAAATTGTCAGGGAGGATCCGGGACCAGGAAGATCAAAGATACCAAAATAATTGGAGTAAATTTATTGAATATTTAAAGAAGAATTGGAAAGAGGTTAAGACACTAGCAGGATTGACATAATACCTCCAATGTATAATAGTATTATTATGAGAATGATGTGCGAGATAGAAAGGGGTTAAATATACCAATTGTAGGGAGGGAGGGGAGTCGCGACTCGGCAGAGTCAAAGGTAATGTATGGTTTTATTATGGTTTGTTGGAAAAGAATATGTAAAGAAAACATTAAAAATTTACTCTGGAAAAAAAGTCTTCTCCCCTCCTGAGGTTTCCAGCAGCTGGAATTCAGAATCATTGCTGCCTCTGACCCATAGAGCCAGTGGTGTAGCGTGGGTTGTCAGCACCCGGGGCAAGGCAAGTAATTTGCGCCCCCCCCCCCGCTGCACTGTCCCTCCCCCAGATAGTCCCTCGCTCTCTCTCCGCACCGCACCGCACGCCTGGCACCCTCCCCTCCACAGTGGGCGGCGACCCGGCGGCTCGGATCGGATTCGCACAGCCTGCACTGCAGTGAGAGAGAGTGAGTGAGCCAGGTAGGGGCAGAGAGCTGCGAGTGCGAGCGCCCCCCCCCCGATGTTGCGCCCGGTGCGGCTGGCCCCCCCCCCTGAACCCCCCACGCTACGCCACTGCATAGAGCCAGCCAGTGCATTGCCATCCTGGCTAGTAGTTGTCAATAGCCCTCTCCTCCATGGATTTGCCCAGCCTTTCTCAACCTGTGGGTTCCCAGATGTTGTTGAACTACAACTCCCATCACCCCTAGCTAGCGTGGCCAGTGCTCAGGGATGATGGGAGTTGTAGTCCAACAACATTGGGGGGGCCCACAGGTTGAGAACTGCTGGATTTGTCTAACCATGGGCGCGGCTTCCCCTAAACCAAGTCAACAAATAAAAGTACTTAACTAAAACGGTAGAAAGATTTTGGCAGATATTTCCGAGTGCTTGGGGTCAAAAGAAAATAATACAAAAGAACCGTTGTTGAGACATTGCTTTCTGAATCTGCTAGAGGACAGTGGCAGGTAAGTGTTCTGCCCCACCCTCCAAAATAACCACAAATCCTGGCTGCACCCATGATTCTAATCCTCTTCTAAAGCCATCCGGGCTTAAACATAAGGAAGAACTTTCTGACAATAAGAGATGATAAACAGCAGGAGGAACTTCTCCAGGAGGTAGCTGTGGACTCTCTCCTCCATTGGAGATTGTTAAGCAGAGGTTAGATGGCCACCTGCCACGGGTGCTTTAGTTAAAATTCCTGCATTGCAGGGGGTTGGACTGGATGACCCTCGGGTCCCTTCCGACTCTACAATTCAATGATTCCATGTAGGAGCACAGGACAGAATATTGTGGCCCCGAAGGTGATGTCCAGGGTGACAAGGAGGTCTCGCCCTGGGGAGGTGAAGGACTCCTGGAAAAACCCTTGGCTGGAGCCAGGGGTGCCAACTTGAATAAAATATTGGGGGGGGGGGACACACAGGTAAGCCTCACCTCAGTTAATTGATCACACGATGGGACACACCAACACCATTTGAATGACAAGGGCCATCAACTTTGGGGGAACCCAGCCCACCCCAAAAAGTATTTGGCTCCTCTGGGTGAAGCAGGGGAGAGTTTGAAGTCACAACAAGTGCCAAGGCAAGTCCCATCTCAGAAGGAGAAACCACTGTCTCTCTTTCTCTGGCCTGACTGAGCTGTGATGCAAAGACCCAGAAATGCCAAGAGCCCAGGAAGGGTGTGTGTGTGTGTGTGTGTGTGTGTACACAGAGGCTTGGAAAAGAGAGTCCCAGAGACAGAAGACCCCCTTCCCGCCCCTCCATCGCCCTCCAGCCCGACCCTCTTACCTGCCAATGTCGGAGCAGGTTTGGGTGTCCGCCGCCACCGCTGCCCGATTGTACCTCGGAGGAGCGCACCGGGACCGGGTCAGGAGCACGGCTAGGATCGCGGCTCCCGCCAGGGCCACCAAGCCCACCAGAGCCAGGCAGCAGAGCTTGCCGCGCGATAGACCCATTTCACAGACGGCGCGACTCCGGCTCCGAGAGGAGGCAGAGGTAGCTCACCCCACGCGGCTGCTCTTGCGTTGGCTAGTGCTGCAGGCGCCGGCCGGAGCTGGGCCTTTTTAAGGGGCTGCCCCCGCCCCCCCGGGGGGGAGGTATGTTTGGCAGAGGGGGAGAGGCCCGCCCCCTGCCCGGCACATCCTTCTCCTATGACAGCAAACTTTTAGAGGAGGGGGACGGGACTGCGTGAGAGTCAGAGCTAAGCCAGTGTGGAAAACTTCCAGGATTTTCCGAACGCAGTGGAGGCTGCCTGTTGCGCTCTGGCTACTGCGGAATTGGGTCTGGTCTATTAAAACGGTTTATGGAAGGTCCCTTGCAGGCAAGCTTGCAGCAGGAGCTCCCGTCTAAGCCAAGGGGAGAGAGAGAGAGAGAGAGAGAGAGAGAGAGAGAGAGAGAGAGAGTGCTGCCCTTAAAGGGAAAACGCGCAGTTTCATTCCCCCTCCTGAATCCAACCCGCAAATATCAGCATGCGTCAGGCTGCTTCTCCCGATTCCCCGTTTACTGAGCCGCCTTCCTGACCCGTCGAGCAAAGTTTGCTTGGAGGCGAGACGACGTCCGCCTTGCTGGCGGGGAGGTGAGACGACGTTGCGTTGAAGCAAGCACTTCGCCCGCCTTCCCAATGCCTTTCCCCTTCTCACTTTCCTTCTCGCAAAAACAAGCTTGGTTTTGAATGGCGGAAACGTCCCGAATAAACTTCAGTTGCCCGACCTGGGATCGCTCAGTCAGTAGAGCTATCCCAGGTCACTAGGGTTGACGGTTCGAGCCCCGCTTTGGATAAAAGATTCCTGCATTGCAAGAAGTTGGAAGGGATGACTCTTGCGGCCCCTTGAAACTCTACGATCCTATGATTTTATGACCTGCATTTGCCGGGATATGACGGACTCGCGGCCGAAAACAGGGGCGAGGTGGGGGTGGGGTGGGGCTCATCCATGCCAGAAGTACCTTCCCCGGTTGCAAAGCTGGGCTCCTTTCGAATCCACATGGAACAGGGAGAGATGAACTCGAAGGTCAGGCCAAGGCAGGGACAGGGGCTCATAAGGATGCATAGACACGTGTGCTAAAAGCTTCGCAAAGGTGGATTTCAGCTGGGAGAGTCCAAGGACCAAAGACTCACACTGGAGGGAGCGTTCTGGAGACACGTGCCTGCTCTGCTCGTTTGCTGGTTAGTGATAAGCATGTTTGGGACTCTGTTTTTATGCAAAGATCATATTCTAGGCGTCTTCCGTAAGGCTCTCTCTTCTGACTCCTGGAAGTGGTCCTGTTAGATCTGCCCAGATGAAGCCAGGTGTGACCTGGGGATTGATCCCGTTCTGAGTTGGTGTGTGTTTGTTGCACAGATTGCCATCGTGGGTTGTTGTTGTTTAGTCGTGTCCGACTCTTCGCGACCCCCTGGACCAGAGCACGCCAGGCACTCATGTCTTCCACTGCCTCCGGCAGTTTGGTCAAACTCATGGTGGTAGCTTCGAGAACACTGTCCAACCATCTCGCCCTCTGTTGTCCCCTTCTCCTTGTGCTCTCAATCTTTCCCAACATCAGGGTCTTTTCCAGGGAGTCTTCTCTTCTCATGAAGACCAAGTATTGGAGCCTCAGCTTCAGGATCTGTCCTTCCAGTGAGCACTCAGGGCTGATTTCCTTCAGAATGGAGAGGTTTGATCTTCTTGCAGTCCATGGGACTCTCAAGAGTCTCCTCCAGCACCATAATTCAAAAGCATCAATTCTTCAGCGATCAGCCTTCTTTATGGTCCAGCTCTTAC
This sequence comes from Podarcis tiliguerta, assembly GCF_965153285.1. Lineage (NCBI taxonomy): Eukaryota > Metazoa > Chordata > Lepidosauria > Squamata > Lacertidae > Podarcis > Podarcis tiliguerta. Next base: position 27,338,588 of record NC_139549.1, read on the forward strand.
TTCCATACATCACTACTGGGAAAACCATAGCTTTAACTATACGGGCCTTTGTTGGCAAGGTGATGTCTCTGCTTTTTAAGATGCTGTCTAGGTTTGTCATTGGCCATTGTGGGTATCTGATCCAAATCAGGACCCTGGCTTGGCTGGGGGAGGCAGACAAGAGCAGGACCCCATTAGCATCCAGATCAGGGTCCCCTTGCCTGCAATTTGCATTAGGGGGATAAACCCCCGAATCGTTCAGGATGCAAAGGGTTAAAGCCGGAGTGGCACCACAGCAGCAATCCTATATATAAAAAAACCCCACAAATTTTTCTTTGCTAATTTATACACACGGGTGCATATTTTGGCCAATTTTAAGGGACAGCAAACCAACTCTGTCTGTGGAGTGACTCCCCCTCCCCTTTCAATTTTTAAAAAGGTTTTATCTTAAATTTTAGGTCTGGTGTGAAAGATCCCTGGCCCACCTCCTAGGCAGTTCCGTTTTAAAAGACCCCCACCCATGCTAGGGTCTCGATCTGGATCCCCAGCCCCAAAGTCCTGGCAATTTGTGTAAATAAACAAACCTTTTAGGCTTCAGGACATAGAGATACAGCTAACATATCATCTAGTCTTGCTCTAAGTTGGCAAGCAGTCACATCCCAGCACTCAGAACCTCTGCATTTTTGGATTTTATTTGTCTTTGGAAGTTGATGGGTCATTTGCTGCATCACAATATTATAAGATTAAAAAACAACAACTTAATTTAAGAGGGAGGTACTTACAAATTAACCCATGTCCCCCCCAAAGGAGAGAAACAGAAGATAAAGGCCCCTGCCTGAAATTCAGGATGGAAGGGCAATGAAATCTATTGGGACGAAGTTACCCCTCAAGTGGATAATATTAATAATAATAATAATAATAATAATAATAATAATAATAATTTATTTATACCCCGCCCTCCCTGGCCAGAGCCAGGCTCAGGGCGGCTAACACCAGTAAAATTACAATAAAAACATAATGGGGGGGGGGGACATTTTAAAATACAGGTTAAAAATACAATTTAAAATGCAGCCTCATTTTAATAAAAGCCCATAGATCAAAACCATAAGGGGAGGGAAACATAAGGGTCAGACTGAGTCCAAACCAAAGGCCAGGCGGAACAGCTCTGTCTTGCAGACCCTGCGGAAAGATGTCAGGTCCTGCAGGGCCCTAGTCTCTTGTGACAGAGCATTCCACCAAGTCGGGGCCATTACTGAAAAGACCCTGACCCTAGTTGAGACCAATCTAACCACCTTGCGACTTGGGACCTCCAAAATGTTGTCATTTGTAGACCTTAAGGTCCTCCATGGGGCATACCAGGAGAGGCAATCCCGTAGGTACGAGGGTCCTATACAGTGGTACCTCGGGTTACATACGCTTCAGGTTACAGACTCCACTAACCCAGAAATAGTGCTTCAGGTTAAGAACTTTGCTTCAGGATGAGAACAGAAATTGTGCTCTGCCAGCGCGACGGCAGCAGGAGGCCCCATTAGCTAAAGTGGTGCTTTGGGTTAAGAACAGTTTCAGGTTAAGTACGGACCTCCGGAACGAATTAAGTACTTAACCTGAGGTACCACTGTATTTGGCACCAGCTCAGCAGCAGGAGTTGCTGGAAGGAGGTGTACAAGATGCCGTCAAACCATCTTAGGGACTCCACCCCAGATTTGTGTCCTTAGCCTTTCTTCCACAAGGCACAGAGGTTTGGGACTAGAGTTTTCCTTCTCCTGCCAAGCAACCGATAGAGAGAAGAAATACAATGCAAAGCCCTTTCTTCCCATCCCACTAGGAGGGCATTCCTTCCACCCACAGCTGGGTGAGCTGACTTTTAGCAAGACTTTGGAACCTCTCTGCCTTTACATAGCAAACAGGCAGCTTCTCTGTTGTCCTTTTGGCACCTCTAAGACTTTCCTCTAAAACAAGGCTGCTAGGTGATTTTTATCCCAGATTTCTTGGATTTGAACACATATGCACACACAGAGAGAGATGGTTTGCTTTGAAATATGCAGCTTTTTGTATACAGTATGCTTTTATAGTATTCTGAAGTCACTTTGAGATGCTTCCTAGGAAGCAATTAATTAAAAACAGTAAAAATAGGAGTAGTAATAGACAAGCAGCTGTATAAGAACATAAGAAGAGCCTGCTGGATCAGGCCAAAGGCCCATCCAGTCCAGTATCCTGTTCTCATGGTGGCCAACCACATGCTTCAATGGCAAGCCAGCCAGTGGTGTAGCGTGGGTTGCCGGTGCCCAGGGCCATGCAGGCGGAGGGAAGCAGACAGAGCATGCATGCCAACGGTGTCTGCATCACCCAGAAGATCCAAGCTGCAGAGATAAGAAAAGAAGAGTCATTCCATTATCTGGAGAGATCACTTCCTGGTTTGCATGGAGAAGCCGTTTTCAACGGAGCGCAGCGACAAAAGTGCACAGCTTTTGAAATGGCACCGGGTATTGAAATTTTGCACTCTCTAACAATTTTGGGCCCAGGGCAACTGCCCCTATGCCTCCCTCATGTTACATTCAAGCACAATAGAAACTCTCCCGGTCTGAAGTTTCCAGCGACTGGTACTTACAAGCTTGGTTCAAACAGAGCCCTTGTCATCAGATCTTTTAAGCAGCTTAAACCCAACTGCAAAAAGTTGAAAGTCACCCTGCCCTCCTCACAGAACTCTTGCCTGCTTCTTGGCTGGGCACTGTGCTCCCTCCTTCCTTCCTTCCTTCCTTCCTTCCTTCCTTCCTTCCTTCTCTCCTCATCCCGCATCCAGACGTGGTTCTCTGCTGCCAACTCTTCCTGATTCTGCTGTTTCCCCCGCTGGGATTTATTCATCAGCATTGCTAATGCCTTCCTCACGCACATGACCCTCAAAGATTCCCAGAAATTCTGCTGGCCTCGCTGCCTTCTTTATGCTGCCGCTTCCCACCGACTCAGCCCCTCGTCATCTCCTTCCTGCCGGCTTGCCTCATTCTGGAATACCATCCCACGTGGGTTTGGGGAGGGGGCTTCAAATGCTTAGGCCTGCCAGGCCTCCGTGTCTCTCTCCAAAAGGGATGGAACACGATGTGGCCAGCTGGAATCCGCACAGATGCGGGAGCGTTTACAAACCCAGCTCAGCACACCCAGATCCTAGCAGAAATGAATAAATGAATTTGCTACAGCTTCAATGCATCATAAACAGACCTGAGACGCCACGCAGGGTCCCAGTCCTTAGTTTCTGCAACCAGGAGCTTAAAGTGCCTGTTGTAAAAGGACACCGTCGCTCTGTGGCAAAGCACCTGGTCCTAAATTCAGTCCCCAATGGTAGCATCTCTGGAGAGGGCTGGGAATGTCCCCTGCCTGGAGATCTGCTGCTGCCAGTCAGTGTGAACAGTGCTGAGCTACAAGGCATCTTCCTATCTTATTCAACCCTAGGATGCAGAAGGAAGGAGAGGAAGGGATGGTTTTAATCTATTTTGTGGTTCTGTCAACAAAGCTTTCAGAGGTAGTCTGACTGGGTGGCAGCAGCTGCTGCTGCCGCTTCTATGGTGGTCTTCCTCCTGGCATATTCCAAACCACTCAGGAAACAAAACTGCCTGGATGTTCAGAGCAGGGATGGAGGGAAGGCGGTTGCATTCGGGTCTTGCTTGGTTGCTGGGGGCACAGATCTGATCCTGCTTCTGGGCTCTTCTCTTTTAAGAAGCGTATTGGAAGGAACCTTGTGAGACAATGGGGAAGGATTGGGGATTTTGATGGTGTGTGGCCAAGAGATTTAGGGTTGCCATACAGTGGTACCTTGAGTTACAAATGCTTCAGGTTACAAATGCTTCAGGTTACAGACTCTGCTAACCCAGAAATAGTACCTCGGGTTAAGAACTTTGCTTCAGGATGAGAACAGAAATCGTGCAGCGGTGGCTCAGCAGCTGCAGGAGGCCCCATTAGCTAAAGTGGTACCTCAGGTTAAGGACAGTTTCAGGTTAAGAACGGACCTCCGGAACGAATTAAGTTCTTAACCCGAGTTACCATTGTATTTCGAAGAGCAAAAAAGCTATGACGACTCTCATTTTAAATACCCCTACTCTATTTAGGCCAGGCTTCCGCAACCTCAGCCCTCCAGATGTTTTTGGCCTACAACTCCCATGATCCTTAGCTAGCAGGACCAGTGGTCAGGGAATTGTAGTCTCAAAACATCTGGAGGGCCGAGGTTGAGGAAGCCTGATATTGGCTATAGAAGGCTGTGATATATTGCTGAGGGAGGCAGGAGAAGAGGAAAGCAAGTCTTCAACCACCAGTTATGCCTATGTCTCATCCAGAAAGTATAGCCAGAGACATTTTGGTAAATTTAAACAATCTACCAGGACAGATTTTTTTGCCCCTGAAAAGGAGGACATGTCCTGGGAAAAGAGGGCACATGGCAACCATAGCATGCATGAGAACCTCTGACCTCTTGGTCTAATTCTGCCACTTCCCACTCTTCCTAGGTCCCTCAACTTCCTGCTACCTGTCCTGTTCTACAGGGAGCTGTGCATGCAGCCAAGAAAATATCTCCCTTTCCACATGACCCTGAAGCTGTACGCCGGCTTCCTCGGCCAATAAAGTGAGATGAGCACCACAACCCCAGAGTTGTCTGCGACTGGACCTAATGGTCAGGGGTCCTTTTACCTTTACTGCTTGGTCAAGGACCTGAGAGAGAGAGAGAGAGAGAGAGAGAGAGAGAGAGAGAGAGACAGAAAGAGAGACAGACAGAAAGAGAGAGGGAGGGAGGGAGAGAGAGGGCGAGATTGTCAATAATAATAATAATAATAATAATAATAATAATAATAATAATAATTTATTATTTATACCCCGCCCATCTGGCTGGGCTTCCCCAGCCACTCTTCCAAAAAAATGGCGGCTTCCCAAAAAATATTAAAATACTGTGATACATCAAACATTAAAAACTTCCCTAAACAGGGCTGTCTTCAGATGTCTTCTAAAAGTCCGGTAGTTGTTGTTCTCTTTGACATCTGGTGGGAGGGCGTTCCAGAGAGAGGGCGCCACTACCGAGAAGGCCCTCTGCCTGGTTCCCTGTAACTTGGCTTCTTGCAGTGAGGGAACCACCAGAAGGCCCTCGGAGCTGGACCTCAATGTCCGGGTAGAACGATGGGGCTGGAGACGCTCCTTCAGGTATACTGGGTCGAGGCCGTTTAGGGCTTTAAAGGTCAGCACCAACACTTTGAATTGTGCTCGGGAGCCAATGTAGGTCTTTCAAGACCGGTGTTATATGGTCTCGGCGGCCGCTCCCAGTCACCAGTCTAGCTGCCGCGTTCACAAGCACCTCTGCAGGCCCCTGCATGGGTGAGTGTGTTTGGGTTTGGTAGGGGAAGATGGGCTGAAGTTGCCCACCAGGAAACTTGAAATTGCATCTGGCTGTTTCCTCCCCCTAGTTGCGTACAGGGCTGTGGGGAGTGTAGGGGAAAGGCTTTTTGGAAAGGAAGAAATGCTCTGTTCCCCCTTCTGTCCCTGGCTAAGTAATGCAAAGCTTTGAGGTGTGTGTGGCATTCTTTACATTTTTCTCTCCCATAAAACCCTTTACCACAATCCCCCTCTACCACTGCTGCTTCTCAAATTAATCCCCTCCTCGCCCTTTCCACCCTTTCCGGCTGGGAGTTATAACTGTGTTCTTTGGTGGCTTTTAAAAAATCAATCCAATCCTTCAAACTGCTTGCATACATGTCACTGGTTTTATTGCATTGTGCAATCGCTCCAACATTCTTCGAAGGAAAAGATTCACTCATTTAACAAGCATTAATTGAGGCTCTTCAGAGCAACCCTCATTTAAAAAAATGGCAATTCTTAAAAATGCAGAAAAGAGTTTGAGCACCATGGAGGCTGTTCTTCTCCATTTGGTGCCCTCCAGATGTGTTAGGCTACAACTCCCATCAGTCCCAGCCAGCATGGGCATTGTAGTCCAAAAATTCAGCTCTTGCAGGGGTGGGTAGAGGTGGGGAGATCTACTCAGTGGCGTAGCGTGGGTTGTCAGCACCCGGGGCAAGGCAAGTAATTTGCGCCCCCTAACCCGGGGCAAGGCAAGTAATTTGCGCCCCCCCTGCACTGTCCCTCCCCCAGATAGTCCCTCGCTCTCTCTCCGCACCACACCGCACACCTGGCACCCTCCCCTCCACAGTGGGCGGCGACCCGGTGGCTCGGATCGGATTCGCACAGCCAGCACTGCAGTGAGAGAGAGTGAGTGAGCCAGGTAGGGGCAGAGAGCTGAGAGTGCGAGCGCGCCCCCCCCAGATGTTGCGCCCGGTGCGGCTGGCCCCCCCTGTACCCCCCACGCTACGCCACTGGATCTACTTGCAGGAAGGCTCACTGGATGCAAGGACCTGCCCCCCCCAACCAAACATGTAGTTCTAGTGATCTGGTGGTAGCAGCTGCAGCTGATAACTCTTTTTCCAGGAATACTTCAGTGAAGTATCTCTTGGTTTACTGAATCTTCTTGCATCCTGAAACTTGCTGATGTCTAAATACACCCCCCCCTCCCCGGAGCTTGTTTTTCCTCCTCGATGCTCAGACCGCTGAGACTGAGTAGGATTTCTGGTAGGGGGTGCTGCTTCCCCCACCCGCAACTGTCAAGGCTGTCTTGCCTCTCAGCAAACAGTGTCAGAGAGTCCAAGAATTTCCAGGACGTTTGCCAAGGCTGAAGCCTGAAGATCATCATCTTAATGTGTTGCATGTTCTCTTTCCTCTCCCCCCCCCCCCCGGTCCCCGTGTTCCTTCTGCCTTGAACATTGTTGTAAGTCAGCTGGCCACATCTCTCGCTTTTCCTTTTAATTAAGGAGAAGCTGGGCTGTTCTGAAACAAAGTGCCTCTGTGGCGGTGCCTCTGGAGCCAGAGACCTTTCACGGCCCTTTCACAGAGCCGGGAAGGGACAGAGGCCGGGGTGGAAGAAGCCAGCCATCCCCAATGGGGTGCCCTCTAGGTGTCACCGGGGGAAGACTGCAAGGGGGCAGAGGCAGAGCTCCGTGTCAGAGCAGAAAAGTCCTGGGTCCAGTCCCCCAGCACCTCCATGGAGGACTTTGGGGAAGACCCAGCCACAGCTGCCAATCAGGGCACATGATCTTCAGCTAAGGAGACCAATTGCACAACTCAGTTGCAGGGGGTTGGACTAGATGACCCTCAGGGTCCCTTCCAACTCTATAATTCTCTTTTTCCAGTTATATTAAGTTTCAGCATTTTTCACATTTACAATCAAATCACAATTTCGTCTTTTCTCTTCCTTTTATCGACTCCCCACCCCGTTTTCCAATGGAGTTGTTGTCTATCCCCTTCTGCTGCACCCTATCTTCTATCATTTAAATCATAAGCACAGTATTATAAACTGATTAATTCTGTTGCTCATAGTTCAAATCCTCCTTGCATGTTCAACATACTATTTCTTTATATAGTATGGCATCCATTCTTCCATAAAACACTCATCATTAGATTCTGTTAATTTTGCTGTTAATCTTGCCAGTTCTGCATAGTCCATTATCTTACTTGTTATCCATTCTTTTTTGGTTGGAACTTCTTCCTTCCATTTCTGGGCGTGTAGAATCCTAGCTGCTGTTGCTACATGCATACATGCACACCTAAAGTTGCATGTTATATGCAACTTTAACATTTCGAGGGAGGGGGATTTCCCCCCCTTAAAATTCCTCCAACTCTATGAGTCCATGAAATGCCTGTGATCCTGTTGAATAGTGGAAAAGATGGACGAAGGACACAGCTCTGCAACTTAATTTTAATACATAACAGATCCATTACCTTAAAGCAGGGGTCAGGAAACTTTTTCAGCAGGGGGCCGGTTCACTGTCCCTTAGACCTTGTGGGGGGCCAGACTATATTGGGGGGGGGGAATGAACAAATTCCTATGCCCCACAAATAACCCAGAGATGCATTTCTACTCATGTAAAAACACCAGGCAGGCCCCACAAATAACCCAGAGATGCATTTTAAATAAAAAGGACACAGTCTACTCATGTGAAATACGCTGATTCCTGGACCGTCCGCAGGCTGGATTTAGAAGGCGATTGGGCTGGATCTGGCCCCCGGGCCTTAGTTTGCCTACCCATGCCAAAGTGTGTATATATGTGTGTGTGTGTGAGAGAGAGGGCAGAGCTCCCCCACTCGCCTCAGCCCTCATCCTGAAGAGGGGGGGGGGTCTGCAGATTAACCCACCCCCCGGATGTTAAGAGGGCTGCAGTGAGATGGTGTTGACTTTGGACTCCAGAAGACTCCCAGTTGGCCTAAATCAACAATGCTTTTCATAACAGTGTTTATATTCACATCCCAAGGAACGTTATTTCAGAGGTCCAGTTCTTCCCTTCATTTAACTAAGTTTAAGAAATGGCACGGTTCACGTGAGGATAACAACGAAGAAGCTCAGTTCTGCGGAGCTGAACTAATGTTTTCGATCAACTATTTTTTATTTTTTTTAAAAAAAAGCTTTCTTGTATTCATTTGTTGGCTGCATGTTCGCAGACGATCTCTCCCTAGCTATAGCTCCATTACTGGCCATGTGTAAGGTGCAAAAACCATGTGGGTTACATTCACCTAGGTGCAAGCAGAGTCAAAGTCAGCTTTCCCGCAGCAAGACCATCAAGAGCCCAGCCAGGTGAACAGCAGGACGCCAAAAGGAGCAAGAGCCCACCCACACCTATGTCTGTATTCCTGGGATCAGACTGGGTTTAATTCTTTGCAGGATGGGGGCTGCAGTGGCGTAGCGTGGGGGGTGCAGGGGATGCCGGCCGCACCGGGCGCAACATCTGGGGGTTAGGGTTAGGGGGCGCAAATCCACGGGTTAGGGGGCGCAAATCCACGGGTTCGGGGGCGCAAATTACTTGCCTTGCCCCGGGTGCTGACAACCCACGCTACGCCACTGGGGGGATGTGCTCACCCCAACCTCTCCCTGTTGCTTTCACACCAGCCCCTTTCTCCAGAATTGTTCGTTGTTATTATGTTGTCATGAATTGCTGGGGCGGGGGGACCACACCGTAGAAATTAATAAATTATTTTGATTATTGGGGATCTGAAGGGAGAAACATAAGCTGCAGAGGAATTCCCGGACTAGCCTGTGCAGAAGGACCTAGCCAATGCAGTGCCATTAAACAAAACAAAACAATACAGCGCCACTGAGAGCCACTGGCAGGGCAAGAGAACTGTCCTCCCCCCCCCCAAAAAAAAAACCCTTGCCCTGAGGTGTGAACAAAGACTGGAGATTTGGAAGGTGTGGGGTGACAGGAAAGGAGTTTTTAGCAGGGTGTTCTGGGAAGAAGAAGGAAGAAGAAAGACTGGGCTCCATTTTGGGTAGGTTGGCTGAAGGCTGGCTGCACTGCTGAAGGGGACTAGCGCCTCTTGAAAGGACCATGCTGTAAGATCTGGACTCCCTCCATGCAGACTGAAGGTGTAAAAAGGTGAATAAACCCTATTGCTTAAAACTAGCAACAGTCTGTTAAAGCTATGGTTTTCCCAGTAGTGATGTATGGAAATGAGAGCTGGACCATAAAGAAGGCTGATCGCCGAAGAATTGATGCTTTTGGAGGAGACTCTTGAGAGTCCCATGGACTGCAAGAAGATCAACCCTATCCATTCTTAAGGAAATCAGCCCTGAGTCCAGCCTCCTGTACTCACAGTGGCCAAGCAGATGCCTCAATGGGAAACCTGCAAGCAAGACCTGAGTTCAAGAGCAGACTCTCCCCACCCCACCGTGGTTTCCTGCAACTGGTATTCGGAAGCATTTACTGCCTCCAGATGTGGAGACAGAGTGCAGCCGTCATGGATACCAGCCATCCATGCATTTGTTTAATCCTCTTTCCAAGCCACCCAAGTTGGGAACTATCACTGCTTCCTGCTGGAGCGAGTGCCACAGTTCTTCATAAAGAAGTCCTTCCTTTAGTCTGCCCTGAATCTTCCAATGTCCAGCTTCCTTGGATGTACACGGCGTTACTCTGCCACCTGAATCGTAGAATTGTAGCATTGGTAGGGACCCCAAGATACATCTGGTCCAACCCTCTGCAATGCAGCAATACGCGGTTGTCCCCTATGGGGATCGAGCCTGCAACCTTGGCATTATCAGCACCATGCTCTAACCAGCTGAGCTATCCAGTCAGCTAATGCTGAACTGGTCCCAAGGTGGGCTCAAGGAGAACTTCCGCTAAACCCTGCAGGATGGAATGTACCAGCATGAGCTTCGCACCAGAGCTGGAACCAGCCCATTGTGGAGAACAATCAATTAAAGCCACCAGGCTCCTAAAAGGCTGCTTAGTGGCAGAAGAGGAAGTTTTGCAACACTTCTGGGAAATGAGCAGGATTGCCTCTAGGCAATCTTTCTAATAGGGAAAAGATCCTTGGAAGTGTCTGTGGAACATCACCATCACTACAAGGGCCTAGATTGCCCCTGATGTTTTAACGGGAGCACTGAGATATCTGCAAGCCAACAAATTCCTTCTTTCATCCCAAGGGAGATTCACACAGATCTTGGGCTACCCCTATCTTCCCCGTCCATCTCCTTCAACAGACACATACCCTGAATTTGGGTATGGATGTGTGCTTTATATGGCCGGGATCCGGATCCCCAGCTGGTGGGAACTGGTGTGAGACCATTGAGAAGAAGACTTAGGCTGGGCACACATTCTTGTTCACTCTGGTTCCCACTGCTAGTTTAAAAAGCACAACCCAGAGCGGTACTGTTGTGTCTTGTGAAATACTACATTTTGGTGTGTTTCCCCCCAATGCAATTTTGATCCGAATTGAGAGTGACCTAGCTTTATTGTAAGCCAGTAATTTGAACAGAAGGAAGCCCAACTACATGGATAGATGCTGCGCTGGGGGGGGGGTCTCCTATTGGGGGGGTGGGGAGTAAGAGTGAGATTCTGCTGCGGGGGGAAAAAATACCGTATTTTTTGCTCTATAAGACTCACTTTTTCCCTCCTTAAAAGTAAGGGGAAATGTGTGTGCGTCTTATGGAGCGAATGCAGGCTGCGCAGCTATCCCAGAAGCCAGAACAGCAAGAGGGATTGCTGCTTTCACTGCGCAGCGATCCCTCTTGCTGTTCAGGCTTCTGAGATTCAGAATATTTTTTTTCTTGTTTTCCTCCTCCAAAAACTAGATGCATCTTGTGGTCTGGTGCGTCTTATAGAGCGAAAAATACGGTAGTTTCCGAACTTGACTCTAGGCCCAAATCAAAGTGTTCACATTAATGCTGAAAGCTCTAAGCAACTCAGGCCGCAAATATATGGTACTGTCTCCATTCCTGTTGATCTTCTCTGGTACTGAAAGGACCCTCCTGACAGTTCTGCTGCCCTCAGAACTGTGGAGTTTGGGGGCCTGTGAGAAGCAGCTCCTAAACTGTGGGGCTCCTTCCCCACGGAGCTGCAGCTATCATCTTCACTGTACATGTTTGCTAGAGGCTCACCTTTTCAACCTGGGCTTTTGACAGCTGAAGTATTTCTGTTTTAACGCACCCACCCTTCTCCTGTGAAATGTAAGCTCTTCTGGCTTGAACGGTTTTGCTCCTTTATACAAATGTACCCGCTTTCTCTGTTTTTACAGGCGCATGCAACGTTGTTGTAACCTGCCCGCGTCCTGGTGGCAAGCAGGTGGGGCAGTAAGAAATCTCATACATCAAAGAAAAGCAACGGAGCGCAGGGTCGGGGCTAGGAAATAACCGGTTTCTTTGCAACAAGTCTGAGCTGGACCCTTTGAGCTCTCAGTTCAGAAGGCAAGAAAAGTGGAGCCCAGCTGAGTACACTTGGGGCAACCTGAGGTCCCATCTCCTTCCTTGGTACCATCACTTGACCAGGTGGACCACTTCTCAAGAAAGGGTAGAAGCAGGATGCGGCCTCCCCATTCCAAGCCAAATCCTGCCTCTTCCTGAGCTCAGTTCAGCACGGCAGAGAAGATGTTTTGAAATGGGACAGGGTGATGGGAAGTGGGGGGCTTTGAAGTGTAGGTGGGTTCCCATGAGGCAAGGCACAGTGATAACAGCAAGCACCTTTGTTGTTGCTGTTTAGTCCTTTAGTCGTGTCCGACTCTTCGTGACCCCATGGACCAGAGCACGCCAGGCACTCCTGTCTTCCACTGCCTCCCGCAGTTTGGTCAAACTCATGCTGGTAGCTTCGAGAACACTGTCCAGCCATCTGGTCCTCTGTCGTCTCCTTCTCCTTGTGCCCTCCATCTTTCCCAGCATCAGGGTCTTTTCCAGGGAGTCTTCTCTTCTCATGAGGTGGCCAAAGTATTGGAGCCTCAGCTTCAGGATCTGTCCTTCCAGTGAGCACTCAGGGCTGATTTCCTTCAGAATGGAGAGGTTTGATCTTCTTGCAGTCCATGGGACTCTCAAGAGTCTCCTCCAGCATCATAATTCAAAAGCATCAATTCTTCGGCGATCAGCTTTCTTTATGGTCCAGCTCTCACTTCCATACATCACTACTGGGAAAACCATAGCTTTAACTATACGGACCTTTGTTGGCAAGGTGATGTCTCTGCAAGAACCTTTACTGAACTACATAACTGGGAAACAGAGGCAAAGCAACTGCTTATATACATTTCTGAAAGCCTGGGCCTCTCCCACTCCCAACATGATTGGCCCTCTAAACTTCCAAATTGCGACTCACGAGTTCAAGGGCCAATGGCAGAGGCCCAAATCCTGAAATGTTCTGTGATTGGACAACATGTATCGAATCAGAACCCAGGAGCTCAGACTCAACCTCAGGCAAACACAGACCACTGAATATAATAACAGGCTTCATCTCCCATTGACTTGCCTTCCTCTGTGCCTTAGTATGACTTGATTCACAGCGCTCCTGTTCTGTTCAGGCCCTACTTCCTGGGCTTGCAGTTGAGCCATCTGGTTGGCCACTGTAAGGACAGGATGCTGGACTAGATTGGACTTAAATCTTCTTCCTTGTGGCTTCAGAGGGCCAGGCTACAGTGAACCACAAAGCTGAAGATGCTTCTCTTTGTTAGAGGGAAGGAGGAAGTGAGCCTCTTGAAGGAACAGCTGTGGTCCGAGACCTCCACTGCACTTTGGACAGGCCGGTGCTGTTTTGTCGCCTGCAGAGATCTTTTAGTGCAACTGTGGAATGCCAGAGGCTTAGCAATGCTATCATCTGGGACCTCCCTAAAACAGGGTTAGGGGGACTATTAGGTGGCAGTTCCAGACAGGACGGGGGTGGTGGCGCTAGTAGTGTGAGAAAGCAACCCCAGCAGTGACCCAGAGCAGCCTCCCCCAAAATCTCACACATTTCCAAAATAAAACCACTGGGAGAAGTGGAGCGAGGCTTGCAACATCCATCTGTTCCTTGGGAATGCAAACCTCAGCATTCCAAGTTTGCAAAAAGGGAGAAGATTCAAAGAGGGGGTTTTGCAAGAAAATCGAAACCAAAGGTACATCTCTTTGTCTCTCTCTCCCCTCTGATTGGGGGTGGGGGGTGAGGGTGGGAATTTCCAAATTGCAGAGGAAGTTAGAAGGCTAGAACACACAAACCACACACACACACACACACACACACTCCTTGGGGAGATGCCAAGGACTCCTGGGATTCTTGAGACAGTTAGACTGTTTTGTGTTTTTCAGCCAGGGCTCATTAGAAGCTCAACAAGGCCAGGAAACTTTCATTAGGGGGATTATTTTGCTGGGAATTGTGAGATTCCAGAACAGAAAATTATGGCTATGAACAATCCCCACAAGCTACACGGGGCCACTGCCAATGTAATGATGTCCACATGTACATTTCAGATCTGCACAGGGCCAAAGGAATGAGGCAAGATCATCAACCAACCAGTAGGGGGCAGGGCAGTCACTCCATGTCAGAACACCTGCCTTGTGTGCAGAAGGCTCCAGGTTCGATCCCCAATGGTAGCATCTCCAGGTCTGGCTGAAAGAGGCCCCCGTCTGAAACCCTGGAGAGCCGCTGCCAGGCAGTGTACACCAGACTTTCTCAAGCTTGAGTCCCAGACATTTTTGCTGGACTTCAATTCCCATCATCCCTAGCTAGTGGGACCAGTGATTAGGGATGATGGGAGTTGTAGTCCAACAACACCTGGAGGTCCAAGGTTGGAAAAGGTGTAGACAATACATTTAAATCACATGGCTTAGTCTCTCAAAGAATCCTGGGTACTGGGATCTGTTAAGGGTGCTGGGAATTGTAGCTCTGTGTGGGGTAAACTACAGTTCCCATAGTTTTTTTTGGGGGGGGGAGGATCTGAGCCACGTGCTTTAAATGTATGGTATGGATGTGGCCCTGATAATTTACTGCTCACTTCCTATCTGGGAAGTCTGATGGCTTGAGGCAGTTTCTTCCTGGGGCTGCATTGGGTGCCTTGTGCTCAGGAGAAAAACGAAAAGGAAAACAGGATGTATACAAAACTTTAATGAAATTAAGATCCTTGCTCATCATCAGCCAAAAATGCTTCTAAAGAAGCACTGGGAAAATAATTTTAAAACAGAAGGGTCCCAATGTCCCAAATGGAAAACGATGAAGCTGATAAAATTCCAGAGTTAAGCAACGTCAGAATAGATAAATCTCCAAGGCTTGTGCAGATGAAAATGTCTCCATCCAGGAGTCTTAGTAGACGACAAGCTTAACATGAGCTTAACATGAGTCAACAATGTGATGCGCTCTATTCTGCTTTGGCCAGACCACACCTGGAATAATGTGTCTGGTTCAATCTGGGCAGCACAATTTAAGAAGGATATTAACAAGCTGGAAGGTGTGCAGAGGAGGGCAACCAAGATGATCAAGGGTCTGGAAGCCAAGCCTTATGAGGCAAGTTTGAGGGAGGTGGGTATGTTTAGGCTGGGAAAGAGGAGACTGAAAGGAGATATGATAGCCATCTTCCCACGAAGGAGCTGCAGCTGACGCACCAGCCTCAGTGTGGCACAAGGCCTTGAAATAAGATACCTTTAAAGATACCGTACCTTCATGCAGGGCTGGGGAGTCTGAGTGTGTGTCTCCGCATGTGTCCCTCCAGAAATTGTCAGACCATGGCTCCTCCTTCTCTCCCCTTTGCTCTTTTGAGGAAGAAGGCCAGAGTTGTGTGGTACTGGGGGGACGACGACAAGAAAGGAGACTCAAACGCCTTTCTCCTGGGCATGGTCGGCCAATTGGTGCCAAAGAAGGATAGAACTTTCTTTATGTATGCCACAACAGCAGCAAGAATACTTATCGCAAAGTATTGGAAGACACAAGATCTACCCACCCGGGAAGAATGGCAGATGAAGCTGATGGACTACATGGAAATGGCGGAAATGACTGGCAGAATCCGAGACCAGGGAGAAGAGTCGGTGGACGAAGATTGGAAAAAAATCAAAGTATATTTACAGAAATTTTGCAAAATTAATGAATGTTAGAAGAATGCTGGAATGAACTTATATGGTTTTAGCAGAAATGTTATAAAGAATTAAGTAAAAACTGATTGTTAAGGGGCTAAAGTGGAAAATTTAAAGTTAGATTGTGTTAAGATAAACTTTAGAACAAAAAATTGAGAAAGATGGAAAGGATTTGCTGAAATAGCTGATTGAACTAGAATACAAAAAAGGGAGGTGTGAGGAGGTTGATGAAACAAGTAAATGAAAGGTAAAGATATGGAAATATTGGATGTGTTTTTAATTTTTTTTGTTTTGTTTTTCTTGTTGTTTTGATGTATTGTTTTTTCTGTTTTTCTTCTTATTTTTGATGCATTGCTTATTAGATTTTTTAATTGTTTTAATTGTTTTTTTTTCTTTTCCTACTTTCTCTCTTTCTGTAACTATTAAACTTTTAATAAATATTATTTTTAAAAAAAGAAAAAGAAAGGAGAGTCAAACGTGGCCCCACAGGTTTGCAAATGGCTCAGTCGTAAAACTGGAAGGAAGGAAGGAAATGGAGAAATAGAAGAGAAAGTGTTTTTAAAATGAAAGCACACAAAAGCGGAGAGGGGCCTCTAATTAAATCCGAAGATGGGATTAACGGAATTATGCAATGTTCTGCATGCATAAACAACCCAGTCTTGAGGCACTTTCTGAAGAGAGGGAAAGTCAGGCATGATCTGTTAATATTTTGGAGGGGGAAGGGAAAGGCTACTAAAGGATGTGAAGAGTGGTTTGGAAATGCAACAGGACTCTGCATTCACAGACCCTTGAAAGGAGAGAGGGAAGGAAGTCTTTTTGGAAATACGGAAGGGCTCCGCAATCTGTGCGTCTCCATCCTTAAGGCTTTACGAGTGACATTATTAAGATTTATCTAATTCTTGTGGTCCTTTTTTGCCATCTCACCCATGAGGCAAGGGGAAGCAATCGCTTCAGACGGCAGGATCGACAGGGGCAGCAGACTCTAATGTAAATCTTTATTCCCCTTCTTTCCTGGTGGGGAGGGAGGACGCCATTTTGAGGTCCACCTCAGGTGCCAAAATGTCTTGGGCCGACCCTGGCATATGAACACTTTTCTATCTACTATATGTTTTGGAAAGTGGTTCGTGTGTCTGTCCGCCCATCTGTTCTAGAATGGATCCAGACTCTTCTCAAGATATTGTATCCAAGCTTGTAAAACCAGGCGAGGGCAAATGTCCTCGTTGGCATTCAGATGATGGGCACCATTTTGAATCAAGATGACAGACCAAAGCATGACTTTGGTATGACTTTGCCTCATTTTTGGTTGGATGGAGCCAAACTCACCAATTATGAGATCCATTTAAAAACCACAATTATTATTACAGTGGTACCTCGGGTTAAGTACTTAATTTGTTCCGGAGGTCCGTACTTAACCTGAAACTGTTCTTAACCTGAAGCACCACTTTAGCTAATGGGGCCTTCTGCTGCTGCCGCGCCGCCGGAGCACAATTTCTGTTCTCACCCTGAAGCAAAGTTCTTAACCTGAAGCACTATTTCTGGGTTAGCGGAGTCTGTAACCTGAAGTGTATGTAACCTGAAGCGTATGTAACATGAAGGAACCACTGTATTACTACTGCTGTACAGTATTTTGGTTTCTGCAAATTCCTGGGTACTCCCTGCTAATCCATATAGGAAAAATGTACACCTGCTACCTTAGGAAAGGGCTGCAGTGATAAGAAAAGCTGCTTTATGAGGTTTAGTCCCTGACAGCATCTCTAGGTAAGGCTGAGGAAAGAATCTCTGCCTGAAACCCTACAGAGCTGCTGCCAATCAGTGAAGACAGTATTGAGCTAGATGGACCAGTTGTCTGACTCCATGTAAGGCAGCTGCCTATATTGTTACTATCAACTACTGCTGATTGTGATGACAAGAAGCTCTGCATGAATAATGGGTGACTGTAGATCACTCTGGACTCAATGGGAGCTTTGCCACGGACTTCTCGGCAGAGAAAAATCCTCTCCAAAGCTTTGCAGGCATGTCCTGGGTTAAGTCCCAGAGTTGCTTCAGCAGATAAATATTTTATTTCTATTCTCATTCAGGCTCCTTTCCTTGGTGTCGATCCAGTCTCTGGTAACAGTTAAGAGGTCTTCTTCACTCCACCCCCCCCCCTCGAACTCAGAAATGTGAAAGAGTCCATTGATATCTCTCTATTTGGGGGAAAAACATGACACATGCTGCTGGTTTATAACAATGCATCATGGTGTGATTACTAGCAAGGTCATTGCAAGATACTATCGAGTCATTTTTTAAACCTTATTTGGTGGGGTGGTTCTCATATTTCAATGGGGCAATTGCGTGACAAGATTATTATTTTTTTAAAAAGGTGCTCTTATGAGGATTTTGAGTCTTCTCTCTCTGAAAGGAAGACTTGGTCAGGATTCTCAGTTTATGAGCTAAGCGCATATTCCCCCCCCCCTTAAAAAAAACCCCCAGTTCTGCTTTCCTCTTTCCCCATCTTCCCTTCAATTCCCCTCAAACAACTTTTTTTAAACACCGCCCCAAAAAACAAAAACTTCCAGCACAGCAGCAGGTTTGTTTTGTGTTGTTATTTTCACCTTGCTGTTTCTTTATCCATAAATTTTACAAGGCAGTAGAATATTGAGAGAAAATACCTCATATACTTAGAAGAGCCCCAAAAGAGCCCTCAAGCAGAAGCAGCAGGATTAGGCCAAAGGGGGCCCATCTAGTCCAGCTTCCTCTCCACCAAATGGCGAGTCAGAAGCCATTATTATCATTATCATTATTATTATTATTATTGGCATCTAATTTGCATTTTTTTGGACCATAAAGAAGGCTCATCGCCGAAGAATTGACGCTTTTGAATTATGGTGCTGGAGGAGACTCTTGAGAGTCCCATGGACTGCAAGAAGATCAAACGCATCCATTCTTAAGGAAATCAGCCCTGAGTGTTCACTGGAAGGACAGATCGTGAAGCTGAGGCTCCAATACTTTGGCCACCTCATGAGAAGAGAAGACTCCCTGGAAAAGACCCTGATGTTGGGAAAGATGGAGGGCACAAGGAGAAGGGGACGACAGAGGACGAGATGGTTAGACAGTGTTCTCGAAGCTACAAACATGAATCTGACCAAACTGCGGGTGGCAGTGGAAGACAGGAGTGCCTGGCGTGCTCTGGTCCATGGGGTCACGAAGAGTCGGACACGACTGAACGATTAAACAAAAACAAATTTGCATTTAACACTGAAGACTTTCAGGAGACATCAAGATAACACATTTACAAAGATTTATTTCACCTTTTCTTTATTTGCCTCACATTGTACACACAATAGCATTCTCCCTCTCAGCGAATCCTGGGAACTATAGTTTGTTAAGAGTGCTGGTAAATGTGGTTCCACCAGGGGAAACTACCATTCCATCATTTTTCTCTCTCTCTTCTGGTGTGCGCAGGTACTTTAAAGGTATGGCGTACATGCAGATGTCGCCATAACTTACAGGATTTCAACACATGCAGACATACCCCTCCTGGTCTCCTTGAGATGTCAGCCTTGGCCTTTGGCCTTAGCCACTGGCATACATGGTGTGTGCCGTGCTTTAAAAGAGGATCAGGCAAATTCGCGGAGGAAGGGGCTATCGATGGCTACTAGCCACGATGGCTACGCTCTGCCAGTGGCATAGCGTGGGGGGTGCAGGCGGGGCCGGCCGCACCGGGCGCAACATCGGGGGGGGGGCGTGCTCACACTCGCAGCTCTCTGCCCCTACCTGGCTCACTCACTCACTCACTCTCACTGCAGTGCTGGCTGTGCGAATCCGATCTGAGCCGCTGGGTCGCCGCCCACTGTGGAGGGGAGGGTGCCAGGCGTGCGGTGCGGAGAGAGAGCGAGGGACTATCTGGGGGAGGGACAGTGCAGCGGGGGGGGGGGCGCAAATTACTTGCCTTGCCCCGGGTGCTGACAACCCACGCTATGCCACTGCCAGATGGGCCATTGGGCATCTAGCAGGCTATTCTGATTAGGGCTGGGCGATATATCAATATATTGCCCAAAACTAATTTGAAATGGGAATCGTGGCAGCAGCAGCCTCAGCAGCCCGGAGCCAGCCTGTTAGCACAGTTGGCTCTGGCTGGCTCCAGGAGCTGCTCACTGCTGTGGCACCCGCCATTTTTCCTGCGTCACAGCAGTGAGAAGCTCCTGGAGCCAGCCAGAGCCAACTGCGCTAACAGGTTGGCCCCTCCTGGGCAACGGCCACCCGCCTGGGACTCCCAAGCCTCCCCTGGTCTGTCAGAACAGAGGGAGAAGGAGATAGGGGAAGGCTCGGGAGTTGCGGGCGGGCAGCCGTTGCCCAGTTATTAAAAAGCTCTGTGCATTTATGTTTCATAGGGTGTGAAAGAAGGGCTTTGCACCTTTTTTATACAATATGCTTGGGGCCAGGGTCTTTTGCCTCACCATCCCCGCTACTGACTCCCTGTTGCTACTCAGCTTCCAAAAAGAAAAAAAGTGCTCCCAGATTCATTGAAAAAAACTGGTAACCATAACCTGGGCTCCTTGATGGAAGGGCAGCAACAAAGGCCAATCTTTGACTAGAGACAAGTTGGCTGCAAGTGATCGGCTGGTCCCTGCCTGCCTGTTGGGCACAACCAAAGAGTCCTTGGCAGGGGCCCAAACCCTTGGAGGAACATCCCCTCACTTGTCGGCCAAAGTCATCTTCAAGTCTTCCCTCATACCACTCTACTTTCCACACCCCAGGCAAAGAGGGGCCCGGACTGGAATTCAACCTCGTGTTCGATTTCAGCTAATTTTTTGCAGTTTACTGGAAAAGTTATGTCATAATCAATGAGGAAGAAGGCCTTCCTGGAATCGGAGCTGCTTCTGCCTTCTTTTTGCATTTTGTGTGCTGCTGTTGGGGTTCACTTGCAAAGTGGGAGGTTTATGCAGCCTTCCCCAAGCAGGTGCCCTCCAGATGTTGTTGAACGACAACTTCCATCACCCAGTGTCATGGCCCATCATCCAGCCCGGACACTGAGGTCCAGTGCCGAGGGCCTTCTGGCGGTTCCCTCGCTGCGAGAAGTGAGGTTACAGTGAACCAGGCAGAGGGCCTTCTCAGTAGTGGCACCTGCCCTGTGGAACGCCCTCCCAGCAATGTCAAGACAATAAACAACTATTTTACTTTTAAAAGACAACTGAAGGCGGCCCTGTTTAGGGAAGTTTTTAATGTCTGGCGCTGTATTGTTTTTAATATTTGGTTGGAAGCCGCTCAGAGTGGCTGGGGAAACCCAGCCAGATGGGTGGGGTATAAATAAAAAAATATTATTATTATTATTATCATTATGATTATTATTATTATGGGCATGTGCCCTGGCTGGAGCTGATGTTGTAATGGGCTACAAGGGTGTCTGGAAGGCACCAGGTTGGGGGAAGCTGCTGTAACCTCTTTCGCTCCAACAGCGGGAGTAATTTGCAAACGCAAAAGCAGAGCTAATTGGTTAAATCAGGCAGCCTCCTGAGCTTAGCGCAAGGAAAGAGTGTTGGCTGGAGGAGCCCGGAAAGTCCAGAGCTCAATGGCAGACCTGTGCTCTGCAGGCAGAAATTCCAAATTCAATCCCCAGGAGCACCTTAATGAGAAACTTATTCTCAGGGTTGTGGGTTTGGGCCCCACGTTGAACAAAATGATTCCTGCATTAGCCTGGATAGCTCAGTTGGTTAGACCATGGTGCTGATAACGCCAAGGTTGCAGGTTCGATCCCTGTATGGACCAGCTGCATATTCCTGCATTGCAGGGGGTTGGACTAGATGATCCTCAGGGTCCCTTCCAACTCTACAGTGCTATGATTCTGCGACTTTCTCATAGCTATGATTACATGGGGTTGGACTTGATGACCCTTGCGGAGTAGCCCCTTCCAACTCTGCAATTCTGTAATTTTATCTCTAGGCAGGGCTGGGGGAAAACTCCCTTTCTGAAACGCTGGATTGTCGCTGCCTATCAGTACAGTGGTACCTCGGGTTAAGTACTTAGTAATTCGTTCCAGAGGTCCGTACTTAACCTGAAACTGTTCTTAACCTGAAGCACCACTTTAGCTAACGGGGCCTCCTGCTGCCGCCGCGCCGCCAGAGCATGATTTCTGTTCTTATCCTGAAGCAAAGTTCTTAACCTGAAGCACTATTTCTGGGTTAGCGGAGTCTGTAACCTGAAGCGTATGTAACCTGAAGCGTATGTAACCCGAGGTGCCACTGTATATGCAAAGCTAGATGGAGCAATGTCCTGACTCAGGATACAGCAGTTTCCTATGGTATTTTTTTAATGAGTCAGTCCACGACACCTGCGGAGCAGCAGCAATCCTGCAGGATCGCTGGACCTAACTGGGGGGAAAGCCACCCATCTTCATGCCAGGAATCGAATATTGTGGCCCGTACCGGTGGCCAGCAAACAGCCCCCGAGGAGAGGAAAGCTGTCTAGGCCGGGGTGGGTCGCTGGATGGGGGAGCTTTGCCTGGACGGAGAAGGAAGGAGCAGGTTGCTCCTGAAGCAGCTGCCGACCACCCTTTCCCTCCACCTGGCGGAGAAAGGCGAGAACTGCCAGGCTTTTCAAAAATCCCTTCAGCGGAGAGTCCATGCCGGAGCTGGTTCCTGTGCGGGGCATCCCTCCCCATCTATCAGCCAGGGGGAGAGAAGGGGCCCGATCCAAGCGCAGCAGTGCCCCGTCCTTCTCACCACGGCGAAAAACGAGGCTTCCCAAGCGCGCCTCGCGGGGGTTTCTCACGCACCTTCTCAGTGCCGGTGCCAGGCTATTTTGCGCCCTAGGCAAGGTTGTTTGCACAAATTGCTAACTTCCATTTTCATGAAGGGGTTTACTGTAGAAGTTTTGTGTACTGCACACAACTCCCCCCCCCCACCCCGTCGGTCATATGCTTACAGACGTAAGCATCCTTTAAAAATTGTGAGGTGCAAAAATGAGGATCTGTCTTGACTGTTGTAACATGTAACAGCACTGAAAGAAACACAAGCACAAAGTCCAGTCTTATTTGAGCTTAATGGAGCTGGTGCAAAATGGACCCTTTAAGGGCCTTTTAAAATTAAAATTATCTAAAAATGTGAGGTTCTGGACATTAGCACACCTCAAATAGGTGCTGACAAGGGGTGCAAGGCATCCCAAAGGGAGGGGGGGTGGAGAGAGAAGAGAACCCTGCGTCAAAGATGACTAAGCAAGGTGACCTCACAAGGTATACCATCAAAAGCCCTGAATAACAGGAACAAGACAGACAGCACAAATCATTTTGAACCATCTTGTGAGTTTGTGGTGTTAAAATTTAAATCTGATGTTAAGAATTTAAATCTCTTAAAAGGTTCAGTTTCAGAATATTTTTTTCCCTTTGCAAATTTTGCCACCTCTTCCTTCAGGCAACGTACTGATGCTTGGGCACGTTCAATAGATCTAGTTGCCTCTTGGACTGTCTGTGTGAAACTGATAAGAGGAGCAGAGCGAAAAGAGACAGGGGGCGGGGACAGTTCCGACCCGGAAACTAGGCGATGCGCATGCCACTCTACACTGTTAAGAAGTCTAGGAGCTCGTTCCCGGCGCGCGGGTCTGTCGCGCTGCGTCATTTTAGTGCACCCGCGGCTGTAGTCCCTAAGGGGAGGGGCGTGCTGGGGCGTTGGTGACGCGTTTGACCTGCGCCCTGCCTGGCGGCGGACAGAGCGGAGAGGCGGTGGGGTTGAAATGCCGGAGGCGGGAGCAGGTGAGCGGCGGCGGCGGTGGGTGGCCTCGTTGAGGAGGCGGAGGAGAGGCCCGGCACGTTGTCACAAAAGCCATGCGAGGCAGGACCTGAGCTGCCTCTTCTTCTGGTTAGGGTTACTCGGGAGAAAGTCCCGCCGTGGCCCAGAGGGGCTCAAGTCCCTTCGGTCGGCGCAGGCTGAGCAGCCTCACCGCCTCCCTCCTGGCGGGCTTCGCGCCCTGGAGGCCTCTCCGCGCCTAAGGCGGCGGCTAAACGGCAGAAAGTCTTTCGAAAGTGGTGTTTGCTTACTTGAGATATTTATATGCTGCTGTTTGCATTTTTTTGGCTTAAGGGCTAGGACATGAATGCCATCAGAGCAGCTTACAAAAATCAGTACTGCGTTAAGAAACTGCTTGCTTGCAATATATATATATTGCCAGCAAGCAGCTTCTTAATACATATATATATATATATATATATATACACACCCATATACATATACATACACACATATATATACTATATACACACACCCCAGCCATACCATACGAGGGAAAAGGAATGTGAGGGAGAAGGTGGGGAGAGGCAAGCTCAAGCACAAGGTTTTAAAAACTGCAGCCACCACTAGTGGTGTTTCAGGCTGCCTTGCTTTCGCTAAAGAGTAGCCACTCTTGTGAAGCACCCCGCCTCCAGTGTTAGAAACTGATTTATGAAAGCTAGGAGCTAAACAGCACCTTAAACCTAGGTTACGTGTGCAACAACAGAATGTTTAGGTGCTTTTTAAAAAATAACAATACAAAGCTGCAAATGAATGAACTGCAGCTGAAATCTTATGCTCATTTTTCACATGCTCTAGTCCTCATCTGAAGACTGCCAAAAACAGAGCCATGCTTCCCCTGCCCGCACCACGAATATTCTTAAGAGGGTCTCTTCTCCAGTCTTCAGAGAGTGGCTGGAAGTGAGGAGGCAGGAAAAGGTCCTCCTTTCCTTCCACTGCAGTTTTAATCTGAAATCATAGGTGCAGCACTGTGCCCAGACCTTGTAAGCTGCTCACGCTAATGAAATTCCTTGTCACAAAACGCACCTAGAACAATGGGAGTCTCAAACGCTGCCCACCTTGTCAGATCCAAGTGCAGGTGGCAACATCCAGGGCAGTGCCTGCCACACACTCTTCCTTTCAGACAGCGTAACTTGATGGCAGGCAGAATCCTCACAGGAGGGGCTTTGATGGCATCACTGTTTGAGCCACCCCAGAGCACTCTTCTCTCTCACACACACCCAGTTACATCCAGGAGCAGAGCTGGTGATAACATTCAGGTCAGGAGGCTGAGGCATCACCAGCTATGCAGCATATAATAAATGGTATCAACCAACAAGGCTGAGGTCCCAGTTTGAGGCCTTTCTTTCTCTCCTCTTGGCAGCTTGCTGAAATGACACCACCATTTGGCCACATCCGAGGCACGGAGATGACTGCCCATCACTTTCCTCAGCACAGTTACCTCTTGGTAAGTAAGGGGGGTTCACAGCAGTTGATCTCTGTGCTGTTTTGCCTTGAGTTTCAGAGCTGCTTTTGCATATTGGAAGGGTGGAGACCTGGGAAAGGGGCTCCTCCTGCTGGTTCTTGGCAAACTCATATCAGTATTGTGGGTAGACCAGGGCCTGGGTTCTTCACATCTCAGTTTGATCAGGTTGGGAATGACCTGCTCACCATTGACTGATCAAGGGTTCTTTGCTTTTCTGAGGTAGATTTTCTCTTCTGTTTAAAACAGGATAGCTTAAAGGCTGACTGTCTGAACAAGCCTTTCGCCCAGAGGTGCCATGATCTTGTGACTGTCATTGAAGATTTTCCTGCCAAGGTAGAAGGCTCATTACTTGTTCAGGCCTATAATATTTCCTTGTTGTTCTGCTTTGGAGTGTATTGACTTTCTCTGATAAGATATATATGTTGTCAGGGTAGGGCAGACTGCCCTGTTCACTCCTGCCTAATGGAGAGAAAACATGAAAGAACCCAGAGCAACCTCACATGTAAATACAGACACAACTACAAGTCAAACTGACAGACTGAAATAGAGAGAAACTGACTAGAGGAATTCACCTTCATTTAGCTGATGTCTGCTTGTCAGGTTTTGTCCACTATTTCCACTAGCTGTCAGTCTTGGGTCTCCTGGGAATGGTAAATTTAGCACAGAATGGTTTCTAGACAGAAAATGCCCTCTGTGGTTTGGAGCCCCTGGGAAGTCTTTGAGTCAAACAATGTGTATCTTTGTTTTGAGGTGACCCATAATAGCTTTTCTGTTTCTCTTCCCTTGGAAGGAACTTCATGCCATCTTTCCCTGGCTGGTGGAGAGCATCTTTGGCAGCTTAGATGGCATTATTTTAGGTTGGAACCTCCGTTGTTTACAAGGAAGGGCAAACCCTACTGAGTACAACATTGCCTTGGACTTTCTTGATGCTGGGTAAACCTCTTTATTCAGGAGGGCGGTGGGAAGAGCTCTGATGTGGTTCCAAGGCTTACTCCCTATCCTTCTGAATGTTTTCTCTCTTGCTGCCTTTTCTTGGTAGAGGCCCAATGATGAAGTTGGTTTACAAGCTCCAAGCTGAAGAGTACAGATACGATTTCTCTGTCTCCTACCTTCCTGTAAGTATCTAGGAAAGGAGGTGATAAGATCCACACTACCACTTTGAATCCAGGATAAAATAGGCAGTTTAAGTTCCTAATCCTTTATTTGGAAGTCCCACTGGTATCATATGAACGTGTTGAGATTAAAATGGTACGTTTGAAACCTTTTCCGCTCTCTGCACCACACAGATTCTGCCTGTTCCTCAGCCTGCTGAGCAGTGGGAGCTGAAGCCTTAAACTCTTGGGCTACAACAGAGAAGAAGGGGAAGGTTTAGGGCTCCAGAAGTGGTTATTGGCTTTCCACACCTCAGATCTCAGGGGGACAAATGTTTGTACACCTTAAGGGCTGTTTCAGTCATAAGGTCTGTATTTTGTGTCTAATCATGCCATTGTTCGTTTCAGGGCCCAGTGAAAGCCTCAATACAAGAGCGGATTTTACCAGAATGTTCTTTGTACCACAACAAAGTCCAGTTTCCTCCATCTGGAGGCCTGAGCTTGAACTTGGCCCTTAGTATCCTTTGGGCAATAAGCCCAGAATCGTTTCTCTTCACGTTGTGTGTGTGTTTGGGACGGGGCACAAATCATGCAGTAGTTCAGTGATGCCAAACAGTCAGTGGTGAGAGGGAGACCATTCTGATTCTTGCAGCTTTCCAGCATGATTTCTTTGCCCTCTGCTTAGCAAGGCCCTGGATGGGATGTGTTCCCTCTCCCAAAACATATGAGAAGGGGCCAGCGGCTGCACATTCCACTCAAACTTTACAAAACTCCTTGCCACACAAGCTGCTCCAAGGCGATTGCATATGAGTGGCTCCTCCAGGTGAAGATAAATTGCATGGAAAGCCCATGGTCTGCCAGCTCTTAGAAGCCTGGGGAACAAGTGGATTGTTACACTCCCACCAGTTTCCCCACCATTGTGGAGGGAAGTCATTTTGGTTCTTTGCATGGCTGCAGCCTGCAAACTCTGATCTTTCTCAGCATCTATCTTGGATTTCTCCCTTAGATGTTTTTCCTTCTTTTTTAGCTGCATTTTAAAGTGTCTTGCCATGTTGATAAAGTGTTTAACAAGAAGGGGCACTCCCACCTTCACACCCAAATCCTGAGAATAGAATAAAACACTGACTATAGACACTTCGTTGGATGGTCTTGAATGGCCAAGACTTGATGCTTCTTCATATTTTCTGTTGGACTTTATCCTTGACTCTGCTGCCAGATCCCTTTGAATATTACATGTTCTACTTTGCATTAAGCCTAATTACACCGAAGGTAAACAAAAAGGCAGCTGCTTCTTTCACAATGCACTGCCTACTGTTTGCTATGCAAATGAGATGAGAAGTTGCAGCATAGTTTCGTGCCTCTTGTGGTTTATCCCTTGTTGACCCACCTCTCCCTCCCCCTCCACACTTGCCATGATGTTTGGTGGTGTAAAGTCAATATTTGTATAAATAGCTTCTTAAAGTGCTTGAAATACTCTGCCTGTCGGTCTTTCCCTTGGCACTAAAGTGTGCTTAACCATTTCAGCTTGTCACCTGAATGCTTTGCCCTAAGAAGAGAGTGGCAGGGGTGTAGGGTTGCTAAACAAGTGGGGAGAGGGGGACTGAGCCCTGCAGAATTGCACCTTCCTAGCAGGTCCTCACTGCCTCTGTTGTTGAACTCTCACTGTAGCATGTTGTGTACCAGGCTCATTTCTCACAAAACGGCAGAGAGGGTGGTAAAATCTGGGCATGGACCATGCCAGGCTGTTGGTGGGAGCTACCGTCATAGAGGACTGCTCCTCCAGAGGAAAACAGAAGAGGAGCCGGACATAGTGTGATAGAAAATTATGCTTTTGAGTAGCTTGAATTTTTTAGGCTTACCCATAAAGTTCTCTATTTGAGTTGATATCGTAAGTGGAATGACTTGGGATTCTCTCTCCTTCTCTGTGTTTCAGAACATCTCCACGGCCTATCATATCAGCATGTCCAACAGTGCTTACTTTGTCCTAGTGGATCGGTACTTGAAGTGGTTCCTGCCCACAGAAGGGATTGTCCTTCCACCCCCCTCCTCTTCCGATGCAGGAGGGGCTGTCCCATCACCTGCTCCCCGGTGAGTACTTGTCCTAGTTTTCCAGATTACAGGTTCACGGTGTGTTGGGTTGAAATAAATGACAGACGAGTGACAAGTGTCATATGGGAGGCATCTCTCGAGCATGTCTCGGAGAGTCCCTTTTATTGAATATTACAGCATTGCCACATATGTGCTTGTTGCTGATTGGTTAACACAAATCATACGCAAGGGTTGCATATAGGCATTAATCATCAATAGATCAAAGGTTGGGAAAAGGAACACAGAATTGGACAGGTATGAAAACCACCTTGTTAAACTATTACTAGTGATTGATATAGCAAAACTTAAAAGGGCATAACCATCGCATTCATAGATGTGGTCAACCATGCATTCAGAACAGGTCAGGGTACGATGTTTCATGAACTCAGTGTGAACTGAACATTCTAGGGTGGGTGAGCACGGAATGCTTCAGCTCAGAGCGGTGTGCCAGACTCATGTGCAGAAGCAAAACCTCCCATCAACGGTGTACAAAGATAGTAGCAGGAGTCATCTCTATATCCCAGCCAACAGTATAGCTCTGCTCTCGCAATGAAGCTTTGAGTAGCTGAATTCTAAATTTCCATCCGAAATGGAGACTAAACCCAATTTTGGGGAGGGAAAAAAATTAAAAATGCTGTTCTGCTGACGGAGGCCATAGTGCAGATTTTTCCCTGCTCCACTTTGTCCTTAGGCCCAGCCCTGACTACTCCCTCTACTATCCTGTTTGGATGACCCTTTCCGGGGTTTTTAATTTTGTGTCTTTTCTTTCTCCTCCCCTCTAGATCTCCTGCGATGTCGTTCAGCTCCTATGGGATGCATCCAACAAGCCTTCTGAAAAGACATGTTGCTCACCAGACTTCGGTGAATGCAGACCCTGCTTCCCAGGAGATCTGGAGATCGGAAACCATGCTTCAGGTGTGCCCAGGAGGGAAGGAGTCTGTGGTGCGGTGGCTGCTCTGCCTGGCTGTTGCTGCAAGCTCTTCGGGGATATTGCGTTAGCTCAGCAGGGTGGGGGACAGGCAATTGTGGAATACCAGGCCTGTTTCTGGGCGGGGCCTGGGCAACTGGGGAAACACACCTTTAAGAAAAAGAAGAGTTTGCTTTGCCTGTAGAAGAGGGGGAGCCTGCCTCCTTCCCAAGTGTTGCTGGGTTACAACCCCCCATCTCCATCACCTTTGGACATGTGGGCTGCTGGGAGTTAGAATCCAACAATACCTGGAAGGTTACAGAGGTGTGTCTGATTAAATGCTTTTTCTGAGGGGTTCAAGGAATCAAAAAGGGTTTTAGGGGTAGGCCTTCATTGCAGTTACCTGCCTTTTAGTACCTTTCTGCTGTTTCCCTGCCCCTGCCCCAGAATCCCAAGCTGTGGAGATCCCTAATCTGGGGGACGGACGGACAAGTCAGCTAGCACAAACGTACCTGACCACTTGGTTTCTTGAACTTGCCACGTCCAACACTGATTGAGCTATGTCTTGAAACAGCTTCAGACCAGACCCCAGGAGCAGAAATCACTCCAAAGGCCGGCTCTGGCTACTGCTGTAGTAGGTTCATTGGTCCTATTCAGGCAGGTGAACAAGTTCTTCTCTTCCTAGGTTTTTGTTGAAATGTGGCTTCATCATTACTCCCTGGACATGTACCAGAAAATGCAGTCCCCTCACATCAAGGTAAGGGGCTGAGCTTGGGCATCTCTTGCTTGCTGGCCTTTGAGGGGTTGCAGGGAAACGCAACTGCTGCTGCCTAGCTCTGGTCTCTGCTTAATGACAAGAGTTGCAGAGTGAGGAGAGGCTGTTGGCACTTAAATAAAAACAAGTTAGTGTTGAAGTGGGTTTCTTTGATACATCAGCACTAGAGATAGGAGTTCCAGCCAATGGAGAAAGGCTTTGCTTTATATCGAAGCTTGATTCCCGCAGATGCCGATTGCATGTCTTGGAATGTCTGTGTTGTTTGAGTTAGAAATAGCGAAAACTGCCTGAGAGGAAATGTATGAATTTGGTAGGCAGTTTTTGGCAGGCCCTAATTATGATGCTAAGGGACGCGGGTGGCGCTGTGGGTAAAACCTCAGTGCCTAGGACCTGCTGATCATATGGTCGGCGGTTCGAATCTCCGCGGCGGGGTGAGCTCCCGTCTTCGGTCCCAGCTCCTGCCCACCTAGCAGCTCGAAAGCACAATTAAGTGCAAGTAGATAAATAGGTTCCGCTTTATAGTGGGAAAGTAATCGGCGTTTCCGTGTGCTGCGCTGGTGCCAGCTCGCCAGAGCAGCTTCGTCACGCTGGCCACGTGACCCGGAAGTGTCTCCGGACAGCGCTGGCCCCTGGCCTCCTAAGTGAGATGGGCGCACAACCCTAGAGTCGGACACAACTGGCCCGTACGGGCATGGGTACCTTTACCTTTACCTTTAATTATGATGCTAGGGAAAGTTCTCAGCAAACACTGCTCTCCAGTGCAACTTTTTATTGAATTTTTGTTGTTTACAAAAACATGTAGACACTGAAAAAACAGATAAGGAACAAAGAAAAAAAGGGAGGAAAGCAATACAGAGTTGCAGAATGAAATAACAACAGCAAACCAGTATACCAAGTGACAATCATACTTCACTGAATATCAGATGGTATTTAAACATTGGTGGACCTCTGTGGGTGAAGGTTCTCTGCCTGCAGGCTGGGAGTTGTAAAGGGTCATCCCTAAACATTGGCTTTGTTTGCTTGAGGGATTTATGTCAAACTTGATAATGTTTACTGTGATTGTTGCAAGAACTCACAGGGGTCAGCAAACTTTTTCAGCAGGGGGCTGGTCCACTGTCCCTCAGACCTTGTGGGGGGCCGGACTATATTTTCCAAAAAAAAATTGAGCAAATTCCTATGCCCCACAAATAACCCAGAGATGCATTTTAAATAAAAGGGCACATTCTACTCATGTAAAAACACGCTGATTCCCGGACCATCCACAGGCCAGATTTAGAAGCCAATTGGGCCGGATCCGCCCCCCGGGCCTTAGTTTGCCTACCCATGGTTTAGTATTACTCTAATGCTAACCTGGAGTCTCTTGAATAGAGAACGTGGGGGAAAATGGGGATTTTGCTGGTACACCACCCACCCACCTCCCTGCCTGAGTTGATAGAGACCATCTCTGATTTCGTGTTGGAATAGTTTCAACTTCCGTGGTAGTTCAGGACTTCGTGGCAGCCATGGGGGCTGCCCCAGCATATCTTCGCCCCAACATGGATATCAGCAGGACACACCCTTGATCAGGCAGAAGGATGGTAGTCTTGAGTGTAAGAATCAACATATTTCCTCTTATTGTGGTTGGATCATTTCCCATTGAGGTGTGGACTTTCTGCTCTTCAAGTGTGGGAAGACCTGCAGGTGAATGGATTCATATTCCAGAGGCCTTAGGTGGATATTTCTGCTGGTGTCCCTGGATCTCAGGAGAGCCTGGCTGTGGGATGCTGAGCTCTTCTTCTCCCAGGGGGCCAAAATGTCCACTGAAATGTAGTCTTGTCAGAACTAGATGAAGAACTTTCTGTTTTCCCAGGATTTCCAGTTTCCTTTTTAAACCCAAGTTTTAGTGCTTTGTAGATACTTGGTTTCTTTATCGCATGTTTTATTCTGGTGGTGTTTTAAAATTTGTTTCTGCTTTTATGTGCTACGCTTTGCATTTTCCTTTCTGTATTTCAGCCAGAGAATTTTTTCTTCCACTGGTGGTGTAAAAATGTTGCAAGTAAATAAAAACACCCTTGTATTGCCAGCAGTGGGGGGGGGGGGGGGTCTGAGGGCTTGCTTTAGTTAGGATTTGAACTGAAAACGTTACACTTTCCTTTCTGAATGCGGTGGCCTCAGCTCTTACTTAATTTTACTGGATTTCTAGACGCACACATACACACATCCTTCACCCTAAAGTCTTGGGAATATATGTGAGTAAAATCACTTAAAAAGTAAAGCCACCAGCCCCAAACAGTCATATGTTAATCAACTGCACCTGTCATCTACTGAAGCCCGTATGCTTGGCAGTTCTCTGCAAAGTATTTCTGAGTGTGCATGACATTGTATACAGTTAACTCCACTTCTTCTTTCCTCGAAAATGCCCGTCTTTCCTCTCCTCCCCCAGTCTCATGCTCACTTGCCATCCTGTTTGTGTTTCTCCACATGCTGTTGCAGGGAGGGAGGCTCATGGCATCATTGTCGGTTGTGTGTATTCTGTTTGCATCCCATATTTTAACATCTGTAACAGTTTCTAGCGCCAGCTGCTACTGCGCTGCATTTCTAAATTTGAGAGTCCAGGGCCAGAGAGCCAGGAAAAGCAGGGCCTGGGGATCGGCCCACTTAGATCCAGATTTGCCATGTATACAGTCTTGGGGCTGAATACATACACTTTGTTTTGGCTTTCACTCTCTTGCGGCAAAAACGGCCTTCCCTCTCTCCACCCTCCCCCAACTGATCAGCTTTGGAGGCTGACTTGAATATTGTCTCTTAATGTTTTCATAGGGGATCATAAGTTCCGGGCCACAGTTGCATATTCTGCAGTGCAGGCAGAGTGGCTTGAAATCCTTGGTGTTTGTTTACCAGGCTACGTGCCTTTGATTCATTGCATCCTCACCTGCAGCTGCTTTGCCTCTTCTTTTACCTGAATTTGGCTTGGCCTGGCCTGGTGTACACTTCATCAGATTAGCACACACCCAGCACACGGACTCCTTGTGTGGCTGCTTTACCAGGGCCCAGTGGCGCTTGTTTGTGGACACACACAGAAGGCCACAAACACCATGCAAAAGCTGATTGGGAAAGTCCTGGTAAATCTTGATACTCATAACTGTGACTTGGGTTTCCCAGAATCCAATTGCGGATGTTAAATTACAACTGTTGCTGCAAAGTCTTGAACCACCTCCACAGTTCCAGGAGCCAAAATGTGCGTAAGAACTGCCTTGCTGGGTAGAGAGAAGTCCCAGCTTCTCTCCAGTTTTGCCATTTTGAGCCAAACACTTCTGATAAGCCCATGATCCAGGAGCCCCCAGCCCTTCCTGCCTAGTACGTCTCTGCTGTCCCCCGCTGCCAAAACACCTTGGCGTTTGGGTTCCAGAGCTTGCAGCCTGAAAATGTTTGCGCAACGTGAGAAAAGGGGGGGTCAGACTTTGCTTGAGGCTATTTTGCGCCTAGGATGTGTTGCTGCTGTTGTGTGTCCCTCTTCACATTGGCTGCATTTGTCATTCATTTGTGACTCATTCTTGGGTTTTGCTTTTTGTTTTTCTTTCCTTATCCCCCCTTCTTCCTGGGCTCATTCTCACTGGTTGTTTTCCCCCCCTGTTTCTTTCCATTTTTGTGTTTGCCTCTTCTACCCTTCCTGCCCTCCCCCTTTTGTGTTGTGTCTCTCAGCTGGAGGTTCTCCAATACCGGCTCAGTATCTCCAGTGCCCACCGCAGTAATCCTGCCCAATCCAGCTTCCAGGCCCTCCACACATACCAAGTATTTTCACTTTTCTTTTCTTTCTTTCTCCCTCCCCCCCCCCCCATTTCATTTTATTTGTCTAAAAATTAAAAAGAAAAGATCCTTCCTACAGTTTGCAGTGTGTTGTGGGCAGACATTGGGGGTGTGGAAAAGTACATTCTGTGGGGCTGCTGTTGTAAAGAGGATTTTGAGAGTGACGTGGGCCTGCTCCTGTGGGCTATTACCGTATTTTTTGCTCTATAAGACTCACTTTTTCCCTCCTAAAAAGTAAGGGGGAATGTGTGTGCGTCTTATGGAGCGAATGCAGGCTGCGCAGCTATCCCAGAAGCCAGAACAGCAAGAGGGATTGCTGCTTTCACTGCGCAGAGATCCCTCTTGTTGTTCTAGCTTCTGAGATTCAGAATATTTTTTTTCTTGTTTTCCTCCTCCAAAAACTAGGTGCGTCTTGTGGTCTGGTGCGTCTTATAGAGCGAAAAATACGGTATTTCCCAGGGAGCACAGAAAACAATGCCAAGTCCAGGTGATGGATTTTCCCAAAGCTCGCTCATTCTCCCACTTCCTTACCCTAGGCAGCAACAACCTCCTGCAATGCTCCACCCACACAAGGAGGGGGAAATGTATCGGGCTTCTCCTTTCTATGGAGTGGCCAGAGTCTGGTGACTTTGAGCTGCCACAGCATTGCTAGGAAAGGAGCATGTCCAGTTAGATCAGCTGGTCACGAGCTTGAGCACAAAAGCCATTTAGCTAGCAGCTTCTGCTCTCTTAACTCCTGAAATGTGCCATTGGGTGATAACTGCAGAGAAGAGA
This sequence comes from Podarcis tiliguerta, assembly GCF_965153285.1. Taxonomy (NCBI): domain Eukaryota; kingdom Metazoa; phylum Chordata; class Lepidosauria; order Squamata; family Lacertidae; genus Podarcis; species Podarcis tiliguerta. The sequence goes on from NC_139549.1 coordinate 27,372,574, forward strand.
TGAAGCCTTTTAAGGCCCAGCCTAGCTTAGAACCGGTGGGGAACCTATGGAGAACCTCCAGACTACCTACCAGGTCCATCCTCCCTGACCGTTGGCCACATGGACTGCTGGGAATCTCGGCAATATCTGGAGGGTTATAGATGCTGCCCATCCCTGGATTAGGAGGAGCACCGGGGTCTGCTTGCAAGTCTTGATGAAAGGAGAGGTTTGGAGCACCCCTTTGCCCCAGACGTTTGCTTTGCTAACTGGGCTGTGTGCTGCTTTCTCACCTTGCTCCTGTCGATGAAAGAGGAGCTTGGGGACAGCAATAGTCCTGCCCTGATTAAGTGTGTATGTGGGTGTCTTTTTAATAAAAACACATACACACATCATCATAATCCGCTTCCAGTTAAGAGCAGCTGCACAGGGCTAAAAACCCCATAGACAGCTTGAAAGGACTCATTTGGGGGACTGCATGTTTGCTGATCGCAACGAAAATGTGCATGCACAGATCATGGCTGCTGGGATTGGTTCTTTGTTTTCCTTCATCCCTTCAATTCCTTGGTGGTGATGGGGGCCAGTCAAAAAGGCATTGTGTGTGGTGTTCAGCCACGAAGATCCTGCCTTTATATTATTTTCAAGAGCAGCTTTCTAGTCTTCATGATTTAAAAAGTGGTTACAGCATCATCTTAGATGCTGGGAATTATTAGGAGTTTGCTGTGTTAGGATCACCTTGTGAATCTCCTCCCCAAAGGTGAGATTTTTGGTGCATTAACTCCCATCCCTCCTATAAAATGGGCCTCTTCACCGGAATTGTGGTGGGCCCCAGAAAGGAGCAACCAGAAAAAGTGTTCAACACCTCAGGGTTCAAGGTAATAATAATAAGGTAATAAAGACTAGGACCTAGGTGCATGGCTACACCTTGTCCACAGTCATACCAAATATTTTGAGAGGGGAGAAAAATCTTGATCAGCTGGGATTCTCAGTTTAAGCATAGCAAAGCGGTTTTTCCCTCACTGGAGGGGGAAACATTTAGCTTTTGCAACATTGCTGCCCTGCAAATCCTGTTGTTTGCCATTGTGACTGGGGCTGATGGAGGTCGGAAGTCCAGCCACATTTGGCAGGGCTATTCCAAGGCATTCTGCTGCCTAAGGTGGAGCAGCAAAGGGGAGGTGCATAGTATGTCACTGCCAGTTCGGACTTCATGAGCTTATTGGAATTGGGGTGTGTGGGGTTTTATTTTAACCCCCATATGTGCATCACTTAATGCTGCTTACATTGAATTGCACTTGTCATCCAACTGCCCATTCACCTAGTTTGGAGATATCATTTTGGAGCTCCTAATGATTCCTTTTTGTTTTAACCACCCTGAACAATTCGGTATCATGAACAAACCTTGCTTCCTCACTACTTACCCCTAAACTCCACAGGTGATTTATGAACAAGTTAAAAAGTACCTGTTCTCCTTCGGGGACCCTGTTTCTTTCATTCCGCCATTGGGAGAACTGTCTTAATTCTTTCCCAGTCTCTGCTTCCTGTTCCTTAACCTTTCCTCAGTCCACAAGGGGATCCTTTCTCTTATCCCGTGATTGCAAAGCTTCACTGGCAACATTTGGCTGGTGGGTGAATGTTGTGCTTGTGCTTTCTGCGGGGCGAGCGGTGGCGGCGGATGCCCTGAGTGTGGTCAGGAAGGCAAAGTAGTTTGAGCCACTCGGTGAACAGCCCTGGGCAACTTAAATCAGAACTGTACTAGAATGAGTTGCTCACCCTCTTCTCAGCAGTAGGCGAAATTACCTTCCTACACTCAGGATGGAAGTGTGGGACACATTTCACTTCTGCGATTTGATTGGCCAGGAACTAAATTAAGGGTCTGCGGACACCTCTTTGCTCTGCTCTGTAGCGCTTCAGCTCTCTTCGCCCTTCCTCTCCACCCCCTCCTCCCTCCTGGCCTTCCTTTCTGGCAGGGAGAGGACTCACTCCTTTTTCCTCTTCTCCTACTCCTCTTCCTCTTGCTTCTGCTTCCGATCCAGGAGTCGTTTAAGCCGACGGAGGAGCACGTCTTGGTCATCCGGCTACTCGTGAAGCACCTCCATGCTTTCAGCAACAGCCTGAAGCCGGATCCAGTTTCTCCTTCTGGGCATTCCCACACTGCCAGCCCGCTGGAGGAATTCAAGAGGTAGGTTTGTTATGGCTTGTTCAGGTCAGCACTCAGGGAGTAAACGTGCAGGAGAGGGCCTGCTCTCATGATTTTTCTGTTCCATGAATCCTATCTGTTCCCTGAAGAAGAGAATGGAATAAAAATCACAGATTCCCTCTCTGGCATAAACCAAGAAACTAAGCACATTTCACAGACTCCTTTTAAAAACACACAAGCATGCATAGAGTGGACACCTCCTGTATGGTACATTGAGCTAGAGAAGCCTCTCTGTTTCCATACCCAAATGCTATTCTTGCCTCCTGCTTTGCTTATCTTGGGGGGACCTCTCATGTGTTTGCAGGATTGTGATTCCCCGGTTTGTTCAGCAAAAACTCTACATATTTCTGCAGCACTGCTTTGGTCACTGGCCCTTGGATGCTTCATTCAGAGCTGTAAGTACCTCCGTTGAATGTTCTGTTTTGTGTGGACTGTGCTGAACAGAGGAGAGTGTTAGGGCCAATTTTTTCCAACATGCAGATTTATATATATTTTTCCATTCAATGTGATCATCAAACATGTGAGCGCAGCATGATTTGCAGATTGTGACCTCTGATGCAGAGTGGCTTATTCTTGTAAATTTTGGGAATGTGGCCTTTTTTAAAAAGCAGGATCAGGTTTCTAGTCCTCATAAAGCAAAGGAAAAAGCATGAAAATGATACAATCTTTTTGCCAAAGGCTTAGAAAGCCAATAGGTGTCTGGGCTGGCATCCCAGTGGATAAGCATCACCTGGGATTTGTCTGTTGTTGCTTTTATAAAAAAGGCCAAACCTGGTTTTCAAAACTGTATTGCACCTGCACCTCATCACAAGTGCTAAGGGCTGCATGGATAGCATAGGTAAGTCAACACAGATTGACAAGGAAGCTTTTTTGTGCTAGCTGAAAGACCTGCTCATCACCACCACCACAGAGTTTCCACTTCTGACTCTGTCATCTCTGTATGTGTTGAGTGGTTGGGAAAGCCAGTAGGACAAGGCTGCTGATCCAAATCTTCACAAAGTCCACAGGGGAACTAGTTGCTGAACACAACTGTGCAGTGAAACCAACTGTAATGAAAAACTAAACTTCTTGTCCCAGGTACTGGAGATGTGGCTGAGCTACTTGCAGCCTTGGAGATATGCCCCTGAGAAGCCCCTTCCGAGTGCCGAGTCGTCCCTGCCTCGCAGCGTGCCAGAGAAATGGTGAGTGTTAGGATGGTCTGAGTCACTGCAGATGGAGGGAAACTCACCAGTTCCTGCAGTAAGCAGGTTGAGAGCCGTGTATGATGGTTCCAGGCCAGCCTTCCCCAACCTGGTGCCCCTCCAAATGCTTTGGAATACAAAAGGTCTGATCTGGGCAGGGACCCTTTGCCACTGGTGGCCACTTGTGTCCGTGTTTTGACTTGCGGGTGACTGCAGAGGTTGTGGGTGCCCATGTGGAGGAAGAAGAAGAAGAAGAGTTTGGATTTGATACCCCGCCTTTCACTCCCTTTAAGGAGTCTCAAAGCGGCTAACATTCTCCTTTCCCTTCCTCCCCCACAACAAACACTCTGTGAGGTGAGTGGGGCTGAGAGACTTCAGAGAAGTGTGACTGGCCCAAGGTCACCCAGCAGCTGCATGTGGAGGAGCGGGGAAGCGAACCCGGTTCACCAGATTACGAGACTACCGCTCTTAACCACTACACCATACTGGCTTTGGTGGAGAAGCTTTGCTGTATCAGACTTGTCCCCGATTCCTGCTCTGCCCTTGTTAGTGAAGGTCATTGTCATGGAAGTAAGATGAGAAGCGGTCACCAAAGTGAGGAGGCTTCCTAAGCCTCATCTCCTTAAATTCTTGCCTGCTTGGAATGCACATTCTCCCAATTTGGAGGTGCTCACAGCATAATCCTGCAGGCCCACCTTACTCAGTGGCAGGGAAAGGGCAGTCCTCTTGCCAGCTACGTAATATGTCCCTTTGTGTTCTCTTAAAAGGGCCTCTTTTGTTCAGGAGAACTTGTTGATGTACACCAAGCTCTTTGTCAGCTTCCTGAACCGAGCTCTCCGCACCGACTTGGTCAGCCCCAAGAATGCCCTGATGGTCTTCAGGGTGGCCAAAGTTTTCGCTCAGCCCAACCTTGCAGAAATGATCCAGAAAGGTAAAACAGAGCGCACGAAAAACCTGCCCCCCTTTCTGTCTGCCTCAGCAGCCTGCCTGTTGCTTTTCCCTTTGGCAAATAGGAAAATCCATCAGGGTGGACAAGGTGAGAAATCTGCCTGGCTTGGTTGCTTGTCTAAATCCCTTCCGAAAAGCTCCTGGTGTGAGAGCCACTGCCACTGACCCAGTGAAAATAGAAGCTTAGAGTCTCCCAAGTCCAAATCCTGCATGGCAACCTTCCTCAGCCTGGAGTGCTCTGCATAGTTTAGACTCCAGCCCCAGCATTATACAACCACAGTGAACAATGGGGCTGCGGAAGGCTGCTATATCGCATCATGGCAGCTGACACCTTTGCCTCCTGAGGACAGCTGATCATTGGTCTTAAGAGCCCATCCTTTGGGGCTGCCAGTTCAAGGTGCTAGCAGTAAGGCTACCTTGCAGCAGATTACATAGGGGCAATCATGTCAAAGGTGCTTCCCACCCTCCAATTGCAGGAGAGCAGCTCTTTCTGGAAACAGACCTTGCCCTTCCTCACCGCCAGCACCGCCTCTTCATTAGCCCTTCGTCTCTCGGAGGGAGCTTCCTGTCGTCCCGAGCTCCGACCATCACAGATGCTTCGTTTAAGGTGAAGAGCCATGTCTACGGTCTTGAAGGACAGGACTTCCAGTACAAGCAGATGTTTGGGCCGGAAGTCAGGAGCCTGGTAAGCTGCCACTTCTGGTTCTTGTGACATATTGGGAGGTGTGCCTTGGTAGCCTTGCAGGTGCCAAGTCTAACATGTTGCTTAATTGGGAGGTTTGAAAGAGTGGAGATTCTTCCTGACAGGTCCTCTGCAAATTGAGCCTTCCCTTACTGGACCATATGGGACGCGGGTGGCGCTGTGGGTTAAGCCACAGAGCCAAGGACTTGCCGATCAGAAGGTCGGCGGTTTGAACCCCCGCGACGGGGTGAGCTCCCGTTGCTGGGTCCCAGCTCCTGCCCACCTAGCAGTTCAAAAGCACGTCAAAGGGCAAGTAGATAAATAGGTACCACTCCAGCGGGAAGGTAAACGGCGTTTCCGTGTGCTGCTCTGGTTCGCCAGAAGCAGTTTAGTCATGCTGGCCACATGACCCGGAAGCTGTACGCTGGCTCCCTCGGTCAATAAAGCGAGATGAGCGCTGCAACCCCAGAGTCGGCCACGACTGGACCTAATGGTCAGGGGTCCCTTTACCTTTACTGCACCATAGCGACTTCCAGTGATTTGCAAACCAGAAGTCTAGAACCACCAGCACTTAATCTGAGGTGTGGTTTGTCTCAGATCTCTTAAGACTCTTGTTTCCCACAATGCTTTCTCTGCCACCTGCTTGCTTGGTCAGGGCAAGCTTTATATTCCTGGGATCTCTGCCTTAGTTGCTTGCCTTGCTGTCTTCCATCAGGTGCTACGATTCTCCCAGCTCATCGGCCAGGCCCAGCAGACAGCCAAATCCATATCGGACCACTCTGTGGAGGCCACAACTAGCCATTCCTTTCTTTCCTGGTTCCGCTTTGGTTCAGCTGACTTGAATGGCTCCTACACAGGCAATGACTTGGACGAAATGGGGCAAGACAGTATTAAAAAGACAGACGAATACTTGGAGAAGGCCCTGGAATACTTTTGTCAGATATTTCGGGTATGGCAACAAAATATATCCCAAATACGTTTATTTGCAATGCAGGGTGGTCTGATTAATTTGTGGGTGGGTGACCTTTGCAGGGTCAAGGGCTGTATTCCCTCATGAGATTGGGGGAGGGGGAAGGGGAACCAAAGTCAAGTCTTTTCATCTCCCTCCATTTATATTGGTATACACAAACAGCGCACCCTGAACCTTCAGGCTGCTATGCTGAGGAGCAATAGGAAGTAAGTCAGCCTGGCACAATGCTTACATAACACAATATTTACCATTCTGGGCATCATGCCGTGGTGGCTGGGTCACACATGTGTCTGGCTGCCTAAGACCCAGTCATAGAGGGATATTGGAAGTAAGATTTCAGCACTGAACTCCTGTGTTTTTGGGTAGCTCCCTCCTGCTGGCTCTCCCATTTCTTTGTGCAGTAGGGTTGCCCAGGAGACAGCAGATGACCTAAGGATTTCCCTTTTGTACATTTTGCTTTTTTTCTGTGTAGCAACTGCAAATTACTTGAGAGGCGAGCTTTTGAGAAAGTGAGTGTTCATAGAGCAGCACTTCTTTGAAAATGATGAAAGTATTTTTTTGTGATGGCCTTCGAGGCATCTTGTCTCCATGCCTGGAGGGCTCACAGTTCTCTTTACTTCTGAGAGTTGACTGCTTTGCTATCCTAAGAAGTGGTCGGGGCAACCCAGTCAGATGGGCGGGGCACAGATAATAAAATTATTATTAACCTTCAAACTGATCAGAGAGAAAGTGAGGGGCAGAATTTGATCCCTCCCTGTGGTGCAAGCCCCAAGCCTGCCCATCTCTGCACAGCCTTATCTCTGATATGCCACTTTCTGGCCTCAGGTGTTTGAAGTGGCTTAGATGGAGTAAGAGAGAAAATGGAAACAGGTTTACACTGTATGGAGAGATTTCAGCACTTGCTGCTGTGTGTTTGGGCTACTTAGCTGCCAAGATGTGTCAGCTTGCCTTTTTGGTGTGTAGTAATTATATAAACTGATTTTCAAATTGATGTTTGCCAGTTGAACGAAGCCCAGCTGAGCCAGCTGATGTTGAACTGGGGGGCAGCTCAGGATAAGAATGGGAAGAAGCAGCTTCCAGACTGCATTGAGAGTGAAGACGGGCTGATTCTCACACCTCTTGGCAGGTACCAGGTAAGAGGGTGGCTGGCCTGGCCAGTTTTGCTAGGTTGCAGTCAACATTAATTTTTCAGTAATCTTATGAGTAGCTGAAGATTTGAGTCCAGATTAAGAGCCAAAACAACCCTTGTTCAACACTCCTTGGAAGGGTTTTAGAGGCTTAGTCCAACCCCCAGACCCCACCCCAGTAGTGTTAGAGAGTTTTTGTGTTCTTTAATAGAATTTCTCTAAGAGGTACAGTGGTACCTCGAGTTACAAATGCCTCAGGTTACAAATGCTTCAGGTTACAAACTCTGCTAGCCTGGAAGAGTTACCTTGAGTTGAGAACTTTGCCCCAGGAGGAGAACGGAAATCGTGTGCTGGCAGCACAGCAGCAGCAAGAGGCCCCATTAGCAAAAGCACGCCTCTAGTTGAGAGCAGTTTCAGGTTAAGAACGGACCTCTGGAACGAATTAAATTCGTAACTAGAGGTACCACTGTATAATACATCTTTGATTATTAACTTAAAAAAACAACAACTAATAAAGAGCTGGATCTAATGGGGTTGAAAAGCAGGCCTACTGCTGTAACCTTGCCTGAATTCTGCCTGTAGCACTTTTATGACTTAAATTTGAGTCTGCAATGGCCTAGCCTGTATAGCTCTTAAAATTTTGAAGAGCTGCCGCCTTGTAAAAAAAGTCTTGAAGCTCAAAGCCTTTTAAGGGTACAACTTAAAAGTGCAACTGTTCTCCTAGATCATCAATGGCCTACGCAGGTTTGAGGTGGAGTACCAGGGAGATCCTGAGCTTCAGCCCATCCGAAGTTACGAAAGCACCACTCTTGTGAGGCTGCTGTTTCGGCTGTCCTCAGCCATTAATGAACGAGTAAGTGCTGTGTAAAATCTCCTTGCTGCTCTTCTGAGTCCGTATGTCTGAAACTCTACACTCTGGGTGTTCTTTCCACAATGCTTGCCCTGCTCCTTTCTGTTCAGAAGATTGTCACCGTTCATTTCAATCTGTGGCTTTTCAAGGCAGATTACACACTGTAATCATATACCACCGTAAACCCTGACACACACACCCAGCAACAGCCCTTCATCTTCTGGATGCCGCCAGACTCTCCCTCCCTTCATTCTCAGACCTAACAGCAATTGGAGCTGAGGCTTTTTCCCGGTAGTAAAGGTGGAAGCAAGCTGCTTTGGCCCATGAATGGGGCCAGGCTGGTCCTCTCCTTTGTGTGATCATCTTCCTGGAAGATGTTGGATGAAGGCTCCCAGTGGATCTCCTGGTCCAGTGTCAAAGGCGGCTGGAGAATGAATTTCACCCCTTAATGGTATCGGACCCTAGACGTGCTCTGTCCCCAGAGGTATCAGTCCCACTCCAAGAAAGCCAACATTCTCTGCTTGGGGAATTGCTGGTGCTCTTGACAGCTTTAGACATACATAACAGATGTTATTCTCTACCTTTGGCTTTCCTGAACAGCTGCATTAAAGGGAGCTCCTTTTGACTGCATTCCTGAAGCTGAAAGTGGGCTTGTGTGTTGGGCAGAATAGACTGATTCAGGTCCTTTCCAAGAAGACCTCTTAACAAGAAGTCGGTCCTTAATTTCTCATCATTCAGACATGTGTTTACCAAACATTCCTTATTTGCATTGACTTTTTTCTTTCCATGCTTAGTTTGCAGACCAAATGGAGAGACTCTGTGCCAAAGAGAACTTCCTTGGCAGCTTCTGCCGCTACCATCTCACCAACCCCTCCCTTGTGGAAAAGGCCAGGCACAGCCCACTGAGCCAGCAGAGGCTGGGGCAGATTCAACAGCCAAGAGTCAGCCTTCGGTTTCTGGCAAGCTACAGGACTCTCCTTTCTTTACTCATGGTATACTTCATTGCCTCGTGGTTCTGCATCAGTCCAGTGACCTGTACCTTCCTCCTCCTCCTGGGATATCTTTTCTATGCCACAGTTATGACTCTCCTGACTGAAAGGAGAAAGCCTCATCAACACTAACATTTTACTTTCATTCATTTATTCACATTGCTATAGGAATCCCCTCCCCTAAGGTCAGGGGCTCAGAAAGTAGCTTTTGGCTAATTAAGCCACAGGACTTTGATTTGAGCATCTTTTCTTGGGTTTGAAAACTTTGAATATTTTTAATGAAGTGGAACAGATTTGTGAACAGAAGGCTCTACTTTTCTAAAAGCCAAGTCAATCTGTAAATTTTGTTTTGATAAACTTTTTTAAAAACAAACAAACCGCAGGCTCTGTAGTGAAGATTTTGGCAGGGGTGGGAGGGATGGTACAGCAGTGGGATTTGGGAGAATGAATCTGAAACAAGCAGCTTGGCTTAGCAGAAAAAAGTCAAGCGAATGGCAGCTTTTGAGCATCTCCCACAAATATGCTGACACATTTTTTTTACACCCCATCAGAGCATACACAAAGGGGCTGTGCCCTTTCACTTGAAAGCATGTGCTCAGTGAGGTAGATAACCGTGTGTCTACCCATTGCTTGGATTTTCATAAGTTACTTAAGAACAATCTGGTCAACAATCTCCCTTCCTGCTGTTTTGGGGCCTATTCACAAGTCCAAATAATATTACGGAGACCTCGTGGCCTGAAAGTGGATCTTTGTAGTGATGCAAATGCTTTGCCAAACATCTGGTTCCAGTTCAACCCAATTTTTACCATCAACAATTCTGCTGCAAGGTGGTGAAGCAGCAACAAATCATGGAAAGCAGGGGGATTTCTCGAACTCACGCCATGTAAAATTTAAGGTGCTGGTATTTAGATTTCCTAGGAAGCTAAGAGCTTTGAGAGCATCTATGCAAGTGGAAGAACTGGTGAGTGATCCGAATGTAAGAAGAGCCTGTCAACTAGATCCGACCAAGGCATTTAGTCCAGCATTGTGTTCCCACGGTGACCAACCAGAAGCCTCTGAACATAACAGCCTTGTAATCCCCACCAGCTGGTCTGCAGAGCGGTAGCCTACCTGAGACCAAATGGAGAGACTGTGCCAAACTGGAAGCAGTACATAGCCACCATCCCTAGGAGCTGTTACCCTTCCTGAATTTCTGTAATCTCTTTTTAAAGTTGTTGCAGTGTGCTGCCAGTGCTACATCTTGTGAGAGTCCCATCGTTTCTGTGCACTGTTTTGAATGTATTGGTGCCATTCAGTATCATTAGATGATCCTGTTGGGTTTCAATATTAAGAGGGGGGCGGAATAACTACTCTCGTCTAGGAGCTATTGCCAGCCTTTAGCCACCATGAATTTGTGGTAAAGCTGTCTTTGCTTCCAGAGCCAAGTCCTGAAACTCTGTCCCTCCCCCAACCTATGTAGAGTCAATGGGCTGAAAGGTAAAAAGTATTCTAAGTCGCAGCATTAGAGGCAGGATAATTCCAGAAAGGAGCAAGCGTGGAACAAAGGATGCACAAAGCATTTACAGTGGAACCTCGGGTTGCGAACGTGATCCGTGCGGGAGGCATATTTGCAACCCACAGCGCCGTGTCTGTGCATGCACGGGTTGCGATTTGGCGCTTCTGTGCATGCACAAAGCATTATTTAGTGCTTCTGCGTATGCGCAAGCGCTGGAACCCGGAAGTAACCTGTTCCAGTACTTCTGGGTTCGGCGCGGTGCACAACCCAAAATCGTATAACCTGAAGCGTCTATAACCCGAGGTACCACTGTATACAACTGCTGCAAACACACACACATGATCTCTTGTGTCACCATTGGGTAGGGACGTGCATGGACAAATGCTTAAGTCACGCAGAGTCGTAGTTAGCCAGATTTTTTTGCTCTGGGTGAAGCCTTCAGAGGGGCACCACTCAATCTCCAGGCCTGTGTGTATGCAAATGTGCATGGGTGGGTGGGTGCCAACTGGGTCTGACCCAGGTGAAATATAGCCTAGTTTTGCCCCTGAGTCAGGCATTCTACTTGGCCACAGAGCAGGTACTTCTTGACCCTTGTCTCAGGCCAGGCGTAACTGGTCTTGCAGTTGCAACTCAGCAAGCGGAAGTCTGGCGTTATTGCACCTCAGGAGTTATGGCTCCCGAGTTATAGCACTCGGGTATCCTAAATATGAGAGGATGTGCGAGCCTATTTGTGTGCTGTGGGTTCTTAACACCCTCCCTGGCTCATGGCATCCAGCCAAGTCCCAAATCATGGCACACAGGTATCATTCCAAGTTACTGGGCCAACTTTGGGGTGACTTGGGTCCTGCAGGATGGTCTTCAATCCAGCCCCATGCTCTCCATGCTCTGTGCCATTTGGAGACTGTGGTGCAGGTGCGTGGGTTGGAGAGCATAGGAACCAATCAGCCTAATAATAATAATTTATTATTTATACCCCGCCCATCTGGCTGGGTTTCCCCAGCCACTCTGGGCGGCTTCCAACAGAACACTAAAATACAAGAACCTATTAAACATTAAAAGCTTCCCTAAACAGGGCTGCCTTCAGATGTCTTCTAAAAGTTTGGTATTTATTTTTTTCTTTGACATCTGGTGGGAGGGCATTCCACAGGGCGGGTGCCACTACCGAGAAGGCCCTCTGCCTGGTTCCCTGTAACTTGGCTTCTCGTAGTGAGGGAACTGCCAGAAGGCCCTTGGCGCTGGACCTCAGTGTCCTGGCAGAACGATGGGGGGGGGGGTGGAGAGGCTCCTTCAAGTATAGGACCTTTGCCCCGCCGCCCAACAAAATATTTCAAGCGGTTGATGGACAACGCCATTCAAATACTGCAGTGCTCGCGCGCGCCGTAACATTCGATTGATCATGTGGGGGCGGGGCTTTCCTGCCCCTTCCCCCAATTATTATTTTTTACTCCTGGTGGGGAGCTAGCGAGAGGGGCGCCCCCTGACCTTCTAACGTCTTCGAGGGTGAGAGGCTTCTTTTGAGTTATTGCCCCTTCACGGCTCCCCCTCACCGCCATTCCCCTCACGACGCCTTTTCCCTTATGACGAGTCGAGACTGACACCCGCCCCTCACCGCGCTCGATGGGCGGGGCTCTCCTCCTCCTGGGGCTTCGCGCCTCTTTCGCTCCTCCGGCCACTGTGGTGCGAGCGAGCGAACGCCCGTCGCCATGGCGACAGAGGCGGCTGCGGGGGCGGGGAGCGGCGCGAGGCTGGTCGGAGGAGGAGGCGGGAAGGGACCCAGAGCCGCCGCCTAATTCTCCTCAGGCGGCGGCGCTTCGGCCCTTCAGGTTTCCCGGCCGGGTAGGAGGAGGAGAAGCGAAAAGGCCAACGACCTCCCGCTCCTGAGGCGGAATGGGCAACGCCTCCACCTCAGAGGAAAAGCTCTTCGGAAGAGGAGGCGGCAGAAATGCGCCTTAGGCCCGGCCCGGCTGCTTCTCCTCGCACCCGAGCTGGTTGAGTCTGAGGCCTCTACGCACCCGGCTCTTCCGTCGCTTTCCTTCCCGGCCTCGGCCATGCAGAGCTCCGGTTTCCCTTCGCTGGGCCGCACCCAGCAGCTCCACCAGCAGCACAACCTCCACCTGCCTCCCTGGTCGCGCTTCGGCGGGCAGCAGCCTCCGCCTTCGCAGCAGGAAAGGGCCGCGTCCCCGGCTCAGCCGCCGCCTTCGCAACCTCACCCGCCTCGGCCCCCTCGGACTCCCAGCGCCGACGGCTGGAGGAGGGCGGCCACCGACCTGGAGCGCAGCCTCAAGTTCCTGCAGGCGCAGCACGCCGAGACCCTCCAGAAGCTCCACGAGGAGATCGATGTCCTCAAGAGGCAGAACAAGGGTGGGCAGCCGGAAGGATACCCCACCTCCACCCCCCAATTACGAGCCAACTCCTAGGGGACGAGGGAGATCCGGCTCCCCCGATAAAATATGCGTAGGGTTCGGCAGCCCCCAAGTGGATGGGCATTGCCATTCAAATAGCACCGCGTCGTGTGGTCAGCCTTGCTTAACTGCCCCCCCAATATTTCATTCAAGTTGACACCCCTCCCTGAAAAAGAGGTGGTTGCAGCAGCAGCACTCCAGGTGCCCAGAGCCAATCGCATGGTGACCCTATTGGCTGCCCCCTCAAGTCTCTCCCTCTCCACCCCCAAGTAAAAGAATGGGGAGATCCCTGGGCGTGAACAAGGTTACCAGTTAAAGGAGGGATGGGCTGGCCACAATAACACAGCCTTTTCTTTTTCTTGCAGATCTTCATTATAAGCTCATCATGAACCCGATACTTCAGAGGAAAGGTACAGCCTTGCACTGCCCATGTTTCAGAGTTATAAAGTGAAACTAGTCACTTGCCCACTCAAGGCTCAGGAATGGATAAGATGGTTTCTGACACAGCTGCTTCACCTAAACCAGGGGTGGGGAACCTTTTGGGCTCCATGGGCCAGATCCTGATCAGGTTCGCCTGCCACTGAATTTGACAGCTGTGTTTGGGAGGTGTCATTAATGTAACCATGATTGGCAGGTGGATGCCCCACCCACCCGTCAAAATCCTTTGTATTTAGAAACCACAAGGCAAGAGACCTTGACAGCCCCATAGAATCATAGAGTTGGAAGCTCTTAGCATAGAGTTGGTAATGAGGGGGATAGGCGAGTCCAGTGAAGCTGGTGCTTGTAATATGTGAGCCCTGGTTGTTACCCAAGAGATTAGGCTTGGTGTTTCTTGAAGGGGATGAGTGAGTAGGCACATACACAGACTGACATGGAGCGGGTGAAGAAGGTGCAACTGAGTGCCTCCCAGCTCTTGATAGGCAAGGAGTTGATGCCAAGCCTGGGAGCTCTAGGATCAGCTTTCTCTTAGAATATTTCAGCTACTAGGATGCCAAGACACAAAAGGGTCCCTTCTGAAAATGTCTTGTTTGGCCTTCCCTATGGTTATGCGCTGTTAAGTGGGTACTGGTGCTAGCCCTTCAAGGGAGTATGCACCTGTCTGCCAGATTATTCAACTAGTTCCTTTCTTTCTGTTTTTGTAGATCATTCTTCCAGCAACTTGCCTAGTAAGTCACAGCCAGGAAGCAGTGCACCAGGGAAGACAAGTGCCGGCTTAAAGATGGTGGCGCCAGCAGCAAAAGAAGAGCACAGAGAACAAGGTACACACACAGTCTAACATGAAAAGATAGCGTTAATGGTGGCCACAATGCCTCTGATGCCATGGCTGTGTAGTGTTTTGAGTGTATTAGCAATGCAGCCTTTTCCTAAACATCTTGTAGGTTCTGAGGAGCTGGAAAAGAAGCCAGTAAGTGGCGAGTTCATGATGGACAAGACGAGTGCAGAAGAAGAAATTATAGAAAAGGAAGTAGATAGAGTAATGTGGAAGGAATTGGAGGACCTCAGGCCAGAGCAGGAGACTGTTCCAGAAGAGGCACCTCATCCCAGGTTAGAGAACACCCACTGAAGTAGCAGTAACTTCTAAATCAAAGCAGCAAGTTTCACATTGTTGTTATTGTTACTGATGATTAAAAGTTCTGCTTACTATTTATCAAGGTGGTGTACACACATCCCCTCTCCATTCTATCCTTACAACAGTCCTGTGAGTGAACCTGTGCTGTGAGGCTGTGACTGGCTCAAGGTAACCTGGGAGGCTTCATAGCTGAATGGGGATTTGAACCTTGGTCTCCTAAGTCTTAGTCCAACACTCTAACCACTACACCACACTGTCGTGTGCAGAACTGTGCAGAATTCTCAGTCTTACGCAGGCTTACTTGGGCCTTGCTAGACTTGAGTGTAGTTACTCTCAGATAGATTCGTAGCTTCTTTTGTACAACAGACCGATACAGCTACTGTTCAGCAAGTGAAAGCAATTCCTTTCTAATATTAGTGACCAGCACACACTGTTAAAGCCCACCAGTGATCTGACAGCTGGGAGAATCACCCCTCCCCCCGTCATTCAGTCAGGATTTTTTTTAATGTAACATATAACTATATAAAGTGTAATGTAACATATAAGCTATATAAAAAGGGAAAAAATATTTTTAAAGCCAAGAGAAATGGGAAGGAAACTAAAACTGATGAAAGAATAGGGCAGTTGGTTAGCCCCTGTGTTGGGGCTACTTGAAAAGAGTGTCAGTCAGTCCCTTAGGCCGTAGGTTGCCCACCTGTACTTCACTGAAATAACTGTTCCTTGGTCACACTTCAACCGTGTTGTTACAGAGACGCAGATGTTTGTGACAGGATGACGTCCCCCATCCCTTTTTCATCTGGTCAAAGCAGGGCAGGAGATGTGAAAATCCCTGCTGCTTCTTCCAACCCCTTCTTGGTGACAGTGCTCCCTTCCTACATGCGGAAGCCACCAACGCTGGAGGAGTGCGAAGTGGTCATTCGGCAGTTGTGGAACATCAACCACATGCAGATGCAGGAGGTGAGGCTGCTTGCTCTCCTGGGTCCCACGAAGGCAGGAAGCTGACATTGCAGGAGGAGCAGGAAAGTCACACACTCTCCTCCTTTCTTCTTCAGCTGATGTATTTGCGATCGTGCTTGGAAGATATCCACAAGACCAAAAGAATTCCTGAGGACTACATGCTAGCTGGTCATGTTGGGTAAGGTGGTTTTTAATGGAAAGAGGAAGGATGGTACCTCTGAATATCTCTTTTGAGTTGCAGCAGGGTCTCCAAAGTACCACAGTTGATTGATTAGGTGGTCGCTGGAACTAATGAGTGGTTCAGCCATGGCTTTTAGCTAATTTCTTCTCACAAATTTATTTGTGAGCACATGTGAGATAGGAGCTCAAATTTTTGCCAGGGAACCTTCTTTGATCTCTGCAGTTCTTTAGAGATACCATGCATTCCTGTCCTATCACCTTGAGGAGAAAATAGCAGCTGAAAGCAACTGTCCAAATTAACTCTCCATAAAATGCATTGAGACCATTACTTTGTCCGCCTCCCTTTGCAGACTCCTCCTAATGCTGGCTATTGATTCCCACCTCCCAATACAGTTAGCCTGCTTGTTCACTTCATGTAGGATTAAATTTCACTCCTCCCAGCAATTTAACCTCACTGGAATTTTTCTTTGTAGCTGGGCTTAAATTTAATTAAGCAGGAAGTGGTTATGCTTGGAGTAGCCTACCTATGTGGAGAGAGCATGGAAATGCTTACTGCATGCTTACTAAAGTGCTGGATCTCACCTACTAGGAACTTTGATGGCAGCTGCAATCTTGAGAGCAGGTGTGTTGGGGCATTTCCATGTGAGCTAAGAAAGCAGGCTGCACTGGTATTTTGCTACTTAAGATGCTCCTGTGAGTCTCAAAAGTGTTATTTCTATGCCCTAATGGAAGGACATAACACATGATGAAAGGGCAAGAGGCGAGAATTTTTTCCCCAGTGCCCAATTGTTGGTGCCAGAATACTCTGTGGCCTAGTATGAAGTAGCAATTACCTATAAATATACATGCTAATTAATGGTTTCCTTCAGGAACCAAGAGGTCACACGGTTGCCCAAGGTGAAGAATGGTCCTAAGAAATGGTAAGCAGGCATCTTATCTTAACACAGGTCAGAGATGGCTTAAGGGGAGCACGACTGGTTAGGTCACACTGGGTGCTTAGACTTTGGGGCACTGCAAGGACCCCACAATTATGATTTAGAATGCAGTATGAGAAGTACGGGGGACAACTAAATCTGGGTATCACAGAGATTTAAGATCCCGAGGTCCACCACTGCACAGGCCACTCACAACTTTTTATTAAAGTTTTGCAATTAAAAGTCTCCCAGCAGGCTTCCCAAATTAGAAAAAGTATAAACATTTTTCAAATTGGACTCCTCCACCTTCCCAAACTGTCTTTTTAAAAAAATGCCATTACATACTGCTCCTATGGGTCCCCACAGTAGTGTCCTAACGCCAAAAAGTTTTGTGGCACTTTTAAAGCACTTCCAAAATTGGTTTGTTTTTTTAAAAAAAGTTAACCAACTGCTCTTGTGGTGATGCCAAAAAGTTTATGACCCTCCCTCCCACCAAGACCTTGCAAATTTTGTTTGTTTTTTTAAAAATAAAAAATGGAATTTAATTTTTACGAATTTAATCTTGAATGATAAGAATGATATACAGCGGTAGCTTGGGATGTGAACAGGATCCATTCTGGAGCCCGGTTTGTATCCTGAATGGAATGTAAGACGCGATGGCGTTTTGCTGCTTTCGTGCATGCGTGTGATATTTTGAGTGTCTGCGCATGCGCGAGCAGCAAAACCCGGAAGTAACACGCTCCATTACTTCCGGGTTGTCGCAGAGTGCAACCCGAAAGCACTCAACCTGAAGCACATTCAACCCGAGGTATGACTGTAAAGGTGTTGAATCAGTTGATGGGAAAAGCCTTTTTGGAAGAAGTGCAGTTTTTGCCTCAGCCCCCCAGAGGGCGTTGACTCTGGGTCAGTGCTGCCCTTGGCTCACCTCTCTGCTCTAAGGTGAAAGGCGTGCCGAAGTGCAAGCAAATTCTACTGCTTAGATCTGTCACTTGGGCAGGTGGAGAAATGTTCCCATTTGCTCCAGAGGACTAGTTTAGTGCATACGAAACATCAACATCAGTCAGTTTTTGGCTTTGAACGTAAATTATCAGAGCAAGCTCTTGGCTAGAAGCCAAGACTCCAGAAAAAAAATATTCTTTGGGTGTGGGGGCAGACACTAAACTTGGGGCACTGCCTTCCTCAAACACCCTATTAGAAGGATGAGAGAGCAGCTTATTTAAATGCAGACTTCAATATGACAGGCCCACTTTGTTCTCCAGTAGGATTCTCACACCACTGCCTGCTGCTGAAAGGGCTGTGCTGCCAGCACTGAAGCAAACACTAGGAAATGCTTTTGCAGAGAGACAGAAGAGAACACAGGCTGTTCAGAGGAACAGGCTCCACCGGACAGCACTTTAGCAAGTATGGTTCAATTGCCTTTTTTTGTAATGTGTCTCCTTGCCCTAAAGTGGTTTGAAAGCCAGCTAAACCATTTCCGAGTGTGTGCTGTACTTTCAACAAATTGTTTCTGGTGTTCACCACTCAATTTTTAAAACTTCATAATTAATCCTTTTTTGTCCACATAGCTACAGAAGATCACAGTGACCTCACTTCTCCCTAGAAACTGCTCTACCTTCAGTAGTAATTAAGTTTACTTTTTTAAACTACAGAATTGGGGGCTTTTAGATGCAAAATACACAGAAGCCTCCTTAGACAACCCCAGGTCAAGGGGGTATCAAAGTGACTTTGCCTTTTAGCAAACAAGTTTCTGTGCCCTCATGCTCAGGCTGCTGTGGAGCCACAGGAGTTTGGGGGGTTGCAAGAGAAAATAAGTGAGTGTTAAAACACTGGAACAATACATTTATTACAATAAAACAAATGCCTTAGTTCATGTATGAAATAATTGATACTTTGTACTGCAATCAATCAGAGCTTCTTAAGTACATTTTTAAAAATGTCCTCAAATTGACACAGCAATCACACATTTACAGATAGCACAGCAATTGGATGCCGTGTTGGAAGAGTGCAAGCCAGTATTCAGCGACTCTGCTGCAAAGGTGATAGCAGAAGTATGTAAAAACAGCAATACTTCCACAAAGATCAAGAGAGTTGTGCATGGGAGGTAGGAGAAAGCAAAACCAGGGCTGAGTGAAGCAGCCTCGGTCTCACCCTGTGCCCAGGCAGGCTCCTCCCGTGAGGCACAAGTTGATGAATGACATTTGACGCATGGCTTGCCAGAGCCACATCAGTCTAATAGCTGGCTGCCTCATAGTTGGGAAGACACAAACCGCTCACCTGCTTCAGTCAGTCACTGCACACAGCTATCAAAGAACAGCTTGTGTGGTGGGTGTGCAGGCAGCCTCTTCTTGGGCTGGTATCCAACCAAGCATACATATATACATACATACTGGGCACTGGACGAGGTCTGAAGGACGCTGTCCCTTTTCTTATAGTAGGGAGACTCCGTGACAGAAGTCTACACACACTCTTCTCTAAGAAGACATTAAAAAAAAGTCATTAACACGTCTGCCGTAAGAACCGTGAAAATCCACCCCCTGCATCAAGTTATGGGCAGGTCTACAAAGGCAGAAGAAGCACAAGCACTAAACCTAATGCCAGGCTCTTTACAAAGCCGAGCTCCTAGTAAACAAAAACAATTTAAGGCTTCTGCTTCACATGTTCCTGCCCTGCTTGGCTGTGATTTTTTCCAGCTCAGGCCCAGCAAGAGGAGATGACGAGACATTAAGCAGCAGACAAGCAGGCCTGGCGGATGCTCTGCGCCCAGGTGTTAAGGAGTGCTGTGACAGAGTGCTTGTCAGGAAGCTGCAGCAATTTTGACATCATGTAGCGATACACTGACTGCAAGAAAGGGTTTGCTTCTGGAAAGAAAAAAGCAGAAAGAGTCTGTTATTTAAAAAATAATAATAAAGGACACCATCCAGATGGCAGCTTGTGTGTGGGCGGTTTTGTGACTCATACTGATGGGTTATCAAAGCTGGGGATTTGGAGCTGCAGAACTGAGAAAAATGAGTCATTGGCTTTTCTTTTCTTTTCTTTCCTTCACCTCACCATTGGAAGCAGTAGCAGTGTCTTGTTACATATCTGAAGCTTCCAAAATTCAATCAAAGGATTTCCTTAGGATACTGGAATTCTGAGCTTCCAAAGCTTAAAACTGTGAGGGCAGTTTTCCTGTAAAAACTTAGTAAGAGAGTGTGTGTTTATAAGTAAAAAAATGTACAGTGGTACCTCGGGTTACATACGCTTTAGGTTACAGAGTCTGCTAACCCAGAAATATTACCTCGTGTCAGGGGTTCAGGAGCAGAGGCACAGGAGAGGGAGGAAATAGAGAGCGAGGGGGAGGAGTCCGAAGGAAATGTCAGCGATGACAGCAGTCCGAGGTCTCTGAGTCTTTCCAGTGAATCGGAAGATTCACAGAAAGAGGCCCCCATGGTCAGGGCAAGGGGGGTGCCGAGGGGGACACCCCAGGAAGAAGGGGCCAGGGGGGACTCAGAGAGCAGCAGTTGGAAATCCGGACCAGCGTCCACACCAGAGTGCAGTAGAGGGGAGGAGTCCCAGGCATCGGGATCAGGCAGCGCGCTGCCAGCGGGAGGACATGAGGCAGGAGTGGCCACGCCTCCATCGGAGAGCGAGGAAACGGTCGAGAGGAAGGTGGAAGGCTGCGCGCGCGCGCCAAATTCAAATGTACAGGAGGGTGCAGCAGTTGGCAGCCCGGATAGGGAGCCAGGTCCTAAAGCCCGCCGAAGAGAGAGGGAGGAGTCAGGGGGGTCCACGTCTGCGTCGGAGGAATCCAGGAAGGAAGGGACCCCGGGGGGTAGCAGGACCCAGAGGAGAAAGGAGAGACGGAAGAGGTGGAGTAAGGCTAGAGTCTTAAACTGGTGTACAGGGGGCGGGGATTCAGATGGAGCTTCGCCGGTCTAGACCCTAGACGTAGAGCTGGGGCGCTGAGGCTTGGAAATGGAAACTATACTTCAATAAAGACTTTGATACATTACTACCGGCTAGCGTTGGTCCTCTGTGAGCTGGGACCAGGAGCCAGCTCTGACACCTCGGGTTAAGAACTTTGCTTCAGGATGAGAACAGAAATCGTGCTCTGGCGGCACGACGGCAGCTGGAGGCCCCATTAGCTAAAGTGGTGCTTCAGGTTAAGAACAGTTTCAGGTTAAGAACGGACCTCCGGAACGAATTAAGTATGTAACCAGAGGTACCACTGTAGTTGGTTCTCTTCTTCCCAATTGGCCTCTAGCAGTGTCCTCAAAACCCAGTATTCCGAAATCACAGATCAAACTTTACCACATCTCTTCCTGCAGCACAAATAAATCCACACTCAAAAGACAGGATGAGAGTCTTAATATGAAGTGGTCAAATGGATCACAAAGGCTAAACTCACCAGTTCCAAGCCTTAATGTAGACCCAATACCCCATCACCCACCCAAAAGTCATTTTCCGCCTGCCTTGTTCTTTCATACCGTACTGCTGAGGGTTATCAATCCACAAGGGGCTCTGATGTGGATAATCGGCTGGGACGCTCAGTTGCAATGGTGGGACATTTGGAAGGTTCTTGTCATCTGGAATCAGACACATTTGGCATTACTTTCTCAACCTTCTCCAAGAGACACCTAAAGTTGCTTATCAGGCAGCCTCTTTATTAAGTAGGAACTCAGAAACAACCTTTCAGGCACCTGACCCATCAAGGTCTGGTTAGAATCCTGTTACCTTTTCTCTCTTGGGCAAAGTTTTGGACCTTAACCAGACCCAGTCAACCTCCCCTGCTGATGCTGCCGCCACCACTACTGCAGGCTTTTAGCCTTCAAGTGTCAAGAGGATATTTGAAGATAGAGCTGTCTTTTCTTGCCACTCACCTAGCTTGCATATGAGGTGGACGGTGCCATTGTTGCTACAATGGGAGGGATCCAGGTTCACCAAGAACTTTGGGTTTAATCTTGCAACCTCCCCTTGTAATACATTTGGTATAGTCTGCCTTTCGTCCTCTTCATATTTCCGCTTCCGAGTGGAAGTCACTGGGGTCCTATGATTGGACAGCCAACTTCAATTTCAATTCTCATTTCTAATTAATTTTGCATACAAAATGATAAGGCAGCCCCCAACAACTGGTCTAACTAAAATATCAAAGCAAGATAAAATAACTTCAGAAATAGCCGGAACAATATATATGCACAAATATCTGACAAATTCCAGAAGGGTAGCTGTGTTAATCTCTTGCAGCACACACAAGGAGTCTTTGGGCATCTTATTCCTTCCAGGCCTGGGCTCTGAGCTTTCCTATCTCTCACAATTCCTTAGCCATCTTTCAGCAGATGCTAGAACAATGAATATACATACGTGATGGGTGGACCATGGATGGCAGTCATTGCTGGCATAAAGGTTCGGTAGAGGGAATGATTGAAGACTGGTGAGCGGATATTGGCCAAGACAGCATCCAACAAGGGTTGGCACAAGTACTGCTGCTTTGTGGGAGGCACTGTAGGGGGTGGGGGGGTGGGCTGACATACAAGAGACACACACGGATTTAGGGAAGGTGCAGTTCTGTCAGTAGGTGTTGCTGGACTCAGGAAACAACAGCTTTAAGAATAACTTGAGATTTCAGGCCCTCTGCTCACATGCCAGCTTACAGATCTGTCCACTGAATCTCAGACAGCTCCATGTAGAGACAAAAGACTTCATGAGGCATCCACCCTCCTACTAGGTTCACCTCCCACGAGCAGCTCCAACTCACCCACTCTGCCTGGCCTTGGGGTTGGCCAACTGTCAAGATGCCTGTCTTTCCTTATGCGCCATCTACTCAGATCCCATCAGGCAATTGCTCCTTACTCAGCTTTGGACACACTGGAGTTTGCTTGTATTGTCAACTCGCAACTTACGTGCATGTAACTTGTGTGAGCTCAGCTTTATGTGCCTGGCTGATTTTTTTTAAAAGAGGCAGTCATCAAGGGGGGTGGGGAATTGGAAGAAGGCGGGGACACTGGCAATTGTGCCCACCATCACACTCACCTTGGGAGAGCATTTGGATGTGCATTTAAGAGAGTGAAAGCGGCCTTGGGAGCATTCGGAGGTGCATGGAAGTCTTCAGTGGTTTTTATAGGACATTTTCCAGTTTTTAAAGGATTGACTATATGTGATTTTGGCTCTATGTGCTACCTCTGGAACTTAACTCTTGTGCAAGTTGTGAGTCGTTTGTTCTTGTAAAAGCAGAATAGCGCTGTAGCTTTGTCAGCGCCAAGGCCCATCTAGTCTGACATCCTGTTCTCATAGTGGCTATCGGATGTCTCTTGGAAGAAGCCCAGAAGCAAGACCAGAGTGCAATAGCTGCACTCTCCCTATCTGTGATTCCTTGCAACTGCTATTCAAGGGCATGGCGAATAGCTGTTGATAGCTTCATCCTCCAGGCATTTGTCTAATCCTCTCTTAAAACCATGCATAATCTTATACTCTACCTCTTCTCTTAATTGCCTTTTTTCAAAATATAAAAAGGTCCCAAATATTGTAACCTTTCCACACAGGGAATTCAATCTGTCCCCTTTTGGTTATCCCTTTTTAGATCAACAATATCCTTTTTGAGGTGTGGTGACCAGACCTTTATGCTGTACTGTGGCCAACTTCTTTGCCTACATTTTCCTTCTTTTGTTCCTGACGTGCAGAATCATTGAGAAGAGAAAGCCCCCTGCTAATGTGGACTAGGGGAACAGAGATATATACACACAGAGAGAACTTACCACAGCCATGTCATTCTTGAGCTTCTCCAGAGCAATTTCACATTTCTGCAGTGTCTTCAGAGGACAGCTAGGAATGAAGAAAGCCAGTCTCAGAACAGGCACATTTCTGCTTCAGAGAAAGTAGAATCGCCTCCTCGTTCCCCAGATGGACATGGCAAGCCACCAACAAACAGCACTCTCCCTCCCCACTACTGCTGCTACACACAGTCACTAGGAAGAACGAAGCCGCCTACTGGAACCTGGCCCCGCTGCTGTGTGGGGCTGCTTCTTGTGCCTCTCTTCCTACAGAGAAGACACTTCCTGCCTGCTACACTTGGCAAGCACAAACCAAGAACAAGGCAGGCTAGAGCATTGAGCTTCTTTTTCCTCAACTAAACACAAAGCAGAATTTTGCCTGTGAACACAACTAGCTCTAATTACCTCCTGCCGCTTACAAAGACAACTCTAGATGGTCAAAGGGAGGAGAGCAAGAAGAGATGATGGGTCGAAAATGAGCACAGAAGTTTACCGTTTGGAAGGATCAGTCAGAATATCCAGCAGGCTTTTCATCTTACTGAGGTCCTTCTTCCTGTCTGAATTGATAAGAAACACTCCTGAAAGAGGCAGTTATGCTAGAACTATCTTGCAGGACAGAGAGAAAGCAGATCTCTTCTGACAGGCGAAGGAGGTCTGTACCTCTTGAGGTTCAAGCTTCCCTGCCAAAGACAACCACTCAGAAAGAGGTCATAGGTTGCAACATGGCCTCTGTCACATCCTTGTGAGGACAGCAGCAGATGGCACAAACTGATGGTGTGTCCATCCCTTCTGCTTTTCAGAGGGTGCAAAAGTGCAACATGCCTCAGCAAGCCTTCCATATGGCCCATGGTGTGCCATGCCCAAACACGGTTCAGCCACAGAATGTAATTCTGGGCAGAGCCAAAGAATTCATTGCCACCCAGTTTCCCTCTACTTCCTGCAGAAATATAACATGGTTTATTCATCACTTTGCACGTGACAAGGCTATATTTACTGGTAACTCGGCAGAAGAAGAAGAGAAGAGTTTGGATTTGATATCCCGCCTTTCACTCCCCTTCAGGAGTCTCAAAGCGGATAACATTCTCCTTTCCCTTCCTCCCCCACAACAAACACTCTGTGAGGTGAGTGGGGCTGAGAGACTTCAAAGAAGTGTGACTGGCCCAAGGTCACCCAGCTGCATGTGGAAGAGCGGGGAATCGAACCCGGTTCCCCAGATTACGAGACTACCGCTCTTAACCACTACACCACACTGGCTCTCTACTTGGCGCAGCAAGTAGGAAGTAACATGGCTGATCTGGACTACCAAGCCCAGACCTAGGAGAAAGCCTCTTGGTACCGCCTGCTGCAAGGGGAAAAGCTATCAAGGCTGGGCACCGACAACCCCAAGCACACCACCGGGGGGTGGGGGGGAGACGACACACACTTACCTTCATTCTTATCTATCTTGTTGATCATCCTCCGCAGAGGCTCAATGTACTTGGACAGCTGCTTGAGTTTTTCCAGGTACTGCTGCTCCTCAGATTGGCTGGAGCTCGCTGGGCTCATGACAGAGTTGGGATTGCCTTCCAGGCAGAAAAGAGGACAGGTTAGACCCATGGAGTAAAGGCACTGAACAGGAGGAGGGGGAGGTGGCTGCACCCAGCACAGCCTGCCTTCCATCTGCTTTCCTGCATGCACCCCCAGGCTGCTTCCCCTCTGCCACCATCACCAAGCTGTTCTGAGGATTCAGAGTTTGGCTGTGGGACATGCTGCCTTTGTCCTGTTGTTGGGCTGCCTGCAATACAGCTTCTGCCAGGGAAGCAGAGGCTCACAGTCTGTATGCAAATTATGTTCACCCACCACATCACTGATAGTTAAAACTATCAAAAATCCTCTCAAATGCCAGCACTGGGTCCCTACAATTAACCCCATTTATGCAAAAAATGCATTACAGGCACAGACTTGGAAATAAAAAGAAGGGCAACCTGGTTTTGCTCCCTCAAGCCCTGCACAAATTACCTGGAGTATTTAGTGGCCCCGGAGATGGGACACTGAAGTTCTGTGGCGTTCGTGCAGCTGCTGGACTTTGAGAGGGCTGAGGAGATGGACTGGGGAGGAAGCTGCTGGGAGATGGGGCTGGACCAGAGCTGAAAGAGGAGGAAGATATTTCCCATTGAGGTCTGGGGATGAAGCAGGTATTATTGACCCTAAAAAGAAAACCTGAAACCACCTGAAGCCTGCTTACTCCTACATCAAGGCTCACCTGACATTAGAGTTGGGCTGGGAAGTTGGCTGCCCTGGCTGGGGAGAGGGCTGAGGTGGCGGAGGCATCGGCTGAGGGGTCTGGGCTTGCTGGGCTGGTGAAGGAGAAGACATCATGGTGATGCTGCTCTGGCTGACCTAGAACAAAGGAACCGTCACTGGCAAGAGGAGCCTTTCCAAAAAGCCAAGGGCACCAGGACAAGAGCAGCAGCCAGGGATCCCATTGAAAGGCAGCGTATATGACCTGCTGAGGAGCCTTGGGCTTGCCACTCTTTCCTGGGATGTAAAATGAAGATTGTAATGAACACGGCAGGAAGCTCAAAAACTCTTCAAACTAAGTGTGACAAAACAGGCCCAACACAGCAGCATTTCACTGCAAGACTCCTGTGACTTCACATGCAGAATTCCTCCCTGGCTTGCTAAAGACAGAGAGCCAACTCGGAAAATCCTTAGTTCCATCTACATTTACTAGACCAAACATCTGTCTGAAAAATGCCAGCCTCAACTAGTACCATGGGAGACTTACCTTCATTGTGGCCCAGTGCACCAAAACCCCATTCCTTTAAGCTTTGTCAATGATTTCCTAGTAATAATCCACAACAGGTTGAGATGGTCCAAAGTGTGTATGTGTGCTGCATGCATGACAGACACAGGCTAGCTTGGCAGAAGTATGCTCCAGCCCCACAGAGAACATAGCCAGAGCAAAACATGGAACTACATGGAGCAGCAGCAGCTCATCATACAAAACACGTGTGTGTTTTGGGAAGCAGAGGAGGTGCGTGCCACAGTCCACAAGCTGCCACAAGTTGGCAGACTGCTTCCCTCTTTTGCTCCATTTCCACTGAGCATTAGAAGATCAGACAGACAAAACTTCCCGTTCCTCTTTGGGGGGACTCTTTAGAAACTACAGCCAGCTGCGTGAAATCCAGCTGAACAAACCCATCATCGTACCCTAGTCCCTGCCCCCTCCCGCCAGGGCCAATGGAGGCCTCGTATTTAGGCACTTAATAAGTTTTGCAGCTTTTAAAACATGCACATCAGACCAAAATATGACACCCACCCTCTCAGCTTAGAGCTGCAAATTAAGCAAATGAGACCACTTTTTGAATTAACAAATATGGACTTTGTCATTTTAAAGAGTTAAAAAATTCATAAATATTGCTAAAAATATACCGTTTCTGATGACACAGGATTAGACAGTGATGAGCATGTCCTCCCCGGTCTGCTGCTCATGTTGTATGAACAAACAGCTCACTCTTCAGAGCCTTATTTTGCTTTCCTCTGCCGTCATTTTTAATCTTTATTATGGCTAGGGGCCTCTCTGGATCTCTAAGAGGGCCTGCTCCCCCACCCCCTTCAAATTCCAGCTAAATGTGTGTGCCGTTTGCAGCATAATTAATTGTTCTAGGAATCTGAAGCAAAGAGTGAAGGCCGAGATTCCGTGTTCTCAACCTCTAATCTTCACAGCTGGCTCCCTCTAAAGGAGCAGCTTTTTTTTATTAAAAAAACGGACAGATACTGATCAAAGCAAAAGGCCCATAGATAAGCAACACCTGTGCTTTTGCTTACTCTAGCTGCGCAGCAGGGTTGATTGCCCACAGAACGTTAAGTGAAAGCCTTGGACCCAAAGCTTTCTTCTTTTTAGGATTCTACCTTATTCGAACTGCTCTCAATGCACATTGTTTTCAGAAAACCTTGGTGCCATTCAACTGCAAGAGAGTGTCCTTCAACTGTGTTTATCTGATGCTGAATTTCTACAAGGCCTAATTGAGAGGGGAAAGTGTTTTGTGACTGATAAGTGCTGCAAAGCCAGAGCACCTTACCTAGAAAGCAAACTCTTATTTAAACTCAGTGTGAATCACAGGTAAGGGCCTGCCAGTGTGCAAATGGGTTGCTCATCCACTCAGAAGCCACAACAGTTTCAGTGCCAAGCCTGCCATGTGGAAGGGAGGCTGGACATGGGTGCCACACGGCTCATCTGTCAAACCTATAGGGGCTAGATCAGAGATTTTGAGAAGCCTACTAATTTAGGGGATACCGATACCGGCTTTGGTAGTGCTACAACACAGATAAGGGAACAGCCAGCAAATTACTAGATCATTTCCAGCTGATGGAAAGCAGACTGGGAACAGAAGTGCTTGTGAAGCAGTAAGCAGGGACTGAAGGATATGCTAAGTGACTGTGGATATCTCTATGCACCCAGAACTAATTGCTGTTGACAACATTTAAGGTTATTCACAGGTGTTGTTCATGTCAATCTGCTTCCTTTGATTGCAGTGCTGGGTGACTCAGATTAGAGGTCAACATCTGGGCTTCTTTCTCAGGTGGAGGTTGTTTGAAGCAGCTTTACGAACCTTCTACCAACCAAAGCTGGTCTACAGAGAGGGTATTGGTTCTCCTTCTCAGGACTTGAGTGGCTGCAGCTGTGACTGTATTCCACCAGGCCCAGATTCATTACGGCAGAGGAAACCCACATTCCTGCTGTCAGCTAAGCTGTGCAATCTGCCAGTTGACCTTGGTCAAAGCACCCACTTCCAGCCTTGGGAAGAACAGGAAGAACTGTCTCTCAAGACATTATTGTTTCCTGGCCAGCGAGATAAGGATTGGAAAGAACTTGAAAACTAGGCATGCCGAACAGACCACAGAATGTGGGAGTCAGTGAGAGAAGCAGCGAAGTGGGACGAGCCAAGCTCACAAGAGCCTTGCTGCTGTGTGAGTCAACACAAACCCCGGGCTGCAACTGCCTCACAACAAAGTAGAGCAGTGGGGCTGTCAGCAGTTCTACTCTATGAGAGTTTGAGCCCCATGATGCACCCCAGAAATTCCTCTTCTGGGGGGAACCTAATGGTGCAACATACTGAAAAGAACAGCACACAAGGCTGGGGGGAGAGGTCATCTCAAGATCAATGGGCCAGCCGAGTAGGTGGGTATCCGTTGGTGGAGTTCCTCAGCAAGAGTGCTTGGGGGCACAAGTGGGGTACAGTGGTACCTCAGGTTACATATGCTTCAGGTTACATACGCTTCAGGTTACAGACTCTGCTAACCCAGAAATAGTATCTTGGGTTAAGAACTTTGCTTCAGAATGAGAACAGAAATCGTGGCAGCAGCAGCAGGCCCCATTAGCTAAAGTGGTGCTTTAGGTTAAGAACAGTTTCAGGTTAAGAACGGACCTCCGGAATGAATTAAGTACTTAACCCGAGGTACCACTGTATTTCACAGGTGTGGAACCAGACCTGATAAAGACTGCACAGAACATCTCCTGGAGTCCTGACATGCTGTAGTCATTAGCAGGACAAATGTGGGTGCCTTGGGTGTAAATCCACAAAGTCACTTTGTGTGGATCTTGGGCGGTCAGTCATTATTCCATATGCATATGGCTTTTGTGAAGATGACAAATTGCCACTGTATAGCAGAAGGACTACAGAAGTGATAAACAGGAGTCCCAGCAGTCTAAGCACCAGCGATCTGAAGGTGGTTTGACTTCTCTCTCCCTGGTGATTAAACAAAGACGGCCAGATAATCCACTTGAATCAGATCTTGGCAGGATGGGTGGGGTGAGATCCCTGAAAGACCCACAAGGCTTCCTTCAGGGGAGCAGGAGGCACGGATCTCTGTTCAGTTGCATTTGACTGGGCTGCACAAATGGCCAGAACCCTCTACCAGCCTCTTAGGAGGCAAAGGGAAGAAAACGAGCAGCAGCAGCTACAGTATGTAACAGGGAGAGCACATCTACCCCTCAAGGGTCTTTGCAAGCTTCCTCCTCCCTCGGAGTACAGGCACAGGTTCAACACATGTCTTAGCAGCTAAATCAGCATTCCTGCGATCTGTTCCTATGAACTATGCCAAGCATTGTGGAGGTGAGGGAGACTTGGGGCAACGCCTCTCCTGGACTTCCCTGCTCCCAGAAGCTAATCTGCAGTGCTGCTTAGCTTCCCCCACCATTCTATGGGCTGCCTTCATTGGCACACCAGTGTGCACACCAGTAGTTGAATCCTATCCCCAAATTCTCTACTTTACGATCTTCTAAGTGATAGTGCAATCTACAATCTATCATTGATTTGTAGGAGAAAACTGGATTCGATAGGACTCACTCTAACTGACTTTGAAATCTCTGATCCAAAAGATACATCGGAAATTATCAGGAAGACTCTTACAGAAAAAAGTGTTCTCACCATGCTTGAGGTTGCAAAGCACAGCATCTGCTCTCCTATCCATTTAAATCTCCCTTTGTGTAGAGATTTCCAAAAGGGATACATGACAAATCTGAAGAAACATGAATCGTGTAGGCTGTTTATGTTGGCCAGATTTAACATGTTTCCCTCGGTGGTAGTGAGAGGAAGATACCTAGCTATCCCAGAATCAGAGCGTCTCTGCAAATGCAGAAAACAGGAACCCGGTACTCTAGAGCATATATTTTTTTCCTGTGATTTTGGCAGTTATGCCAGAAGACAATTATTTGAGGCCTTAAAATTTAATAGACAGATTTTTACGCAACCAACTGTTCAGGACCTGCTGGCGGACAGCGATGATCAAATTACTTTAATAGTGGCGGAATTTTTAAGTGCTGTCCATGAAGAAAGAATGGCCCATGATAAAGAGACTTAGTGGTTTTTAATGGTAGGTGATGTTGCTGTGTTGTATTATACTATCTATGTACATCGATTTATTTTTTGGAGTTAAGATCAGGACTGGGATAAACTGTGTTCGCTGAGCCCGTATTTTATACAGTTTATATATGATGTTTGTATGTTAATGTGCGGTGTGCTATGCCTAATAAAGGATTTTGAATTAACCAGTAGTTGAACAGAACTCATGACAAGGGAGGTGGCCCCTTGTGCAACACCCACCCCACCAGCCCCCTGGCACAACACACATCAGCTCCAGTAAATACCTGAGGCATTTGCTGTCCACCCAAAGGAATGGTGCTTGGAGGCGTGGCAGAGACAGCGGTGGTAGGCGGGAACCGTGGTCTTATTTGCATCCCACCTCGGGCCATAGTTGCGGTGATCATCTTGGGAGGACAGAGGGACAGACAAAAGTAATCGCAACACAAGAAACGCAGCACGCCGGCAGGATGAGAAGCACATGCAGCCTCCGAGGAGGAGGTGGAAGTCAAGCGAACTAGTCTTAGGAAGGCAACCCTGCAGCAGTTGCTGGCTTGGGAGACACAACGCTTGCACTCCTGACTGGCTCTGTCAGAGAACTCTGGGGTGAGTGGGTGGATGTGGGGAGCTAGAGTCCAATTAAAGGGAAACAATTAAGGGGGGAGGGGTTCAGCTGCACATCAGCTGTATCAAGGCCCTCTAATGGGATGCCAAACCTAGAAGAGGAAATTGACATCTCCACTGACCCACCTGGACACACAGCACCAGTTTGTATTGAGCTCTGATTTAAGGTCCAGGTGTGGCATGGGCAGGTTTGACCAGAGTTTTAGCATCTGCAAACTATATGGCTCAGCTGGAGCCAGCCAAGCCAGTGGAAGAGGCTTTGGTCCCATCTCCTGCCCAATTCCTGACCCTCAGGGGAGTCCTTAAGACTAGCCCAGACCTTGGGGAATGGGGGAAGAATGATGACAGGCAACTGCATTTAGTGCTTCATGTAAATGGACCTGCAGCAGCCACAGCAACAATGTGTCTTGAAAAAAAGTCAAAGTTGCTAACAAAAAAGTTAGGAACACAAACAGACACACACATGAAACAAGGAGAAAGGAAATCACAACTCAAGAACAGCAAAACTTTGCACAGCTGTTAGTTCACGGCAGAGCAATCAAGCCCCCTTCCCCTCCCCCAGCATAGGGCAGTGACGGATGGTCAAAGAGGTTTTTCGGAAGGGAAAGGAATGAGGGGAGGCCAGACAAACCACATGCGCATGTCCAACACACACAGCATGCAAAAGCCACCACAGCAGGGGAGGCCAAGGCCAAGCACCACACAACAGCAGAAGCAGCTTCCCAACAGAGGCGGATGCGCCACAGAGAATGGAGGGTGAGCCATGGCGGGCATGGGTGGCGGCAGCGGCAGCAGCAGCAAGACCGGGGGTGGGCAGCTGACAAAACGTGCTCCTCCTCCAGGCATTCCTCCACATTCAGAGCCACACAGGCGCCAGCAGGCTCAACCGAGGGACCACCGTGGGCCGGGGCCTCCTGCCACACCACCAAAGGGAAGACTGTTGGAGCCACGGCCTCCAAAAGCTCCTCCTAAGACCCAGCAGGAGAGTCGAACCGACTGCGAAGGCAGCACCATGACTTCAGTAAGCTGAACTTGCCAAGAACTCCAGACTGCAGCACACATACACCCCCAAGGCAAAAGCGGTTTGTGGAGATGGGGGGAGGCTGAGAAAGAGCTACTCTGGCACAGTAAAGGTGTTAGAAATGTAGAGTTGGAAGGGTCCCACGAGGGTCAACTAGTCCAACCTCCTGCAATGCAGGAGTCTTTTGCCCATCATGGAGGTTGTACCCACAACCCTAATATTAGGAGTCTTGCACTCTACTAACTTGTTTGGGTTTTTCCCCTCTAGGATGTGCCTCTTGTCTTTCAAATGAGAGAGAGTACACAGGCATCACCAGCACAGAGCTTCCGAATTCCCAGGAACATCTCGTAGGGAGGATTTTCTCCCCCACCTCTTGAGGACTTCTTAAACTTATGGAAGAAGTTTAAATTGTACACAGGTTCAATTTCCTGGACAGCTAATTTGCGTATATCCCTCCTCTTACAGATTCAGTCCCCCCCTTCCCCCAGCAAAAAATAAATAAAATCTAGAAAATGGAAGTACCAGCTTCTAACCTCTCACTCCTAGCGGGTTTTGAGGCATGAAGCTATGACCAAGATGTGGATCCAGACAGCACCTTGCTCCAGCAAAAAAGCACAAGAGTGGAGTGGAATTGAGCTCCAGAAGCCACTGGATGTGGATGACTGTCCTTGAGGACTGATGGCTCACATCCTCACAAAACACTGAAAGGGCCTGAACTGGAGGGCTGCCTCCAGCAGCCCACAATCGAGAGGAGAAAGTCTGCGTAGAAGAGCCGCCTCATGCGATTGGCTGCCCTTCGTTCAAGGCTTCCTCCCACACAGCACCACCAGGAGGGCTCTTTGAATGATGATAAGGGAAGGGTTCGGGCAAGTAGTATGGTAAATAAATCCTAACTGCATTTCTAGGAGAAAGGGCAGGCAGGCAGCAGTTGCCTCCCGATCTCAATGGGAGATGAAGCTCCACTCCAAGAAGTAAGAACTGCCCCCTTGCCAGGCATCAACAAGCAAGACACTGGAGAGACTACCAGAAAAGTCAGGAAGAGATTTGATTTGAAAACCACAGAAAGACACCCATAAAGGACAGAGAAAAGGTCCAGAGCTAGGCATTTCCTTGGTTCAAGCAAGTCGCTTGTTGTATTAGAGACGAGTCTGACTGATCCAACCTCCACAAGGTCCAGATTGCCATCAGCCTC